>NC_058338.1:18600934-19225934 GCF_905475395.1 Chrysoperla carnea
GGCTTAATGTTCGAAATGGTGCGACATTTACCAGAAATACTCAAAGCGATAATATCCAGTAAACATTTCACATAAATTTAAATACAACTGTTCTTCAAAATATATTTTTTAATGCCCACACCTGAATAAATACATTTCAGCCTGGTTTTATTTTATCTCTTTTTGCTTTACTTTTTGATGAGAGCCCCTGAAGTTATAATCATTCATTTTGTTTTAATAATTTTAAACATTTACGTTTTGGAATGACAACCATTTAAAACAATTACGAATAAAAATCGTTCAGGTTAAAACCAACATGTTTATTTGTGTTTATTTCTGAATAAATTTTTTTTTAAACGAATTAATCCGACGTTAATCTTTTTTATCAAAAGATAAAACTGTATCAAAAATATCATAAAATAGTATTATAACAAATGAATATTATATATCTAGATGTATACAGTGTGTTTAAGAATTATGTTTCCTTTCTCTTTTTTTTATCCAACATGAAAAGAAGAAAAATGACATGTGAAAAAATATAAAATTTTAAATAAGTATGAACAAAGTTTTGGGACACTAAAACCCTTCTGATAGAAAATGCAATAGAAAAACTTCTAAAAGTAAGAAATAGTATATGTTTGCTCATTAGGCCGAGTTGGCATCGCGAGGTAAAAAGGTTGTATTGTAATAAGTTTGACCACTATGTGTGTGTATTTATCTGTCTGTCTGTAGCATCGGAGCACCTAAACGGATGAACCGATTTTGACTTATTTTGTTTTGTTCAAATGGAAGTTAAGTATTCCGTACCTGGAGCAACTAAAAAATAGGCGAAGATCTTCACAATCGGTTCATACAACGCACATAGCAAAACAGGTTGGTGAATGGGTGTCCTCAAAAAATTCAGTTCACTTTCTGAGAAAGTAAACTTTGCGCCTCGATATTAGTTAAGGATGTATGAGCATGACAACAATGTTTGATTTAAAGGCTCAAAATTTGTTTGTAGGTAGTCTTTTACTCAAAGAATATGTGGTTAAAATTTCAGCTAAGGTATCCGTGCAAATTTTTAAGAAAAAAGTCATTAAAAAACGATGTAAAATACATTGGCTCTTATGGAGGAATCTCAAAAAACGAGATATTTTGGAAGTTTTTGATAATTTTCATTTGGAATGAATGAAAACAAATTTAAAAAAAAAACTTTTTAATAGAAAGTAAACATATTAGCAATGAATTAGAAAAGAAAAAAACTAAGTGTCACCGTCCATATAAGGGATGTAAGAGCAGGGTAGATTAAGGGTTGAAATTATTTTTATCTTATTTTAAACTTTGATGATGAATTTTGTTATAACTTCATGAATGTAGACGAAAAATAAGAATAAAATTTTTCGATATGTGTCTTGGTTTTCGAAATATCGAAAGCTTAATAATTAAACAAAATTTTCAATTTTCGATATTTTGAAAATTAAGCCAGATATCGAAAAATTTTATTCTTACTTTTCGTCTTATATCGTCAAGTAATAATATAAATTTATCATCAAAATTGAAAATATCTATGTTTAAATTTGTGCCCGCACTACCATGCTCATACATCCTTAACAGTTAAGATTATAAAACAAACAATTACATATGAGATAGTAATAGTTGACTATTGTCATGTCTCAAATTTCCTTCAGAAATGGAACATCAATATTTTACAGTACCTTGTATATCTAAATGATGCATCGGTAATATTCTGTGTGTGTTATAATACTCAGCTGGTAAAATTGGTAGGTAGTTTTGTGTTATAAATTTGATAATCCCATATAAAATGGGGTATGTTGGTTGTGCTCTTGCTGTCGGCAATTGTTCGATGATGTATATCACTCACTTTATACATATACAGAAAATATATACACAAATCTACATAATGTACCTATACAAAATATATTATCTATGTTTATCATATATTTTGCATAAAGCCATCACAAAGTAAAGAGTCATAGAAAATAATATTTCAAGTAGAAAACTAGAAATATAATATTTCCATGTGGCTCCTAAATTTTCTTGCCATGTGTTCGAAACTACTCGACTACGATGACACTGAGAAACATACAGACGCACAGATCTACACTTTAAACTTATAACACTCCTTCCTAAATCAATATCAAAATGATGGTCAAGTACATCAGATGAGATGAAAAGGATACTTAGAAAGCTATTATTTTTTTAAACAAATTTTTGGATATATTTTAATTGAAATTGAAATATTTGAGTTGACTTTGTTCTTTTGAATTATTGTTTTGAATTACTTAATTATTTTACCATTTCATTTTTCGAAATGAATTGAACCAGGTTTATTTGACCATTCATTTCCATAGTAATTATTTATATGTCATGCCTGCCTTTTCCAAACTGAATCGATTTTGAAGATCATCGCCAATTATTAGTTTTTCCGGTACGAAAACCTAAGCTCACACTTGAAGCATAACTAAGAACACTCTCCGTTAAATTAACTTTGAAATGAAACCATAAAAATTAAAATCGATTCATTCGCTTAGGCGCAACAATACCATATAGACAGACAAACACACAGACACACACACATAGTGGTCAAACTTATAACACCCCTTTTTTTAGTTCGAGGGTTAAAAATGTAAATATGCAACAATTTTCTAGAACACTCTGTAAAATATATCTATTGATACACAAATTCATTTGAATTATACAAAATACTATGTATAATAAATAAACCAATGATTATAAACGATAGCCGAATTGATAATAATCAAAACAATAGATGAATGAATGGATATATATTTGATGTATAATACATAACACAGGTATGAAAATACTTTAATAAGGTACATGGATTTCACAATATTATAATAATAAATAATATCTACATGTGTTGTCCCAAGTGTGTAAGCATATTACTACCAACCATGCTTATTATGGAAATGAGTAAATTAATAAACAATTTTATTACCAGTATCAAACAGTAAAGTTTTATTTGTTATAGACATAAATAAATTTTAAAGCTGATAGATTATCGACGCTTATTTCTTGTAATACAATTATTAATTTATCTCATTTGAAACAATTAGTTCTGAGAAAGAGCTCATATTTTCACCTATATTACGTATGTCAAGTATATTACTTCGATTTAAAGCAATTGTTTAACGTGGATATATTTTTAATAATTTAGCCCTTGTTTAAGTAATTTTAAAATATGTGATACGTGAAAATATTTTTAAATTTTAAATAAAAGTATTTATAAAGAATCTTAAAATGAAAAGTATTTCTAATGTTTCTCTAACCTTTATCAAATTCTACGATATACCTCACCCTTTAAAACTTATCGTGAAGGCTATTGACGAAAAAAGTTTAATAAAAAAGGTTTTATTTTGTTCCTTATGCAATTTGTTTTTTATATCTGTACTAAAATTGCCTATAAATAAATAGAAAGTAAATTAATCAGTTCTCTCTAGTCTATTTTTAGCCACGGGTTTCTTACTGCGGAATTCTGCACGGGAAAGTAAAATTTTAAGCAAACAGAGACAAATTGGATGATCTTAAAAGCTTTTTTGATTATATTTATTTACTTAAATGTTTTAATATTTTTGGCAATTTTTTTGTATTCAAATTGCAAACATGCCAAAGTATACACATACTTAAATGAGCATGCCACCCTTCTAAAGTTTCTAGAGTTCATTTAAGCCTATTTTAACTACATAGAACAAAAAAACCAAGAAGTTGTAATCCTGCTATTACTTCCAAGAGCAATAATTATGTCTATTTTTTAGTAACTACGTCTATTTTGTGAATATTTTTTTTATAATGCGTAATCGTTTTATCGATAAGTCTTAACTTGTAGATTACATTTATTAAAAAAATATACCATTGCAAACATAATTGCGTTAAGAGTATAAATGCATGATTTTCACTATAATTTATGTAACATATATTACATTACTCTGTGTTTACTTAAGAATATGTAGGACGTTTCTACTTATACATATACATATGTAGCTACAACTTACAAAGTTTAAATGGTTGTTGAACTTGTAAAGCTTACAAATAGTTTGCTTGTTGTTTGTTGTATTTGTAGTTAATTTGAAGAAACTACATATTCGAATTGAGTCAAGAAATTGTTATATGTGTTATATAACTTCATAAATAGTACATTTAATAGTAGGTGTATTTATTGTAATAATAATATGCATTTACTATAAACACTAAGTGTTTCAAAA
Organism: Chrysoperla carnea; assembly: GCF_905475395.1. NCBI lineage: Eukaryota > Metazoa > Arthropoda > Insecta > Neuroptera > Chrysopidae > Chrysoperla > Chrysoperla carnea. The sequence goes on from NC_058338.1 coordinate 18,605,140, forward strand.
ACTTGGAAGGTATAACAAAGTTCTGAGATCACTCATAATGAATATTCCTTTATCACAACTACAATCATGAATTAGCTGGATTGAAAAAGAGAGGAGATTGTAAGACAATCAGTTGTCTTGAACCATTATCCTTGAATTCTGAACTTTTGGCATCAAAATAACTAAAACTACTTTGAAATTCTCCCTCTTTGCTACGCAACCAGTTCCCAGTCAAGTCAAGATGGGTGAATAAAACATTTTTATTCAGTAGGATCACGGAATAATTAAGCGCAAGTAAGATAATGCTTATCATCCGGCTCTTTTCTGCTACTATGTTTGATTAAGAAAATTACTGAAAAATCAAAATCATAACATATATCTTTCAAAAAATTTGTGTTTTAATTTTAAGATCGAGGTAAACTTTTTTCAAATGAAAGAATGGTTTATTAATCAAAGTAACCACCTTTAACTTTTTCATAACATCCTGTATTTTTGCATACACATGTTATTATTATAGTTACTTACCTAAATAAAATACATTATTATGTCTTGAATATACGATGTATTCTTTCCGGTGAAAAAGACCTTAAAAAGGTGTGAAGACAATTGTTTAAACATATTATATGACAATTGTTTAACATCTTAAGTATGCAAACTAATTTATTTATACGTTTTTCATAATTAATGTAAGCTTTTTTAGACAATCGAACTCATATATTAATCCATAAATGCTTCAATGTATAGCCTTCCTATGAGTGCTTCGATGAGGTATCTGAGAACCCTGTATCTTATAGATGAAGTAATTTTTTTGAAACATATTAAGAATAGAATCTCTTATAGTCAAAGGTCAATATTGAAATCAAAATTTGTTTTTATAAAATTCAGCCGTTTTTGGCATATTTCATTTTCTGTTCTAGAAAAATGATAATTCTGCACTGCACTGAATTTAGATTTTTCTACATTTTTAAAAATTTTACTCCAAACTTTAAACTTGTTATTACGACAGACTTATATATGCAATAAATTTAATGGGTCTGAATTTAGTTCTTTGATGTAGTTAGTCCACTCATCGCTTTGAAAATAATATAAAGCTGGAATTGAGTGTTCATTACTAGAGATAAAACGGGTAAAAGTTTGTTCGAATACAAGTGATTCGGGAATGTACTAGGCTGAAGCGCCGGATATTAAGCTACCGGATATTCGGCCCAGTAGTTCTTCTTTTTTTCACTTAACGTTATAGTTTTATGTTTCATTGATTAACAAGAAATGTCATCATTAAAAAAACGATCGAAAATTTTAGAATATTTTGATTCAAACAGTGACGATAACAAGTACGCGGCTTGTTTATTGTGTCAGAATAAAATTTCTCGAGGTGGTGAAAGTAACAGACTTACAGTAGCACATCATCACCTGGTATTTGAATGAAGGAAGATAAAACTGGATCCAACTTTACACGTGAAGCTCATGACACTGGTCTGGTATACGAAGCCGAGCGGAAACGCCATCGATTTTTTCAACAATCTTCTTTACTATCACCGTATAATAACATACATACATTATTATAATGAATATATAGTGGCTTTGTTTATATATAACCAAGTCATAGACACATTCATTATATAATAGAATCTACAAAAGCTATCAACTTAAATTCATTTGATTATTATTATTATTATTATTATTATTATAAACATTTTGTTATTTAAATTTATCTCATTTAACTTCATATATTCTGTCATTTATTATGTTTTATGCACAGAGTTTAGTATAGTTTGATAGTAGTAATATAAGGTAGCAAGCACAAGCTAAATATATTTAGTCACTATCTGTTGTTATTAGTAACAGTAATGTAGTAGGTACTGTTACTTTACTATGAATATAGTAGAGTACTGTCAAAAAGTTATTTTTGGATGGGTGTATGATTTGGTAGACTATTGTACCTTGGTCAAAATAACCCAGGAGCACCATTCAGTTTCTTGAAATATATTATAGCTACTACATGAAGAACATGGAAATTCCAAATTCCAAGAAATGGTGGAGCCCGAGAGGTTTATAGAAATGGCATAATGCTGCCGACCACAAGCATCAAGAGGCATCCGGTAGTTCTGTCTGTAATTGCAAGCAGCTCTTTAAAAAGGATACCTGAAAAAGGCCATGGAGGGATGATCGTATTTGTGGTAATAAAAGACAAATGTACTCTGAGTTCTATCGTTAGTATTCCGAAGGTCTTTTATCTCTTACAAGGGTCGTTTTTAGCAAACTTGGCTACTACGGGAAACTGAGTAATCGGCAAGCACACAAGTAACGTCTGTTACCCAATAAAATACAGAATAAAACTGTGCAATAATGAAAAGAAATTTTCGTGGTTTTTCATCGGTCTTCTTGAGGATTGATTAACGTAAGTTTGGCATTAAATATAAAGGCTACAATCAGCTGGAGTTTTCTGTTCTGAAAGATAATTAACAGAAATTATCGAAAGAGTCACAGAGTGGTTTTGCTCTTTATGAATTTGATTAAATTTTCAAGCCCTTCGACAGTTTAAAACTTACAGTCCAGTCATACGTTGTTCATAGCTTTCGTTCAAAATTTTTGACATTCGATTCGAAAAATATCGATTTTCATAAATTCTATATTCGATCAACATTGAAAGAGTCAATTTTTTTTCTGTCAAACTTACTTTTATAATTTCTCATATTGGCAGACAAAAAAACCATTTATTATTGCTTTATTATGAGATGTATTGTTTTGTCCTTTGTTAAAGGATGGCTTGGAACCTTAATTCAAGGAAAAAAAGGGCAAATAAAGGTGACTATAATTATTAGATGAAGTGTTTAGTGCTATACTCCGTAATATAATCAGTTTCCATGATCCAAGATACATTATGTTATGATCAAAGGTATCCTAGTCTCCCAAAATTATGCATGTAGCAGAGTACTGTCAAAAAGTTGTTTTTGGATGGTATGTATTTATAACAATATTATAAGATATTTTATTTATGTTGTTGCATTTACTTGTTATGTTATATTGTGCATATCATATTTAGGTGTATAAACTTTTATAAAACATATGTGATATGCAACGTAAGATAATTGTATTAATAATAGTTTTTGATATCAATCATCTGTTATATATTCAAACGTTTAAATCTCTAGTACAAAATATTCAATTCATATGCAGGATGTCAACAAAATCATCGGACGAAACCGAAAGTATAAATTCCTTACAAAATCTCTTTACTGTTCTTGTCTAATCTGACTGACCTTCATAAATTTAAATCTAGTTAATAATCGTATTTAGTCTTTAAGAAATAGAAAAAGTTATGGAAATAAATTCTACTAAGATGTTAATTTATTAAGTTTTCGGTAAGCTTCAGTTTTCAAAATAATTGACCAAATATGCAGCTCAATCGCCCATACGTTCGTTTGGATTTCTGCTTATAACCATATTAGCTTCCAGTAACTAACATTTTAAAAAATTCAAAAATACCAAAAAAAACACATATTTTTACTCCATTATTAAATGTGAGAAGTCTTTTACATTTAAAGTTCTAGGATATAAAATAAGAATATTTAATATTTATCTTAGAAATTTTGTAAGAACGAAAATTGCTCCCTTTCAAAGGTTTCTGATTAACATAAAAGGAAAGAAAACGCTAAAAATAATCAAAATTGGAGCTTTTCTTCTGGACTTATTGAAATTGCCTTGTTTATGTATTAATTGATGCGACTAAAAATTAAATTAATAAATTCAAAGTTATAACAAATTTATTCTTTAAATAATTATTATGTTAAAAATAAATTAATAAATATTTGTTTAAACAAAATCATGCTATTATGATATTGTGTTTTTATACCCATGCTGAAATTTTGATAAATAATATTATATAGTATAATTAATAAGTCACATGCAGAACGAAGAGAAAGGTGACAAATAAGGACGGGACGTGAAGGTCTCTTGTAAGAGACGATAAATGTTGTATAAGTTGGAAAATAAAATACTTATTATCCGAAAAACACAGGCAATATAATTACAATTTTTCCAAGAATAAAATCATCTGAATGAGTGGGAAGGAAATCTAATGTCCTAATTTTTATACCCTGTATATATGAAATGTATATCAATGTATACCAAGTTTTGTCCCAAGTTTGTAACGCTTGGAAAAATTGATGCTACAAACAAAATTTTGGTATAGGTGTCCCTAAAATCACCCAATTAGTCCATTTGAGGTTGTCTGCCCGTCTGTCCGCCCGTCTTCACCATAACTCAAAAACAAACAAAAATATCAAGCTGAAATTTTACAGAGTACGACTGTCAATGAAACGGAGGTGCTTTGATCGACTCCTTAAACATATTTTTAATTCTAATTGTAAGCCAAAAATTCTTACTCGTTTTCCTAGTTGGAAAGTGATAGGAGAACAACTCAAATAAGAAGTTGTAATTAATTAAAAGCATTGTTGGAAATAGCTTTTGGGAAAACAAATACATACAGACTGAAATCAAATTTAAAAACAGTCTCATAATAATCTGGAGTTTGAATTCCTGCTAAATATATTCGTCTTTTGAAAAAATGTTTCCTACAAAAGTTTCTGTTCATTTTATACAGGTGTCTTAATCAATTTTTTCTATATTCTGGTTTGAAGCGGTAGCTGAATTCACCAACCTGTTTTGCTAGGTGAGTTCATAGGAAAACCGCATAAACCGCAATCTAACCTAACTATACCTAACAAATCTCATGAATGTACATCCTTAACTAAGACATCCAAGTTCCATATTCAATAAATTGCATATTTTGACTTTTATAAGGAGTGTACAGATAATTTAAGACATCCAGTAACGCTAATGATAAAAAAAGGCATTTGTTTGTATTCTAGGCACATAAAACTTTTATTTATTTTATAAATCATGTTAGAAACTTTGAGCATACGATAGCGGTACATAATACTTTTAACCACAATTATTATTCTATTCTAGCTAGAATTGTAAACATTGTTTAATATGCTCGTTTCTGTTACCATATTATTCTGTTTGCTTGTACTTTGAGTGTGTGTGAACGTAACGTAACGTTAACGTTAAGTTCGTTTGTATGTATGTTTGTTTGGCTGTATCTACATTTTCTTCATCGTCGTTTGCTTCACTTCTACAATAAGTAAAGTATGTGTGTGTGTGTGTGTGTTGTTTATTCTTATGTTTACATTGGTATGACTAACTTTAATTCAAAGGTGTGTTACTTAGATAATTTGTTACTTTTGTTCCAAGAATAAGTTAATAATAATGAATAAGTTGTACCTACGTACGTACTTACGTATTTATGAGTCATACGGAAACCTGTTGAAACGAAGGGGTGGCAATATGCGAGGTCCCATTTTAAAAGTCAGAACTATTAGTTGAGGAAATAAGATTTTTACGGGATCGAGCAATCACTGTGGGTGAAAATGAATGGTCAAATAAACCTGACTCAATTCATTTTGAAAAGTGAATTGGTAAAATAATTAAGTAATTCAAAACAATAATTCAAAAATACAAACTCAACTCAAATATTTCAATTTCAATTAAAATATTTCCAAAAATTTGTCCCAAATAATGATAGCTCTCTCTTTCATCATATTATCTGATGTCCTTGACTATCACTTTGATAATGATTTAAGAAGAAGTGTTATAAGTAAAGTGTTTATCTGTGCGTCCTTGTGTTTCTCAGTGGCATCGTAGCCCCTAAACGATCGAATCGTCTTGACTGTTTTTTAAATTTTGTAAATTTTACTTCATGAAGAGAGAGTTTAAATTATCTAATTGGAGTCACGATTATTTTCAACTGAGTATAGACCATCGAATATTCAATACGGTCGCATTTTTAAGAATGTATATGTACGTAAATATTATAAAACATTACACAACCAAACTCTAATAACAAACCACCTCACCACACCGGTACACCCATTTTAAGTGTGGTGAAAATGAATGGCGTACAGCCAAAGGTGTATATGGAAATTTTTATTTTTTATTTTTATGTACGTCTGCTGGTTTAATGATTTATATCTTTCAAGAATAAACAATTCATCCTGTTACAGACAATCTGGTGAAAGATATTCCTAGTTTGTTTGTTTTTTAAAATATTTTTTTCAGTTTTTCAGTTGGTGATAGGAACGGTAAGAGAAATATTTTCGTAGCACACGTTTTTTTGGTAAAAGCCACAATAATCGTGTTTTGTTATTTCATTCCAAAAAATTTCATTTGGTTTTATTTAAGAAAGTTATTTTCGTTTTCTATGATCAAACACCTAAAAAATAATCCATCATTTGAATAAAGAACCGCACACTCCATCAAAAACTCAAGCAAAATTTAACTCATTTTTATTTACTTGTGTTATGAGCATTTTCCTCACGCTCGGTTTAAAACATAAATAACTTTTATTTTTCAAATGGTACATGTGGTTAAAACATTTTTTATCTTTTTTTTCAGATCTTTCTACAAGTTTTAAAAATATACTTCATGCAAATCCTCCAGAAATGGTCAAAATTTCTCTCATTAAGGAAAAAGGAAAAAATATTAACTTGAAAAGTTTCTTGGCCTGTTCGTGTACTTTCATTAGTTTAATATAAAGTCGTACTAAGTAAATTAAAACAACTTGTGGCAGAAATATGGTGAAATTAGTTTAAATGAATTTAATTATTTAGATTATTTCTCTACTCGTATATTTTCATTCTCAAACATCAAAAATAAATATATAGAAAACGAAGCAGATATTACGATTTACAAAGTTAAAGAATATTTAACGCGTGAAAAGAATATTTAACTAGTGCAAAGGATTTTAAATTTATGGGTATGATTTTGCTAAAGAATAAGATATTTTCCGTGCCTTATAATTTCTATTAATGATACATCGTGTGCGTAGTCAACTAAAAGTATTAGCATAATAATTTCCAGATCCAAAGAAGATTAAGAGTCGTAAAGCAAAGTATTCGGTATATTATAAAAATGGTTTTCGAATCTTTCAGCAATAAAACATCGCAAACATTGTAATATACAGTCATCGTTACATAATTTTTGCACCGGCATGAAAACATTGTCGTTTTCACATTTTTCCGGGAAAAAATGATGTTGACCATCTCTTCTTGTTTTTAAGTTATCGGGTTGTTAGGCGGACTGACAGACAGACAGACTGGTGGACAGACGAACGTACCACCGGAAATGGATTTTAAGAAAACCTATACCGAAATATTGTTCGTAGTATCAATGTTATTAAGCGCTACCAGCTTGGGACTAAACTTAGTATACCTTGATATGTTTCACATATACATGTTATAAAAATTGTGTATCCAATTAACTATCATTCTCACCGTGCAATAATACGAAAAGGATTCACTAAATTGAAACTAATTTTTAAAAAGTATTGAATAAAAATTGTTTTTTATTTGGTCGAACTTTCTATTTATTTGCTGATGTATTTTGATAACGAATTGATATTCACCCTGTATTTGAATTTTAAATAGTAGGACATCAATCATAAATATAAAATATTATATATACCGACCTTATTTACCATTTTCAATGCGGGTAAAACAACTTGTTGAAAAATGCAAAAAAGCAGAACATTGTTTACCTTGTTTTACGGGTTATGTATTCGAAAAGTATTTGAAAAAGTTACTCACCTAAAACAAAGGAAAAAAGTATTAATAATTTAAAAATAAGACATTTTTTATGTGCATGTTCAAATTCTAAATATTTAAAAAAGAATTTTTTAGTGTATTCTAAGTTATAATAATTTTTTTATTATAACTTTCTATACGGAAACAAGTTGTACTATTATAGTATAAAAATAAACCTCCTGCAGAAAACATACAACTTCCAGAAATAAATGACGACGATTCTACGAAAAAAATAGATTCAGAAGGTCAACACACTAGTAATTTTTGCAAATTATAGAAATTTACTTCCAAAATCAATATTAATTTTGCGAAAGCTGTATCTTGACTAATGAGTGATTAATGAATTTTATGGCGTTGATCATCTGAAAAATTCTTAATTCTGTGATATGGCTTTAAATTTCTTATTCGAATAAATATTTCGCCGAGTAAATATTTACTGAACAGAATCATTAGTTTAATTAATTTATATGCTTAAAAGGGCGTGGAAAATGATGTCCAAATGTACGTCATCACAACTTAATTTCAAATAACAACAAAATATCCAGTGACGTTGTCAGCACTTATACCATTAAAACTTTTAATATAATACCAAAGCTATCGCATTGTCACTTTTTCAAGTACCTTTTTTTTCCAATTATTTAAAAATACAGCATCGTAAAATATTATATTATTATAAAATACAGAACATAATAAATAACATGGTTGAAATGTTACTCATCGAAAGTTTAAACTTTAAAAGCGAATGAAATATTAATAAGCAAATTTACGAAGAACTAAATACTAAAAATACATTTCATTTTGCTTTAATCTCTCAAGTAGGTTTTAAAGTGGAACTAATGTTTATTATTGAACTTATAAATACAAATCCAACATTTTGAAAACTTGGATTTTAAATCAAATGGTAAAAACTTCAAAAGTTAATATTACACAAATGCACCAGTTTTGAAATGTTTATATATATATATTTATTTATACATTTATATATAGAGTGATCGATTTAACAATATAAAACAAATTTTCTTAAAAATCTTTAAACATATTGTAATTTGCATAAATAGTATTTTGTGTTTTCACTATCTATTCGTTTAGTGTTGTGCTAAAACAGAAATCCAATTCCACGTTATAGCTAAAGGTTAAACCTCATTGGTACGGAATGTTTATAAAATTTTGGAAAAAGGACAAAGAATTATGAATTATAAAGAATACACTAATTTAGGAGAGAAATTTTTCTCGAAATGTCCAAAATCGGTTGAATGGCTGAAGTTCTATATTTCTATCTATAACGACATAGGCTATTCGTTGTGTGCGTAGTCATGGTAAGGATGCAATAAAATCGATGCCAGCGCTTCCAGTGAAAAATTTTGGCGTTAAAGGGGGCTGTTATTACTAATTTGCAGTTCTTTACATGTTAATGTCATAGAAATGTCAAATTAAAATTATTGTAAAACACGAATTAATTAAACTTAATGCATTAAAAATTGTGAAAATAAGAAATCAAATTGCACAAATATTATTTTTCAAATGTAAATTATCATAATTAATTATTTAAATTTGTGAGACAGTAATATTAAATTTTCAATGTAAGTCTTAAATGCAATCCATACAATTATATATGCATCCATACAATTCTATAATTAAAGTAGTGTATCATTACCATGGAAACGAAATTCACGCACGGAGCGAATATATTACAAATTCACCAGAGTATATATACGTGAATTAGTTTCACATATTGAGATTCTTTAAACAGTATCACCTAAACAGTAATTTTTCTCCACATTTTTTCTGCAAAACTAATACTTACAGAAACGTTCACGATAATTGATATTATGAATTATTTTAAAACAAATTTTTTTTCACATTTCAGGGCATCGAATGTGTGGACCGTAAGTCAGTTAGGCGGATGATATCGTCTGTACATGGTATAGACGTGGGGTACTTTGATTAAATATAAACTAACTTATTTAAATATATTTGAGTTTGTTAATGATGAGTAATCAATTTAACGCTTTACGAAGCACTAATTTTATCTAGTAATTTATAGGCAGGGATGGGTAATAATTAACTGTTGTTATCACATAAGTAAGTATATGTATGCTATGTATGTATACATAATTTTAAGTAATAATATAAAATGTAAATTACATTTATGTATATGTAAAATAATATATATTGTTATGTACTGTTCTAATGGAAATTTTAACACATATATTTCCAGGCAAGGTGTAACAGAACTATCGTAAAATGGCCTTTCTATAGGTGCATTAAAAATGACGAGCAGCAAATTAATAGGTTGGTAGAATCATTTATCAAATTTTCAACCTGATGATATACTTTGATATAACAGATAAACACATGAAACTTGTTGAAAAGGATGGTCAAGGACATCAGATGAGATGAAAACGATACTTAGAGAGCTATCATTTTTTGGGACAAATTTTTGGAAATATTTTAATTGAAATTGAAATATTTGAGTTGATTTTGTTCTTTTGAATTATTGTTTTGAATTACCTAATTATTTTTCCATTTCACATTTCGAAATGAATTGTGCCAGGTTTATTTAACCAATCATTTCCATAGTAATTATTTCCATGTTAAAATTATATGTCGTGCCTTTTCCAAACTGAATCGATTTTGAAGACCATCGCCAATTTTTTAGTTTCTTGGAGTACGGAAAACTAAGCTCGCACTTGAAACATACCTAAGAACACTCTCCATTAAATTACCTTTCAAATGAAACCAAAAAAATTTAAATCGGTCCATCTGTTTAGGATCTACGATGCCACAGACAGACTCACAAACTTTTTTTTTTAAGTTCGGGGATTAAAAAAGAAATAAAATAATAGAAAAGAAGATGTTATGTGACGGAAGATGAGTTCATAATTAAGTTGGCGCCATTAGTTGACTAAAACAAAAATTCTGTTACATCTGGTACACATTAAACACATTAAAATGTGGTGTATACAATTTAAACATATGTTTTATAAGATGATTTGTCAAGATACGAATAAAAAGCATTTAGTATAGGTGCTAAAGTAGACTACTAGTTTGTAGATAAACATTATACCTATTACCTACCTATGAACATGATATTACTTTTACCTATGACATATTTCTGGTTACAATTACATTATCGCATCTAGCACCTATGTAATCCTAACTGTTTTAAAAATGGTTTATGTAATGCTTTCTTGGATATATGTGTAACAAGACGGATGGAAGCTTCACAAAATTTAAAAATATGGATTCAACTTCGTCGTCAATCTCTTAGGCATGGCATTTATTTTCAGAGAATTTTTTAAAAATAGAGGGCAGGCCAAAAATACATTCCAGGGATTGTCGAAACCGAAAAATCTCAAATAAACGGCGTTAAAATCTCAAATACCTCCCCTAGTTTCCACTTTTTACATTAGTTTCCGTTTTTTTAAGTTATTAGTTTTTTCTAACTCGCAAGAAGTCTCGTCTTCACTCAGAATCTATAATTTTTAGGTTTTGTAGGTTTTCTACAATTGTTTCCTGTCGTCAATTGTCAATAGTCCTGTCGTCCCATTTCTTATAACAAACAAAAAATTAAATGTGACACTTGAGCTACGATTAGTAATTCAAATTTCTTAATTACAAAATATACTTAATTGAGAGAGGTTTACTTTTTGGTAACTCCATAATTAGGATTTTAAAGAAATAAAACTTCTAATTTTCTTTGCTTAGTCCATTTTATTTTTTAATATTTTAATAATTTAAAATATGATGACATGTTTCATCAAACATTTTTACTAAAGTTATTTATATTTTAAATCGGCTAAAAAAACGAGTGCTGATGGGTTAGCATAACAATTATCTCAGCTATTTTCATTAGTTTTTTGCTTATTATCTTACGCTAATTCGTTTAAATTTGATTATAAATTATTTTTCATATTCAAAACAGACCGACTCTAACCACTTACGTACTTTGACCAAACTATATCGAATAACTTTGAAAACTAAGGACCTAAATAAAACCCTTTCCTAGAAAATGGTATGAAAAGTTAATTATAAGGAAGTTTACATGTCTGGTACACGTTCTTATTCTAACATTATGAGATTATTTATACAAAAATAAAATTTTTTAAAAACGTACTCTTACAACAACAACAACAAAAAAAAAAAACAAATGACATGTATTCTTCCCATTAGGTTATATAATAAAAATAATTTATATTTCTTAAATAAACACAAGTGAAACAAAGCTTTATAATTATCCATATCCTTAGTCCTTACATACTACAGAGTACTGTATATACATTCATTCATTCATTCACATTGTACACAAAAATAATTTTAAATAATTCATTTTTGTCCTGCTAAATTAATTATCCTTTTTTTTTCTCATGTTTAAGAAATAAAAAAAAAGCACACAATTTACACAAAAGACATTTGTCTGCTTGGTATAACCATAAATATTTGTAATGATACATGTAGTACACTTAGGTACACACACACATACAAACACACCCACATACATTCACTTTCTTCGTTCGCATGGTTTTCTTCACAACGAGAAAATACAGAGAAAATTGAAAAGAAAAATCTGAAAAAGAAATAAAATATAACTCAACGAAAATTTCGATTATATGCGAGTTAAAACTTGTCTATAAAGGGTTCTTATGTACTGCAGTTGTGGGAAAAACTTTGGCCATAGAAATCCATTTATGATACTTGAATAACGAGCGACTACAATAGGATAACGCTCCCTTATTTATAGGGAGACATTCAAGAGTAATAGGAGATATTTGATTTCGACAGTTGTTATTTACTAGAAATCGACACAGAATGGCTTCTTATTGCTATTTCTGGGTAGTGACTAAGATGATGATGGGTAGTGACTAAGATAATTTTGACCCAAAAAGTCCAATAATAGGGTGCATTTGATGATGACCGGTCGAATAGTTTTTGAGATACGGGCTAAAATCGACCCAAATGTTGTGATATCTCAGAAATTCTGCATCCAATCAATAAATTTACCTGATTTTTATACTTTTTGGGTCAAAATAGCTCCATCCATCGAGTTTCATCAAATTCCAAAAAAATTTTTTTTTGCTTTTTCCTCGATTTTATTAAAGGGATAGATACCCTTTAAAAACATTGCAAAAAATCGAAAAATTTTTTTTGTTTCCAATTTCGATAAAACTCAGTATATAAGGTAATTTTGACCCAAAAAATACAAAAATCGGGTGCATTTGTTGATTGGTCGAATAGTTTTTGAGTTACGGACTCAAATCGATCAAAATATTGCGATATCTCAGAAACTCTGCATCCAATCATTAAATTAACCGGATTTTTATACTTTTTGACTCAAAATTACCCCATCCTCCGAGTTTCATCAAATTCCAAAACAAAATTTTTTTTTGCGTTTTTCTCGATTTTTCAAAGGGGTACCCCTTAAAAAAAATTGAAAAAAATCGAAAAATTTTTTTTGTTTCCAATTTCGATAAAACTCAGTATATAAGGTAATTTTGACCCAAAAAATACAAAAATCGGGTGCATTTGTTGATTGGTCGAATAGTTTTTGAAATATGGACTAAAATCGATCCAAATATTGCGATATCTCAAAAACTCTGCATCCAATCATTAAATTAACCGGATTTTTATACTTTTTGGGTTAAAATTACCCCATCCTCATGTTAAGGCCCACTTACGTTAGTTAAGGAACGTGCGTACAAAATTTCAGGCTTCTAGACCCAGCTGTTTTAGCTGTGTATTGATCGATCAGTCAGCTTCTATTCTTATATATAGATATAATTAATATATATATATATATATATATATATATATATATATATATATATATATTAATTATATCTATATATAAGAATAAAAGCTGACTGATCGATCAATACACAGCTAAAACAGCTGGGTCTAGAAGCCTGAAATTTTGTACGCACGTTCCTTAACTAACGTAAGTGGGCCTTAACATGAGGATGGGGTAATTTTAACCCAAAAAGTATAAAAATCCGGTTAATTTAATGATTGGATGCAGAGTTTTTGAGATATCGCAATATTTGGATCGATTTTAGTCCATATTTCAAAAACTATTCGACCAATCAACAAATGCACCCGATTTTTGTATTTTTTGGGTCAAAATTACCTTATATACTGAGTTTTATCGAAATTGGAAACAAAAAAAATTTTTCGATTTTTTTCAATTTTTTTTAATATATATATATATATATATATATATATATATATATATATATATTAATCATCTCTTATTTGATATTAGTTAACTTTAAGCCTAAAACTTTATTTTCAAATATTTTTCGGAACTTAAACTGATTCAGAACAACTACAATAAACTGTAGAATAGACTGAACCATATGTATAGCTTTGATGGATGTTGTCTTTGAATACGTAACCCAAACATAATACGATATATAAACATTATCCTTCTGTGTGTACACGCACGCAAAATAATTTAGATAAAATATATAAGAAGCAAAACCATCTTCGTATTCATCTTAAAACAAACAAGAAGATGAGTGAATTATATTACAAAAACGCACCAAAGTTGTTTGTTGTTTATTGTGTTGTTTTATAGTATGTAAACTGTAAATGAAGTTACAGATTTCTATAGATTGTTTTAAGACTAACTAAATTATTTTAACAAAGTAACAATTCTTAGAAAACAAAGAAAAAGAGGCGTCGTGAGACACTCGGTAGGAACTATATTCCTTTCGTACCTTGGTGCATTATGAATGTAGCGCTTACTTTTTTTATTTACATGATATTTTTCGGAAAATTTAAGGTATTAATTTAAAAGTCAAATGTATGTTAATTTTATACTTAATTTTAGTTTTAACTGTATGCATTAATTGTAGTATTAGTTTAAAAGGGACATAATTCTGATTTAGTAGTCAACCCAATATGTGTGTACATTACGGTTTGTTTCATCAGGATATTTATTATGACATAGCACAAAATTTTATTGTACTTACTTTCAATTTTCTCTGTTTTCTTTAACTCTGATAACTTTTACAAGTCAATTTTGATAAAACATAAAACTTTGACAAAATTAAAAATTGACTTGACAGTTATCAAAATATTTTTACCTCTTCTCAAAATTGATGCCAAGCTTGCCGTTGTCGTTTTTCTTTTTTTTTTTTGTTGTACATTTTTGGCCTTACCTCCCAACCAGCAAACAAATCAGAACAAAAACGTGCAATAACGAACAAAGTTCAAAAAAATTCCATTATCATATGTACTTGTAAAAAAAGGAACTTTTATGTTGCTGTAACTTTTTGCTATAGCAAAAAGCTTAATGATCTACAAATATTTAATTATTGAGATTCTCATTTATTCTGAGATTCTCATTTAGGGATGACTACTTAATATTTTCAAGCTAAGATGGTCTTTGGATGGTTTTGGATCCTACGCAGGCCTAAATCTCCCGGAACTTGTCAAAATTGTTCTAGGAATGCTGAGAAAATGGATATTTCCATTTGAAAACTTAACATCTAATTGTCGCTATTAAAATACTTACTTGAACTTGTACAATGAAGTAAAAACTTCCCTCGTTCGTTCGAGAACAACAAAAAGTGATATTTTTGTGAGGTAAGAATTTCGTTTGAAAAACATTACATATATCAACATAAAAAAAATAAACGAAAGTATTTTATCTGCCCTGTGTGATATAAGAGAACATCCACACTATTTATCTAAGCCATATAGAGGAGATATGGTATTCACAAAGAAAATAGCAAGTGAGAAAGGATTCATAGTTCATATGGTATAAAAAGAGATGAGAAATTTAGCAGTTGTTAGGAATCACACAAACAACGCATTTATAAAACAAAAATAACAAACATTTTCTATACAGTATGTGCAATAATTTATGAGTGCAAGGAATAATAATTTAAGGCACAAACAAAAGGCACGGCCAAAATCCTTTTACTAAAAACAAAACATTAGTGAGTTTTATGAAATTATAAACAATGCTTTTTAAAAGTTCGATTTTTTAGTAGTAAGAAGGGATTTTTGAAAATTCATCGCCTAAGGTGGTGAAAAGGGGCATGAATTTTGTATATGCAAAACCCATGTTAATAATTTTATACACATAGATCAACGTTTGCCATAATATCATGCTACTAAGATTTTTTTATATTTCATATGGTTTACAATATTTACAAAAGATAATTTTTATTTCTTCTCACAAGTAATATGTTAGGAATGATTTTCTATAAAAAAAAAAATCTTAAGCTATATTTTATCTTGTTGTATGAAATATTTGAAACAATGCTTATAAAGCTATATACTTAAAGTTCAAATCACCAGAAAAAGTCGAGGGTAAAACAATTGAAGTTAGAAATTTGAACAACTTGTAGGAATTCAAGGAAGGTCAGTATAATACATTTTCTTACAAAATCAATTACCTTAGAAAGAATATTTGATACAGAACTGCTGATAATGACAGTTCTATAAAATATCTACTAAATTTTTTAGGGGGCGGGCTAAGTGAGAACTACCGATTTGAAGCTTAGCATACGTGCCTTCACAAATGGTATTTGCCTACATTTTGAGTAGTGCATAGAGGGGATAAGTGAGGTAAAGATAGGTTTTCTGATGTGAATACTTTTTTTCACATTAGAATTATCATGTAAGACCAATTCCCCCAAATTCCCGACCCAAGAATCACTGGTAGTAACAGAAAGCAAACTCAAATGAAGGAAAGGGAATTTCCTTTCGAATTATTTCCTAAGTAGCTTGTTAAAGAAATGAAGTTGGACATTTTTACTTCAATTGAATTATCATTATTCCCAGAATATGATTAATATCTATGTGAAAAAAATTACGTTTGTCGTCATTTTAAACATTTTTTAAGAAATAAACAAATAAACAGGAATGAAACATCTTCTTTACTTAGTTGGAAGAGAAAACAAATAACACTCCTTCATTTTTGATTTTCCCCACAGCATAATAAATTCAATACCACTCTTGTATTATATAATCAACTCTTTTCCACTAACTTGTTGTTAAATTATTTTGTCTTATACTTCAGAACAGTCCCTCTTGCCTCTCCTGTAAAATATTTATATCATACCATGGTTATCGCTTTTCTCGCAGACCAGGTACTAACTAACGATGAAGTATACCAACAGCGGTGAGTGAAAACCGTATTCAGGTGTGGTTATAAAGTATAGAAAAACAATCACATCACTTTTATAGAATTCTTGTGGACGATTATTTCATTTTCCCATGTAGATGCTATTTTCTGTATTTTATGTGGATAGTAAAATGCGTTTAGCAAATCAAATTTTACAACCGACATATCTTTAAGCGGATATCTCAATTTCAATGAAAATATTTCCACAATTTTGACCCAAAAAATGATAGATAGCTCTTTAAGTATCTTTTTCATCCCATCTGATGCCCTTGACCATCACTTTGATATTGATTTAAGAAGAAGTGTTATAAGTTTATTTGTCGAGGGTTTTTTAAATTTTGTAAATTTCACTTGTTGTATACTCAGTTTAATGTAGAGCCTCTTTTAACGTACCTATATTCCTCTTTATATTTATTTCTTGTGGAATATATATATATATGTAAAAGTAGAATGTTTATTATTATTATTATTTGTTTGCTCTTCTGATCTCATCTTCATCCCTCATCATATAAAAGAATATAACTTCATTTTTCCGTTGTCGTGTACCGGTACTTTTAGAGCTTCTTATATATACATAGGATGATATACCAAAAATAGAGCAAAAATCTAATAGTCTGGTGTGTACAGCATACAGGCTGCCCCCCCCCCCCCAAAGACAGTTCTTCTTTTTTGCCGAAAAACAAGAATTAGGAACTGAATATAATCAATTAAAATTAAAATATGTCTGAATTAATAGATCCTTAATATATGAACGATAATAGACGATTCGTCAAAAAAAATTATTTGAATTTGATAAAACTGACCATTTGAGAATTGGTTATAGTAGTTGTGTACACACATATACTGCGGTCAGTCATGCGATTGATATACAGATTGTATATTGCATATAAATAACAGTTATGATAGTCAGTCAGTTAGTTATATGATAGAACAGGGCTGATCAGTCAACCCTAGTGTAAGTACAATAAATAAATAAGATTCAGTTATGAATGCCGTGGTATTTAAATGAATTTACTAAAGCTGTTATTTATATGCAATATACAATCTGTATAACAATTTTCAGCTTTACTAAATTCATTTAAATACCACGAAAATCATAATCATTTCGATAGCATATATCTGACCCCTGTTCTATCGTCACTTCACTTTTCTGACCGTAGTATGTGTGTGTGCACAAATACTATAACCAATCCTCAAATGATAAGCTATAGTAAATTCAAAGAATTTCTCTTGACCTGGATCTTAATCCATAAGGTTACATATCTCTAACCGTAATGCAATATACTGAAATGGTTCATAATTACTGAATTTCCAAGAAAGTGATCGATTAAATTGTAACTCTCGTCTATCAAATGTGTTACATTTGCTCAATCAGTTAATCAAAATTAAACTTGTTATTCTAGGTAAAGTAGTATGAAATGGTAGAAAGAGATGAAATCGGATAATCAATGTTACCCAATTTTGTCTCCTTTTTATATGAGTGGATTACATTGAATTTACAACTTTCTATCTTTTAAAATTCAAAGCTCTACAAACTATTTTTTTTTCTTCTTTTACATTTACAAATTTCAATAACTTTTCTTTGTTTTTTTTAATAAACGATAAGCAAAAATAAATTAATGTTTCTTAAAAAAATTAATAGCTTTGGTGGATCAACCTGTAAAAAAAGCAAGTAAATGCATACGGACGCAATTCAATCCGTTGTTGATTTGGTTTATTATTCAAAAAAAAAGTAATGTCACAGAGATTATTTAAATAGTATTTATGTAAAATACCTTATACATAAAAAATTTTAATAAACAAAAAGGTTGAATAGTTATTGTTTTTTCCGGATGAAATGATATCATAAACATCAGTTTAAATAATATTTTACGTTCTACTCTTCTAAACTGTACGAACAAATGATGACTTTTATTTTCAATTTAAGCACTGAAATATGCTGCGAATTTTATTCCTAAGAATCCGCGTGATTCTTATTTATTATATATTACAACAGCCATTTTAAGATAATCAAGAATGGCATATGGTGAATTTAGGATTTTCTGTTGTAAGCACAATGCTGTTAAGAGTAAATCCAAAAAATTTGCTACATGACACAAAAAACCGACATGTAGATTACCTTGGAAACAAAAACTTTTTAATCGATTCATCTTGCCATGAATTTTTACAATCTGTCAATATGTATTTTGTGTCCTAAATTTATGTTTCTTTATTCCAAAAAATTAGGTGCGATTTATCAGAAGTTAAAGAAAAAATAAACTAAATAATAGACTATAGTATCCCATAAATTGGGCAAAGGCGGTAAGTTAAAATTTAAAGAACAAAGAAATTTTATGTTATGTCATAGTAAATATCCTGATCAACCCAATATATACGCACAATTTAAAATTTAAGAATAGAGTAATAATTGAAACGCTACATGTATAATATACGAAGATACGACAGGAACATAGTTCCTACCGAATGCCCACCCGTTTTTTTTAAAATTTATTGAGTTTAACGGTTGCACTTTTAACAACTGAGGTTATATGTAAAGCCGGTTATTTACGTATAACATTTAAATTTTTCAAGGAGTTTTGCTATTTTACTATATGTTAAAGATCGATTAAGATTATCAAGTGACTAGGTAATATATATTTGTAGAAATAACAGTTCTTTATAAACGGCCTGCTACTGTCTATAAAAAACGGCATAAATAAGAGAAAGATACATGTAACAGTATACGGAAATAAAAAAAAAAAAACTTTTAACAAAAAGAAAACCGACTTCAAAAGAAAAACTTTTCCAAAACTAATATGCACTAAAAGTATAAAAATAACGAAAATATAATGTAGTTAAAATTATTGTTCTTTTTGGAGATAGAACAGTTTGCTACATTAAATTGGCTGACACCGACTCAAAAAATAACAATAATTTCAACTACATTATATTTTCGTTATTTTTATACATTTTGGTTTATATTAATTTGTTTTGGAAAAGTTTTTGTTGTTGTTGTGATTTTTAGTGAATCTAAAGTACACTAATTAATTTGTCCTTAAAAACAGAATCATTGAAATCGGTTGGCGTGATATTGAGTTATTCGTCCTCTTGTCGTGCATAATTAAAGAAAATTTAAGACTTTTATGGTTTTATGATGCCGTTGTCCGAACTTGACAAAAATTAAATGGAACCACACGGGAAGCACCAACTTTCAAATGGTGAAAGAATCATCAAAATCAGTTCACCCAGTCGAAAGTTCTGAGGTAACAAATATAAAAAAAAACACAGTCGAATTGAGAACCTCCTTTTTTTGTTTGAAGTCGGTTAAAAATATTAAGACATGAAAATAAATCCTTTGAAATGATCTCATAAAGGATAAAGACGAGAACATGGAGGCATTACACTACGTGTGTGTGAGTATGTTGTTTTCCTCATTT
The DNA here is from genome assembly GCF_905475395.1 of Chrysoperla carnea. Taxonomy (NCBI): domain Eukaryota; kingdom Metazoa; phylum Arthropoda; class Insecta; order Neuroptera; family Chrysopidae; genus Chrysoperla; species Chrysoperla carnea. Next base: position 18,625,314 of record NC_058338.1, read on the forward strand.
ATTCTGTTTATCAGGGTAGAAATCTTTTTTTTTTCGTCTCTCTATGAATGAAATATTTGTATTTATTTATCTAATCTCATATGTTTTATGAAATGTTTGGGAAAAAAGTAAATTCCTTTAAAAAGCAATAATGTATTTTTTTTAGCTCCTTGCGAATAAGAAAAATGTCGGTACGGTATGAGTTCAAAAATTTTTTTTATAATATTTTTTTATCTTGATGAGAGCAGAACAAATTATCTCCTTTTTCGTTTTATAAAACCAATTCATTTACGTTATAAAGAGAATAATGGAGTGATTTAATCGGATAAAAAAAAAACTTCATTGAAAATTTATGAAAAACAACATTTAAATCGAAGTTTTTATGATTTTTTCAAGGTTTTTGAATGATATTTAAACTTTTTTGATTTTTCTCGATATTTATCGCGTGCATCTCAAAGCAATTTAGAGTTTGTAATTTTTGCTTGTGAGTTTTGTTTAATATAAATTTTTTTGTTTCTTATCTTTGTAAAGTGGCCATCAATCTGAATCTGAATTTTTCACATTTTTGACATATAAACTTTTTTAACCGCCCATGATAAGAATCGTTTTGATTACAAATATTTTTCCAATCATTTGTATTACTCTATTGTTACTTTAACCGATTCACTTAGATTCTTAATGTTTATTAGCTTGTAAGAAGGGACCATTTTTGGGTTTGTGGTGATATATATGTTATAATTGATATACCAAGCTTGGATTCAACCATTGCGGTAAAAATATTTTATTAGGGATAGTTTTCCATTTTTGTATATTTTCGTTATTTTTAGCAGAATTTTTTTTAATCTTTATTTTTCTTAACTCTTGACCAGTTTCACTGTAAGCTGGTATAAATAATTTACTATGTAAATTTGTTACCGTCTGTTTACTGAATAAAATAAAATTTTCCGATTTACCATGAATAAATGATGCATTTGTTTATTTGTATATATACAGGATGTTCCAGTAGAAAAAAAAAGATAGTATCTACAATATACAAGGACCACTGTGAACATGGTTTAAACTTTAAACTGACAATTTTGCGAAAGTTTTGGAACTATGTTCCTTATTGCACGTTATCGTTCTGATTTGTTTGCTGGTTGGGAAGTAAAACCAAAAAAAGTGCAACAAAAAAAAACGACACAAAAAACTGATATGCAGATTACCTAGGAATCTAAAACTTTTCCAATTGATTCAGCTTGCCATGAAATTTGAGAAAATGCAAAAATAAATACATGTTAAAGCTAAGAGATATAATTTTAAGTAAGTACAATGAAATTTTTATGTTTTGTTATAATAAATATCATTATCAAACCAAACGTAATGTACGCACATTTTGGGTTCACTACTAAATCAGAATTTTTTATGGATAGGTTGTAAAGATTCATGATTCGAAAGAAGATATTACTGTTCATTGAGGGTCAATACTTCAGTTTTGGTATACAATTTTCGAACACACTGTAGACGTAAATACATATAGTTGTTGTAAGTTCATTTATTATTTATAAATTACCTATAGCATAAATCCTTTCTCTAGCTTTATAGCGATAATATAATTTATTTGACAGTATTCTAAAGACCAAATGCATATACAGCAAACGGATGGTCGTGACATCCATTAATCACTTTATGCAGACAGGTATGAATGCAATAGTGCACAATAAATAATTTAATTTAAATTTAAGCATAGTTACGAATTTTTACCAAAACTATCGTTAGTTTTGAGGCTAAGTATTATGAACATATTTATGAAAATGAGATATAGGAAAAAAGTGTATTTCTCACTCAGTGATTATTCTTTTTGCAAAAAAGAAGGTATTAAAACGACTTAAAGGTTGTAAAGGTGGACCTAATTGGGTAGACCTGAATTAGGTCTTGGGTAGACCCATGTTGTAAGCCGTTAGAGCTAGAATATTAGTTTAAAAGTAAGGAAGTTGAAAAGTAACTTGTTTTTGAGAAACTATTTTTGTGTTGTTTGGACATTAAGTCAATATATTATAATTAGGTGCCCTTTGAAATGGGAGACAGTTAGTAGTAGCATGTTTGACAAGCACTTGGGGTAAACATGGCGAATTAAATTATAATATTTATGAATATATTTACTTAACGCGAATTTGTTTAGGATTAAATGTTTGTCCCCCTAGGATATGAACCATTGACTCAAACTGTTAATGGTTTATATTGAATTGAGAAACCAATTTTCTTTTGTGTGATCTACAAAAAAAATTAATTTTATTCTAATTCTTACGCTTGAAGTATTTGGTACCTCCTTAAAGTTGAGTTTGTTTTCACTTCTATCTGCACTGCTTGTCTTTTTTGGTAGATGCTCGATTTTTCTGTCTATGACACTTTTGGGGTTTCCCTTTCCTGCACAAATATCTATCATTCCTTCAAGATGATCCTTACCCTGCGTATGCATAATCTACACCTACGAATTTGATTTTTTTTTCAAAAATATACGTCCAACGAATAAATACGAATGAGTAAACGAATACCGATAGTATTTATGCTGGTTTTACTACCAACATTTGAAATCGAATAATAGAATAAAAATGATTGATAGATATTCAGTCAATGTATTGTAGTTTAAGCGGGCTGTCGCTTTATAATAATGACATCAAACATTAAATCAAATGCATATATACATACTAATGTGTTTGTGTGTATATTGTAGTTTATACAGCGTGTTTCAGTATATGATAACAGAACATATCGCTGGGATTATTAAGTAAATTTCCGCTATGTGTGTGTATGTCTGTCTGTCTGTGGCATCGTTGCGCCTAACCGGATGAACCCATCTGGATTTTTTTTTGTTTCGTTTGAAAGATAACTTAATAGGGATTGTTCTTATCTATATTTCAAATGCAAGTTTAGGATTCAGTACCCGAAGAAACTAAAAAAAAGGCGACGATCTTCAAAATCGATTCAGTTTGGAGAAGGCTCTAAGGAAAAAGGTAATTTAAAGGAAAGTGTTCTTGAAGATGCGTTTCAAGTGTCAGCTTAGGGCTCCGTATCCAAAGAATTTGTCGGAAGTTTTTTAAATTTAGTAAATTAATTTTATTGGTGGGTATGCAGTTTTTAATTACAACAACGCGACATGCGGTTGTAGCACTCAAACATATTATACCAACCGATGCATTGGTTATTAACAATATTAATAAAAGCAGCTCAATGAATAAGGCTAAAGTTTATGTTTTCCACGGTACATATATATGGACATTAAAAAAATATTTATACTCATATTCATCATCCACAAACAAACAGGGTTGATGAATCTAATAAAAATTTATGAGATATTAAATTAAATTTTTACACTTAATTGTTATTTTTTTAAAAGCATAATAAAATATTTTTTATTACAGCACATGGATTTTAATCCAAAATGGTTTTGGAAAAACGTTTCATAATTCGAAAATATAATAGCTATTGGCCACATGCTTTGCAGTAGAGATCTGTATTCTAAGTTTTACAAATACAAAAATACAATTAAGCAATTATAAGGGCCCTTATAATTACTATATTGTTTAAGGATAAATTTTAAGGATAGAAACTTAGACCTTTTAGTATACAAATTTGAAATTTCATAATAGTTGAATTAAAATTATCAACATCAATCTGGTTTTCACATCTATTGACACTCCGCGCAACAATTATATGCATGTTTATATGGTTTTTTATTATGTAAATATATTACGGGCTGTACAAGATTATGACAAAATATAAATACAATTCAATTGAAATAACAATTAATATACAATCATATGATTTGTGGATAGTATTTGTATTTACATAAATTTCAATGTACTTGTTATATACGCAGCACTAATGTTACACAATACGTAAGCTGTATAGCTACAGGTATACTGCTATAAGCATGTCGGCGCGCGCACCGCATGTTGATGGCGCGTACCCATAATTTGCCTCTACCAAAAAGTGCCCAACGTCACTCAAGTTTTCACTTCAATAATAATAATTGCTATATTGTATTTTGGCGTTTGCAAAACTAAAATATTTCTTTGAACCTAAAATGTCTTGATTAAAATAATAATTTCATTAAAATTATATCAAAATAAATAAATTTAAATAAACACTTTTTAAAAATTAAATAAACTGACCACTTTTTTTTCTTTCTTTTCAATTATAAAATTAAATTATCATCAACAATAAAAATGCTTCACAGTTAAGTACATATATACTAGTCATGCTATTTAATTTTATTTTAAACCAGCACAAATTATTTTACGGAATGTAATTTTCTTCACTATAATATTTAAATAAACTTATACTTTTTGGGTGGTGGTACTAAGTACATTGCCTATAATGTAGTAATATGCGCGATATATTATCAAATAAACTTAAACATGAAAAAATCTTTTGTCAACGTCATGTGACTTCTATGTATAGAAGCTTTTAGTTTTTTAACCGACTTCAACCAAAAAAGGAGGTTGGAAGCTGATGTTTCCCGTGTGGTCCCATTTCATTTTCAAAAGCAAGTATGCACGACAAGTGGACGAATAACTCAATACCACGCCAACTTCAATGATTCTTTTTTTAGTCACAAATTAGTTAATACACTGCACGTTCACAAAAAAACACAAAATAATAAAAAAACTTTTAACAAAAAGAAAACCAACTTCAAAAGAAAAACTTTTCCAAAATAAATTAATATGTTCTAAAAAATAAAAAAATAACGATAATATAATGTAGTTAAAATTATTGTTATTTTTGGAGTCGGTTTTAGCCAAGCTAATGTAGCAAACTGTTCTGTCAGAGTTGTTTCCTTGGCTGACACCGACTCCAAAAATAACAATAATTTTAACTACATTATATTATTGTTATTTTTTTACTTTTTAGTGCATATTAATTTGTTTACGTCACCAAATTGGATGCCCGCGTTTTTCACAGTTTAAAAAAAGGTTTAAAATTTATTTTAAGTTTTTGGCAAGAAAGCGTACGTATTTTTTTCGAAATAAATTTTGGGTGGATTTTTATTAGCAAAATCAACATTTTGAAGGACTTTTTCAAATATAGTCGAATACCCTATTATGCCATTTGGAACACGATGTCAAAAGCTGGAGCTTTTTCAAAATATTATAGTTTTTATATGGAGGTTAACAAATTATATGAGCTTCATAAAGTTTTTAATCGTATTTTTCTCTATTTATTATATAAAAACATGTTTATACCCACTTAATGTAATAAAAAAGAATGTTTTTAATTAGTTTTTTTTTTTTCTGTGAATTTAATTACAAACCTTCAGTGATTTTAAAAACTTTAAGTTTATAATTTTTAATTTTCATCTTTTTTGAATAAATTCTCGTCATATGTGTGACATGTTGAATGAATTTGAAAGCAATAAGTCAATTAGTGTTTATCTTCTTTAGTATGTGGTATGTTAAAAACATCGTTTTCTTACTGTATAGGAAACAGGTTGATTTGTTTGTTAGACGATTTAAGAAATGAAAAAATTCCTTACTGGTCGAGCAGATATATAACAGAAAATTTTGATTTTAGACGAACGTGTAACATTTATTCTGGCGAATAATGAAATTTTCAAACGACCAAAATTAAATTAATTTTGGAATATTTAAAAAGAGTTCCTTTTCTATGATGTGCATGTCTTAGACAGCTTCTGCCGAACGGCCAATTGTTATCTGCAGTCGGTTTTTTGTTTGTGAGTTTTTTGAAATGAAGCCGATTATTGTACTTTTTGGGTCAAAATTACCTTAAGTTTTTTAAGGGGTACCCCTTTTAAAAAATCGGGAAAATTGCAAAAAAAAAAAAAAATTTGTTTTGGAATTTGATGAAACTCGTTGGATGGGGGAATTTTGATCCAAAAAGGATAAAAATCAGGTTAATTTAATGATTGGACCTAAAAAAAGTTACAATATCAGCGAGTATCATGGGCTAAACTCCACCAAAGTTCCCCACCAAAAAATTAAAATCCATAAAATTGTGACCAAAAGGGTGAATAAGTGAGGGCTATAACGTAATAGTCTAAAGGAGAAATTTCCCAGCAAAGCGGGCGGGTATCTGCTAGTATATATATATAAAGCTATAGTTTACTAATAATATTTGATTATTTGTATATTTTCGTGCTACTAAGGCGATGATTTTTTCTGGTATCAACATAGAAAGAAATAAACGAAAAATTTATCTTAGGTTAGCAAAAATAACAGCCTCTACGACACTTTAATTGTTCTATCACCTTTTGTAAATGGATTCTATTCTGGTTTAAGCTGAATGAATGGCAAATAAACTAACGTCCACCATATTTAATTATGAATAGTTTCTGGCCATCCAGACTGTCCTACATATCTCAATATTTTGTGGAAAAACAAGAAGGATATTACCTAATAAAAGGACAGCTTACCTTCCCAATATTCGTTTATTAGGAATGACTCTTTCCTGTGCATCTCACAGAGTGAGATTGGTCTAGATCAAGAAGATTTCGCTACACTACCAAAAATCGACGATAAACTCTGACAGCAGTATACATATGTTTTAATTGTTTTCTATATTTTTTTAAAAATTTAAGTTTTATAATGAAAATGTTCCTTCCTTCCTGGCGTCGGAAACTTTTGAACAGGGAGTTCTTTTTTTATTGAAGCATGTAACTATTTTTTGTACTCCTTCGGGTAGTATTTAGTTTCACGCAATGTTTTCAATTCGCTTGACATGTAAACTTGATTTTTTTTCTATTTTAAAATTGCAGACAATTGAGAGTTGTCATATTATTGTGCACTCCATACACAGGCATTGTACGTACACGGAGATGCAAAAGTTGTTTGAGTGTATCTTATGTGTAAGTTTGGAATAGGGTGATATAAAACAAAGAAAAAAAAAACTGCGAAATTTACTAAAATAGTTACAGTGTGCTTCTCCTTTATTGAGCTTTCATTATTATACCATGTAAATATGAAATATATCAAGGTATACTAAGTTTAGTCCCAAGTTTGAACGCCTAAAAATATTGATGACAAAATTTTGGTATAGCTGGCCATAAAATCACCTAATTAGCCCATTTTCGGTTGTCTGCCTGTCAACACGATAACTCAAAAACCAAAAAAGATACCAAGCTTAAATTTTTTGTTTCTTGTACGTAAAAAGTAAGCTCGAGTTCGTAAATTAACACCATAGGTCAACTGGCTGGGTCTTGAGTCCGTAGAACCTATCTTGTAAGCCGTTAGTATTAGAACAAAAGTTTAAATGTAAAAAATATTGCGTGTAAAAAAATAAATAACTTTTGTTTGAAACCCTTTTTTCATAACCATCACTGTTTACTTTTGAACATGCAAATAAGGTACAAATTATATAGTATGTATTATATGGGAATATAAGTTCTGTGTAGCTATCAATTTACAGGATGTAAAAAAAAAAAAACAAACGATTCCGCAATCAATACTATCTCTACATGGTATTTCGACAATTAACTCAGTGAATTGTTTGTTTTCACTTGTTTTCAAATATTTTCCCATTTTAAATGAAATTTAACTTTTTTATAAATCGTTCCTAACCAGTCGTACTCATTTTATGTAAAACAAATTCATAAATTAACATTTAAATGAGACGTATCTTTATTTACTAATCATCTATTTTGAAAACAAGCTCTTAATAGTACTACTTACATTTTAAAAAGATTACAAAAATAGCTGATTGACTGTGTACAGAAATAAAGATTATATAATTATCATCCACATAAATGAAAAATTGCTCGTAGGCCATGAGCTTCGTTTTTTGAGGATAGATACAAGTTAGTTAGATAATAAAAACAATTGAGATTTAGTCATGATTTGAGTGCTGAATTTATGCAAATCGTGTCTTTAGTTAATGAGTTTTTCCATGACTTTTTTATCCTGTTAAAAGATAGTGGTTGATAAAATGGCAGGCAGTTGCAAATGTTGAAAGAGTTAAAAAATAGTGCGCAGTTATAATAAATTCTTGATAGGTTATAAACATCTTGAAATTTTTCCGCAATTGTGTTGACAATGGCTATCTTTTTACAAGTACAGCAGACAAATAAAATATTCAAATACACGAAAACTCGGTTAAAATCTCATTATTCTTTATTACCAAACTTATTTTTATCAATTGTCCTAACCTATTTTTATCCATTGTCCCAATATAAGACAATATGTTTTATTAAATAGATTCTTCTAAATGTATAAGACATGAAATTATAACATATCAAAATTAATTCGAACAAATTATCAAATTTTCGGTTACTTTAAAATCAACTTTTTAAGACATGGAATTTTACAAAGCGAAACGACTTACTACATTGGAAAAAGTAGTATGCTTTATTGATGATTTCCTTCTTATTAATTGTTTTCTGATTGAAATTGAAAAATAGATTATACCAAGAATCAAAATATTGTCCGATTTCTATGCAATTTAAAAGAACTTGTTAAGTATTTCATTGGGTACACATGTACACGATATTGAAAATAAATTAACGAATATTTTGATCATGATATAGGTTATTTCCAAGTTGCAATTAATGTCTTTTATTAGATTCACATTAATGAATGTAAATTGAACAACCTGTATACATAATCTTACCCGAGAATCCAGAATATATATACACACGCTAACTAGTATAAAAGTAACTCTCTGCAATTTCCTTTTAAAAAGTTCGTGTGTTGTTCATGTGAAAAATAGGACGCATCATTTCTAGCACCATTAAGAAACTTTTAATGTACTCATATACTTAGTAAAGAGAGTGGTTGTATTTCAATCTTTATTTTAGCAATTTTTTTTTCCTTCTCCCAGTTTTCCAAAACAACATATACACGTATACATGTACTTTATACATATGGGAGATTGTTGTACCTTGGATTCAAGTTAATAGTTGTAGATAAGTGACGTATTAAAATATAACAGTGAAAATAATCCCTTTTTATAGCGACGAGCCCTAATGTTACTTGGATCATTCGTAAGATTGTACTCTATGTGCTTTTTTTCTCTTATAGACACCATTTTCTTTTAGAACCAGCTTTAACTAATTATTTCCTTTACTAACGACAAAAGTTTTGTTGTATTTCACACTCCTTTAAAGGGTAGTACGGGACATTATTATTCCTGCACTTCTGATATATTTTCACATAAATTCGTTCTGTACGTAGTCATGGTAGGGACAATAAAATCGATGCCAGCGCTTCGAGTGAAAAGTTTTGGCGATAAAGGAGACTGTTATGACTAATTTGCAATTCTTCACATGTTAATGTTATAAGAAAAGGTCAAATTAAAAACACTTATTAATTAAACTTAATGCATTAAAAATTGTGAAAATAAGTAATCAAATTGTACAAATATTATTTTTCAAATGTAAATTATCATAATTATTTATTTAAATTTGTGAGACAATAATATTAAATTTTCAATGTAAGTAATAAATGCAATCCATACAATTATATATACATCCATACAATTCTATAATTAAAGTAGTGTATCGTTACCATGGAAACGCCTCCTAAAAAACTCACTCACGGTGCAAATAGACCTATTTTTCCGAGCAACTGAAGGATGATTGTGTGCAAGAAACAACACTTCCCCTTAGCTACCACACATACATTAGTCCTATATACCTACTGCAATGAATCATTATTAAACAGTTATACGTTTTAGTGAATAAATAGTTTCTTTTCGTTACGTTTCGGAAAGTGTTTTTTTTTTTTTCACAAAAACAAAAATAGGAAAAAAAAAAACAGAGAGAAAATAATAGTTGTTTATTGTGAAATAAATTTCAATTAACAATTCAAAAACGTCGTTTTCATTAAATATGTATGAGAATTTGTTCACATAGCAAATGTGAAAATTTCATTTTTAAATATAAAACGCCAAATGGTGTTTACTCCAAGAGCATGATACATTTCGTTTTGAAACATTGATTGGTGTTAAATAAAAAAATAATGTCAACCGTTTTCGACCTCTCAGTAAGCATTTACGAAAAATAACGAAATGTGATAAAATTAAAGCCTCGCAAGCACATATAATAAAATTTAAAATATTTTATTTTTATTTTGTACCATAATTTTACATTTTTATATACCTAATTGGGATTAACATGAATTAACACTCGTATCTTACCACAAACATCTATCATTCGCAGAATACAGTAAAAAATCGGTGTTTCGTAAAATGTAGGTGCAATCTTAAATAAAATAGATAATTTAAAAAATTACAAACTCGACTCCGTTAAATAAAATCTGAAAAGGAAGAAACAAGTCCAGTAGTTCATTTACATAGTATATATAATCCATAAACAAGTCCAAACTTGAACAGTTCGGGCCCATTATTGAGAAGATTTTAGTCGGTCTAGATTTTAATGAGTCCCGATTGTTCGCTTATCTCTATGTAAACTACTGGTTTTGTTTCTTCCTTTTCAGATTTTATTTAACGCAGTCGGGCTTTTATTTTTTTAATTATTTTTTTTATTTTAGACTATTTAGTGTCCCAGCAGTAAAAAAACCTCTCATATACTATAATATAACTTTTAAATCAATTTATTCTTCCTAATTAAATCCCTATCTATTATAAATGTGAAAGTAAGGATGTTTGTTCGTTTGTTCATTTTCACGAAAAAATTGGCCCACGGATTTGAATGAAACTGTACAACAATGTAGCACATACATCAGAATAACACATGAGCTATAATTTATAAAGTTATATTTAAAAAAGATTTTAATTTAATCTGACATTTAACATACTGCTCTATCTATGATCATATTTTTGGACCACAAATTACAGACTTCTGTAAAAATTTAAAATAGTAAGTGTCAAAAAAATCATGACTATCTTATCTCATATACTCAATGAATTATGACTATTTCACACTTAAAATAATTGAAAACTGTACATATATTATGGTTGTGTAAAACAATCCTTTCGAGTGTTATAGAAGGGGTATATGTAAGATCATGCAGGCTATAAAGCGGTGGTTATTACTTTTAAGTCCAGTGAAGTGGGCGGGTATCAAGCATGTTTATCAAGCTGGGAAGGAGAAGATAATGTAGGTTCTTTTTCAAAACGATAGAATATCCTTGACAGGAAAGCCCGACAGATCCAACTAAAATTTAAAAATATCCTCATAAAGAAGTTTTCGCAAAAAACTCTTCATAAAGAAGAGACTTTAATGACCTGTCTCATATCTTTATTAGCTATAAAGAACGACAAAATTCGTTCATTCAAGTACATTTTGTTCAAGTGGTTCTCGACCTGCGATCGTTATATATCGCAGAATGAAAATTATTTTATGAACATTATATGGTATGTGTTACATTCGATGTGATACAGATGTATCGAATAGAATCAATAAAATATTTAATAAACCTACATCGAATATGAAAATAAATATAGATACCTACATATAACGTGTACCCATATATTCGTATGCATTCATAATGGCAAATAAATTTCTAGTTTTGTATTATTTAATGCATATCAGATCAGGCAATATAATATTATGTAAAATATTTGAATTACTGGTAGAAATTCTTATAGTTTCAATATTTCAATTCCACGAATTATTTGTTTAAAAGCATTATAGTGAATTTCAATAACAATAATTTTTTCCATTTTTCATAATTAATTTAAACCCCCGAACTAAAAAAAACAGGTGTTATAAGTGTAACCGCTACGTGTGTGTATCTGTGTGTTTGTCTGTCTGTGGCATTGTAGCGCCTAAACTAATGAAATGATTTTAAGTTTTTTGGTTTCATTTGAAAGGAAATTTAACGGAGAGTGTTCTTAGCTATGTTTCAAGTTCTAGCTTTGAGTTACGTTCCCTAAAAACTAAAAAATTGGCGATAATCTTCAAAATCGATTCAGTTTGGAAAAGGCATGACATATTATTTTAACATATAAATACTAACTATGGAAATGAATGGCCAAATAAAACTGGCTCAATTCATTTCGAAAAGTGGAATGGTAAAATAATTAGGTAATTCCAAACAATAATTCAAAAGAACAAAGTCAACTCAAATATTTCAATTTCAATTAAAATATTTCCAAAAATTTGTCCCAAAAAATGATAGCTCTCTAAGTATCCTTTTCATCTCATCTTATGTCCTTGACCATCACTTTGATATTGATTTAAGAAGTTATAAGTTTAAAGTGTTTTTCTGTGCGTCTGCAGCAAAAAATTTTGAAGTTTTAAAGTAAAGTAATAAATTGAATATTACGTGATTTCTTGAAAATGACTGTAGTATAACATCAAACAAAATATGCTTATAATACAAGTTTAGTTACTCCAAACTCTACCATTGCTTTACATTGGGTTTTGAATTGGTTTATTTATATTTACAATAAAATAATTTGTGTCCAAATGAATTATAAATTTATATTATATTAAGTCACAATATAACAAAAATAACAGCAAGAGAGAGCTATACCACCACACATAATCACAATTATAACTAGTTTTGTTAACTTACTAAGTACCAACCACCCCAAATAGTCACTAACTAAACTGTGTTGTGTATATAGGTAAATATTTTGTAGTTTAGTCAGCATCAACATTCAAATGTATTACGTTCAACAAATATATCGGGTGTCATATTTTGATCTATCATCGTTAATTTTTCGTCAAGAAAATTTCGAATCAAAGATAAGTTAAGTCAACTCATATGTTTGTCTTTGCTAAGAGGTACAGAATTACTTAAAATGAGAAACATAGCTTAGAACACTCTACATAAAACATTATTACCTTTGAAACAAAACCAAAAAAAATCAAAATCGGTTCATCCGTTTAGGCGCTACGATGCCACAGACAGACACACAGACATAAAGGTCCATTTTTTTCATCCGGGGGTTAAAAGTATCAACAGCTGACTAGTAGTACATTGTTCCGGTTGGCAGGCAGTGTACTTGTTCTAATTATGCATCGGCTAACTTAAAAACGGCAAAATTTTGTATAGAAATTAAAAACGGCTTCAATAATTTATTAGAACAAGAAAAACATGAAATAAAGACGGTTAAAAGTAACGACACTTTCATTCTTCTATCACCGGATTGCATTTCGATTTCAAGAATGAAAAAAGAATGCTAGAATTGCACTTCGAATTTCATTCGTATCCATCATATTTTAGATTTAGCCATTAGGAAGTAAATCTATTCACAAATATCGAAAGATATTCGTCTAGAAGGAATATAGCTCCTTTGAATAAAGGGTTTACATAATTAAACCGTATTTCCGGGCTTGGTAAATCGTTTCTAAAATAAAGGTATCTTGAGTTTTATTTAACAGGACTTCTGGACTTTCTTACTATTTTGTATCACTTTTATAATAAGAAGAGTTGAAATAAATAGCTATTGTTTGTACACGAGAGTGAAGTTAAAATCGCTCTACCGCTTTTTTACTTGTAATATTAGCGATGAGAGATTAAAATGTGATACTCGGTATATTCAATATATTCAAAGTGTAGCTGAGGCTAAAACTCTAGACTAACAACTCACGCCGGTACGTTAGTGAATATATAATTTTATATACAACAATAATTATGCTTAGTTATTGTAACCACTGTATGTGCTTTTGGTTTTGTGCAATGAGCCGATTGCAATTTGACGCTATTAGTACGACCTAGTTGTAATCAATGAGGACAATATTATGTATACATGTACACTATACGGTTATACGGTGTTGTGTATTATAAAATACAATAGAGACTACGAATAGGGTATAGTTGTATATACTAGGGACCATATTTATACAATGTTCCCAATGACCGACGACTATATTCTCTTCTATTATATAACCCAATAGTAGTTATGTATAATAATGATATATAGCTCTGTATGGCTTAAATTTCTCGAGCTATGCTCTAAATTGAGTTATTACACGACTGCCGAATAAAAAGTAGTTTTATGTTTTCAGGATTCATGTATGTATGTATGTAAATTTCTTTATTAAACCATAATTTTTAAATGTCTGAACAGATTAGCATTTACAGGTATATAACCATTAAATTCTTAATTCGTCAGCACTCCTGTCAACTGTTCGGCAATCTTTCAGTGGTGAGGAGATTTGCTCTCGCGTTTTGCACTTGCATCATATAGTTTGCGCGTTAAATATTCTTTAATTAACTGAGTACGAATTTGAATGAGTGAATACTTTAAGAACAATAATCAAAAAAATCATAATCACATTCATTAATTATACTGTAAATAATTAATTATTAGTACAGTTATTTCACAATTAAATGTTATGACATTGCAATTTTTTGACAAATAAAGTAAACAAACGAAATAACACGAACAGGCAGAAAAATTTCCGTAGGTGATATTTTTTTGCTTACATTTTTAGTCGCGCGACGAGATAAATTCTCACAATTCTCACAAGGGTTTTAAAATTAAAAAAAAATGTAGATTTAAAAAAAAAAATTAGCTTCAAACGATTCTAACAGATGGCGATATATGTTGACTGGATTGAGTAAGTGTTCAAAAGATTGCGCTATGTTAAAAATACAAACGCTTCATATAAGCTACACTAACTTTTCCCCTTGAATAGTAAGGTAATATAACAATAACTTTAGCCACAGAAACGCATGGCCGAGTCTGCTAGTAATATATAAAACTAACTTATAGAGTATATTATATACAATTAATACTAGAATATACATCCATAATATTATTATATACACTATAAAATACTTATATTATATTATTTAGTCTATATTATATAATGTATATTCCAGAAAGTTTATGAAAATTAAATGATTTAAAAGCAAAGATAAGCTTTATTTTCATTATACTAAAATTATAAAATTGAATTTGTTGCTAATAAATTATGTTTATAATAGTTTTATTGTTTATTTTGTCTATAATAATAATAATAATAATAATAACAGATATAATAATCATAATAATAATAATATGTTTTGTTCAATTTTATTTGGAAAACATAGTGTATAAATAAATATATAATACAATCAGTTAATATTTTATCAGATAGTAATTTGTAAAATGTAATACTTAAAATAATTATTTGACTATATTTGAACTTACAAACATAAGCTTTAAAATGCAACGCTATCACGTATCCTGGCATTGTTTTCACATACATTTTTTGCATTGAGAATATTTATTTATAGTACTAGAATAAGAGGTAGAGTAACGTTTCGAAAAAATTGATTTTAAGATGGTTGGATATGGAGTTGTTCCTTTTTCAATGAAACAGACTAGAGATTAAGTTCTGTACTCACATCTGTCATTGGTTACATTAACTGCGTTTGGTGTGGCTGTAGTTTGATTTATTATGGTTTAGTTTTATAACTCAATAATATAATTTTTATTTGCCAGATAGAAATAAGATTGCTTTCATAGTGCGATTCCCGCTTTAATTAACGCAGCTGAATTCAGCTGCCAAACGAAGTTTATTCCTCAATTAAAATAATCTCTCGAATACGTTACCCAGCTACCATTTAACTATATTGCAGAAAATTAAAGTTTTTTGCCAATGTTGCATGTTTACAGATATTCTAAAGTCATTTGTGCGATCTTTTTGAATGTTTTATGAAAATATGTATCAATTGTGACTGTTTTACAAGTCACACTCTTTGGCTGTTGACTAAATTATTCGATGTTCATCTGTAAAATAAGTAGAGAGACTCGTAATGATTTGATTGATTTAACTTTGTTGATATTGACTTTAAATAAGATCTTAACGAGACGAGATATGTATTATATCGTAGAGCATAGCCGTCAAGATTTTTTATTTAAAAAAATTTGGACTTGTTGAGAGAACATTTGCAGCTAAATAAACGCGTTACTTCAATCGAGTAATTTCTTCTTGATCTGTATTCAAGCAGAAAAAAGGTTAATGTATGTTTTTGTTATACTCAATTCCAAAAAGTAATAACAATATGATAAAATCATTAAATATATGTGTAAATGTTTGACTTAAAATTATGCTCATTTGTTATTTGTAGTTTAAATACAATTCAATAATAAATTTGCCGCCATTAAGTCTGTATTGATAGTAGATAACTTGTATAATACAGTAAGCTTTTAGTGAAATATAAATTAAGTCTACATATTGTTTAATAAAAAATGTACCTTGGGCACTTTATGTGCAAATAGTGACTACCAGATCTTTGGCAGAATGATTTCGTTACATAAAATTTTAACCTATCCGTAAAAAAAAAAAGAAAAAAGTATACTAAGTTATGTTCCAAGTTTTGAACGCCTCAAAATATTGATGCTACCAACAAAATTTCTAGAGAAATTTCCCTAACAAAAGCAAAAAGCTAATGATATAAAAACTCTGTAACGAAACTAATGCAAGTAAAATTCAAACATAAATTTCCATTTAATTGGGTACATTTTTATGAAGCATAATGTAAATGACTGGCAATATAATTGTCGTAAAATGTACATCGACTGCCGCAGCGACAAATGACATTGTTACTTGATATACAATCATCGTATGTTGTTAGTTATACCTTCAAACATACATAACTCTCTCTATGAGGTGGTTGATATCTAACTAACTACGTATGTACGTGTTATTGGAATAGAGCGACGCGTCGTTTGACAGATATATTTATGCGACAAATAATCTACTGTTGCAGCAATATCAAGTTTATTATTAAATTAAATTATTATGTAACAAACTGAATTATTATTGTGTTTATTAGGTGAATTCTATTACAGATATTGTAATTAAGAATTATAATTTGAATTCAATTATTACACAATTTATAATATAATATGGTAAAACACAGATTCTGATGACATAAAGCCGTTTTGACTGAAACATTTTGATAGAGAGAAATATTTTGTAGATAAAGCGAACTACCTAAAAAAGTAGTCAATTTACAAAATAATTCGTTACAGGGCAAACTCAGCAGGAAAGGGTCGATAGAGGGGTTACAAATGTTAATACTCGACCTATCAAAAAAAGTTAAATGTTATAGTTCTCGACAGTAAAAAAATCTAGAACTTCTCATCATTTCTTAACATAACCTCAAAATTTTCGAGTAAAACGTAAAAAATCATTTTTTCGGTTTTTAATGTTCTATTCCGCGAAAAAGAAATCAATCGTTATGAAATTTGATACAATTTAATCTATTTAAATTTCTAATAGCCTTGGTATTTTTTGTTTTTTCTAAGTAAATAAGTTTTTGAGAAATTGGTAAAAAATACCTTTTTTTAAAGTCGCTTCAAAAAGGTTTTTTTAACAATAGGCAATTTATGTGACGGTCATTTTCTTCGTAATGACATTAAAATTCATATACAAAAAAAAAAAATATCTATTCCCATTTTGTAGTTTTTTATGCAATACAAATTACATATTTGATGTAATATTGTCTAGAAGTTGTCTTATATACGTAACAAAATGGTAAGAGAACTATTACATTTGAATTTTTTTTTATAGGGCGCGTATTACGACTTAAATCGCAAAAAACCGTTTGTCACCTCTTTAAACTCCCACCCTTCACTTTTGATAGTCACTCTTATAGAGCCACATACACATGCAGTCACACATACATAACTGATATTCCTATAATACATACCTACTATATAATTTGCGTCCTGACGGCCGTTTGTCACCTCTTTAAACTCCCACCCTTCACTTTTGATAGTCACTCTTCTAGAGCCACATATACATACATGTCACATATACATAACTGATATTCCTATAATACATACTATATAATTTGCGTCCTGACGGCTAAATAGTGAGTTTTACGAAAAAAGACCCAATTGATCCATGTTGCTCATTAACGAATTCGACCTCAGTTTTTACGTCCTGAACACAGTGTAAACATTTCAGCTTGATATCTTTTTTCGTTTTTGATTTATCGTTTTGTCAGGCAGACATTGTCAGGCAACTTGGGACTAAACTTAATATACCTTGTTACTTTTCATACATACATAACTACATAGTATAAAACAAAGTCGCTTTCTCTGTTTCTATGTCCCTTTGTATGCTTAAATCTTTGAAACTACGCAACGGATTTTGATGCGGTTTTTTTTAATAGATAGAGTGATTCAAGAGGAAGGTTTATATGTATAATAACATCCATTAAATAGTGGAGAAGTACTGCTATTTTTGAGGTTTCTAATGTGATGTCGTAAATAATTACATTTTTTCTGCATACATTGCAAACGCAGGCTGAACCCTACGAGTTTTATCAAAATAATGTACTAAGTATTGTACACATTGAAAAGGTCTACAGAAAAGTCCGTGATGGTATATGTCTATCTCTTATGGATAACCCACAATAACTTTTTTTTGTCATTTACTTTTTACGACAAATAATGGCTAATTTTCGAAGCGATTTTAACCAATACAGCATTAATCCTTAACCAATTAAATACCTTGAATACATTGTTCATTTAATATAGATCTATATGGCCCTTTACACAGTATATTTAGTATCAGCATTGCACCCGTGCGAAGCCGGGGCGGGTCGCTAGTGGTAGAATAACATAAACAGTTCATTATTTTGTTCTGGATATAGCACAGATTATTACTATAAATATTTCATAAAATATACAACAATATTAATTTACTTGTGAGTAATAAAATTAATATAATATATAAATAAATATTCTAAAGCACAGGATCTATTTCAAAAACGTTGATAGTAAACCGTAATAGAAAACTTCTACTACTTTCATAAAATAAATATGTTTAATTTAAATGTAGTTCCACTTTGTTAGAACAGAAAAGTTATACACAAAGTCTATAAATATTAATGTTTTAGTTATATTGATATAATGTAGATTATAATTTTGTAAAATTTATTCATTATGTCAAAAATTTTTGCTATCATGTCTATAATATAGTTGCGTTTATAGAAAAAGAATAACTAATGTTTTTAAATCACAAAAGTTTACAATTTTCAAACTGTCGGACATAACGATTTACGAATTTATTATTTAATTTTCTTACTAATACAGAGCGTGAAACTTGTGAGTGCGACTTAAAAGTTTCCGAGTCGCATGAAAGAAAACATCTTATTAAAAATGATTTTCGTATATTAAAATAAATGACGTCTCAACTCATCGCAATTAATAGGTACTTGATCAAGAAGAAAATTATCTTTGATAGGAAGGCACTCGCCTAAAATAAATGAAAGAATTTGAATTATTAAATAAAATATAAATTTCTTTTTCTTCAATATGAAGCAGTTAAAATATGTACAAAAACAACAAAAGAAGAAACATGGCATACATTATATTATTTATTAGAACTGTTTTGACTTGACAAACACTTACAGTAAAATTTCGATGTCTTTCAAATGCAAAGAAAATGTACAAGTGAAAAAAATGTTTGACCTAGTTTGCATTTAAGTTTTTAAAGGCTATTTTTTACAGTAAACTTGGTATTTGTTGATATATATAACTCTCATTTAGACGCCGAATTTTTGGATTCCTACAAAAAACAATTTTAGCTTTCTTTCATAATTTTCATATATTTTAATCCAACTGAAAATTTCTTTAGCGAAGGCTTTTTGTTAAAAATGATCCGAGTAGAACAACTTTTACTTGGATCAGTTGAATAAAAAAGACGGTTGAATTAAATTTGACTTTGATTTGCGCAACTGTTTAAAAATCAATTCATGTTAACTGATGAGATGAAGAAATTTTGAAAAAGAAAATGTTTTTGTAATGTCTTAAAATATTGTCTGAAATCTAATCTAAAAATCTGTATAAAGATACATTTAAGGTTAGGTCTTTTTACTCTTAACTTTTCCAGAAATTAAATGCAATCACACACCTTTATATAAGTATGGTCAAATTTTTGCTTTCAATTTTCGCTAAATTAAACATTTTTCTTTAGCTGTTAATAGCATTGAGAAAGAGTTGATTTTTGAACAAACTTCCAATAAGTGGTCAGTTGATGCCTGTAAATTGAGTTATTTTTTCTAACAGTTAGTTCCAGAATAGTTCAGTGAACGGCCTTAAAACACACAACAATATTTATTGAAGAAGTTTCACTGTATTAAATACATTTTGTTTCCCTTAGGAATCAAGAAAAGCCCCCCTCGTATAATCCACAGACATTAATATTCATAACGTATCTTGCAAGCTTGCCACTTTGACTATTATACACTGTTCCGTTTTTCGTTGCTTATTTGGTTGTTTTAACTAACTAACTAAAGGACTACGTTACCTATTTAATGAATTTAGGTTTTATTTAGATTTTGTTTTGTTTTATTTTTATGTACTTAAAGAAGAAATAATAGATTTTGTAAAAAAATTTATTTTACATTTGTGATGAATGTTTTGCAAATATGTCACGCATATTGAAAATTTAAATTTACTTCAACCATATAGATTGAAATTTTGGTTAGAATTTTTAAGCGTTACAAATTTGGGACTAAACTAAATGCCTGGAGAGACGGCAGGATGGTAAATATTGTGTTGTTTGTTTGAAAATTGCCTGGAAACTTGGAAACAGCGCCACAGTTGAAAGAGCTAAGACTGCATATACATAGGCATAATTAGGGAAATCTGTACTATGAGAGTCAACCTTATGAGGACACATTTCAAAGAAAAGCTAAAATTGTAAAATTTTGAACAAGATTTCCTCAATGATCACGAAGAGGCGATTGAGTTGTTTATCGAGAAAAAGATTTCTTTAATGGGGATGTTAATAGGCTTTTAAGGAACCGCTGGCCGAGCCCTAAAAGCAAACCAAACCTTTACGACTTGGTGCAATTTTGTCTTGGGTATGAAATTTTTTATATTTTCATCAGTACTGTAGAATGTTAACCTTCACGTAACTGATATACTTCAGTATCGACTCATGTGTGAATATTGCGATACCTAATCGACTTTCAAATTACAATATATATATATTTACCAGCTGCACCCAGCCACACTTCGATGTGAGACATTATGGTTTCATGGAGGTAATAGATGAGAAGTATCTAGTAAATTTTATGAAATTTGATAAAACCCCGATAAAAGACTTCACAAAGACTGGCAGTTTTTTAATGTTCACATCACGCCCTTTTATTTGGTACCACACTTGAGTCTCTTTGAAAATATTCAATCATTAACATTCATTTCCTGATATTTGGTTTGGTTAGAAAATCTTCTATACTTTTTCTATCTTTATTGGTTTTTGCCCTTGACTTTCTCTTCCGGTTAGCTTTCTCTTTCTTCTATCCTTGTGCAGCTTTTTAACGATTGTTTCAAATTGTTCGTACAATGATAGAATATAATTTCAGATTTTCGATTAATAATTGACATTAATAACATACTGCTTGTGAGAATGAATAATAATTAGAATTCTCTGTAAATATCACATGAAATTAGAGAAAAACCTTGATAACATGACATTTTGGTAAACGTTGATCTGTATTTGTCAATAAAATTAATTTCCATATAAAAAATTTCGTCCCCACTTAAATGTGGGTGTTCGTCTCCTCATGCTTCCATTTCCTGGAGATTACATATAGATAAAAACCATCCTCGAAGCAGGTTGCACATTGTGTAAAAATTTTAAATCGAATCGAATGAGAACTTTTTGAATCCATAAGCAATACACAAACGAACATAACATTTTTATACATAGAGATTTCTCATCGATATATATTCTGTCATTTATTTCTTCAGAATTTTGAACCCATGGAAATGGCTGCAGGCTATTGGTATATTTATATATGCATGACGTGTAGTTAGATATATACGCATTTATAATAATTTTGATAAACATATATACAACTTAAATATTGGTATTAAATTAAATGGGTTTTAAATTAAATATAAATATTCAAAAATCTGCGTGTCAGAAATGTGTAAATTATGGGGTTTCGATTAAGAGTGTTTGAACTTTAAAGCTTAAATTAAACCCTCTTTATATGAAATACTAGCTTTTACCTGCATGCGTCGCTGGGTAATTTCAACTTTAAAAACAAATATGTCTCCTCATCCTATAACTCTCATATTACTACGAAAATGAAAATAATGAACCATTAGTATTCAAACTTTCATATTGCAGTCGAAACAGCAAAAATCGAATTCGCCGTATAGCAGAAACAATATTGTTCTTATGTGTTTTAGTAGTAGAATCTCAAATTTTGAGTAGGTAATATATTTTTCCCTAACTTCATTGATAAAGCTTCTATTTATCCATTTGAGAATTAAAATTTAAATTACAAAATTTAGTTTAGAGAGATTTAAATCAGCAAGATAAAGTTAAATGTTTTTTTATATTAAAATGGAATAAGCATTTTTGTTGTTAAAATAAAATTTTATTTAATAATAGTTTTCACGAAAATTATTATTAGTTCATGAATTATAAACATGCATATATCCGATATTTATAAATCATAATATAATGCATTATATACATTGAAAATTTTACATTTCTAATAAATAAAAAAAGTTCAAGCTACAATTTATATTGAAAAAAATGCAGGACCTGCGTAAGCATATCGAAGTTTCTACTGAAATTAAGCACAAGCACAAGCACAAGCACGAGGTGATATCGAAAGCTAATAAACCGAAATCCTAATGAAATTTTAAATTAAGACTACTAATTATATTTTGCAATGAACTTCTTCTTAAAAAGTTTCATCAAAAATTGTGAAACGTTGCTTAGTATGCTCAAATATGTATCTATACTCCTCACTTTCTAAAGATTCAGAAATATGCTTTTTGATTATTCCTGAATTCTAGTTGAAAATAGTATGCATTATTTCCAAAAACATCATCAACAAAAATCATGTGCAACATATTTTGAAATAAAATTCACTAAAAAAGGAAAGCTTTTGGAATGAATGAATATATTATAGAATTTAATTATTCGCAATGTATGTTTTGAATTTTAAATTTTATGATAATAAAATTGAAAAGTATTAATGTAGACACATTGTTTTTTAGTTAACTATACATAAACATAAAATTAGGTTTCTCTGCAAATGAGAAAAAACCACTCAAGAATATAATTATAGAACATCAGACGTTTTTCTACGGTTATTTATAGATTCAATATCATAGCGATATAATTTGTATTAAATGAGATGTTAAATTGTATAAATCATCAAAGTACATTTCGAACACACAAATAGAAAATTCATCGTTCAAGAAAATATTTTTTTTTATATTTGTAATCTATGTTTTATGCCCCTAAGGCATTTCCATTTAAGGGTCTAATTTCCTGAGGCAAAGGTAATCAATTGCTTCTTTCGTTTTAAGTTCTTGGGATGCCAGATGCCACGGCTTATTTTGAAGTCTTATCTCGAAGTAAAATCTCTCTCTTTTTATTTTTAAAATGTATATTTAGTAGTATTTGTAAGTAATGATCTTCTTTGTTTATCCTTTTATGCTGAGAAAAACCCCTTGTTCAAAGTATGAGAAAAAGGGCCGTAAATAATCAAATTTTTGATATAACAGTTTATAAAAAAGATTAAAAAAAGAAAAAAGCAATTTAAGAAAAAGGTCAGAATTGTTAACAGTATTGCAGAACCGCATATCCCAGGCGAAGTCGATCTCTATAATCCCTAGAGAGCTAATTTCATTTTGAATTCTCTCAATAACGTGTTTTTATAATTTCAGGATTTTCAGATAAAAACTCTTTTGAGAGCGCGTTGCTTCTTTAATATTCGCAGATATCGGTGTTTTCCCCATTATGGCAAGCAATTTTGTGAAATTTAGTGACTTTGTTAACAAATAGTACCTAAGTGTAATTTTTATCATTATATGTGAGAACAAGTTTGGAAATTTCAATAATACAACCTTTTGATACATTAATAAATTAAACCTATTCCTACACTACTTTAATTATAGAATTGTATGGATGCATATATAATAGTATGGATTGCATTTAAGACTTACATTGAAAATTTAATATTATTGTTTCACAAATTTTAATAAATAATTATGATAATTACATTTGAAAAATAATATTTGTGCAATTTGATTTCTTATTTTCACAATTTTTAATGCATTAAGTTTAATTAATTCGTGTTTTTCAATAATTTTAATTTGACATTTCTATAACATTAACATTCAATAGAACTGCAAACTAGTCATAACAGCCTCCTTTAACGCCAAAATTTTTCACTGGAAGCGCTGGCATCGATTTTATTGTCCCTACCATGACTACGCACACAACGAATAATAAATTAATTGTACAAGCTGAATAGAAATTGGACAAATTTTAGAACTGCTAAAAGTTTTGGTTTATGGCTTCTGTCATTCCAAATTTGATGGTCATGTTAACTTTTGATAACACATATGAATATTCTCAATGGCTCTCTGTCAATATAACATTTATTTTGCCCGTCCATTCCTCCATTATTTGTTATAAAGTACACCAATCATTAAAAAATATGGTGACACAATTTAAATACGATTAAAAAACGCTTTTATTATGACACTAAACGACATGTAATTTTTACAAAATAAACATGTAATTTATCACATTTTGTTATTTATCTAATCAAATACATTTATCTTCATTTTCTGTGTTTATTTTTTTGAAAAAAGGAATATTTATTCATGTATATTAGAAAATGGCAACTTATATTTAATTTAAAATCGATATAAATGTCTCTGTTTATAGATCTACTGATAAAACACAAACTATAATGTTATTGCAAAATATTCATTAATAACATATTAATATGTCAATATTGATTGTCGGCTTGCTCGGAAGTTTCCTCCATAATTTTATCCACATTTTTTTGGGAATAAGTAATACCTCTTCAAAAAAAACGGATAAGAGGAATCTGACCATTTCTTCCTTAATGCGTAACTGGTCCTAATAAATTTCAAATAAATTAAAGGAATACGAAAGACGAATTGCGCAACTGTATGTGACAATGGCATATTTTTTTGAACTAGTGTGATATTTAAATTTTCGATATCGCTAAGCAAGAAGAAATACAAATTGTAAGGTGCAAGTTCAATTTCAATGAGTTATATGTATACGAAATTGTAATCGATTCTTCACAGGTTCTCGAAAGTCTCTCAAAAACTTTCATAATACTTAGTCAACCCATTCGAAAGTGGGTTTGGTTAAAATAATTGATACGAAAGTTATTTTACTTTTCAAGACAAAACTGTTGTAACTGTAATCCCAATTTTTTTTGGAAGTTTCGTGACACTCGTACGAACATTTTTTTGAGAAAATTGGTACTGTTTCCTTGCGATTGTCTTTCGGTGTTTTCGGTTCTTCAACACATGTATATAATACTTTTTACTTAGATGCATTGCTCAGCGCATGTACTCTGGCATACTAGTGATATTTATATGCCTAGATTTAAATCGAACATTCTGTATAAAACTAAATGTATACAAAAACAATCCATAATGAATGAATAATTGTGTTTAAATAAAGGAATATAAATTCATACAAAAATAGTTGATTTGTAAATATGATCACTTGTTGTGACACTACTGTCGTAACAAGATTAGTATTATACATTTATAAAACCAAACATTCATTATTGATTCACTGTAGTCCAAGAGAATGTGGACAATTCGTTCAAGTTAAAATTCATTTCTCAGTCGGGTTTGTCGGTAATTTTCTGTTTGGCGTTTTATTCCACTATTTTAAAATATTAATTTGGTTTTGTGTCAGTCAAACAGGGTGGTTTTTTTGAAATTTAATGAGAAATAATGAAAGTCTAAAATAAAAAGAATAATACAAAAATTAAAAATCCCGACACTAAAAAGTCCAAAATAAAATAAATAATTAAAAATATCAAAAACCCGACTGCGCTTAGCGAAATCTGAAAAGAAAGAGACTAGTCGAGTGGTTAACATAGCTATTTTAACAGTCGGGACCCATTAATATCTATACCGGCTGAAATCATAGGCCCCGACAAGTCGCTGTGTGAACTGCGAAACTTGTATCTTTTTTGTCAGATTTTATTTAACGCAGTTTTTATTTTTTTTAACTATTTATTTATTTATTGGATAGTTTATCAGTAATTCATTTTGAAATGGTATGGTGCCTTTACTAAATAATGTGTCCTTTACTCAACTGATTAATATTAAACCTGTTTCGCTTACGAAGCCTGAACTGCATACAGTGAAAATAAATAAACACTTTCATTTTATTTTTAAAATATTTATTATATTATTTTATAAATCCTGTAACAGCTTTAATTAATCAACGTCACTTTAAAACGTTAATTTTATATAAAATAATATCTATACTATTAGAATAATACAATACTTTAAAAACGTAGAATTTCAGCCACAAATATTTAAAAAAAACGAAATGAAAATGGACTGAGTTAATTGTTGAAATACCCTGTACAAACACCGCGCTGCCTTGAAGTTTTTAAAAGTCAGCACTAAAAACAAAATCATTTATGTAGAATAAAAAAGCATTGTGATTGTTTTCAATTTTGTTTAATATAAGATTACTCGACAAGTTATTTGTCTTTATAGTTTATGTCATTGTCTAACCACTAACTTACCTTTAACCGAAAGTCTTTGCCGTTTAAAATTGCATACAAATAAATAATAAGTAAAAGATGTTGAAAAACATATAACAAAAAAAATTTATCAGTTGCAAAAAAAGAACACTCTTTGCCAAGAGTTTGTATAGCAAAACTGGAAAAGGCACTGGACAAAGCATGAATTCAAGAGATCCGGATTCAAATCTTGGTGCGAGTGTATTTTTTTCAATTTTCCTTAATTAATATTATACTTTGGTTTTACAATTTTGAAACGAAGACTCTAAGTTGTTAGCTTAAACAGATGTCAAAAACAGTTGTATCTGAATTATTTTTATATAGCTTTTAAATATGTATTTTATATTTTAAGGACTATTTGTTTGCATCAAATATTTATGTAGAATATCCGTTTGAAGTACCAAATTAAGAGGCAACATAGAATATGTAAACTTACATTTTTTCCACGTCTAATTCTAAAATGGAACATTTTTTAGATTTATTTCTCTTAGTTTTCCAATAGTCGAGTTTTTATACTATTTATGTATTCATGCATTTTTACATTTAGAAAATTTTCTGCTTGGTAGAATTTTTTAATTAAAATATCCGAGAATTAGAGTGATTACCGCTTTTGCCACTATGCTGAAGAAGAGAAACGGAAAATAAATAAATTTTTCGATTTAAGATATTTTAAACAATCATTAAAATATGTTTAGTTAACTGTACAAGAAATAATAGAAAAATATGTACTAAGTGTTACAAAAAAAAATTAAAAAATGGAGTTATCAAATTGTTTTTGGATTCTGTAAGTTATCACAAACTAGGTGTCTTTTCCCAAATAGAATTCGTTTTAATTAACATTAAAAGCAGAAGAATAAAATGGCCCATTGTGCTTCCTTAATAAATAACCCTTTACCTTTCGTTTGGTTCATTTCCATTCTTAAATGAAGCACTTTTTTTCAATGTTTACTTACATCGCTCTTTCCAAACCATGGCCGTCCATTTTTCAAGTTTCTCAGTTTCTATTGTTGAATCGAGTAGTTATGCGGACGAAGTTCTTCTTATGCTTCAGTAATCAGTTTGTCCTAACAGCATCAACTTTCATCAAGTTTCGCATTATGACATAATCACCCAAATTCTGCCATATCTCACCTTATATTTTCTTCGTAATTTCGTCGATTTTTAACGATTTGGTCGGTCGGCTGTTCTTCAATTATGAAATTAGTTACTATTTTTCTGTTATAACTGGTTGTACTTACATATTATACCTGATGCTAAAATGGGATAGGGATCTTTATTTGCATGGAATATATTGTCTCTGAAGAAAAAAATCTCCTTAGTATCCATAGCGGTTTTTATTTTTAATATTGCGATTTATTTAAAAATTTTGTAGCCGTGAAAATGAGTTATTATTAGATAACATTTACTTTATATTACATATATCCAAAGACACTTCAAAAGAGAAGTAATCGAGCATCTTTTAAACTTTTGATAAGCATGGAACCTAAACAAAAACAAAAGCAAAAACTTTTTGAACACATAGTATTAATATAAATATTCTTTACATCAAAAATGATTTATAACATTTGAATTATTCTGAAAATGTTTTGTTATTTGGGCAAAAGGATGAAAGAAGTATATATTCATATATACGGATATTTTTTAAAAATGTTTTTGTAAAGCACAGAGAAAAGCAGCTCACTTACTCTTATTTGTTTGTGTAGTGTTTTCTATACAGAGTGTTTGAAATACTTAGAGCGTCTATCTCGAGAACTTACAAAATGATATATTTGTTTAATTAACGGTATAAACTTTTAATAAAAATTAAGCAGATGCAAATAATATCAATCGTCATGATATTCATTTTGAAGATACTTTTTTTTCCATTTGTTTGGTGCGAATGAAACACTCATGAGTACGTAATAATAATAACGAAATAGAAAGAGTAGCATTTGTGTGATCGTACAGCTATGGATTACTTTCTGGGGATATTCAAAGACAATGCACAAACTTCAGACAAAATGGAAAATTTATCATGAAATCGATGAAAAAACGATTGTTCTTAACTTATATACAGGGTGTCCCGTGACTCGGCGGACATAGATTAAGAACGTATTCTTTGGACAATTTTAAACCAAAACTTCCTTTTATATTTTTTCCAAAACCCAACAGTTTAGGAGTTATGGGTACTATTGAATTTAAGCAATAAAGTAAAGGCATTGTTTAGTAAAGTAGTTAAATGTTTTATTAATTAATAAAATATACCCCCCCCCCCGCATCCATGAACACATTTTTGCTTATAATTGTAGATGTATCCCTCTTAACAGCTTAAGAGATAACTATTTTGAAAATAGTCCCAAAATATATCCAGAAAAACAGTGATTATCAGTATGTAAAATATCAAGATATTTTAATATTTACCACTCTCGTAGAAAATTGTTTTGCGGATTTGCTTTGCGAGAATTTTTTGCAATATTATCTTGAGATTAATTATCGAAACATTCTAGAATAATTTTTTATTCCTCCAATATTTCGTGAATATATTGTTGTATGCATGTTTGTGTAATGTTTGAAAGACTAGTGCCTCGATTTTGTGAATATGTCTGCCTGTTCGTTTGTATCTTTGTAATAATATTCCGTTGTGAATGAAATCAATGAATGGGTGTAGTGTGGTAGTATAAGGTAGGTACCTACTAAAGCTCTACACTTCTATTTCTGGTAGATAGGTGAACCTATTTCGACAAACACACAACAACAGCTTGCTTGAGAGAGAGATATATACATACACACATAAAAGTGCAAATTTCACAATGAATAGAATAAACATAGTGGAAATGCAATATGAATGTGCTATTTATTATATATATGTGTGTATAAAAGAACAAAATTCTGTATAATGGTTTCTATGCTTATATTCTCTTAAACCTACAAAGTGTCTAAAATTTTACATACAAGTGAAATTTACAAAATTAGAAAACCTCCAACAAATAAGATTTAATTCTTGTAAACCGATTTTTGGAAACCGGTTCGATCGTTTAGGAACTACTATGCCACTGAGAAACACATAGGCGCACAGATAAGCACTTTAAAATTATAACACTTTTTCTTAAATCAATATCAAAGTGATGGTCAAGGACATCAGATGAGATGAAAAGGATATATTTGAGTTGACTTTGTTCTTTTAAATTATTGTGTTGAATTATCTTATTATTTTACCGTTTCACTTTTCAAAATGAATTGAGCCAGGTTTATTTGATCACTCATTTCCATAGTATTTGTTTATATGGTAAAATTATACGTCATGCCTTTTCCAAACTGAATCGATTTTGAAGATCATCGCCAATTTTTTAGTTTTTTCGAGAACGGAACTTCTTTTTTTATAAATTCCGAGATGACTATTAATATGATGCCCACTCAATAATCCAACAATTTAATTTAAACACTTTCTGAACCCGACTTTCTCACTTTTAAGTACAAAGAACTGGTTTCTGATCTACTCTGTACAAGTTTTTTTGTCATAATATGAGAAACACTCAAAAATGTCTGGACAAAATTAAATGTAGAATATGAATAAACTATATTACAGAAGCCGAATGCAGTGGAATGAATATAAATACAGAAGGTTGTTATATGGTGGCCAAAGCACAAGCATTCCTTTGGTTTTTGTTCATATTCTTTTATATAATTTTACACTATAAGTTCATTCACAATAAATACGGCGAAAGCATAAGTACTTGTATATAAATTAGTTCCGAAAAATATATTCAATGGTTTCTTTGACAAAAAATTAATTTTCAAATAGATATTATACTTGAGATCTTTGGCTAAATTTCGTATGAATTTGTTTTACAAAATAGCTTTTAAATTTTATTTTGTACAAACTATTGAAATTCAACCAATTGCGACGGTTAAAATGCTGAAAGTAAGAAACGATATGTTGCAGGAGCTGTCACAGTGGTGAAGAGAAGAGGAGGAGACAATGTCTCATCTTGTCTGTCACTGCTCAGCTCTTGTCACGAGTAGATGGACTTAATTGAGCCAGCCTCCCTTTGACGACCTCTTCGACCTAAAGTCAGTCGACGTCAAAGCCCTCCTGCTGTTTTTAAACAGCTCCAAATGGTTCATGGAGTAGTGGCCGGGGATGTGCCAACCCTTTTACGGTATCACAACGGGCCCTATGGTCTAAGTGTATCCCACCCCAGGACAGCCACTAAAAGCAGGTAGTGTTTACTAAAAAGTAAAAACTAAAATTTCATTTTCTTCCATCATATGGATGGATTAGGACTTATGTAAAAAATCATCCCACTTGCATGTGTAATAGTGATCTTAATAACCTAACAAATGCTTTAAAATCCTGAAAACTACCATTGGTGAGTTGTCAAAGCATTCGGTGACCCTAGATCAAGAATCATGTTTATCATGTTATATACGGTAAAGTATAGTTAAATTATTTATTATCCAGACGATGAAATCACTTGGTAAAAGCTATATTCACACTTTTTAATTAAATATTTAAATTACAAAGTGGAAGGTATAGTTACAAGTTTTAAATTCACTTAGTAAAATATTTATAAAACGAAAAACAACATGTCTGAAAAATTTTACTTCACTATATTAAAAATAAGTAGGAAAAAAATGTCATGCTATTATATGTTTAAAAGTACAAAAATAAACCACTCTCTTCATTATAAGGCATCAAAAAAATCTTAATATTATATTTAATAAATGAATTATGAGATATTCTTCTTGGAAATTTTTAATTTTTAAGCACAATGTTTAAAATTTGATTTATTGCTATTAATGCCTCGCCGAAGAATATGTTTAGAATATTTATTTTATGTCTATGTATTCATTGCAGTCTTAATAATTCACCTAATAGGTGCCTCAGTTGGAATGATACTTATATATTTATTACAAATATTACAAAGGACCTCCCCCCCACATTTAACATTGAATTTGGCTATAGGCAGAGAGAATACCCTAAGTATATTTACCATCTTAGTTTGGCAGGTTATATTTGGCAGTGTGTGAATCACCTTAAAAATCACTTTAAGGTTGTTGTCTTGCTATGAGCATATCGACAGAAAATTCTTTATTTGTGTATACTTATTAGGAATATAACATTAACCAACAAAATTTGAAGTCGATTGACCGTCTCTAACTCGAGTTAAATACAATTAAAGTTCGGATAATTAACATGGAGAGCATAGGAAAGGTTGCGTTTTGTTGTTTTTTGAACAAGTTTTTTAATTCTAGAAAAAAACTAGATTTAAAATATTTTCAAAAAACTTACTAATCATTCATGAATTTGTGCATGTGAGTTTAAAAAAAAACCAAAACTATTGACCGCTTCATTCTTGAGATATAGTCACTCAAAGTTTTTTTAATTTTTTTGTATAACAGAAACAATTATATTTAGAGTATAAGTAGTGTAAGAATAATGTCTATTAAATACGGAATTACAGATGTATATTATCATGCTATTATCATACAGAATACGTGATAAATGAACAGTTGAGTTAAAAGCATGTTAAAATTAATACTAATTTGAGTGTGCTAAGCATATCTATACGTACACACCACTGCTGTATGATGCAGTACACTATTTTTACAATATTGTACAAAGACAACCACCTTTAGATTAAAATCTCTATTACTAGATATTACGTTTAAACTTGTGACGAATATAACTTAATACTACTATCTTATTTACCTGGCCTCGATATCAACTCAAATGAAAGCTATAAAGGATTCCATTAATAAATAAACACTGAAAAGTTTAATTGTACTGAGAATGTGAATTCAAGCTAAAGATAATTCGTAAAATAATCTAGGTGGAGTTTATATTTACCTGATTTTTTTATTAACGACTTGGGTATTTTGGTTTTATTTTTTCAAAAAAAATTTGACTTACCTAAAAAAAACACACGAATGTAAGATGTCCCCCCCCCCATCAAACTCTGCAAATTTTGTCTAATTTATTTTATTCATAATATATTTAAATATTCCACCCTATATACCTCTGTATTAAGTAAAATAACCGCTGTTAAAATTGAAAAAATAAAAAGAAGTTATTATTTTCAGTTTTTTAAAGATCATCTGTAAATGTAGATAATATAGCAATCTTCAGTTATTGTTAGATGAATTTAATTGAATTTATGGTAGTAGAGTCTGATGCTTTGGTTGGTTTGTTGTCATCAACGTTTGGAACTAATTTACTATTCGATTATTCAATTATATAAAAGCAATGTGCTTTGTCTCTGGTACACACACACAAGATTAATTTGACGATACAAGCCACATTAGTTCTTGCCATAATACTCCTAGTACAGGCTGAGAATTTTCATTTAAAAAAAAATAAAACCGTGCGTTTCCAAAAGCGATAATTTTGAGAAAAATAATAGCTTTTAGTTATTTAAGAAAATTTGGAAAAGTACTGTCATGAAATTATGAAGAAAAAAAAATACGGGAAGCATTTAAATAATGCACACTGACGTAAAAAAAAACCCCCTTTAAACCTTCATTTTGAAATTCTACTCGATAGATTCGGTTAATTCTTTTTGCTTTACGTATTACTATTTCGCTGAAAAAATCAGTCATTTTAGTTTTGTTTTTTCAAACATCTATCTATAAACATTTGGGTTTTTGAGACAAATATAATGATACTTAAAATGATTTTCCATTGAGCCGTTTCGAAGATAATAAAGAAATTTACAAACAAATATACATACATACAAGATACGTGCGGAAAACATAACCACTCCCTAACAGTCGGGTAAAAACTGTCCATGAAAAGCATAAAACTTATCGAAAGTGAAGTTTGCTAAAAAAATACCTTGGCTGGACGACTTCTATAAGTTCGAAGATAGATTTATTAACAAAATAGGGTAAGATCTTCGACAGGCGTATTCAATAACATGTCTTTTTCATATTGTGTAGTGTTGCAATGGGTTATTTGCGCTTATTTATTTGTAATTACAAATAAATCTAATTACTTCTACAACAACCTTGGCGATAAACCAAAACATTAACACAATTATTATAACAGCTATAAAGTCATTGACAAAGAAAAAAATAAATAAAAACATTGAAAAAACTGTATATAAAAAAAAAAAGATGAAGAAAAAACGGAGAGAAAAATATGACAGGTTGACTATTTGTGTTGTTGTTCACGTGACCAAATAACATGAAATTGGAAAGAATACTGTTAGACAATGGATAAGAAAATATGACGATGTGGCTGAAGTTGTGTTATGTAAGTAACTAGATGAATAGATTGTTGTGTTTTGTTATAGTATATGGAAAGAAAAGAAAATGTATAAAAGAATAAATAAGAAAAAAAAGAATATTATCATCGTTATTTGCACCAACACCATCAATGTCAGCCAGCTCAGCCCAGCCAGTAGTCTTCAATAAGTGAACCAAGTCAACCAAATATAGTATACGAAAATACAGAGTGTTTTTCAAATGATGTCAAATAAATGTAACATTAAAACAGTGGCAAGAAACAGGAAAATTACGAACAGCAGATGTTATAGCACGACTTGTAACTGCACGGCATGAGATTCCTGCATTAAAAGAAAAACTATTAGAAAAAGTAATGACTGAAAGTTGGAATCAAGCAATTAGTGAAACCAGAAGGCAATGTGAGGCAATTGATGCAGCTTTAGAGACATTACTAAGTATTCAAAGCGTTGTAGAAAAATGTCCACCATTAGCGGAGTTACAACATGAATTAGAAGAAATTAGTTTTCAATGCGCATCGTCAATCCCTTTATTGCCATTAGTAGTAGCATCTGATTTTAATGCAAATGCTAATCATCGTATAGAAACTTCCCCAGTTACACCCATCAATGGAACTGCATAACTGCATAAATGGTGTCAAACGGGGAAAAAATTAACGTGAAATTGAATATAAATGACCATCGACTAGGTAAGCACATATTTTTTTGGAACTTTGTTCTTTATCACACGTTACCGTTTTGATTTTTTGCGGGTTGATAGGTAAAACCAAGAAAAGTTTATTACAAAAACGAAATTAAAAACCGATCATTTTCATTTTCAGAATAAGATAACAAAATTTTTTTAAGTAAGTACAAGGAAATTTTATGTTATGTCAAAATAAATATCCTGATCAAACCAAACACATATTGGGTTGACTTACAGTAAAAAGTAAAAAGAGTAAAATTTATGATATAAGAAGGTTCGTACGAAAGAAACGTAGTTCCTATGGATGTCCCACTACAAATCTCGTTCCTTTTTCCATAAAAGCGAAATTTGAGTGTAGTCAGTTCTTTTAGCACCATCTGTCATTCTGTCAAAAATACAAAGTGCACTACACTGTTTTGAGTATACGTTCCTCGGCAAGAAATTAAGTACAAATAATAAAATGAATATAAAGCTTTATATTTACTTCCCTGTTAATTGGATACCATGATCTCCCAATCTACCGCAGTTATGCTTTTTTGTGGAAAATATAAGTTTTAGTTGGCATTTAATAAGAACTAAGGAATGGGATCTTGGAAGATTCAGCAACAATATCATTAAATATATTAATTTGAGACATATAGGTTTTCATAAAAAGTTTTGTTTATTTTGTGCGAACATAAAATAGTGCCCTGCAATACTGAAACACCCTTTATAAACGGAGTTAAAGTATACAGATGGATGCTTACAGCTAGTTGAGTTTTCAAAATACAAAAACATAGACAATGTAACATAAATAAACAGCAAATCGGTAAGAATTGTATATGTTTCTTGGATTGGTTGGTTATATTATGTTCTGTGTACATAGTGGAGGTTTTTCTATTCACCAGCTAGATACCTCTACAAACAACAGGAAGATGAATCGACTTTAAATTGTGACTTGTCACATTGTTTTTCAATGTAAAAAAGGTAGAAAGAAATATGAAAAGAATAAACGGTTTTATACAAAAACAGCTTAGATAAATAAAAGAAATTACTTAAATCATAAAGATTAACAATAATTATTAAAATAATATTAAAAATTACTTCGGCTTTAAGTTTGCACTGAAGTTTCAGGTTACGAAGAGAGAAGGAAATCTTAGTTTTACCAAAGAAAATATTGAGTTGTTTCAAGGTGTATCAATGTCTCAAGTAATAACACCTTTGGTTTAAAACTTTAAAATGTGTGCTTTAAATTAGGTTCTATAATAAAAGGTTTAAATAATTTTATCTGTTTTTCAGTTGGCTAATGTTGATTTTATATATTTTGTCAAATTTACGTTGCATTCATTACCAGGGAATTTTCTTTGAACAACGGAATGAACATCGTCTGAATTTTGCAAAAACATCGCAAGGTCGCGACAGTTTTTTGTTTTAAATATTTTAAATGTAAAAGTAACGTACTTTTATCTAAATATCAATCAGAAAATGCAAATAAATAAAATACATGCATATATTTAAATTAAGCTATTTGATATTCCTTTCAGGGTTTTGTTAAATAAAGGAAACTCGAAAAATAAAAATAAAAAATTTAAACAAAACAATAATATAATGTAAATTAAAAACAAAGAAAAAATTAATTAACATTTTCATTTTAAATTGTAACATATTACGCATATTAATGACCTTGTAACTGAATTGGTTCAAAAGTTTTGATATTTTTATATTTTCCAAATTATTAACACGAAAGCGTTCTTAATACAAAACCGTTTTTTTTTTTTTTTTTTTAATATTGTTATTTTCTCATTTATCCTGGCGAATAATTTTGAAATTGGTTTCAATATTATTTTGTTATTCCATGAATCATTTCTTAATAATTTTAATGCTTAAAAACAAAATTTATTTCAATAATAATTTATGTTCTATTTTAGTACGGAAATAATAACGTACTTAGTGGAAATTGCGAATAATTCAGGAAATAATAACGTACCTAGTGGAAATTGCGAATAATTCAGGAAATAATAACGTGCCTAGTGGAAATTGCGAATAATTCAGGAAAGAATAACGTACCTAGTGGAAATTGCGAATAATTCAGGAAATAATAACGTGCCTAGTGGAAATTGCGAATAATTCAGGAAAGAATAACGTACCTAGTGGAAATTGCGAATAATTCAATAGGGTGGACCAATTTCAATAATGAGAAGTCTTGTCGAGTAAGTAAAGCAATGTATCTCAGCGAATCAAAACAATAAATTAATCTTTTAATACAAATTTCATAACTCTTGTATCAAATTTTCAAAAAGAAACAATCCATTTTGGGTTCCAGATACATACCTAGTAATATAGGTATATTAACACAATATTTTTTTCCTATAAGTTCTATCTCCAATTTTCAACAAATTGTTCTACCATGGTAAGTAAAATTTGTATTTTCTGTCCATTTTTCAAACGATCGTAATTACAGTAATTATTATATACTATCCATTAATCAAATATATATTTCACCTGTTATTTATTAGACGGTACACAATTAAAATGTCACAATAGAATCCGTGATGCATTTTTCAAAGAAGGGAAATTGATATAATGTGATTTTTCTATCAAATTTTCTTTATCGTAATAATAAAATGATAGTAGTAAAACTATGTGTATCCCAGTCACGCAAAAGTTATTATTATTAATTTATGATATTTGAACCTTACACGGGGAAAATGATGAAGAGGGAGTAAAAGATATGATAAATAACTTCCCCAAGGATTTGCAATAATAGTTTCTTAATTTATAAATATATATAATATGTACAAAGTGTCTGATTTACAACGCTCTTCTATGCATAGTGCGAAAAGCATTTGGTTCCCAGATTATCCTTGGGTTTTCATGGCATGTGAGTCCACATTAAAGTAATTAAAAACTAGAACTGGTATGTTAGCCTTTCGCAGAACTAATAGATGATCTTGAACTAAGAATTCATTATATTTTATTATTCATAGAATCATTCTTGAAGAGA
This sequence comes from Chrysoperla carnea, assembly GCF_905475395.1. Classification (NCBI taxonomy): domain Eukaryota; kingdom Metazoa; phylum Arthropoda; class Insecta; order Neuroptera; family Chrysopidae; genus Chrysoperla; species Chrysoperla carnea. Next base: position 18,662,610 of record NC_058338.1, read on the forward strand.
CGTTAGTTCCAATTTATTCGATTTCATAAACCTACAAAATGAGTTCATCAAATCAATAACAGTATCGTGTCACGATAGTAATAGAGCATTAAATCTGCTTTCTAATATAAAGGCATTGAAATTAATTTATGTTTGCATAAATTCGGGGTTCAAAATTCTAAGTCCACTAACCGAAAGTAGCACCGAAATAACACATTGCATTTACAATTATTAATTGGTTTAATAAGTTTACGCAGGCATAGAAATCAATGCTGTTTTATGTCAGATCAATATGAACGCCAAACTGTGCACTGTTTTGATGGATTAGTAATATTAACAATAGTTATGGCGGAAGAGTCAGGGCAATATGGGCGTCAGACCCACAGTACTTTTGGTAGATAAGCTCTATTTAATATTGTAATATTATTTAAGTTAACATACTACTGTGCCCAAAAAATAAGGCGACATTGTATTTATTTTGAAAATTCTTTATTTATTCTTCCAAATCAATTTCATCCCCTTCAAAGTAATCCCCTCCCGATGCAATGCACTTATGCCAATGTTCGAAACACTGGTTGTACTCACTTTCCGGGATTGCCTTCATTTCCGTCTTCACTGCGGATTGAATCTCCTCTATCGTATCGAACAGTCAGAAGTCGCACGGCGCCAGATCAGGTGAATACGGTAGTTGCGGAACAATATGGGTTGAGTTTTTGATGTAATGATCAAGAATTATGAGTGAAGTATAGGATGGTGCATTATCGTGGTGTAAAAATCATGAATTGTCTTCCCACAATTCCGGCTTTTTTAGGTGAATGTCACCTTATTTTTTGGACACAGTATTACTTTAGTGAACATCGTAGTTAACGCCAGGCAGTCCTTACCGTGTAGTCTAACCATGTAAGAGAAGAAATGTTTAAAACTTTTAAATTTTATTGAATAAAACAACCCTCACCAAAAGCGCCATACGTAGGGAATTTTTAACATTTGGGCCATTGTTAAAACCTTTTAAAAACATCCTGTATATAAAGTCGTACCCAGAAAGTATACGAATACATATTATTTTGTATTTATGTTTCTAAAACTTTATTAATACTTGATGTTTAGTCAATATCTAGGAAATTGTATATGTGCCTATATAAGCATTTCCATTTATTTAAATATTTCCTGAGGAATAAAATTCGTTTGGAGGAAAATTTATGATGAAAATTCAATACAGAAATTGTATATATATGTTTCTTAGGTAGGATATTTTTGATGGTTTATGTTTATCCTTTAATTAATACTTCTTTACAGTTTAATAAATTTACGAAATGTTCTTTTTAATAAATATTTGTATTAAAGCGGTGGGTAACATATCGTTTAGTTTCACCTGAGAAAGTTAATATTAGGTTAATAATAGTTAAAATTAACTTTACCCTGTACACTCAGTACTTTGTACGTCATGCATCTTGTGTTATACTTGTACATCCTAACACCCTGCGTCAAAGGAGCGAAAGTGCCGAGGCAAAATAATACCTCCTTACAAAACTTTCCTTTGAATAACCAAAAGTATTTCTTATGTGTAAATGTGTTCATTATATGTGAGCGTACTCATGCCAGTATATACATTCTGATTTTTGCTTCTATTTCCATAACACAAATGTAAGTAACGCTTAGTGTCTCTTATGTGTCTCTAATCCAAGAGGTCGTTCAATCAGGTAGTCTAAATTGGAACTACTGAAAAAGCGGTCCACTTCCTGTTTAATAGTACAAATTTGTATCGCCAGTTGGCGGGATTTATCTGATTTGAATTTGAATATTTTTATTGACCTTCAAAAATGGTAAGTATAAATATTGCCATCTGCTAGTTGAAATTTCAACTTCTGAATTCGGGTTTTATTCTGATTTATTTAGTACAAATTATTACCGCCAGTCATAAATAGTCATAATTAATTCCTTTACTGAAAAAAATATAAGACATTATTAACGTTATTTTGAAAAAGATTAAAAAATGTTTTTTAAATTTTTATAAATTTACTTAAATTCGAATTTTATTAAAATATAATTTAATTCGATAGACAAAACGAGATCAGTATTGTTTATAAGTGATTGTCAAAGACTTTTGGAGAAACGATTTCTAAAGATTTAAGACTATTCATATATTAGCCGTAAATTTGAGTTCCACAACAACGCAATAATATCTTTATTAGTGATTGTTATTGAATCTCACTAAATTGTTTATAAATAATTATAAAAATACTACCTGTATTACAAAACTATAAATTATTAAAAAATATTTTTTTTTGTTAACTTGAAAACATGATCGTTTTCATTAAAATGAAATAAAATAAAATACTCATCAGTTTACAGCAAATAACAATATCAAAATAGACATTTAAACAATTATTTAAATTGAAGAATTGAAAAAAAATTTATGAATGTATTGAATTTTTTAAATAACATTTATCAAAACAGTAAAATATTAATTTAAAAACAGAAAAAAAAAATTATTTTCTAACTGCCTAACGGAAATTTGTTATTTTTATGTAATCAAATATACACTGGAGCAAAATGGATGTATCTAAAACTTTAACCGAGAAAAACTAATTGATATAAAATTAAATTGATATTACATTAAATCAAAATAACGAAAGGTCTATTCAAGACTAACCGCACTTATTGTCCATGTATATATGAACTTACATAGTTCAAACTAATCTAGCATTTTTAGAAAAATTTGCTGTCATCCGAACTTCATTAAATATTCAAAAAGGTACTACTTCAATAGGTTAATTCTGTTTCATTAAAGTATTCCTGAATTTTAAGTCAGTTTGTCACCTGATTTTATTCGCAGTTTGAATTATTTACATAAAGTTTTTCCTATATTTTCTAATATGCATTGATTTCAAACCATAAACATCGATAATAAGTATTCTTAAACAAAATCGTTCTGATAATTGCGTTAAAATCTTTCCACGAAAATTGGTTAGATTGTAAATTACAGTAAAATTTATTTTCTGCAACTTTGCTAATTAGTTTAGTAAAAATTAACTTATTAAGAAAATATCATTTTATCGTACAAAAGCGTGGGGTGCCGGATTTCAGTTATTGTAAATATTTTATTGACAGATATTGGTAAAAATGAAGTCATTGTAAAATATTTTAAAAAACACTCACATCTTTTTGAATGATGACAATTTTTTCTTTATCACTAAAAATAATGTTCATGAATTTTTTTTTTCATTTAAAGAAATTATATTTTACTTTTTAGTTTAGCTAGTTCGCAAAAGCATGTTTTCTTTAGTTTTTTAATCTATTATTTTTATCAAAAATTGAGTAAAAATATGGTGGGAGCGCAAATAAATGTTCATATTTGCAGATATGAAAATCGTTAATCCTGAAGATCTTGATCTCGATAATCCGACAAACTTACTAAACTATTCTAATGCCATTTCTATTTAATCCGACGTTTTGTGATTAATTTCGTTTGCTAAATTCATAGAGACATACCAAGTTAATAAAAGCGTATTCAAAATGACCTTCACTCCCTTTGAAGGAGTTTTTCGTTGATGAACTGATTATTTTGGATTCAACGTAAATATCGAAGTATTAGATATTACTGGTTTAGATTCCAACATTTGTATCAACAGTGTACTATCGCACTCTATTGTATGTAGAAATATTTTATATATTCATTCATTTAACAAGAGTCAAAAATCAATACTTAAATATGGGAATAGTCTCTATGGATTGTGTTAATGTTATGGTTGTAGTAATGTTGACCAGTAGTACATAGTTAGTTGTTGTTCAGTATAGACTCACAGTTCTCATACATTGATTACTTACCCAGATAACTATAACTATATGTATTTGAAGAGGCCTATTTACTAAACTAATACTATCTAATGAAATATAAAATAGAAGAAGTACTACTCTACGATTATATTATATAAATGGAAGCTTACTACGTTCCTATATTATCTATTAATGAGTACAGTTTTAGAATGCAAAGAATTTTTGGTGATAGTTCGTAATAATAGGGAAAATTCATGTATTTTTTTATTTTTTAATTTTTTGAATTCATTGTTTACACAGTTATAACGTAGTAAAAAATATAAATACTGTTTAAAAATGCGTTAATTAAGTGTAAAAAAATATTTAAAATACATTATAATTTTGAGATGTTTAAACGCAGTCTTTTGGCGCTCTCTGTTGATGACGTATTAATTGTGACCTGTCAATTGGTGACAGTTCAATGTATAATTTAGACTTAAAAAAATGAATTTACAACATAGAATTTACATTCGTTATTATTAAGTTTCCTAATAAGTCGTAGAATCAAATAACTCAATATAATACCATTCAAAATATAAGTAATTAATACCATAATGTGTCAACGAATTTGACAAGCCAATACTATGACGTTATGTCCGTTTTAAAATTTGAATTTCCGTTTAAGAAATTTTGAATTTCTCTCATTGAATTTCAACTTTTATTAATTAATTTTAAGTAATTAAAATGCTATTAATTACTAATATAATGGTTTAGTTGAAATGTCCAGCCAATAAAGTTAGGGAAAAAAATATGTGAAAAAATTTAAATTTCATGAATATTCCCGAAATTTAATAAATGAGACAATAAATGAATTCAATATTTTATTTAACTGTTGAGTATTGTTATACACCGATTTTACATGTTTACGACTCTAGTTTACAATATGAAATACGCCACAACATTTTGCCGTTTACACATCATAGATATTTTCCATATGTAGGAAACATACAAAACGTGCTGCAAAATATATAAAAAAGGTTTCAGTATATTTTCCTAGTTTTCAAGTTATAGAAAGCAAGCAAGCAACGTCTTGTACAGAGTGTAATATATTATTTGGTGGGGATTTTGTTTGCAATTTTATGGATTTTAATTTTTTTGAAAATGAAGTTTTGCCCATGTTTCTCGCTGATATTGCAACTTTCTATAGGTCCAATTATTTGATTAACCTGATTTTTATACTTTTTGGATCAAAATTACAGCATGCACCGAGTCTCATCAAATTCCAAAACAAAATTTTTTTTGCGTTTTTTTCAAAGGGGTAACCCTTAAAAAAATTGCAAAAAATCGAGAAATTTTTTTATCTTCGATTTCGATAAAACTCAGTTTATAAGGTTATTTTGACCCAAAAAGTACAAAAATCGGGTGCATTTGATGACTGGTCTAATAGTATTTGAGATACGGACCAAAATCGATCCAAATATTGCCATATCTCAGAAACTCTGCATCCAATAATTCAATTAACCTGATTTTTATACTTTTTGGGTCAAAATTACCCCACCCACCGAGTTTCATCAAGTTCCAAAGCAAAAATTTTTTTTCCGTTTTTCTCTTTCAAAAAATTTCAAAAAATCTAAAAAAATTTTTATCTCCAATTTCGATAAAACTCAGTGTATATCAGGTAATTTTGACCCCAAAAGTACAAAAATGAATTTGCTGACTGAACTAATAGTTTTTGAGGTACGAACTAAAATTTCACCACCAAAATTACAGAGTTTCATATATACTTTCATCACCAATTTAACCCTCTTAAAGAATGTATTTTTATGAAAAAAGTAAAATAATTTTTTGTCTCAAACCATGAGCTCATATATCAAGTTTTACATTCCTAAATTTGTTCTCTTATTACATACTGTACATATATATTTAAACACATTTGGTGTCTATGTGAAAAATTAATAGCAGATCTGAAACTGACGGCAAAAAAATATAATATAGGGCTAAGCTAACGCCTTTCCAATCACCACATTTATACAGATACATGCCGATGTGCATTGAACACAAGGCTTTGGCGCGGGCTGACACAGACACTCTAGTAGTGTAATGGTGAAGGCAAAAACGGATAATGGTTTGTTCACTATTACTACTGACATGTGTATGTAATTGCTTGTTCACAACTATCCAATTCATTTTTTTTTTTGTTCCTTTCATTTCGTTTTATGTAATACTAGAGTGATACCCACCCGCTTCGCTGGGTTTAAAAGTAAAGATTGATAAAGATTGTTCTCGCTTAACCGCTTTCTGTAACACTCGAAATAATAGTAAGGATTGTTTTAAACAGGTAAAATATATGTATGGATTTCTATTTTTTTAAATGTATAAAAGTCGTAATTATTCATTGAGTATATCCGAAAAGATAGCCGTGAAATATTTTATATTAACTATTTTTACAGAAATCTGTAATTTATGGTAATGTCAAATGACTACTTTTACAGAAATCTGCAATTTATGGTAATGTCAAATTAATTAAAAAAAATTTTTTTTTTAATATATCTTGATAATATATATCTCATGTGTTATTCTGATATATAAGCTATATTGCTGTACAGTTTCATTAAAAACCATTCGCTTGTTTTAGCGTGAAAGCGTTACAAACAAACAAACAAACAAACATGCTTACTTTCGCATTTATAATATATAGAGATTTTTCAAATGAGAAGTTTGGTATCATCAAACATATACACATTACGAACACTTTCCAGGCTTTTTTTTTCAAATACAAGAGGACATCTTGATTTATTTTACAGACATAATATTCAAAAAAAAGCAAGTATTTCTTATATGTTAAAAATAATTTTTTCAATGAAATCAATTTCACAACAAGTGAAAACAAACAATTGGCTGAGTTAATTGTTGAAATACCATGTATAGACAGTGTTGATTACTCTGTCACATTACACATGCATACATGTTACACATATATAACTGATATGCCCATATAATACATACTATACAATTTGCGCTCTCACCGATAAACGGTGATCTTTACGAAAAAATTATTTCAAACAAAAGTTGTTAATTTTTTTATAAGGAAAATGAGCGAAAATCTGAGCATGGGCGGGAATTCTATTTAAGAAATAGTTCCTTAAAGCTTTTGAGCTTCACGGAAGCTTTACAAGCTTACCTGCAATATTTGAGGCTTCGATTAAAAAACGTTAAAGCCCATAAATCATCTATATATAACAAGATTAGATTTTGGAATATTTAATGCAAAACATTGGATTGATAAAATCAAATATTAAAAATAATAACTTGTGATTTAAAACACTCTTGATCCGGGAAACATATGGGAATCGCGAGATAGTTGTGTCGACATTTTATTATCTGCCCAATTTATCATTCTATCTCGTAGCTCCAATAATGAGAAGGATATAAACTCCTAAAATTATCAAGCTATGATATAGCACTTCTCAAATATATATATGTTGATATCTTTTCTCACAAACCCCAAAATGGTTTTAAAAAATTCGAAAACTAAAACCCCGGCAATTACAAGCTTGCACGCATAAAATTATGAAAACAAGACAATATTTTCAACTAAAGTTGTTATGATAAGTAAAATCGTCATTACAGTCGGGAGATCTCTAAGCTTAAACAGTTTTCCACAGGACCGAAAAGAGATCGCCCGACTGTAATGACGATTTTACTTATCATAACAATTTTAGATAAAACTATTATCTTGTTTTCATACTTTTAAGAGCGCGATTCTGTAATTGTCGGGATTTTAGTTTTGGAACTTTATTTTATTTTAAATTCAAGATTAATATAAGCGTGTATTCTTAAAACTTCTAATATAAATTTGATAGCGGAATCGAAAATACAACTTGTCGATTTTTTTATGTTTTGATAAAAGAAAAAGTTGATAAAATAAGAGATAAGAAACCAATATAAGTTGTTTACATTTTATGTATAATTATAAAAAATGACTTATTTCCATAATTAACCTAATAAAAAAACGCAAATTATTGTGAATTTTTTTTAATCATATTCGAAGTATAGATAATAATATAGACCATTCAATATAAAGTTGATGTTATTAATAAAAACATTAATTCAAGTATAATTTTGATTAAAATTGTTATTTTTGCATATCTTTTCAATTATAAATGTGTGATATTGATCTAAATTAAAACATACAAAAATGACCCTTGATTTAGTTTGAATTTATAATTCAAGTTTTTTCAGATCATTAATCTATTTTTGGTGTTGGCTAATTTGAGGGTTTGCAAATACATATCATATACAGGTTGGTTCATTAAAATTTGTTACAAAAGCTTAAAAATTTTAACCTGCTTTATTTTCGTTGAAAATCGATATATGTTATAAGTGTTTAAGTATTAATTGTACGAGAGGACAGGTTTTCTTATGGTTTACGAGTGATCGAAGTGGAAACGAGTGCCTTAAAGACAAGCCTGAATAACCGACAGAATAATCTAAAAAAATTTTAAAATATGTTTTAATTTTCCAAAATATACGAGAAATAACAGAGTGCTGAAGAATCTTCTTCTTCTTTAACGGAACATTTTATTTCCCGTATATGCTAGAATGTTCAAGATTGTTCCGAAAAAATTTGTGATAAGACAATTTTTGTCGTTCACGGATAGGAATAAAAAGGGGGCAAGTGAAATTGAATATTACATTTTTTGAAATTTCAAATTTCTTTTATATAAAACTAGCCTGATACCCGCCCGTTGTACGGGCTTAAAAGTAAAAAACACTGCTTTATAGCCTTCACCTATCTTGATGTGCACAGTTTTCACTTTTGTTAAATGTAAAATAGTCATAATTCAGTGAGTATATCAGAAAAGTTGGCCATGAATGGTTTGACACTTACTATTTTAAATTTTTACAGAATACTTTAATTTATGGTTCAAAATGATGATTATCAATCTGCTTCATCTAAAATCATAATTTTGAACCATAAATTACAGATTTCTGTAAAAATTTCAAATAGTAAATGTCAAGTTAAATTTTATTTTTTTAATTTTTGTTGTTTCAATTGAGATATAAGTTTTTGAACAGCTACTAATATTTATTTTTCTTCTTTTTGTTTGCAAAATTTAACGTCTCATATGGGACGATATTGAGCTTAGACCAATTGAGTCGATATTATTCATAATAATCCTGTATACGATTTTTAAATCGTATTTACCATATATCAAATAAATCACAAACCATTTTAAATAGCTATATGTGTATTTGCATACATATTTATTAGAATAATCAATCATTTTGTAAAACAAATACAAAAAAAAAAAAAACTATATAGACAAAGATAGATCCTAAATATTTATTTTTGATGAGTCCAATCTAATTTGTTCATTTCAATTTAAAATAATAAATCAAAAGTCAGTCGTTAAATGACTTTTTTTAGGTGGTGTTAAATTTGTAACCTATGAGGTAGATTTTCTAATACGATCAGAATTCTTCATCAGAATTTTTAACCTTCAAGCTCATTTCATGAACAATTCTAATTGATTGATAAACTTTTAAGAATACTTGCTAATATTCTAGTCATTGATAGTGGCAGTAAATTTTCAATAAACGTGTATTTTGTATTTAGGAAAAAATGACTATTAAAAGGTTTCTCCTTATTATTACCGAGGATATCGGTAAATCAGATACATGTACCTACGAATAAAAAGGTTGAGGAATCGTAAGACTGATTTATACTCCTCAATCATCCAATTTTTGGACATAATCCTTATCAATATTATATTAAAATTGTACTCATAGACCATTTCAACCAACAACTCTATCGATCGTTATTTCTTGGACAAAGAGGATGAAGAATTAACTCTTAATCCAATACGGATCAATCCAAAATCATTCAATTTTTTGCCGTTAAAGGAGTTTGGACGATTAAACGTTAAAAGCAATATTGACAATTTTATGGAAGCTGATAAATTTTGTATGAATTTATCAAGCTCCCATTTAGAGAGTTAGTAATAGCCCTAAAGAAATAAGTTATACTAACACAATGCTGCAAAATTATATATAGTTAAAGTAGATACCGATATGCATTGTTCATAACTATACCTGAATGTATAAATATTTGAACTCTACGTAAAGACAAAACCAGGAGATATCCAGAGTCTCTTCCAGCTCTAAATAGTTTCCTTGTAGGATCTTCTTTCTGAATATGACTACCTTCAAAAATCTTTTAAAAATCATAAAATGACAAAAACTAGTACCCGGCTTGATGAGGAGCTTTAAAGTTACTGTGTTTCCACTTATAAAACTTTGTACTTGTTATGTTTAAACATACGCTCGATACTACTTCATTGCGGTATATTTTGCATACAGAAGTTACCAACCTGTTTTGTAAATTGTGCTGAAAAAGACTGACGCACATTTGATCTTCCTAAAGGATATGACAATTTCATTCGGTAGCTCAGTGGGTATGTTGCTGGCCCAAAAAATGACAGGTTCATCTGATCTAACATTGATGTAAAAAAAAATGTTAAGATGTTAAGATGTTCATCACAGAGTTAAATGCTAGTGAAAAAACTGTCCTTATAGTCCAGGGAACCAAGAAAAACAGTACAAAATTCACAACCAGAATGGTATAGGACCCTCGGTCTTTATAACCAAACACCAAATTCAACTTTCTGGTCAAGAGTTAGAATCAACTATTATCAAAATGAATGAATGCATCTTTTTACTTTGGTATTTGCGTGGGTAGTTAAAAAAAAAACAGAAGGATGATTATTAAAAATAATCAGCCTGTTAGCGTGTATACAGAGGCCATTTTATATTCACACCGTTCATCGTTTTTCCAACTATTCAATATTTTCCACAACAAATTGTTTGTATTCAATGGTATCAAAGTATGAGTGCTTTTTTGTGCTGCACCAATTTATATTAAAACAATCTGTATGAATGTGTCAGTGTTTGGCTTTTTTTTTGTTATAAAATGATTCTTACTTTGTGACAGAACCATTCGATCAAAATGAGAGAATAAAACAATTGTAATTTATCATAAATCTGTCACTCTTTAACTATTGAATTGAATGCGTGCGTATCTGTTTCAGTGCTCAGTGTTTGCAAAAAAATAATATAAAAATAGAGAGTGGTCATTCATTTAAAAGAAGAATTAATTTTTTGTATTTAGTTAGTTTTTTTATTTTCGAGTATCACATCCATTTTATAGTTTACTATAAAAAAACATAATGTTAAGAGCTTAAATGGTATACAAAACAATCGTTCAATCGTCAAAACAATCAGGTTTTAGGCAGGAATTACCGAATTGTGCTTATGTGATATTGTTCTTAAAAATATAACCGAACTAGAGTGATACCCACGTGCTTCGCTGGGTTTAAAAGTAAATATTGATAAAGAATGCTCTCGATGCTCCCCTTTCTAAATCACTAGAAAAAATGGTAAGGATTGTTTTATTAATGTTAAGGAAGGTCCCTCGGCAATAATAGAAAAAATAAATTAATAGATAAGGATCCGAATTTTTAGTATGTTATAGTTCACGAAATATATTATTGTATAAAACAAAAATTTGGGTATCTTACCATTCAATTAAGAGAGTTTTTATTAATTAAAAATACACTAAATAACACAACCATCCTCATAACAGGTTATGTTATTTAGTGTATTTTTAATTAATAAAAACTCTCTTAATTGAACGGTAAGATACCCAAATTTTTGTTTTATACAATAATATATTTCGTTAACTATAACATACTAAAAATTCGGATCATTATCTACTAATTTATTTTTTTCTATTATTGGCGAGTCACCCTCCTTAAATTAAATTAATTTTTATTTTTATTTTTTTTTTATTATTATTAATATATCGTTATAAATTGTATCGAATGTGCTATTCTGAGGTATGAGCTATATTGCTGTACAGTTTTATTAAAATTCGCTGGTTTTAGCGTGAAAGCGTAACAAACAAACAAACATACTTAGATAGATGGGATGATGAAAATAAAAGTAGTAAAAATTTTCAAAACTTAATCGATACAGAAAAAAATAAAATAAAATTTAAAAAATTTTCAAATGAAATATTAAATCTATACATTAGAAAATAAAAAATATGAACTCAGTACATTCTGACTTCTTACCATACATTTTCACTTCGTCAGATAACTTTTCAATTTCAACTAATATGTTCAACAAGTGAAAATACTTTTAAAAGTTATTTCATATTTCATATTTTCAAATCTATAATACAAAATATATTCATATTCAATATAATTTCACATATTTCTTGCACGCAAGCATTTTATACACTTAAACAGTATTATGTGTACAGAATGTTTCAGTAAAAAAGTACCGGGTTCGATTCTCGCCGTCGAAACAAAATTAATTCAATTAATAGTTGTGATAAGCTGGTGTAATGCATGGTTTATGCATGAAGGAGGTGCACTTAGCCTCTAAAATTGAGGAGCTGATAAATGAAATTATTTATCACCGGAAAGGTTGTAAAACACATACATGGTATCACAATGGGCTCTATAGCCTAAGTGTGGACAGCCAATATAACCTAACCTAAGTATATTTTTTGTAATATTTATTACGAAAGAAGGAGAGCTGTTATCAATAGCGCTAATCAAGCTGAACTTCTCGATAGAGAACAGTATATTTGATTAATATAACCTTGTCGTTTTATGAAGCTAAAACTTTCGCTTTATATGTTACAATAAAATTGGTTCACTATACAGGCCTCCTTAATTGTTCTAAAATCAAAAACATAAAATTTAAAAAAAAGTAATTCCTTCTACCCTCAGATAATACAGCTCTAAAGCAATCTATTATCATCATTCAAATTTGAACGTTAATCTCTACGCGTATGCTTCTGCAGATGTGTATGTTTAACTGGCAGACTAGTTTAGATTATGACTTACTGAAACCGCCTGTACATCTGATGATTTTTCCTTGAACATTCTGTTTTTGAGTGGAATAAGTATACTCAGATTAACACAAGTGAAATTCAAAAATATTAAATTAATAACAAACAAATATACCGACAAAATTCAATATGTATTAGCTTTATGTGCTTATGAATATTAATAATTTATATTTATATATATAGGTGATTCATTATAATTAACCCAGCTAAAAATTTGTGCCACAAATAATTTTTGGGAAAATTTTGTAATTTTTTAATTAAACAAGTGAAAACCAAAAACTGAGCCACTCTTACACACCAAGTTATATTATTTTTCATCTCACTTTTTCTGTAGATATAATAATAAACAAACAAACATATACATAATATAAGTAACGTTTAGGTACCTGTATACATACAATACAAGTTTTCTTATACAACTTAATTTGCATCCTCGTGGGTAAACAGTGATGTTTAGGAAAAAAAAATTCAAACAAAAGTTGTTTATTTTTTTATAAGAAATATTTTTTATATATTTGAAATTTTGTTATATTTCTAACTGTTTACAAGATTGATTCTATAGTCCCAAGACCCAATTGACCTATGTTGTTAAGTTACAAACTTGACTTTAATATTTACGTCCTGAACAACCTATTAAAATTTCAGCTTGACATATTTTTGAGTTAACGTATCGACAGACAAACAGACGGGCGGACAACCGAAAATGGTATAATTAGAAACACGTATACCAACATTTTATTCGTAGCATCAATCAACATTTTTAAGCGTTACAAACTTGGGACAAAACTTAGTATACCTTGATATACTATATATACATGGTAAAAAAATATTTTTTACAAAATAACAAACTATCTTTTTTATTTCATTTGTCTTTTGAAGACATTTTACTAATGTTTTTTGTATAATTATCACTAAAGTATTACTTGTTACTAAGTGCTTTTTAACAACTGCGAGTGTGAATACGTTGATTGTAAGAATAATATTACTAAAGCCTTATTTCCAAAGACGAAAAGGTTAGATTTGGTTTTTGTTACCAATGTATTGTATGATATTTTTCCATAGTTTATTACATTTCCAAAGATGAACATGAAACCTAGTTGAGAGGTAAATTTTTAATCGTGTTTACAAGATTTTATATAATAAATATTGGATCGTCCCTGTATATTATATACAATTTAATTTAAATATCTAAATTAATATATTCATGAAACACATTTAATGAAAGTTTCTCACACATACACACTCCCACTGACACATAAACAATATTTAAATCCAATTGTGTTTATATTTGGCTTTAAATTGTAAGTCTTTTGGTATTTATTTCAATGGTTTGAAAATTGTTGCTATAGAATACACCCTAAAATTATTTTAACTAGATGTATAAGTCGTTTAGATAACAAATACATTCGTAGAATTTGGCTTTGAATTCTGTACTAACTTAATTATTAACATAATAGTGTAATTCAAACCAATGAAATCTAAGTTTATGTAATGGGTTTTTCATTACAAATGTCCGAATTATAGAATTCTACAGAGTGGGAAAAACTATCTAAAATATTTGTTAAGTTATCGATGATAAAAAAACAAAATTTTAATTATTAGAGTTCATCGAAGATCCACCATTTGATGAACAGAGACGACTATAATAAGAGTATTGGCGCAGTGGCGATATCGTAACCAATGAGGTCTAACTGAGGTGCGATTATTGCTAGTTGAATAAGAGTATTGGTGATTAAAAAGAGATATATATTATCAAATTTATAAGCAGCACTTGCACACAATATATTATACATTTTTTGTAGTTACGTGGTATTGTAAAGCTAAAATTAACACATTATTTGACTACAAAGCATGTATTTAGTTTATATGTATGTACCGTACCAGAGCTTTTTTTTATAATTCTATAGGGAAACAAACACCTTAAATTGCGAATGAATCGACAATTCATCGATTGGTAAAAAATATTAAATTAAGTGGTACAGTAAACAATCAGGGAACTCACGAATATTATTTAAACTACTCGAGTTTGATCGAGTTCCGTACAAAATCAACTTGATAAACAATTTATACAATGGAACCTGATTTTCGTGGTCGAGTTAAACATGCATATAACTTCCCCGCGGAATTATGGTCATATACAACTTGCTTCATCAGTTTAAAGGGCTGAAACTTTTGATGAAAAACGGTTTACAAATGAAAATCAAATAAATTTTTGAGTTGAGGAAAGTTGTTCAAATAGCTTCGAATCAATAACGGTCTACTGAATGTTTTCCGTGCAGAAAACTGTGAATATTAGAATAATAATTCATTGCTCTTACGATTTAAATTACTACTTATAAAACGGAGTAGTAAAAAGTGAAAAATAAAAAAAACGTGATTGTTCCAAGATCTAATGCAAAATCGTAGCTATATATTAAGATTTTGATACCAAAATTATGTCATCTTACTGGACGTGTAACAATCAAAATCTATTTTGAATTTGTTAGTCAATTGATTTTATTGACAAGTCTGGGTCATTGTTTTATATCTGTCCCCTAATGTACTTTGAACATTGGTAAGTATGTAATATGTACTATTGATCATATAATGTAAAATGGCCAGCTGTTAAAACATTCACTTTATTCTCACAGGGTGTACGTATTTATCCGGTATATACCGACTTTATTATAAAATGGGCATTGATTTTAATTATTAAACTTGAGAGGCTTTTAAAGATTGAAATATCCGATTGATAATAATATGCACTAAAAAGTAAAAAAATAACGATAATATAATGTAGTTAAAATTATTGTAATTTTTGCAGTCGGTGTCAGCCAAGCTAATGTAGTAAACTGTTCTGTCAGAGTTGTTTCCTTGGCTAACACCGACTCCAAAAATAACAATTTTTTAACTACATTATATTTTATTACATTATATTACTTTAAAGAAATGTTTCAACGCCAAAAGCAAGACCGTTATACTTAACTTTGCTAATTCTATGAATTTTTTACCTTTATCTTACACATAAGATTGTTAGCAAGAGCAAAGTACGTACAAAAAAAAAGTGTGTAAGATAAAGAAAGTCAAGCATAAGACTTTTTGCGATCTAAAGAAATTCCTTATTACTTTTATTTTTTTACTGAATCTACGTAAATATTACGTATGGTTAGTAGGTAATAACATTAGGTAACATGTAGTAATAATAATAATAATCAACTAGATAAACTTGCGTGATTTCCGGAAATGATCTCCTACCCGTCAGTGCTACAATCTTTATAAATAGTCTCATTGACTTTCATTAAAATAAAGTACCTTGTGGAAAACATTAAGCACACATCGGGTTTTTTATTGCCCAGATTTTATACACACTTGATACAGATGAGATTATAACATAAACGTTTGTAAACAAAGGTCAATATTATCATCTGCAACGAACTGTTTAGTTACTCTTTAACAAGTACACGGTAAAAGGAAATTCCAATGATGACAAGGGTAGCTTAGTCATCCCGGAAAATATACCGTAGGTAAATTATCCCTAGTTTGGCACATATTCGATCACTGTTGTATATACAGTGATGTATACAACAACGTATGCTTTGCTAGAGTGTTAAGGTAATAACTTTAAACTATGGTAAATAGATTTAGTGATGGTTCGGTATATGCTATCGTACATATCAATAATTATTTTGTGCTATAAATCTTAATTTAATAACTTATTATACTGAACGTATACAATTTCACCAATTTGAAATTTATGTTTCTTAATTCCGACCGAATTTTGTTTGAAAGTTTAATTCTCTGTCTTATTAAATACATTAAAAATTAAAAAAAAAATTAAATAACTAGTTGACGAATTCTAGAAGAGAAATTTATTTTTCGTAAAAAACATTTCTGTTGCTTTTGACCGTATCAAAATAATAAAACATTGATACCTTATAAAAAAGAAGTACATTAGAGTTGACACCAAGCTTTTAAATAGAAAAATAAATTTTAATAAGATAAAGCTAGTTAGCCTAATCGCAATCTCAAAGAAATAAATCGTGATAATGGCTGTTTATATAAATGGGAACAAAATCGGTATATAAATTCGATTTTTTTGGTAACACAAGTAAATTTGATCGGATCTTGGAATTTTTTTTGAAACCCACTAAATTTGGGTCATTTTTTTCAGCTGTGACGTCAGTTTTTCGATAGTTATCACTTATGTGCTTAATTCCGAAACCAGACGTCCACATTCTTGAAACCTATTAGTGCTAGGTTAATTTTGACCACAAATTTGAAAAGTATGGCCCAAATTTAGTAGAATTACATACTTGGTTTGTCAAAATTGGATAAAATTTCGATGTAATAGAGCAAAATTAAATATTTTGAATTTTGATGACGTCATCAAGTTCAAAAATTCGATTTTTTTAATAACACAGGCAATTTAGAACCGATCTTATTGGAATTTTTTTTGAAACCCACTAATTTTGGGTCATTCTTTTCAGCTGTGATGTCAGTTTTTCGCTAGTTATCGCTTATGTGCTTAATTCCGGGACCTGACCTCCACATTCTTGAAATCTAATAGAGCTAGGTTAATTTTAATCATAAATTTGAAAAGTATGGCCCAAATTTAGTAGAATTACATACTTGGTTTGTCACAATTGGATAAAATTTCGATGTAATAGATCAAAATTAAATATTTTGAATTTTGATGACGTCATCAAGTTCAAAAATTCGATTTTTTTAATAACACAGGCAATTTTGATCCCATCTTATTGGAATTTTTTTTGAAACCCACTAATTTGGGGTCATTCTTTTCAGCTGTGATGTCAGTTTATCGCTAGTTATCACTAATGTGCTTAATTCCGAAACCAGACCCCCACATTCTTGAAACCTGTTAGTGCTAGGTTAATTTTGACCACAAATTTGAAAACTATGGCCCAAATTTTCTAGAATTACATACTTGGTTTGTCACAATTGGATAAAATTTCGATGTAATAGATCAAAATTAAATATTTTGAATTTTGATGACGTCATCAAGTTCAAAAATTCGATTTTTTTAATAACACAGGCAATTTTGAACCGATCTTATTGGAATTTTTTTTGAAACCCACTAATTTTGGGTCATTCTTTTCAGCTTTGATGTCAGTTTATCGCTAGTTATCGCTTATGTGCTTAATTCCGGGACCTGACCTCCACATTCTTGAAATCTAATAGAGCTAGGTTAATTTTAATCATAAATTTGAAAAGTATGGGCCAAATTTAGTAGAATTACATACTTAGTTTGTCAAAATTGGATAAAATTTCGATGTTATAGAGCAAAATTAAATATTTTGAATTTTGATGACGTCATCAAGTTAAAAATTCGATTTTTTTAATAACACAGGCAATTTTGATCCGATCTTATTGGAATTTGTTTTGAAACCCACTAATTTTGGGTCATTCTTTTCAGCTGTGATGTCAGTTATTCGCTAGCTATCACTTATGTGCTTAATTCCGAAACCAGACCTCCACATTCTTGAAACCTATTAGTGCTAGGTTAATTTTAATCATAAATTTGAAAAGTATGGCCCAAATTTAGTAGAATTACATACTTGGTTTGTCAAAATTGGATAAAATACGCAATATATAGTTTCCAATACGCACACTCTCGTAAGGAGTCCAAATAACATACCAAAAAAGTTGCTCGGCATCGCGTTGTGCGAATATAATGTATAATATGACTGGCATAATTCACATAGAATGTATGTATGACATACATTAAATTTGAAAATACTATAATTTACGAAAAGTAATAATTATCTTTTCATATATATTAAGAAGATGAAACAGAAAAACAAACAAGTTAAGCTGCCTAAGCTTAAAATATATTTATTTTGTTTTTGGTATCAAAAATGAAACTGAGGTATATAATTAAAATTATCAAAATGAAAAGTGAGCACCGCACCCTTCATCTACCATTAGAAAGTCATGAATATTATGAGTTGTTACATACATATATAAGGAAATATACAGGATGTACGAAAATCGTTAGGGTACAAAAGCTTTATGTAATTTGTTACAGTTCAGTTATTAAGGAAAATTTGATACGTAAACCACGTGATTCTCTTGCAGCTTATAAACTAATCAAAATAGATTCAGGAAAAGTCCAAATAGATATTTTTATTGATATCTAAAAATCAAAAAGGAAGTATTAAAAATATAGGACACACTTAGGCTATAAAGCCCATTGTGATACCATATATGTGTTTCACCACCTTTCTGCTGATAATTTCATTTATCCGCTCCTCAATTTCAAAAGCTGAATACACCTCTATCATGCATATACCATGCACTACACCAGCCCATCACAACTATTAATTCAATTAATTTTGTTGCGACGGCGCGAATCGAACCCTCTACCCTCAGCATACCGCGGACGGAATTGGTTATGCCTTAACCAATTGCGCTAATACGGCGAAAATTTTACAGTAAAAAAAATGTTGATTTAGTTAATTCTCTTGATTTTAGCATTGCTTTTTTTTATATTGGATCAATAATCGTGTTAATGTTTTGTCAAAATAATTCAGTAATTTTATCGACATGTTAAGTTTAATATCGATTAGTTTGTAACCAAAACATATTTATCGAATTAAAATACATTTAATGTTTTAATATTATTAAAACAAAACAATGTAATAATTGTTTCAGAGAAAAAAAAATATGTAACAATGATAATTGCAAGAATTTTAAATATGAATAAAAATTCTGGTAAATTAATTCAATCCAATTCTTCGAATAAGGTTTTGTTTATTAATTTTCAGCTGTGAAACATATTATATATAGTAGAGTTGAGCTCAAATAATTTGAAGCAGATTAGTCTGATTGTGAATCAATCTTTGCTGTAACCAAGTTGTTGTAAGAGTTTCAATCTAGGGATCTTCATTCTATAATTTTCTCCTAAATTCCTACCTAGAGTGAAAGTTGTTTCTAAAGAGATGCCATGTCGGGACTATAACTTTGCCTCTTGTTTCAAGATCACAACTTGTAAAGACATTTACTTCAAGTATTACTATTTCAAGAGCTCTTTTTAAGGTATTTTCCTTTTTTTTTTTTCAAATTTTACATGTCGAATAACAAACGTAATGTTTTAAAATTTGTTTCTTTAGGCGATTAAATTATTAAAATGGTAATTTTACTTTGGCCCTATTAGATCCGTCCGCGATATGCTTAGGGTAGCGGTTTCGATTCCCGCCGTCGCAACAAAATTAATTTAATAAATAGTTGTGATGGGTTGGTGTAGTGCATGGTATATGCATGAAGGAGGTGCACTCAGTCTCTGAAATTGAGGAGCTGATAAATGAAATTATCAACGGAAAGGTGGTAAAACACATATATGGTATCACAATGGGCTCAAAATAGCCTAAGTGTATCCCTCGTGGACAGCCAATATAACCTAACCTAACCTAATTTTACTATATCAGAAGAATATAGATTTCACTTGTGATATTTTTCAAAACAAAAATAAAGAGATGTTTTTACAAAATCCACATAGCGCTTTCAGATATTAAAATAGATATTTTAATCAACCTGTTTGTATACTTAAGAGACATTTGATAATCATTTTCCGCCAAAAATATTTTTGTTGCGTAAAGAGTTATAATAATTATTTATACGTTGTTACAAAACAAACCACTATTTAATAATTAAAAGATCAAAAGTTATAGAAGATTATCTTGGAAAATTTATTAATGTTTTGTGAAAAATGTTGTATATGCCATGTATGTTGGTGGGTACGAGGTTTAATTATTTGAATATGTACGTACAGACATACATACTTGCATATGAGAGAATGTTGTACCTTCAAATATGTTTTAATATAAAATTTTTAAACGTTTTTATCATTTTCATCCTCGACCTCATTCTCGTTTTCAATGTCGATTGTAAAATTATGTGCAAAGTCGTCGCATCGCACACCAGCGCTCACATAAATCGCTGCATTGCAAGCCATGATTTGCACTTATACTTTTTATACACACATACAGATTTACACGAGCATGCAAAAGTAAGAAGTAGGTTATCGGGAATTATTATATCTAGTGTATATACTGGTCCTAAAACCTACACCGCCTTTCTTTTGATGCAAGCGGCAGACATAATAAATTTTCGAAATACGAAAAGATCGAAAAACCTCATTTCTACTCGAAGTTGGCACTCCAGCCATGAATAACACTGAATTTGTCTTTGTAATCAAACTTGCATTTATCAATCCTTCTAATGTAGCAAAAAAAAAATCATCAAATTTCGCTTTCTAATGAGCTCACGGTCTTATAGGTAGGAATTTCAGGGTCTTTTTACCCCGATCACGGCGAAGGTTATGTGTTTAATATGTATGTATGTGTTTGTATGTTTATCTGTTCCCTCATAAATAAATAATTTGACAAATAAGGTATCGTTGATCGTCGACTTAAAAAGCTATACAGAATGTTCGATTTACATCTAGGCATATATATATCACGAGTATGACTGAAACTTCCGTAAAGCAATGCATGTAAGTGAGAGGTATTATATACATGAATTGAGGCTTCGATATGCGTTGAGATTGTTGTAAGACGATTGGAGAGTGGGAGTTTCTAAGTTGAGTAGATGAACTACAATAGATAAGCCACAATACAAGTCACTTTTGCAATTTATAATACCACTTACTTAGATGCATTGCTTAACGCACCGTTTTGTGAAAAATCTTAAATCTGAGAACTTTTGAACTTTTTTTATAAGAGCGCAATTTAAGGTTCAAAATTTTACCCTGCATACATACATATTAAAACCATACGGATACACAAACCTTTTATGCGCATTGACGTAAACATGGCATTTTCATTTAATAGATAGTGAATTTAATTTCCAATGAAGAATGTATAATAATACATATCCAAACCAATCTACGGTACAAGTACGTTGTATATTATAGAATTTTCGAACAGAAATTGATTACAAACATTTGAAGGGTGTGTGTGTATGTGTGTGTGTGGAGTATATTAATGTAACAACTTCTAATTTTGGCCTGAATATGCTTGTTGTTAAAAAGTTTTTAGTTACCGCTGTACTGTATCATTTATGATATATCATTGGCAATTTATTTTAATAGAGGAAAATGTTGAAAAAAACTGTTCTGATATACTATTTATTTATCTAACCGAATTAATATTATACAGTAAATATAAAACTATTTATTTCGAAGTCATACTGTCCTTTGAAGTTCAAAGTTTCGTATTTTTATATTAAAAATGCAGCTTCATGCTTTTAACGTTCAATAATATCGTTTGTAAGGACCAAAACCGTCTCAAGTCGTTTATTAGATTAACGGTAGTCCTAATTATAAGACAAAAAAAATCCAGACAAAGACGTTAAAGAGTATACCATAATAACTACAAGCCTGGTTTTACTTTTGACTTAATTTTCTTTCATCTTGGGTCCAAATAACCTATTTAATAAATGTTTGTCAAAATCAGTGACAAAAACATTTTTTTAAAAAGGCTTCAAGGTTTACTTTTTAGAATCACCCCTTTCGAGTTTAATAAAAATAATTTTTAAGGGCTATTTTGAAACAAAAATTGACAAAACTGTGCAAAATACTAGCTTGATATCACCTGCCCGTTTCACTAGGCTTAAAAGTAACAACTACCGTTTTATAGCCTCCAGCTCTCTTGATCACATGTTTTCCCCTTCCATAACACTCGAAGGGATTGTTTTATACAGCTAAAATATAAGCACAATTTTCAATTTCTTAATTTCTTTCACATTTATTATATATTAGGATCAGGATTGTGCAATTTTAATGGTGCATATTGTATATCTATTCGAAAGATATAGTCATTTCACCTCTTTTACATTATAGTGACGAGTTTGCTTACCACTTGCTCTAGATAAACAGTTTTTTTTAATAAGTTTTTTTATTTCCACAAAATATGAGTTAAAAATATAACATGAACTACAACGATATATAATACTTATCTATTATAAATATCTTTTGTATAATAATATCACACATACCTAGCTGAACAAGTATAGATCGATATGATCAAACTTGTTAAAGACATTTTTGTAGACACGCATGTTAACTTACTCAACAATGGTGTGAAAATCTATGTTATTATCCGGTCAACTTAAACATCCGAAGGAACAAAAATTTGCCCTGACTGAAATGTGGTAGGATTGATTAAAACACTGCCATAAATGAAATCTAAAAAGTCCTCATCGATTCTAGATGTGGAAAAAATTTACGCGGGTCAATGGTTACAAAAACGGGTTTTTCGTGATTTTCAGCAAAAAAGTAATTTTAATCATAAAATCAGCACAGACGAAAATTTTCGTCTCAGAAAACTTTCAGATTTCTTTTATGGTAGTGCTTTGCTTAATCCTACCAAATTCAGCCAATTTTTTTTTTTTTTTCTTCAAAACTTTTGACTGGGAAACCCGAGTTTGATAATCTAATTTTTTCTTTGAAAGATGATGGTTCCTGTGAGGTCCCATTTCAATTTGGTCCAGTTGTGACAAAGGCATCCATGAGAAAACCATATAAGTCTTAAATTTGCATTAAGTATGTGCGTGACAAATGGACGAAAAACTCAATATCACGCCAACTGACTTTCATGATTCTTTTTTTTAGTGACAAATTAGTTATTTTACTTCAGATTTACTAAAAATCACAAAATAAAATAACTTTTAACAAAAAATAGACCTACTTCAAACAAAAAAACTATTCTAAAACAAATTAATACGTAGTTAAAAGTACAAAAATAATGTAGTTATAATTATTGTTATTTTTGGAGTCGGTTCCAAGTTGATATAGCACAAACTGTTCTGTCACAGGTGCATCGTTTCGGTGGCTGACTTCAAAAATAATTGTAACTACGTTATTTTTGTACTTTTAAGTGCATATTTATTTGTTTTGGATTAGTTTCTTTTTTTTTTAGGTCGGTTTTTTTTTTTTTTTTTTTTTTTTTAAATACTTTTATAGGTAGGTATAAAGCCACCGTTCAAAATTTGAAATTATTTGTCTCAAGTTAAAAGTTTTTACAAGCGTAGCGCTAAGGTTGTTCACACAATTTATATACATATAAATTATATCAATTAGACATTAGTGAAAGAATTTATGAGAATTAAATAATTTCCTGATGAATCTATTAAAAACAAATTTTATTACCAACAAACTGTTATCCAAAAAGTTTGTTTACTTTATATGTCGTGTACACTGTAGATAATATAGAATCATAATATGCAGATCAAAAATTTCAGAATATTTATGGAACACGTAAAATATAAATATTTGAAAATTTATTACACGAGTTATGAAAATTCATTCATGGTATAAACACATTTAAATTGTGCAAAACAAATTATATATGTATACGTAATCTAGTTTTCATTAAATCTGTAAAGTAACACGGAAAACAATTCAATAATAATTATCCTGATATGGTCATTCTAGTATCTAATAGAAGAATAATGTGTGGAATACCAAGTGAACTTTGTAAATTCTTACCATGCCTGCAAATTTACGAATCAAGCAGAGACTATTTCCATATAAACATTTTTTAAAAAAGTCGTAGCGCATGAGCTACGGTAGCTAAGCGCATTCCCTCAGAGATGGAAAAAAATAAACCTTTTTTTTTTTCTTAAACCGCTAGGTGCGTTCAAGTTTTTTTTTTAAATTTTGTAAATTTAACTTGTTTAGGATATTTAAAGTCGCCCACGATGAATATGTAGTAACTAAATTCAGAAATATATGGAAATTATTCTCCGTGTACGAGATAGCATGCCCACGTAATGTACATGTACACTTTCCATAATAATACCATCTATTATATTATTTGTTGTTTTAATTGATATCGAAAACTTATTCTGGACAGGTATTCACAATACTAGCCATTCTAACAAATATAATAAACTGTAGGCCCACGTCCAAAAAACTTCGTTATTACATTACCGTTAAATCTTTCTACAGACTTTCTGTATGTACTTGCAGTCACAGCTCCTTCATAAAAAATTGTAGAGAACGAGGCTCGTTAAAAAGAACTGAGAATATTGCAATAATACTGAAAATACTTCATTTGATTTTTTTTTTTTTTTGAACTATCCAAAACTGTTTTTTTTTTCATTGACGCTTCTGCCTGCTATAAACTTTTTTAAGTTGCTTGAAAGAAATATCCCGCTTCCGAATTTTAAAACGTTCGCCGCAAGGACGTTCGTCTCAACGGTGATGTTATCTTGGGCGTGGGCCTGCGGGGTATAATTAAAAATAAAAGTAAAAGATAGAATGTATAATTTAGATTATTAAAACTAATTTAAACTTTCAATATAGAAAATGAATACAAATTTGAATATCCTTCATTTTGGAATTTAATTTAATTGAACTGTTATCAATCCGTATTTGTCCAATCCCAGGAGGTGTGCATAACTCTTGGGAGTAATATAATTGCAAAATTTGAAGGAGGTTTGCAGTTTTTTACAAATTACAAAAAACTACGAAAAAAGTGCAAAAATTTTGTAGTTATTTGGCAATCTGGGATTGGACATACTTGGATTACACGCATTTAGAACCCATTGAAAGTATTAAAACGATTTCCAGCTTGCTAAAAATTAATCCTTTGAAGAATTTTAATTTTATTAGGCCAAGTTGGGATATTCTAAATTTATATTTATTTATTCTGGATTCCAATCAGGAAAGAGTATTCTTCTCTGCCTAGTGTATAGTGTAAGAATTTTTTTTAAAGAAAAATATCGTGACCTGAAACGAATATTGGATTTATAATAATAGAAAATTATGTCTGCTGATCGATAAATTTCTACTGAAAGATTGAGGGGATATTTTATAATAAAGAGGAACTAACACAAGTTTCCTTCCAAAACTATTTAAGAAATTTAGGCTTTTTTGATACTCAAAGCTGATAAAAGCTGTTTTATTTAGGAGTAAATTGTAATTTAAGCATAATTCTTAAAAAATAAGAATATATAGAAGTAGAACTATTTAAAACTATATAGTTTCTAGTTTCATTCAGATAGAAAATTACTCAATACAGATACATTGACGTAGAATTCTTTTTCTGTCTAATAAAAGGTCAATTTTAATTTTAAATAGAATAGTGTAGAAACATTTACAAGTTTACTTATACGGTTAGTTGATTGATTTTAAGTGGAAAATAATCAAAATAAAACCTAACACTTTCGAATATAATTATATTGGGTTCATTCATTTATTTATTTGATAGAACTGTAAGCTCTTATATACGTACATGTAATACAGGAGCTGGACTCACTTTCAATCAAGATTTAATTATAGATATCAACAAAAGAGGAAAAGTTCTTAAAGTGGGTAGCAACACATACACAAATATAGTAAGCAGTTTTAGTGATTTCAACCCCTATATATTTTATATATATCTATCTATTCTATAAGTATAACTTTCGCGTTCTTTTTTTTTCCAATTAAGTTGACTCCACTTACTTGTAATATTCTGTAGACGTAAAATGTAAGCTGAGGTTTTTTGTGCAACATTTATTATTGTATTGGATGTACTAAACAATTTTGTTTTTATAATTTGTTTATATTGGTCGCCCGAAAAGTTCAGTTGGTTAAGGCGTATCCGTTGGTTAAGGTAGCGGGTTCGATTCCCGCCGTCGCAACCCAAATTAATTTAATTAATAGTTGTGATGGTCTGGTGTAGTGAATGGCATGGTATGAAGGAAGTTCACTCATCCTCTGAAATGAGGAGCTGATAAATTAAATTATCAGCGGAAAGGT
The DNA here is from genome assembly GCF_905475395.1 of Chrysoperla carnea. Lineage (NCBI taxonomy): Eukaryota > Metazoa > Arthropoda > Insecta > Neuroptera > Chrysopidae > Chrysoperla > Chrysoperla carnea. The sequence continues at coordinate 18,689,012 of NC_058338.1, forward strand.
GGTAAAACACATATATGGTATCACAATGGGCTCTATAGCTTAAGTGTGTTCTTCGTGGACAGCCAATATAACCTAACCTAACCTAACCATATGTTGGTTAAGTATCTAAGCGCGGTATCACTTACTTATCAAATGCCGATATAATAATTGAATGTAATTGTATTTAACTATGCAGATTTGTACACGAAAAGATAATTGCATTCGAGAATAACTCTACCGAAATACAATCGAGGTAATAACTGGTCCAAAGATTAAAAATAAGAACTTGACTAAATTGAAATGGGACCACAAGGGAAGCTGCAATCTTCTCCTTTTTTGTTTGAAGAAGGTTAAAAATTATAACAATTAACAATAGGTTTTTTCAAGGTCATGGCATGTATTTGAGAAAGTTTGACATGTTTAGCATGAGTGCTATGGCTTTGTACTCGGCCAAAGTTTTAGTACTTCCTGATTGAAGTGGCTACATTGAAACTGTCGATCGGACTTATAACGAGTACATATATATAGTTCTACTATACACATTTTATATATCTTGCAATGTTTCATTTTTAAAAAACGTTGTTTTATGCGTCTTTTAATGAAAAACTGAAACATACACTGCAAAATATGAGTTTTCCTGACATCTATTAGTGTATATCGTAGCTATCGAAATAGAATACATTAGCGGGACATTCAAATTGGTATTTGTGTGGAAACATTCTAAAGGGTCTTATATTAGTGATAAAATTTGTACTTTTTTAACTAGAAAAATATCGAACAAAGCTCGGTCATCCAGATATTATAAGGACTGATTTCTTTAATTCTAATACGACCAACTTTTATTGTGACATTCTGTAAATAAAAGATTCGCTATGTGTAAAATCAAGAGAATGAAAAATATCAAATAATAAGTATGTTATGATTATTATTACTTTAGCTCCTTTGAATGATGCGTAATATTGTATTTTACATTGGTTTTTGTGTAGCGAACGTACATTATAGGCTATATATATATATATAGGCCTTTGAATAATAATGATGCAGCAATTTAGTGGTTAAAATTACCATTTTATGTGGTTGTTATATAATAAGTAATTGAATTGTGATCGTCTTAAAATAATAATTGGTGAATAGATGTAATATTTTATTTATGTATAACGTTATATGTGATTTTTTTTTATGAATAAAAAATTTTATATTCTGAGCCTTAGAGAGATAAAAGATGACAAAAAGATGTTATAATTTTGAATACACGTTTTATACCTTGTATATATGTAATATGCATCAAGTTATACTAAGTTTTGTTCCAAGTTTGTAACGACTAAAAATAGTGATGCTACGAACAAAATTTTAGTATATGTGGTCGTAAAAACTCTTAATAAGTCCTTTTGCGTTTGTCCGTTGGTCCGCCTGTCTCAAAAATCAGATCGTAATAAGTGAGGCTAAGTTCGTTAATGAGCAAAATAGGTCAATTGGGTCTTGGGTCCATAGGACCCATCGTTAGAGACAGAACAAAAGTTTAAATGTAAAAAATGTTCCTTATAAAAAAATAAACAACTTTTGTGTAAAAAAATTTTTTGTAAGCATTACTGTTTACCCACGAGGGCATTAATTAGGTGCAAATTTTATAGCATGTTTTATATGGCAATATCTTGTGGATATCTTTTTTTATTTACGTGACGTCAAAAAACACGATTTCATCATCAACACTGTCTGTACATGGTTTTTCAACCATTATCTCAGTCAATTGTTTGTTTTCATTTGTTCTTCTTAGTTTTTCCAACATAAATAAACTATGAAATATTAATACTTTTACGAAAAAATTCATCAGCACACTGTAAACTTACGAGCTAAATGATTTGCTGACATAACAATCAATAAGTTAGACTTACGAATGTAAGAGCTACACCAAAATCAAACAAATAAATTGAATAGAGAAAATAGCTTTTTGGTTTTATAAGCTGCTTTACCATTCAATAATAATGTGTTCGTAATGATATTATTTTTCATAAAGTGTGTGGACAAGAAAAAAGTGTGATATCACACTTAATACTTTTCTGTTAAGACGATTAAATGAAATATGATTATAGTTTTATAATAATAAAAAAAGGATCACCATGACACGATTACAAGAGGTCATTGTGGCCAAACGATGGTATTTCATCTCAATTTTGAATGAAGTTGTTCCAGCATTATTGGTGATCATGTTATCACAATCACACAGTGCAGACATTCATAAAGACATTTTAATTTGATAAAAATTTCATCATTTGATACATTTCATAATTTTATACTGAAAAATTTTTATCTTTGTTGTCAAATTAAACATACTAGTCTTAAATCGTTTATTTGACGACGATGAAGAACAGCTAGAAGTTAAATGTGATCGTGTACCGGATTAGAAAAAGATTTAAGGATGTACGAGAGTCAGGGAAATTTTTCAAAATTTGGATAAAAGCCTTGATTTTCTTTTTAATTCAGTTGGATTAAGTCTAAATCAATTCTGAAAATTTTAGTGGAGGAGAGTTTGCTCAATTACTTAAATAAATAAATGATTTCAAAAGTAGGTACAAATAATTTCAACCACAAGTCTAAACTTGCCTTGTCCCCTCTATTTCTAAGTTGTTGAAAAAATGTTAAAAAAACATTGCATTTTGAAGTAGAGAATTGACTATTAAATAAATCGAAAAAAAAAACAATTCGTTATTAGGTTTCAAATTCTATAAAAGAAATAAATTTTTACGATAATATTGAATGTCTTCAATAATTCACCGATTATATAAAAATTGTTATTGCTCATAAATCACTAATTTGAAAACGATATTGAATTTATGAACAATAATTCAATGCAAACTAGTTTTTTAAGGCTGACAAAAAAAAAAAGAACATAAAATATTCTAACGTCTAAATTTTATAACACACTGCGATCAGACTTGTATGAGAATCATGATAATAATGATTGAAGCGAATCTGTTTGTATTTGCACGTTAACGTATAAATAATTTGGTATAGGTACACACAATATACACGTAGATTTGAGGTTTATTTGTACGGAAAATAAATTATTCATATTTTTTTTTTTTTAATTAAGAACTTTTTTAAGAAAATACTGCCCTAAATTAAACTCAATTTATAATAAACAAGAAGTCGCATTATTCGACATTTCATTAATATATTGTAATACAAAAAAAAAACAGTTAACTATGCAAAAATTCAAGTGGATTTGGTTTTGGTATGAAAAAATATCCTTATTCTCGATAGACCTGTCACTATTCGATTGACCATTTATCAAAAGTACTGTATGACAAAATCCATGTATCCATTTTTGCTACTGACTAATTCTATGAATACTAGATCATTATAAATATATTTTAATTAAAATGTGACCATCTGGAATCCATTATTGCACCATTTCAATAAACAACTCTTTTTTTTTTAACGAAATACGAATTTTGCATTATATGTTGAAGGTTTACAAAAACACCACAAATCTTTATTCATAATCCTTAAGAATTCGTAAGATACGTCTGTTTCTTATGGCATATTTTCTATTTTATTAGAAATTGTCTATCAATAATCGAAACAGCGCACCATTAACGTAAAATTACATGAAGTTTTATTTATATTTCGTCAACATGTAAATCGATATTTCGTTAAAACATTACGAAAGTGCGAAGTATTATATTATTTTCCACATAATTTCGACCTCTTCAATATGTCTTAATATTTTTTGTATAAATTGAACATTTGGTATTTTTTATGTCTTTTTAAGTTCGATAAAATTATAGTTTATTGAGATTTTATGATGTCTGCAGACATTTCACTTTTGTGTAAATGACCAACATATCATCTACGAATGATGATCTGATGAAGTGGGCCTATTTTCCATATGTCGAAGTATTACGATTCAGGGCTGCTCATAGCGCCACAGTTAAATTCACAACTGAAATTCAAATGAAAAGATCGTTTTATAGGAAACTTGATGAAACAACAAAAAAATTTAATAATATACCTAATATTAACATATCACCATAAACTATGGAAACCCATTAGTCAAAGCTCAGACAAACAGTATCCACAAAGAAAGGTAGAATCCTCGATTTTGGAGAAATTGGGAATGGTAAAAACTTTAACACTTCTAGTAACTTCTTAATTTTTGTTCAGATTTAATTTCGTACTGTTATTTTAATTCGTTCGAAAATGAAGAGGTGATGAATTTAGTAGGGAGTCACTATCAAAACTCTAAGTTCTAGACCTGCAAGCAGAGCTCATTGTTCACTGTTTTACAATGATGAACTGAAAAACTCAACAATTCTAAATTTTTTAAATACTTTATAGCATTTGACCAAACAGCTTATTTTTTTCTTTTCCTTGTACAGCCCTTGTGAAATATTATTCAAAAATATATTATTCATAAAAAATGTACGATTTTTTTGTTTATTGTAGCAATTTTATACCCATATATATAAATAATAAAACAAAAAATAATATGATTGAAAAATAATTTAAGTCAAAATGGAAAATTTGAAATTCCTCGATTATAATAAAAAGACATGCTTTCACTTAGTTAAGGAATTAGCGAATTTATTTTGTGAGGATATTATCAAGAAGGTATGTTACCAAAAGGTTATGCAGTTTTGAATTATGTGTCCTTAATAATTGATTATTATCATGTAATAGAGCTCTTTAAATATGATGAAAAAATAAAAATATAAAAAGGAAAAAGCAAAAACAAAATAAAATATTTGATACTCAACAGAACACAACAGCTTACAAAATATTATAAAACCCATAACATCATGTTTATTCCACCAGAAATTATAAAATATAAAAATTTTCCGTACTTTTTTGTTTTTTAGGACAAACGCTAATACGGAAATCCAATGCAAAAGTTAAACAAAGGAACGGATGAGAGTTCATTAGGAATAAACACTATTGTAGAATGTAGACAGAAGGTTAAAGTGCTGTACCTTGATGAAAATGTACCTACGACCGCAGTTTCTTCTTGTTTGAGGGACAACAACTGTAATGCTTAGTAATCAGAGCGCAAGCGCCCGAGAGAATGATTGTTTATGTTCATTTTTGTTATCAAGTTAAATAGAAATAAAAATTCACTTAGAATATTGAAATATTACATTCATAGCAGTGGTCATTGAGAATTGGTCCCGAAAGTGAAAGTTATATTATCTTGAGTTTTCATCTTTATTCAGCACGCCATGAAATAAGTAGTTGTGGCTGCTGTTTGATGCTGATAGAAGATATTTTCAATATTCCAATCATAAACTCTTTCTTCAGCTTTAAATATTACACATATATAATCGGTGTGCAAATTATCCAAGGTATATTAAGCTGTGATTCATTGTACATTTAAATTTTTATCGACAGCTATATGTAAGAAACTCGCAAGCATCAGAGATTTATTACTAAGGTCACATTTCCACTTTATTCCACTGCTCCATCTATAATCATCGTTTTGAACCATAAACTAAGCAATTTTGTAAAAATTTAATATAGTAAATGTCAAACAAATCATGACCAACTATTCTGATATACTCAATGAATTATTACTATTTTATGTGTAGGTATATCAAGAGAGGGTGGAGGTTATAAAGCGGTGGTTTTTACTTTTAAGCCCAGTGAAGGGGATGGGTATCAATCTGGTATTTTAAAAATATAAATAGGTACAGCTCTTTCCCATTTTATATGAGTTTATATAAATTTTTTATCAATAGATTAATTAAATCTTGTTGGTATTTAATACAGTTACTACTTTTATCTAAATATATAATACTATTATAATAAAAATAAAAATAATAATACTCATAATATAATAATAATAACAAACTTTTTGTAAGTAAGTAATGTTAAGTAAATATCCGTGGAATTTATTACATACTCTAGTGAGCGGTATTTATTTTATATTTAGATATAGATCCATAACGTATATATATGTACTTTACTTGTTATAATATACAAAGGGTTTAGAAAGTTATTCTTCTGGTAAATCTGTCGAAAAACATGCGTACAGTCAGATCGTAGATAGAAACAAATCATATGAAAAACTATGAAAGATGGCGACTAACGTTAAGCTCAAATTGTCATAATAATCAATAAGAATTACAAAGTTTTGGTCCATTCCATCAAGTACTGTTCACAATTGTAAAATTGATTCAATCCGCACGTCTCAGTTGTCCTAGAATCAATGACATCGTTACCTATGCTAACTTTTAATAAATATAATAAGCAAACTGACAGCTGGAATAAATCACTTTTCAATGAGCTTCTGCAAAAGGTTAATCTATTGTAACGATGATTTATTTTGAATTATCTGCGACTGTATGTTGGTCGGATGTCGTTGGATCAATTGATCCATTGTTGGCCAGTAAATTTCCACTTGACTGAATTCTTTTCTGCATCAATTTTCCTAGAGCCAGCTAGCTTCACTTTCAACATTTAAATAATGCAGTGTACATATTATGCTGAAATAAATACTTCCACGCTGTATCATCAAAGTATAATACACAGATTAAAACAAAAAAAAAACTTTATATAAAGCATATTTTTGTTATTTATTTATATTCTTCTAATGTTAGTCGACGGTAACTATACCAAATGGTTTATTTTTTTATTATTTAACATCCGATGTAGAATTGAAAATAACAACTTTATCAGAAATAATAATATTTACTTTACGAAACAAGAATAGAAAAAACGCGATGAATATACAAATCTCAGAAATTGGTAGAAATCCAGGTAATTTTTTTGTATTATTTGTTTATTAAATAGTTTCCTATTCCATAGACGTATACACCTTTACCGGATGCAAAAATTTATATCTCGTAGTTGGTATTAAATTCAGCGTACACACTAAATCTACAATATATGAAAAATAGTACACCTGGACTCGTGATACGAGCTAGAAACAAGTCTATTTATTTCTATACCTAGAATGCATTGCTTAATGTATATATTCTGTCATACTCGTGATATTTATCTGCCAAGATGTAAATCGAACATTCTGTATAATAACCTACTTAGGTCTAAACCTTTTTTCATTTTTTTATTAATGGGCAAAGCGAATATTAGAATTTAGATTTAGATATACTGCACTAGTTGAACCACTTAATTCAACCACTAATTGTATCATGTGATGAAAATAGACCAGAATATGCAATTATTTTATTGTTTATTTTATAATATAAAATTAAATTTTTCCTGCTGTTTACAGATTTAATTACCAAAGTAGTTTTATAATTAAATTGTTTTCATTTATTATTTAAAACATTTATAACAATAATTATTATACTGCAAGGAAGCAAAATAAATACATTTTAAAATGTATCATTAAAATATTTTCTCATTTTTAAATGTAAATTCATAACCATTTAACGTAATTGTCATGCTTCTTTCTTATTTCTATAAAAATAACTTCTCGTATACTGATCTTGCATAAGATCATATTTTTAGGTAAAACGCATTCCTATATCGATTATATTTTACAAAAAGAATCAACAAATATCGGTTTGACTTGAATGAAATATTGTTTAATTAAAGTTTTTCTAAACATTTTCATGTAGTAACTATTAATGGAGTTTCTGTAATGAAGTTTTACAGAGATTTTAATTAGAATATACCTTGTTCTTTTTAAGAAATGAATAGGTCCTATACTTTAAACTTCTAGCGTATATCCTCTATTTTTTTTTGTCTATATACCGCAAACGTTTCGCAGATTTTCCGATTACAGCACTGGGTAATAAAAATTTCGAGTCTTATCAAATATTACCACTTTAATCATCTCTCATTATAAAGATAGAAAATTTCCTTCCAATTGAGAACAAGTGTAAATTACTCTGAGATTTAAAAACAATATCGTGGTTGATAGATGCTAATTAGATAGTTAAAAACAGTAAAAATTTTGAGTACTTACGTCCGCCTCGATACGCAGGTCCAACTTGATTGGCATAATGTCGTAATATTTTTCCTGTAAACAAAAAAATATTTTTACTAAAATTTGAAATAAAAAACTTAATTTTGAATGAATTATATCATAAAAAGAAAAAAAAAACATAATGAAACTTGAACAAATTATTCTAAAGGATTAGTAATCGGCAATATTTAATAAAAAAATATACCCTATATAACTGGGCCGTGGTATATCGTTATTAAGTCTTTTAAAAAATTTTCGCCGTTCACCATCGTAGTTTTACATTCAACGATTGAAAATTAATTGTGCTTCCTGTATATAAACATGTAAGTAAACAAACTATAATTTTCAAAATAATAATTTAAACCAGATACGGCTTATTCAAGTAAACGTAATTCGTTAAGCGTTTTCTATTAAAAAACAAAACTTTTTGGGTTGTGTAACGTTCCTTGAGTATGAATGGACATGAGTGAAACAAGGCAATGAATTGTCAAGGTTATGGGTGGAGCTCTGATGGCAATGTTTTAGTTGAAATTTTCTCCTGTTAAGATATTATAGATAATATATTCTGATGAATCAGGATAAAAAAAACATCAATGCAAAAGTTTTTTAAAAATTTGCCTCTATATTTTGACAAATTTGCTTGACTACTAACTAATACATATTTGCAAACAGGAATTATACAAACTGGATATAAAATAATCCAGAAAATAGTCTGGAAGCCGAACGTCATGGTTCAAGGGCTACAATACAATTAAAAACTAGAATATTAATAAGTACATTAGAGAAATATTTAATTTTATAATTCAGAAAATAGAAAAAAGGAACATTATTTCTTCAAGTTAGCATATTTTCCATATTCAACAACATAAACATATATTCTATGTAAATAGTAAATGATAAAAGCAAAAAGAAAATGATGCATCTACTTAAGTTTTCTAATAGCTTAATTATATACATACTGTGTGCTAAGAAAACTACATCATTAAGTATAATTATCTTAAAAGAACTACTTTATAATTAGCGCAAAAAAAACATAACATACACGTATACAAAGCAAAGAAATACCGGTCAAGTGTGGATAATAATAATGGCTCATAAAGTCGAAAGATATCTTTATAGTTTCTAAGAAGTTGCCAGCAGTGAATTCCTTTATTGTTTTAGTTTAATCAAAATGAAATTAAAAAAAAAAAAAAGTATAGTTAAACTTATAATCAATTTTATATTTAGCAAAGTAAGGCTTAAATGGTTAAGTTAGGTTGGAATGGCTGTCCTGGGGTGGGACACCCTTAGACCATAGGGCCCGTTGTGATACCGAAAAAGGATTAGTCTATCCCCGGCCACTACTCCATGAACCATTTGGAACTATTTAAGAATAACAGGAGAGCTTTGACGTCGTCGGACTTTAGGTCGGAGAGATTGTCAAAGAGAGGTTGGCTCAAGTAAGTCCATCTCCTCATGAAAAGAGCTGGGCAGTGACAGAGAAAATAATGAGACATTGTCTCCTCCTCCTCACCACTGTACAGCAGGCCTGCCACCCAACCAGTATCCTGTAATAGCCGCAACAACTTTGCGAACAGAGGCCCTTGGAAGTGATATAAGTTCTTTGGAACGCCTGCGATTGTACTCAGACCATACTTGTCTTTTAGTTCCTCCCTTCATCTAAGGCTCAGATACTCAGGTTAGAAATACTTATGTATTTTTGAGAACATATTGAATTATTTCTTTAATGAACTTTTTTGATAATAATGTAAGCTAAGAAATTTAAATCAAGAATTAAAACCTTTACCCCTAGCATTCCATTTTCCTGGCTTCCCCATCTGTACTTTTCTCTTGAAGTATCATGATTCTTCCTGCAAGGTTAACTTTAAGAACAGAGATGACTAGCGTTTTCTAACTTTGAAGTTATTAAATTATTTTTCACTATATGCCATATAAAAATAAGTGAATGGTAATTTTATACAAAATACTTTGAAATACTTTGATGGAATGTATAAAGTTCTTTAAAAAACAATCAATTACTTTTTTATGAGTTAAAAATTAGGGAAAAATTTTATGAATAAAATTTTATAATGTATAAAATAGCACTCATTTTTTGTCTGAGAATAAATAGTGTTTCCCAACGGAATGCTAAGAAATATAAATGATAATAATAACAAGAAGAATAGAATAAAATAAACGGTACAAAAATGAAGAAGAAACAAAGTGTGATATAATTAATAGCCGACTGGTTTTAGCGATGTAAATATCAAATTACTGTATTGTTACTATAATTTACTGCTGTGAGGAATAAACAATTATAATTAAAACTCGTCGACGCGTTTCAATACACACAGGATGGTTCGAATGAAGAAAATGTTCTTCAAGTTTTTTAATACCCCAAATCGAAGTTACTTTGAAAGATTGATGCTTTTAATCTTCGATAATTTAATACATGTACCTGCTTGTTTTATAAACTTGTTTAATAATATTTTTGGAAAATAACAGAATTACATAACATATACTAGTTTGGTTTACAATAGGGTATTCTGCTATGTCATAAAAACATCAGTAATTTTTCTTTTTTTTAATTCTGGAGAATAAAAATCTTCTACCGCACTTGCCATTATGTCCTCAGTGGTTATTATTTGATTTTAATAAATAAATAGGTACAAATGAAATGAACTGACGAAAGAATACGGTTAAATTTGACAGATATTTACCAAGCTGTTTACACTGAACTGACAGTTTTTGCCTATATGACATGACATCATTAGATCACATGCTATACCGATTAAAAATTATTATTTTTAATTTTAATATAATAAAACAATTGTATGCTTTTATGATTCTTAATAAGAATATTTAAGTGTATTTCTACATAAATTTTAATTTTTTTCAAATTTCATAATTTAATTTTCACTACCGTAAGTACCTTTTATCCAAATTTTCTAAAAATTAGGACTGTTTTGTTTCGATTATGCTCATTAGCGACCTTGGTCTTTATAATACCTAAAGAAGTTCGTATGTTATTTTATTCTGATTAGATTAAAATAGTAGCCGCGCCAGCGAAGACAGTTATAGATGATGTGGAGAAAATTTGAATAATGTGGACACAACTTGCAAGGAAAACTTTGACAGGTTAAAATAATAATTATAATTATTGAAAAATGAAAATAACAGCCAATTGAAGGTTTCAAAAATAATTAAAATTAACATTATAAACAAAGCTGAAGTAAGTTTATGTATGTTGTTTAAAATAATATGCTAAGCTTATATTTCAGTATGGTTGCTGTGAAAATGACTTCAGCTAAAATTCTACACCTGTCTAGCTTGAGTATTTCTAGTCAGTCAGATATTATAGTACCCGTTTCATGTACGGCAATTCGAAGATAGCATTTAAAGGAAACACAGCGTTTATAAAATATTGCAATTCAGCTGGTCAGTGGCTCAAATAGTTTTTTTTTCGCTAATTCACTAATAAAAGAATTAAATAACAATCCTGTGTATAAATTATACAATAAAGAAAAATATTCCTATTTTAATAAAATAAATGAGAAAAAGGAATTGTTTCATTCAGTTAATTTGTTAACGTAAGGTAACATAGTTCAATTTATACATATAATTATTTATTTATATATAAGATCTACAAAATACTTTCATTTAAAATTATTTCATATACGAACATTGTAAAATATTGGTTAAATTACTTGTAGCTTTCAGTGTAAAAATGAAAACAAATGTCGGCGGAAATGAAACATATTAAGAAATATTATTTCTTTTTCAAATGTTTTTCGAAATAAAATGGGAATATTTTAATGAATGTAGTGTAAAATTGTAATCTAATGTTAAAATGCATGTTGAATTTTCACGGCTATTAATTTGTTTAGAAGCTTCCAACATACAGAATTTGTAATGTTTAACCAAGGGAGAAATTGAGATTTTTTCGGATGATATGTGAAGATGTAGATATTTAATACAAAAGACGATGGACGAGTTTACATTAGTGGTCCTTTTGTACATGTAGTATGGTAAAATGCTTATTTACTCATATTATATTCGTAAATTCACAGCTTACTAAGTGTTGGGAGATTTACTTCAATTTTATTTGTAACAGTGGTAGAAGCGACTAAGTGTTGGGAGATTTACTTCAATTTTATTTGTAACAGTGGTGGAAGCGATGACAAATAGCACTATATATTAGTTGTATCAGTTGTATCAAGGAGGTTATAAAGTATGTCAAAAGGAAACGTTTTGGTATGATAAACATGTACCACAGAACGGCTCCACTCAGAGCAATAGACCTCAGAGATTTCAGGAAATTTTCTTTTTGTACCTGTGACCTATCAGCTGGACAAAAGGAGCATGCAAGCTAGCCGAACATAAAGGAAATTTAAAATACCTTCAAGAGACTTGTAGAACTTCAACATTAGTATACTTTTATTGGATTAAATTGAATTACACTTCCGCCAAAGGCATACGTCGCTATACTCAATTTAAGCATGATCATGTCTTACAAAACTCTGAAATGTATTCTAATTTTCTGCGTGATCAGTTGATTGGCAGGGCCACTCTCGCTTTTGTCGCGTTTTAACGATGGTTTTTACAGTCGGTTAATCGAACATCATCACCATACTAAAATACATTGCGTGTATAACATAAAACAACTATTTAAAAATGTTTTTATTTGAAAAATACAGTTTGAAATTTATTCTATTTTATAATTTTCGTTAATACTTTCGTGATTATAATTTGAATAAAGGAGGAAATCATTGAATTATGAAGTTTTTTTTTTGTTTTACAATAAATACTTATGTTTAACATAGACGCGTGATCACACATTAAAAATATCCTTTTGAAATATCGTTCATCAATTGTGGGATATCCTGAAAAATTTATTTGCCAAGTAAAATAAGTTTGGGTTTGATTTATTTTACGTTAAAAACAACTCGCACTGGAAATATAGCTAAGAATACTCTTCGTTAAATATCCTTTCAAACGAAACCAAAAAAATTTTAATTGGTTCATCCGTTTAGGCGTTACGATGCCACAGACAAACAGACACACAGACAGACACACACAGCGGTCAAACTTATAACAACCTTTTTTTAGTTCGGGGGTTGACAAAGTAAGATAACAAGACAACATTCTCAACTATATAATTAAATGACTGATGAGTTAAACTTCAAATCTTCACGTAAAAGGCACTCATTTAAGACCTACTTTCAATGGTTAGCTCGAAAAATGGACAACATAAAAAAATCTAACGTATAACAAATTGTACAAAATAATAAATTTAAATGTTCTATCACTCCTTAACTGATAATTATTTCAATTTCATTATCATTGGTTTCGGATATTTAATAGACAATAATTCTAAATAATACTATTATCAAAGTATTTAATCTAGCTCGTATTCATTATTATAAAAGTTTTTCAAATGAGGGGAGAGTGTAGAACCTGAAACCAAAATAAAAACAGTCTGTGTTTATAGTTATAGTAATTCCTCAACACTATTTATTTTTTTCGATTATTTAAAAATTAAACAACTAAGAAGATGCGTGACCTATGTCACAAGATCATGAAAAAAATTTCGTATTTATGATTGTTTAAAATGTTATTTCCACTTTACTCGATAACATATACAAATGGACATTCCGCTCATTGCCAACGAATTGTCCGCCAATTTTCGTCTTACAACTGCCATAGCAACATCTGTGGAGAAAATATAGTAGGTACTTATGAATGAAGGTATGTTTTACCCTTGGTACTACTTATCTTATATAAAAACATTAAAAAACATGTTGAAATGTTGTGAGGCCCTTGAATAATGATATAAAGATAATAATGTTCGTGATACATTTAATTATAGATAGACAAAAAAAAAAAATGTTTTCGTTATTTTAAATTTTTTTTCGGTTGACATAATAAAAATTCATCAATTAGAACACCAAAATTTAAATAAAAACAATATCTATACAGTGAGGCCCCTCGACACACGAAAAAGCACCTCGACACTTGGCCGTGATTTAGGGTTCGCGTCCTTTTGTTACAAGCCGACCTACCTCCCTTCCTAGGGGAGTAAAAAGAATTAGAAAACTATTTTTATTACGTTTTCGATAAACAATTTTATAAATATCTTAAAATAAAATATTTATAAAAGTGTATGGTACTATTTAAATTAAATTTACCGGATTTAAAGAAAAATTGTATTCGAGATAGTCCAGTTATCCCAAAAATTATCAATCAGTTTAAACTAACGATAAAAGACGTAAACCGGGTAAAAAACTAATGAGATATGATTCCTTCGGAGACTCGACCCATTTTTTGTGCTAGAGACTTGTTTAAGGTAGTACCAGCATGAAATCACTTTTCGACAGATTTGGCCGAATTTTTTTTCTCGGGTTTATAATAGCTTTATTTATGAATTCCTAAAATTTCATAATTTTTGACCGTTTAGATCGCGAGATATTTAAAGACAAAGTTCGCGATTTTGAGGGTCATGTCCCATTTAAAGCATGTAAAATGTCCGGTCTCTCTCCTATTTTTTATGATATTATTATATATGGAAGAAAAAGTAGAAAAAAATGTTTATACAATACAATTCTAAAAAAAAAATTTAGAAATTAATTTTCACTTTCGAGATATTAATTTTGACGTAAATTGACCGAAATTGGGACGTTGGCATAATTATTTCCCATTTTAAACGGTCAAAATTTCTGAAACTTTGGGAATTAATAGTAAGCATTATTAAATTCTTAAATTTAATTTTTCGTTAAATTCTGTCGAAAAAAAAATTGTACCATTGCTTTAACATAGAAACTGCAAATACCATGCTGGAACATCCTTAAAAACAGAAAATGTTAAAGTCTTAGCTATAAAATTATAAGCATTTCGTACCTAATTTTTGAATACTTAGAATATGTAGAGTATATAAAACAAATATGTTTAAAACTTCTAAATATTTTTACAGAGAACGTACACATACAAATCCTATAAACTTGAACCTTTGACCTGGCAGGCAAATAAAGTTCTTTCAACGAGTAATAAAATGGAAATAAGTTTTTCAATTGTATATACAATGTCAATTCTCAGTTGTACATTTTCACAAGCCAGTATCATATATATTAAAATAATAGCAAAAGTAACAAATGTACCGAAAAAAATGGAAGGAAAATGAATGATTATTTTTCTTATTAGAAATCATTTCATTCTTGACTTTCACAAAATATTTATGGCTTGCATAAGGTCAGGTTGAGATGACTTTCAATGCTGACATTTACTCCCAGTTTTTAAAACTCCTTAATCAATGATGAAATCTAAGTATTTCAAGAGCATTTTCCAGTCCGATTGAATATCATTTCCCAAGATAAAGCAGATTCTTAACCAGACAATACAATTTTGTCTAAACTTCTGTGGTTGTGAAAACGACATTCTTCATAAGTAGTAGGTACTTCTCATGATTCACTATTTGATAACGAAGTGTTACTAGAATGTTAAAAAATAAAAAATGTATTATATTATCGTTTTTTTTTTTACATTTTAGTGCATATTTATTTGCTTTGGAAAAGTTGTTCTTTCGAAATCGGTGTACTTAATGTACTTACTAACGAAATCGTCGCAAAATAAAATTTGCTTAAATTAATATTTGTTGAAAAGATATTGGAACGCTTTGTAGAAGTACTTAAACTGAAACAGCGTTGAATAATAACATAATTTCAAATTTAAATAAATATTACAAGTGTTTATCTTTATTAAAAAAAAAGTGAACAAGTTTTTAAATGATTAGTAATGAATTATAAAATTCTTTTTATATAATTATAATGTATTATGAAAAATAATTTCTCATTATTCATTTTCAATTTAATTTAATCCTATTATTCAAATTATTAATTATTTTAGGATTGAATGCTTTTCTGTATAAAATAATTATTTTTTAATATATTTATATTTATACATAAAAATAAAATATTTTACGTTTATTTCAAAACGAATTTTAGTATCGATAAGCTCAAATAAGAAGAAAACGAACATTTCTATTTAACTGACTAGATTCCCATCTTGATTAAACAGATACAATAAGTCATCATCAATTCTATGAAGCTATTTTCGACTTAAAAATGGACAAATTGTTCGACCGTTGTTTCAAATAGAAAAATAGAAACCACAGACCGTGGTTTTTAGAACTCCTTTTTCTTCCGTTCTTTTTATTATTTTTAGAAATAACGGATGGTTCTTGCTGTAACACAGAAAAACATTTTCATTATTTTTTCCAAGAATGTCAAAAGCGAAACGTAAATGTCCTTGAGAAAAGACAAACATTTCTTGTACGGCGAGTATTTTGTTATCTTATCGTTAAGCAGTGCATCTAAGTAAGAGATATACCTAATAGGTGTTATATGAAATTGCAAAAGTTACTTGTATCGTGGCTTATCTGTTCATCTATTCAACTAAGAAATTCCCACTCTACAAGCGTCTTACAACTATCTCAACGCATATTGAAGCTTCAACTCATGTATATAATACCTCTCACTTAGATGCATTGATTAACGCATGTATTCTGTCATACTCGTGATATTTATATGCCTAGATGTAAATTGAACATTCTGTATAGAGGTTATGTGGAGACAACCTCAGATTTGTTTCATATGAATACTATTTTGTCACACTTCGTTTTTAATGAATATCCAAGGGAAAAAAAATTCAACTGACGCAAGACGTGGAATGTTCTGTAATTAAAAATAAACAAATTTGTTGCCCACATAGAGAAAAACATTTTAAATAAACAAGCAAATGACTGTTTGATAATTAGTGGCGTTCTTCATTAAATATCAACACACAAATTGAAATAATTAAAATATTATCAAACACATTCTTTCTTTTTCTTTATAGAGTAACTAGAGTGATACCCACCCGCTTCGCACGGTTTAAAAGTAAAGATTGATAACAATGCTCTCGCTGAAATAATGGTAAGGATTGTTTTACACAGGTAAAATATATGTATGGTTTTCTATTTTTTTAAATGTATAATAGTCGTAATTATTCATTGAGTATATCAGAAAAGAAGTCTGTGAAATATTTTATATTGACTATTTTTACAGAAATCTGTAATTTATTTTTAATTTTTTTTTATTTTTTATTAATATATCTTTATAAATTATATCTCATGTGTTATTCTGAAGTATGAACTATATTGCTGTACAGTTTCATTAAAAACCATTCGCTAGTTTAAGTGTGAACGCGTAACAAACAAACAAACAAACATGCTTACTTTCGCATTTATAATAAATAGAGATATAGTTCAGTAAACTTTTTATGGCATCGCTAGCTCGTAGTAGCTCTTATATTATATGCATAATAACATAATACAGTCGAGACTACATAATTACTCTTACACTTCATGTAATAAATATCACGTGTTTCATCATTATAACAGCAGTAGCTAGCGCAAATACGAAACAGTAAAGAACTTTGTAACGAAATTCTTATATTATTCTTTTAAAAAACATAACATAAAAACTTTTTATAACAAGAAACTTTGAAGAAAAACAGTATATTTTTTTTTTTTAATATTTCTATTGTAATTGATAATTAGCTTCCAATTCTTTAAAAAATTTATTACAGAAAAGAGCGTTATGTACAGTATTTTTATCGTTTTCTTTTTTTACAAAGTAATATTTTTTAATTGGTTCATTTACTTTAATATTCTTTGAAAAATTTTATAAAAATTAGAATATGAGGGATGTTGGATAATTGAATAAAACATAACAAATTGTGTTGTGTTTCGTCAATTTTATTGTGACTTCTTCTTACTCCTTAATAGTCGCGGAAAAGAAGCACCGAAGTTCGAAAATTTAAACAGTAAGAGTGATTTGAATGCGGTTTTCGGCATTCGATTCGTTAGAGCGTCTAGAAATTTTGTGAAACTTTTTTAAGAAATTAAAAATATGTAATTTCCATAAATAATACGCATTTTAAATTGACCGCAAAAATACAAAATTCACAATTCAGTTAATAGTGATGAAAATGATTCTAAACTTGTTAACTTCCCAGAGGAAGTTTATGTAATGGTGCCGATCTTGAAAATCTCCAGTTTTACATATTTCCACGGTTTCAAGGCTGCAATATCTGAATCAAACCTTTTCAATGTTATGTTCGTTCGGATTTTTCGCCTCGATTATCTCGCGAACCAGTTATGGCAAAAACACGTGACTGGGCTTATACGACGTTTAATCGTATTTAAGAGCTGAAAGAGTTTTCAGCTGAATTAGTTGAGCCGTTTGTTAATGGTAGTAAAAACACTGGAAAAAACTGAATAAACAGAATTTGAAAAACACATCATTTATCTATGGAGATAATGAGCGTTCCACTCTTATAAGATTCAACTCTTATATGATATTTATTGTCATATTTCAACTAGTAGCAAATGATGATGGGATGGATCAAAAGATACTGATTATAGGATTACTACTTATCGGATGACCTGCTTACGGTTTTACGTTTGACCTACATAGTATGTTTTCATTTAAATTCTTTATAAAAAATAATAATGCATCATAAAAAAAATACAATATTAAAACCAAAATAAATTTAAAAAGAATAATAATAATATTAAAAAAATACGAAAATGTGTAATGCAAATAACAAAAAGGCATTAATAACAATAACAATATTAATAATAATATTAAAACACAAACAAAAAAATACTAGAATGTATTGTGTAGCAAAACATTGGTAGATATACTGTAGGTAATACCATGAAACACACCAAAATACATACCTTTACTACCTACCATTGGTAGATAGATAGTAGCTCCGTGGTATATGTATTGGTTAAGGTAATAAATGGTATACAGAGGTGAGAATAAACGTATAATTTATAAGTTTCACACCTGTATCTGTTTGTTTGTTGTTTATTAGTCTGTGAATACAACCATTGCTAATATTATATACGAGTGAGTATATACAGTGAACTTTGTTTAGAGAATACTCACTTAAGGAGATGTGCAAAGATTGAATAAAACAAGAGATTTCAATAAAACTTTGTTTAATAATGTTTCCAAAAATCACAAAAAATTCCTAGGTCATCGGGCTTTTTATTATTTTATCGTTTAAACTTGGCTGAAAAAATGATGAAATCATATACGTTATCCTTTTCAATTGGATATTTCTATATCAAAAAATCTATAGAGCGTAATAAAAAATTATCTAAAATGTAGAGACAATCTTGTAGTTTATAATAATACCATAAAAATATAAGGTTGACGATAATATAAAGAAAATTTTAATTTAATTATGAGTTCATCGATTATCCATCATTTGATGAACAGATTCGACTATAGTTGGACTAATGGTGATTGAAGAACGATATCTATATCATCAAATTTATAAGCATCACTTGCACACAATATATAATATATTTTTGTAGTTGCGTGGTATTGTAAAGCTAAAAATAATTCATTACTTGACTACAAAGAATGTATTTGGTTTATATGTATACACCGTTAGGTAAGGTTAGGTTATATTGGCTGTTCATGAAGGACACACTTATGCTATAGAACCCATTTTGATACCATATATGTGTTTTACCACCTTTCCGCTGATAATTTCATTCATCAGCTCCTCAATTTCAGAGGCTGAGTGCACCTCTTTCATGCATATACCATGCACTACACCAACCCATCACAACTGTGAATTAAAATAATTTTGTTGAGGCGGCGGGAAGCGAACCCACTACCCTATGCATACCGCGGACGGAATTGAGCTAATAGGGCGACATCTATGTTTACAATACTGTTTTCTCCGAATTATCACGTAAAAACCGTACGGGATAATTCTTTTTGTAATATGAGATATTTTCTGACGTTTTTACTGCACTAATTAATTCACTTTCGCAATAAATAGTTTCCACTGTATCGACTATGATATAACCCAATAACCTTAACTAACTTCTATAACTACTACACTCATAAGCTCACACACCTACACACACACACACACATATACAAAATATAGCAACACCGATGAGTCAGTCAAACGCCCACTTCTATAATACTATATAGGTAGAGTGTATGGCGCACACGAAACGGAAGCGGAATTGTATAAAGTGTGATCTATAAATCAGTTTAATAACATTTTCACAACACCTAAATGTCAGATTTCATTTATTTTAATAATACTATATAGTATAGTATTATACCAAATAAAATATACCTACAGTATGTTGTATGGTACGTACATCCCTTGTGGATACGGGTGAATCGTTGAATATTATTTTGTGTGCATAAAACGAGATTTGGTAAATGGTTAAGGAGGAATTTCGTTATTATACCATGCATATGAAATATACCAAGGTATACTAAGTTTAGTCCCAAGTTTATAACGCATAAAAATATTGATACTGTGAACAAAATTTTGGTATAGGTGTCTGTCTGCCTCTGTCATCACGATAACTCAAAAACGAAAAGAGATATCAAGCTGAAATTTGAAATTATAGCGTGCTTAGGGCGTAAAAAGTAAGGTCAAGTTCGTAAATGAGCAATATAGGTCAATAGGGTATTATCGTTAGTCAAAAATAAATTATGAAATTTGAAAAAAGTTAAAATTTATGTAAGAATATACTTAAATATTCCGATTTCGAGTCAGAAAAGCACATTTTCAATTAAAATATTAAAATTAAAAATCGTAATTTTTAAACTGTATATCAACGGACCTAAAACGCGGACAAGCTTTGCTGTTATGTCATATCGGTAGGAGCCATAGACCATCATTTAGTTCAGTATAGACAGCTAGGTATAATATATCCATAGATAATAAGTATTTATATTTATTATAATCAGTGGTCTATGAATATATCTGTCAAACTTATTTGTGTTATTTCGTGTAATGATACCCATATTACGTCATCAAATTGGATGCCCGCGTTTTTGACAGTTTAAAAAAGTTTTTGGCAAGCAAGCGTGTGTATTTTTCCGAAATAAATTTTTGGTTGCTTTTTATTCGCAAAATCAACATTTTGAAGTACTTTTTCAAAAATATTAGAATACCCTATTAGGTCTTGATATAAAAAATGATTTTTACTGTAGTCACAAAATTTGATATATTTTAAAGTGCTGCTACATAAAGCACTTTATTCCCAGCTTTAATAATGAGTATGTAAATTTCAAATCGACTGTCGGTATAATCTAAACGCTCTGTACACATTTACAAGGTAAAAGTGTCGAAAATGAAGCTTGTATATTATCTATATACTTTTTCGATGTTGATGTCGGTAAAATAAAAATATTTTCAATGTTAATTTAATTATATTGGTACATTTTTATGTTCAGTAGTGTGATACCACTGGTGTATTTGCATGTATGACCTTTTGGGATATATTAGCACAGTTAGTTAAGGCGTAACCAATTCCGTCCGCGGTATGCTTAGGGTAGCGAGTTCGATTCCCGGCATCACAACACAAATTAATTTAATTAATAGTTGTGATGGGTTGGTGTAGTGCATGTATATGCATGAAGGAGGTGCACTCAGCCTCTGAAATTGAGGGACTGATAAATGAAATTATCAGCAGAAAGGTGGTAAAACACAAATATGGTATCACAATGGGCTGTATAACCTAAGTATGTCCTTCGTGGACAGCCAATATAACCTAACCTAAACTATATATTTTAAAATTTGATTTTTCACAAGAAAAACACAAAATCATTTATCTCACTAAGGTAGACTTCCTTTAAAACCCATTTATTTACTTTGATAAAATTTTTTGTTAGACGTTGGGTCTTATTAAATGATAATTTTTCATTATTTTTTCTAGGTAAAGTATTTTGATAAAATAATTCAAACCAAAGTGTCCTTAGACAATACCAGCACTTAAAAACTACACACCTTTAATTAATAAAACAAAATTAGCAATGAAAATATTTTGTTGGTGCTATCTATGCAAAACAAGAATCAAATAAAATTTACTGTTTTAAATTTACAACACCCGTATCATTTTTATAAGGTACCTACCTAAAATATAAAAATTATTATGCCATCTTTTATATTTCAACATTTTTACTATGGTGAGGTTTTTTCATTTACATAAAAGTTTTAATGTTTCTTAATGATATCGTAAATACTTGTTTATGTATTTCGTTTAATGTAAGGTAGGTTGGATTAATGAACGTAGCCAAGATTTCCTAATGCATGATTTCAAAACTAAACCTACAATTTTTAGATTTGTGTATTACTTCACATTGAATGGAAGTGAAAAATTAATATTTTTCCGCTGACAAAGTTTCCAATAAAATTGCAATTACATTACTACTTTTTGTAGGAGATAAACAAGGTCAACCCGTGCGCCTAGAGAGATAGAGAGATTGAGAGAGTCTAGAGAAGTATATACAAGCTGATACCCGCCCGCATTGCTCGGCAATTTCTTCTTCTTAAAACAAAGACTATCACATTATAGCCCTCACTTATACTCCCTTTTGTCCACAATTTTATGGATTTTAATTTTTGCCCGTGATACTCGCCCACATTGTAGCTTTCTATAGGTCCAATCATTAAATTAACCTGATTTTTATACTTTTTGGATCAAAGTTACCCCATCCATCGAGTTTCATCAGATTCCAAAACAAATTTTTTTTTCCGTTTTTCTTGATTTTTTCCAATTTCAATTAAACTCAGTATATAAGGTAATTTTGACCCAAAAAGTACAAAAATCGGAGGCATTTGTTGACTGGTCCAATAGTTTTTGAGATACGGACTAAAATCGATTCAAATATTGCGATATCTCAGAAAATCTGCATCCAATCATTAAATAAACCTGATTTTTATACTTTTTGGATCAAAATTACCCCATAGACCGAGTTTCATCAAATTCCAAAACAAAATTTTTTTCCCGATTTTTTCGATTTTTTTAAAGGGGTACCCCTTAAAAAAATTTCAAAAAATCGAAAAAAAATTTTTCGCTCCAATTTCGATAAAACTCAGTATATAAGGTAATTTTGACCCAAAAAGTTCAAAAATCGGGTGCATTTGTTGACTGGCCCAATAATTTTTGAGATACGGACTAAAATCGATTCAAATATTGCGATATCTCAGAAAATCTGCATCCAATCATTAAATAAACCTGATTTTTATACTTTTTGGACCAAAATTACCCCATAAACCAAGTTTAATCAAATTCCAAAACAAAATTTTTTTCCCGATTTTTTCGATTTTTTTAAAGGGGTACCCCTTAAAAAAATTTCAAAAAATCGAAAAAAAATTTTTCGCTCCAATTTCGATAAAACTCAGTATATAAGGTAATTTTGACCCAAAAAGGTCAAAAATCGGGTGCATTTGTTGACTGGCCCAATAATTTTTGAGATACGGACTAAAATTGATCCAAATATTGCGATATCTCAGAAAATCTGCATCCAATATGCATCCAAATGATTGGATGCAGATTTTCTGAGATATCGCAATATTTGGATCAATTTTAGTCCGTATCTCAAAAATTATTGGGCCAGTCAACAAATGCACCCGATTTTTGGGTCAAAATTACCTTATATACTGAGTTTTATCGAAATTGGAGCGAAAAATTTTTTTTCGATTTTTTGAAATTTTTTTAAGGGGTACCCCTTTAAAAAAATCGAAAAAATCGGGAAAAAAATTTTGTTTTGGAATTTGATTAAACTTGGTTTATGGGGTAATTTTGGTCCAAAAAGTATAAAAATCAGGTTTATTTAATGATTGGATGCAGATTTTCTGAGATATCGCAATATTTGAATCGATTTTAGTCCGTATCTCAAAAATTATTAAATAAACTTGATTTTTATACTTTTTGGACCAAAATTACCCAATCCATCGAGTTTCATCAAATTCATGGGTACCCCTTTAAAAAAATCGAAAATGTTTTATTCAGCTTCCATTTACTTCAATCATGTTCGTATACGTTCCTTAATATTTCATTTGTAACCGAAAATAGGAAATGACAATAAACGCAATAAATTGTCAGATGAATATTATGCATTGTAAAACGGATTTTAAGTGTTTTAGGATTAGTAACCGAAAGCTGAAACAAAGGAATAAACGATCTGCATGCACAGTTAAAAGAAATTTTGAGATTCCTGCCCACTTTAGTGGGGTAATTCTCAAACACATTGTAGACATGTATAAAAAATCATTATTTTTTGTCTATCATTAAAAAATAAATTGCCATCACCAAATTAGAGAATAAACACAAAACAAAATTTCGTTTTTACCTATTATAATAAAATTTATGACGCCATTACGTTTATATCAAATTGTTCATCTTTTGTTTCATTTTAATATACATAAATACGTTGTCTGTCATAAATATATTACATTACAAAAACCATTCAAAACATATGTAAAAATAATATCTGACGAAACTACCCTCGTTTTTTATAAATTCAAAAAAAAAAATTTAAAGAAAAAAATGTAATCAGCTTCAAAATATTTACCAAAAAGTGCTCTAAAGAGGACCACAATCAAATTTTTAAATATTAAAGGCCCTTGGCATAAAATATTACACTTTTAACTATGTTTTGCATATAATTTTGTTTAAAGTTTTATGAGTAATTTTAACTTATATTGGTATAATTCCACGGTTAAATCCCTATAGGTATATTAGAAATGTGAAAGTAAGGATGTTTGTTTGTTTGTTACGCTTTCATGCAAACACTACTCAGAATAACACATGAGCTACAAATACAAAATAAAATTTCGTTTTTACCTATTATAATAAAATTTATGACGATACATTTAAAAATATTAAAAAAAATAAACTATTGTTTTGACATTTCATAAAACAGGGTGAAGGACATACAATTTATGGACATCTGCTCAACCAAAGTTATCAGACATACCGACTCCTAACAAAATTAAAAACTGATTATTTGACACACATTTATACCTTTATCTCTTTTCCTATTGTTTTCTTTTCTCTTTAAATTTAGTATTGATTTGTCCATACATGTATTGATTTGTTAAAATATATAAGGAATTCATTGATCGCCAACATCTATACCAAAATTATGTTTGCATTATCAATTTTTCTAAGCGTTACAAATTTGGGACTAAAATTAGTATACCTTGATATACATTTCACAGGGTATAAATATAGAGAAACTTACAACTTTTGTCTAAAAATAATGTATGTTGATGAACTTTAGTCTCAAAGAATAATATTTTTGTAAACGAAAAACATTAATTTGAAATAGTATATACATTACATGTCGGATTTTAAGTAATTTATTTCATGATAAATGTTCCTACCTCAACAGTGATAATTTGCATCTTATTTCCTTTGAAGATAATAAAGTATGATATCAAAGGTAGTTTAAATCATCCTTTTACCGATCACCGATACAACAACGACTGGATAGATGGGCTATTATACATTGTATGAATTCATAAAATTTATTGTTTTTATGCATGTTTTAGGGTACGAAAAACACCTTTTTGAACAAAGATAATATTATTTAGAAGTTTATTAATTTTAATTCAATTTGTGATATTCCTTTTTAACCTAAAATAGCAATTATAAAGATAATATATAAATTTTGTTTTTAATCGACTTCAAACAAAAAAAGGAAGAGGTTATCAATTGGACTGTATTTTTTTTTTTTGTGTGTTACCTCAGAACTTTCGACTGGATAAACCGATTTTGATGATTCGTTTTCTATGTGAAAACTAGTGCTTCTCTTGTGGTCCCATTTTATTTTGGTCGAGTTCTGACAACGGCATCCATGAGAAAACCATAAAAGTCTTTAATTTGCATTAAGTATGCACGACAAGAGGACGAATAACTCAATATCACGCCAACCGATTTCGACACTCTTCATTAAATCACCTTTCAAACGAAATAAATAAAATTAAAATCGGTTCAATCGTTTGGGCGCTACGATATCACAGACTGTCAGACAGACAACCCTTTTATGGTTTGGGGGTTAAAAACACATTCCCTGACTCAACCTGAATATCGATTTTCTTCTATCTAGCCCGATCTGTAGTAGGATTCACTAAAATTCAAAGCCATAAAAACGTGGACAAACTTTTCGGCTGAGAATTTACACCAAATTTCTGAAATCATTTTCCATCTTTATTACTTTGTAAATACCCTTCATTATATTAAAATCTAAAAAAAAAAAACCAATAAATTGTGTTATGGGGGTCCTGAAAAAAATTTTACCACACCTCCACCCTGCTCCATTGACCTTCTATGTAGTGTATAAGTTGATATTTTTGGGGAAAATGTGACTGAAAAATACGCTTACATCAACACTATAATAAAATAAAGTGATTGTTTTTGGATACACAACTTTTTTCCCTTTCAGAAAACTAAACAATAAACAATTAAAAAAAAGGTTTGTAGAACAGAAATAAATAGCATTAAATAATTCAAGTTATATCGTAGATATTCTTGAAAAAATTTTAATTAAAAAATAGTCAAATACTTGAACATTGCGCATGTGATGTAAATAATGAGAGCACATATAATATAACTAGAGTGATACTCACCCGCTTCGCTGGGTTTAAAAATAAAGATTGCTCTAGCTTATCCCCTTTCTATAACACTCGAAATAATGGTAAGGATTGTTTTACACAGGTAAAATATATGTATGGTTTTCTATTTTTTTAAATGTATAATAGTAATTATTCATTGAGTATATCAGGGAAGATGGCCGTGAAATATTTTATATTGACTATTTTTACAGAAATCTGTAATTTATGGTAATGTCAAATGCCTACTTTTACAGAAATCTGCAATTTATGATAAGGTCAAATGTCAAATTAAATTAAATTTTTTTATTTTTTTAAAAACATATCTTTATAAATTATAGGTCATGTGTTATTCTGATATATCAGCTATAGTACTGTACATTTTCATTAAAAACCATTCGCTAGTTTACGCGTGAAAGCGTAACAAACAAACAAACAAACATGCTTACTTTCGCATTTTTAATAATATAGAGATGTTAAAAAAAAAAATACAAAACATATAAACAACATTTTCACATTCTCTCCATGTGAAAGAAAATCGATATACAGATAAACCGTTTAAATATAAAATCAGTTTTCTTTTTTTTTTATACATAATTTACTTGGAAAGTAATTATAAAATGCAAAAGAATATAAAAGTCTGAATCATGTCCACAATCAGAATTCACAGTAGCACGTTCTCTATCCAGTATACCATAAAAATATGTAAATTTTTATAGGTTCAATTGAATCTGTGCGTGGTGTGATCACAACTATATAATATGTATATAACAGACGATTGTATTTGTTATTTTCCGTTTTTCTTTTGATGGTTATTCCGACAGCTAAGAGAATTCATTGCCTTGGCTGATTGTAAAAGTATGTGTATACGAATTATGTGTATGTATAAAAACCTGTTAAGAAAGGAGTGTGCAGAACTATTACGGAAATCTGCTCTTGACTAGATTTCCTGAAAATTTGGTAGAAAGTGGTAGTTCTGTACTTGTTCTATACTGATAATTTTCGCAAGATTTTAGATTAATGGTTCTTAGCTTAGCATGAGCCACGAATTAATTAAGTGAAATGATTGAAATTTTTACCATATACTTTAACGTTAAATTCCAGGCATGTCCAGGCATTTTAACACCCATTTTTTTAGTTCGGAGGTTAAAAATACATTTGAACATTGGACATTGAATTTTCAAGCTAATTATTATTTTATAGAATCTAGTATGTTCCTCATTGACTTTATCCAAGCACATAAATAAGTATGAAAAATAAATTAATAAATGTAAAGGTTTTTTCTCTTTTTTTTTATATGTGGATCCGTCATTTAACAAGTGTCATTGGAAGTGGTAGCCAAGAGATAACTAAAATCGTATACCATGAGAGAAATAAAAATAATTATTAATATATTTGTCTTGTTATAATATATATAAAGTGCATTCTATTTGTTGTGTGCTTTAAGAGAAAAAAAGCACATTAAACAAAAATGTTGAAATAATTAACAAAATATATTATTAAATACATTCACACCGAAATGATTTTACGAAGGAATATGTAGCTATGGCCGTGAAAATAAAAATATTTACATTTGTGAAAGATTAGATCTCAAAATAAGGCAAACAGTCATAAGGTTTTCACCGGTACTTATATCAGCAAAGTGTTCTTTCAGTTCAGATTTTAAAGGACAGTAATAATTAAAGGTATTATTAAAAAAATTTGGAAACTTCTTAATAAGTTCATACTAATAAATTATTTTGTATTTGTCGAGTTATTTTAAAATTGAATAATTATAGTTGATATCATAATTTTATTTAACACGAAATAAATACTATCATATGTTGAAATATATACATTATATAATAATAAAACATACAATATATAATACCCAAAACAGAATTACTCACTAAAAAACATATTGCAAGGTAAAGTGTAGTACCATGGACACAATGTACCCTATAGATACAATGTCAGAGTCTGTTTTTTTGTTAAACATCACTTTATCCGAGAATATTTTTAAGATCTCAGCGCAACGGCAGTAAAAAAAAAACCTTTATGATTCAAGGTACATACAAACGTGATCCGTGGTACATTATGATATAAAAACACATAGTGTGTAGTGAGGAAATAGTGTTGTAAGGAAAGCGTATTCTTATTTTATATTTCAAACAAATGGATTTATACAAATTTTGATCGATGGTTCTTCACTTTCTCTTACTACTACTACTCTACTATACTAAATTTAAATTAATTACTTCTTCACTACTCGTTTTAGTATAAAATCTTGTTTCGTTATAGTTATCATAGATTTAATTTGTTTCAGAAATATTTTTAAGTAAATAAGTTTTTCCAATTAAAATCGTGGACGGATATAAATCCTCATTAAAACTTCACTGATTAAAATTCACTTCACACGTTAAAGATACGAATAACACCGATATAATATTATATATTATAAAGTATAACATATTATATAAGATGATTTATTCCATTGATTAAAAACTTTATTACATCCTGAACAATAGACTACCTATGTAGGTGAATGTAAAATTTTGTTTGAAATAAACTAATTTTTTTAAATCAAAACGAGTTTATCATGTTGCGAGAATTTTCGGAGACTTAGAAAAGAGCAGATAACCGACTCAAAATCTAAAATTGAAGTTGTTCTTTGAGTATAGAAAGCACAGAGCATATAATGGAAGTCTGTACCCTTATATGACGCTTGAAGTAAGATAGAGAATCTACTGTCTTTGTAAATATTTTCATTTTTTTATAACAGCACTTTCATTTCTTCTACCTCATGTTTTTGAAACCATCAAACAAAATTAGAAATAAATCAATTTCATATCCTACTGTAATATGTACTATATAGACTAATATATGTTACAAGAAAAGTCGATTGCTAATAATTAGAGGGAACTTTCTAGGCGAAGTAAGCTCTTACTATAAACATCAGTAACAGTTGACTGAAAATGAGTAATCACACTTTTCTTAGGAGGTTTAGTAACAATTGATGAACGTAAATTAATTTATTTTAAGTGTAATTTGGTCAGATTCAACGTAGAAAAAAATAATAGTCTACATTTCTATTAGTTTCTTTTCTATGGTTAGAAGATAAGGTCACTATCGTGTGATTAGCGTAAGTCTCACGTTAAGATAATTTGGAATAGATAATTATCGTGAACAGAATATTATCGATTGCGTTCAATCACTGATTCACGGGCTATCCATGCCTATAGTGAGAACTAGTTAGCACGGATCTGCAGTTTTTTTGGCTGTTGGTTTACTCTGTGATAACGTTCATTTACTGATCTTCAGAAAATCTGAGAGAAACTCAATAAACAAATTATGTTAACATGAGACGCTAAACAAATGAGAGTGTCCGTATAACCTCACTCTTTTTTTGTATTATATAGTAATTTTAAACTTTTCTATGTCTACTTATTAGAATTACGTATAGAAATTTTTATTAGTTTTTTTAACTTTTCCATTCACACTTATAAAAAAGGATTTTACTTTCCTTATTTGTTTTATATTAGCTAGAACACCTCCTGGCAAAAAATCAACTCTAACTATTTCAAGACAAGAAACAAGACAGTGAGAATACTTTACCTAGCTATAGTTAGCTTTTCGGTTTCAATAATTATAGTCGACTTTACCTAGGAAGAGTCAACTCTTCCTAGTTACAGTGAAAAGTTGAAGGATGAACTTTTTCAGTAACATATATATTAATTACAAAGTAATACCACACTTTTTAATAATATTTTTCACAAATTTTCTATTATTCGTAAAAATAAATTTTCCTCATTAAAAGTAGAAAAAAATTCAGTAATTAAATTACACAAGAAAGAAAAAAAAAGCATTAATTTAATAACGAAATTAATCTTTCATAATTTGCTTTCATTTCGTTTTATTCGCGCATGATTATTAATATTTTAGATATTGTATATGAAACGATAAGACCGTTGAAAAATAAATGTATTCATTTTCGTAGATGAAATATATCGTTTTTTAAAGAATGATAGCAGCATTTATAATCTAGAAAAATTTAATTATCTTTACATGTTTGCCTGGCGATTAAAAATCTATCAAATCTATCAGGTTTACTAGTGCTAGTAAATAAATACTGCGTCCAACTTTTACAAAAATATTTGTTGAATTACTTTTGAAATGATTTTCAAAAAGAAATTTCAAGATCCTTAATCGTTAATGTAAAATTTTTTCATTAGCACGACAAGCACGGCTTAATTCCACGACTAATCAAAAAATAATAGCTCAACATTTCTTTGATTTCGATTTCCTGTCAAGTGAAAAGTAAACAAGAGTATCGTACAGTGGACAGTCATCAATATTACATACAAAATAATCTGTTATAGTTAAAAAATTTGGATTATCTATTCACATTTTTCGTTTGTTATCACTATAATTACGGAATTTTTTTCCCCGGTTCATGTGTGAAGGAGTGGTTGGGTTCGGTGTGTTCCTGAATATAGAAGAGCATATTATTTCATTCACATTATTATTTTAAATGTATTACAATTAAATATGAGTGTCGTAAATCATTTTAATATATGCAAATCAGTTTAATAAATTATTTAATATTTTAACTTATGGTATGATGGAGAAATTTTATTTTCGTATGAGATTTAACGGGCAATAAAATTGTCACATAATAAAATTTGCTTGCCATTTATATTTTTTTCTTTAAGGTCAGAATATATTTGCATACTTTAAACTTAGCTTACTAAAACGAAATTTAATTGAATATTTTATTTTGTTCAAATAGATTAACCACTAATTTCACAAGAAAATGCATGTTTATATTTGTATCCCATGTATATGAAATATTGATGCTATAAACAAAATTTTGGTATAGGTGTTTATAGAATCACCTAATTGGTCCATTTTCGGTTGTCTGTCTTCTGTCCGTTTGTCATCACGATAACTTAAAAACAAAAAGAGATATCAAGCGGAAATTAAATTTATAGTGTGCTTAGGACGTAAAAAGTGAGGTCAAGTTCGTAAATGAGCAACATAGGCCAATTGGGTCTTGGGTCCGTAGGATCCAATTACCCACGTTACCCATCTTATAAACCGTTAGAGATAGAACAAAAGTTTAAATGTAAAAAATGTTCCTTATCAAAAAATAAACAACTTTTGCTTGAACATTTTTTGTAAATATCCCTGTTTACCCGTGAGAGCGCAAATTTCATACTATATATTACATGGAAATATAAGTTAAATTATGTGTGACATATATGTATGTGTAATGTGACACAGTAATCAACACTGTCTATACATGGTATTTCAACAATTAACTCAGTCAATTGTTTGTCTTCACTTGTTTATTTCAATTTCCGTGGAATGTTTCGTATTTCGAAAAAATGATTTTAATAATAATTACCCGATTTTCTTCTACCTCTTATGTTTTACGAAATTGAGTATACGAAGGTCCAATCCAAAGTTCTTTTTGAGATGAAACTTTTAATTAAAATGTAGCTAAAGACTTTCAGAACATTCTGTAATTTTTAATGCTAATGAAAGGTAAAAAAATTACATACGTTCGAGCACGTTAAATAACAAATTAATAATATTTATTTATATTAAAATTATTCAACGATACAGTTTGCTTTCACTCAAATTCAATGAAACAAATATTTATTTAATATAAAATGTATAAAACAAAACTATTAATTAAATAATTCATTCAATACAAAAATATTATATTTGTTAAAAACATAAAATTTAAAACTTTTTAAATTGTTATAAATTATTATTTATACTAAATTAAAACACGTAAAATATAAAACTGATATTATATATAGTACGGTCATAATTTTCTTGAATGTTTGATGTGCTTTATTCTGACAAAGTTGTCTTTACGACTAGAAGATTGTTGGAACTTGAAATTACAAATGGAAGCATCGTCTCAGACTCCTAAAGCTTTCATAATATCGATTTTTCCTTTAATCGTAATCTTATTAATCATTTTCAAACTTATCGTGCTGGCTAATGACGAAAAAAGACTCACGGTCTAAAAAGGTTCCGATTAGGAAAAAACTGGCTACACAAATAATATTAAGAATTGACTTTGTTCATTATGTAATTTGTATATCATAAATGTAACAAAATTGTCTATAAATAAAAAGGGCAATTTAGTATTAGCTTTTTTTGTATCACTATCCAGTTTTATCCACGTATACCGCATTGAGGTATTCGTCACAGGTTGAGCTAGTTTATAGGCATTATAAATCGGTAATCAACGAAAAATTATAAAACTGAATGTATTTCTCTCTAGCCAATAAATACTACAGCATTCTAATGACTTGCATCAAATATAATAAATAATGCTTATACACTTTTGTGAATTTCATGTAGTGTTGATTTTTTAACGGGTTATCTCTCAAGTTAATATAAAACATTGCTGTTCGAATATAAATACATTGCTGTATATTCAAGAAGGAAAAACAATTATATAATAAAACATAACATCAACACATTGGTACGAATCTGTAACAAATAGTATAAAAAGTTGTGAATCCTTTACTTATTATTGTAAATAATAAAATTATTGAAGATAAATATGATACAGGGTGAATCATTTTAAATAATTTCACTTTCTCATATTATATTGTAAGCTATGTTAAAGAATTTTATTCTTTTTTTTAACCGACTTCCAACAAAAAAGAAGGAGGTTATGAATTCGACTGTATTTATTTTATGTGTGTTACCTCAGAACTTTCGACCGATTTTGATGACTTTATTTGAAAGCTGGTGCTTCCGTGTGGTCCCATTTCATTTTGGTCCACTTTTATCAACGGCATCCATGAGGAAACCATAAAAGTCTTAAGTTTGCATTAAGTATGCACGACCAGAGGACGAATAACTCAATATCACGCCAACCGATTTCGATGATTCTTTTTTTAGTGACAAATTAGTTAGTGTACTTCAGATTCACTAAGGAATCACAAAATGAAAAAAATAAAAAGAAAATCGACTTCAAAAGAAAAACTTTTCCAAAACAAATTAATATGTACTAAAAAGTAAAAAAATAACGCTAATATAATGTAGTTAAAATTATTGTTAGTTTTGGAGTCGGTGTCAGCCAAGCTAATATGTATAGTAAACCTGTTTCTTTAATGTAGAACCGTTGCATACACTAACAGAACGATCAACGGACTGCGAGATAATTTTGCTTGTCACACGCACTTCTGCCCGTATTTACTTTATATTTAGGTAAGATACGCTGAGTTAATTTTTAATGTCTATGATTGTAATCAATAAAGTGACTTAAGGACTGCCAGGTGACATCAGGAGGACGTATATACAGATTCGATACTTAAATCATATCACTTTTATTGGTTTTGATGGTCGAAAAGAACTGTTAGATGAAACATTCTTTGTATTAGAAAGCTTCCTGTATATTTGAACTTATTGTATAAAATCTAATGTAATGTAATAACAATAAAAATTAATATCGTGTAATAAGGATTGGTCTACATTTTACTTGGAAACAATTTTATTTTACACAACAAAATGCTATTAAACAGAAACACTAAAACATTTTAAATCAAAATAATATAACATATGTTACAAAATATATTACTTGAATTATTATAGGTAGAATAGATCTACGACCAGGGATTGTATTTGTAGGTCATTTCAGAATGGATTAAATTTGAGAAGTCATTGTCAAGAAGACTGAAGAAGAAAATAATTGAATAAAAAAGGATAAGTAATATTGTCTTTTTGTCTTAGTGTTCATAGACTTGAATGACTCTTTGTTCAGTGTCGAACTATTTTAATAGCCGCTCTTTATTCTAGTTTGGTGGTCATCATAGCTTGGATCGTCACCTCAGAAGCGACATGTGCACGGTCTTGACAACAACCACTCCAATTTTTAACCTTTCCGATAAGGTTTTTAAATAATACTTCAAGCTCTATACCTACAAGGTATAGGAAGGTTAATGTTAAGTGTTGTGTAATATAAGATAAATGAACTAAAAAGGGTTAATGAGTTATGAAAATAATAACGAAATAATTTTTGTATCTTCATAAACTCTGAGTTATAGTATAAGAAGCTTACTTTAATTGATTCCATAAGTAAAATAAATGTTTAAAAGTTTTTGTTTGAGGGTAACATTCCGAAAGAAGAAAGAAATATTCCGATATTTTGTATTTTTTCGCTATAGTTCCAAAGCTCTATGTTCTTTTCAGATTTTTTTTTATTCAAAATTTACTTCAAGGGCATATTTACTTCAAGAACTTCCTGTCATTTCTATGCGATTTGTAGTTTCAATACCACTTCCTTCTCGAAAAATGAGCCACGAAACCTGATTGCTATGATCTTGTCATAAAATTATTAGTTTCCTTTCAACTGAATTCTTGTTGAACTTGAAAAACGAGTTGATTTCAAATAAATTGGACTCTCTAGTCACTAAGACTTTCTTCATTAGGACTACAATTTAAAAAGGAATAAGTAACTTTACAGATTTGTTATATATTATTTCTTTATTATAATCGTACACTTAACACAATGGTGCACCCCGATAAAATTTAGTAATTGTTTGAGAAATCCTTGTCACTTTCATTTTAGTTCATATATATGTATGTTCACTGTTTGAAATCACATATTGTCTTTTATAGATAGATATCCAGGAACAAAAACATTTTTATAAAAATTTAATTTACAGATTAAAGTAAGTCATAAAGTTTTTGATAAAACAATTCATTTATATAAATTTATTCTATAAAATATCTATATAAAATTAAATACCCAATTACATGTATTGCTAATGCGACTTTATTTTACAATGTTTTACTATAACAATACCAAGTATTCCAAAAATCATATTAAATTTCGTTAAACGATTTCTATTTAATGGCTGCCACGGAGAACTTTTCAATCTGGATTATTTGATCTGATCTATGATTATGGATATATAAAAAAATGCTCAAAAAGTACTATAGAAAAAAATTTACAATCCCTGTCATAGTAACAAATCCTATTTGAAATAATTTTCTAAAGTAGCTAAAGTATTTCAAATTAAAAAAAAGGATTTTAACACTAAAGGAATTTTAGCAGAAAAGCGGAGACAAAAATTATACAATTTTTAAGATCTTCAAAAACTTCCGCTTAGGTGTCATGAAAAGTTAGAGGAATTTTTCATCTAATTTTTTCTTTTTTCAAATTTAAAAAAGTTTAATTCAAATTTTTTAAACGAAAGGCAAGTTATTTCAGATGACGTTTAGAATGATTAGTGAAGAGAAAACGGGAGATATCCACTTTTCAGAAAAACTTCCCCTGAAATTCGAGCGTATAGAGAGACTCTCGGGAGAAATTCAAAGTCAGTGTCTCAAAATAAATATATCAATGCCTTTATTACCCGCATAATGACACGAAAATTAAAGTTTCTGTGTTTTTTATGAGTTTCGCACTAGGTAAAAATTTTCATTGGCGGCTAGTTTTATTTCACTTTGTCCCTGTATCAAATGTAAGAGGTATGATATTACAATTATATTCAACATTTATAATATTTTCAACTTTATAAATTTCAAATTATTGTCATTTATAATGAATGTTATCAAAGATTTCTTGTATAAATAATGTTGTAAATTTTAAATGAGAATCAAATTATCTTCATTCATTAATAAATAATAACAAATTTATAATGAGTACACTGATTTATAATTGGTTTTTATTATTTTATATTTATTAATTTGATATAAATGGCGTGTGTTTTTTGATATTGTTTTCATACTTTCACACAATTCATTTATTTCATATTGTATTTCAATCATTATTATTTCATTGTTTTTTATCTTTCTGACATAAACTTATTATTTTCATCCCGAAAATTGAAGAAAAAAAAAATTTTTAAAGTTTTCGCTTGTGTATTACCAAACTTTTTGTGCGATAACTGACTATCGTTTAAAATTTATAAAAAAGTAAAATTTGCCATAATCAAAATTACATTATTTCCAACCTTTATTTAGAAATAGTAGTCAAACAAGCTGTGAGGTGAATCTGGTGCGACCATTGAGATCCACACGAATAACTTCCCTGTATAAAAACCTCGAAACGGCTCGACCGAATAATACGCTTCGACTGACCAAATGTTATGAAATTATTTTTGTAATCGATACCAATTTTTGTTCACGCGATATCGTTCATGAAAAAAATGACCACGAACGTGAATACCTATACCAAAATTTCCTTGGCAACATCAATATTTTTAAGCGTTACAAACTTAGAATACCTTGACATATTTCATATACATGGTATAAAAAGGAAAACATAAGTACATGTTATCAAAAAAGAAGTAATTGAAGATTTTCCTTTATAGACCTACTTTTTTATTGCAAGAAAAAATATCCATGTTTGAAACTTAATTGGAAAAAACGAAAAAACTTTTTTCTTCCAATGTGACCTAAAAATAAACATGCATTATTTCTCGTTATGAAAACCACAAAAGTAGCATCCATTTTATATTAATTATTTCAATTGAAAACTTCCTCGTATGGCTATACACTTACCGGCACAGAGTTTCAACCAGATAGAATTAACTAAACAAAATGTCGTAATTTCTGATATCTGTATCTAGATAATGATTTCAGGTACGGAACCCTTAACTCGCATTTGAAACATATCTAAGAACACTATCCATTAAATTGCATTTTTCCTTAAAGCCTTTTCCAAATTGAGTCGATTTGGAAGATCATCGCCAAAAATTCGAACTTAAAACATAGCTAAAAATACTCTCCATTAAATAACCATTCAATCAAAACCAAAAAAATCAAAATCGGTTCATCCGTTTAGGCACTAAGACGCCACACACATAACGGCCAAACTTATATAACCCCTTTTTTTAGTTCGGGGATTAAAAAGTGCATACTTCCGATAGAGCTGTATACGGTCATAGATCTGATCATTTTTCGAGAAAATACGCTTGTCTGAAACTACGACAATTTTTTCATAATTGTATTTGGACGAAAATCTGTGCCGATGAGTGTATGATGACAACATTAGTTTTGTATTATTTTGTACTTATAACATTTTTACTTTTTTGTGTGTTCAGATAAAACTTTACTCTAAGAAACTCTAAGAATATGTATTGTTATACTCTTTATTAGACATATGGTGTTGATACGTGCACCCATTTAAAGTGTCTGGTTTATGTTTTAAAAGTAAAAAAAAAACTTTCAAATAAGTTTCATTTTAATATTCACTAAATTTAATGTTCAAAGGTTATTTTATAACAAGCAAAAATTTTATTAAAATTTTTCATATACA
The DNA here is from genome assembly GCF_905475395.1 of Chrysoperla carnea. NCBI lineage: Eukaryota > Metazoa > Arthropoda > Insecta > Neuroptera > Chrysopidae > Chrysoperla > Chrysoperla carnea. Next base: position 18,726,661 of record NC_058338.1, read on the forward strand.
ATTTTTAAATTTATAAAAGTTTAGTTGAACATTTTGAGCTAGCAAAAATTGTCATACAAATTCCGTCTTAGCTTCAAGAGTTTGGACTCTGTATCGATATCAGTCAGTTTTCTTTTATACTTTTATATACATAAAACAATATTTTCCTAACTCTACACTGCAATGTAAATATCAGCTTTAGAGTATATTATTATTTTCTTTAGGAAACGTTTTTCCTTTAAAACGTTTAATAATTTATGTTCATAATCTTTTGTAAATGCATAGAGCCACAGACTATAAATAGCGTTAAAAACAAATGGTGATACACAAACCAATACTCCGATAGTAATAGACGAAATGTAACTGATTCTTAGTATTAGAACAAAAGCAGCGATAGCAAGTCGTAGCTTTTGATTTTAAGAACAAAAATTTTCATATGCTGTATAAAAATAATAATTTCAATTTAACAATACCGCGTTAGGTACAAATGAAAGTGCGTAATTAGCACTTTTCGAATATATATTGTAATACTTACTCACAAAACTAGACCCGAAAATAGTTTAAATAAAATAAAGCTCAAAAACTGAAACCCCGACTCTCTTACAAAATCTTGCTCTTAAAAGTATGAAAACAAGAAAATATTTTCATCTGAAATTGTTATGATCAGTAAAATCGTCATTACAGTCGGGAGATCTTTTTTCCGGCTGGTGAAAAACTGTTTAACCCTAGAGATCCTCGGACTAAAATGACGATACTACTTATCTTAACAATTTCAGATGAAAATATTTTCTTGTTTTTATACTTTTAAGAGCAAGATTTTGTAAGATAGTCGGGGTTTTAGTTTTTGAACTTTATTTTATTATTTTTATTTATGCGAATATAAAACTTTTTGTTCTACAAGTAAATGGCTACTGCGTTTGGAACTTCATTAATATACAACTAAAATCAACGGAGTATCTACAAAAGAAAAAAGGCACGAAGAAGAATAGTAATAGTAATACTTTTTAGCATATCGTCAGTTCTATTCTTTAGTTATTACTATTACTATTATTATTGTTATTATGTTAGATATCACCGTGTGGTATTATATTGCTCAACTTTTGTTTGTTGCCTTACAGGCACTAAATTCACATCAAATTCATTTTTATTGATAACGAAGAAAACAAAAAACACAAAAAAAATGAAAACGGTTATAGAATGTCAAAAGAGAAGGAAACGAATGTTGTTGAAATCGTTTTTCTTTTGAACGTTTAGTATTGAATATCTTTATATGTATAAAATTTATAAACGATTATCTTTGTTATAACATGCAATATGGTTCAAATAAAATCAAATGAGCCAATAGTAGAAGACAAAAAATAATGTTTGTTGAAATCAAACTTAAACTGTAAATCTTTTCTTTCCATCATTTGACTTTATGAACTTTTTATGAAAAGTGAAAAAAATAATTTATTCCTAATTTATTGACAGGAAAACTTTTTATAATAGTAATCGTCAGTGATTTTTCGTTATTGAACTAAAAACACACGCTTTTGTTACTAGCTGCATTAAAAATTATGAAATAATTTCTAAAAGATCAAAAACACCTTGAGTTCAAAACACGCATAACTTTCCAGTTTAATAAATGGTTATAAATTTAGATTTAAATTATTGTAAATATTTATCACATTACCCAGACATAGTCGATATGTTTTTAACTCACTATTATTATATATTTTAAAAGATAAACAATAAGCCCCTGAACTAGGAATTTGAAAAACTGTGTAAATAGAAACAGTGAGATCTAAGCGTACCACGATTATTTGTACACTAAAAAGCTAGGTACAATTAAAGATGATCAAAATTTTCATACAGAAAACTTCCTGGGATAAAATTAAAACATTTCCCAGAATGTATTCCAAAAACTATTTCTAATGATTATTGAAATTTTATCATGAGTATTAAGCTACAAGATAAATTTTCTCAATTTCTAAACAAATTCCATAAATAGATATTGTTTCGATAACATTATAGAGTTTATAACTATGAATTAGCTCATCGTAATTATTCTCTAGAGAGATACGTTAATTATCGCTATTATCATCAATGTTTATGGGCAGAATTTATTCATTATCTATGATGAATTATGTTTTTGATTATTTATTTCTACGAAAATATCGAAAATAGTTACCTAAAATATTGAAATATATAAATACATATAACTAGTGATCTAGGAACATAATTTCACTCAAAGAGTTCATAGAATAAATATACATACTTGATATAACTAGACTGGTATTAATTGCAACGCAGTACGCGATCATTGATAATCTTAAACAATGTCCAATTATTAAACAATAGCAAACAATATACAGATTCATAGTTGCAATCAAAGCAATTTATATTCAATATAAATTAATTATGTAAGCATATGTGGGGAAACAATTACCCTTCAATTAGTAATTTTGAGTAATAACAAACAATTAAGTAAAAGCGTAGCATGAGTAAGTACCAACGAAATTATTTATTAACGAGTAGTATAAAATACAAGTAAAATTTTTTACTTAGAAATTTGAGTATAAAAATTTGAAATTTCATAATATTTGAATTAAAATTATCAACATCAATCTGGTTTTCACATCTATTGACACTCCGAGCAACAATTATATACATGTTTATATGGTTTTTTATTATGTAAATATATTACGGGCTGTACAAGATTATGACAAAATATAAATACAATTCAATTGAAATAACAATTAATATACAATCATATGATTTGTGGATAGTATTTGTATTTACATCAATTTCAATGTACTTGTTATATACGCAGCACTAATGTTACACAATACGTCAGCTGTATAGCTACAGATATACTGCTATAAGCGTGTCGGCGCGCGCATAGCATGTCGGTAACGCGAATCCATAAGATTTTTTCAATAGAATTATGGATTGTTTATGTATTTAATATCATTATGTGTTATGATTATGATTATTATTTTTTTTATGGAAATTCATCACTTTTTTCAAGAGTTGATGCACATGTGATGTGATGCATTAAATAAAAAAATAATATTCATAAATATGCATGACAAAAAAAAATGTACAACGTTAGCACTATAAAACGTATACACATCCAATAGACTAGGAGATGGTGACATATTTAAGTCGATAGGTGTCTGTGCTTGTAGTCTTTAATCTTCCAAGTATTGCATAATGTAATTTCTTGGTTTGTATATTTGTTCACCACTTGAGTATGCCTAAGCAGCGTAAAAACATTACGGTAGGCATTGCTTCCCCAAGGTTCAGGCTTTGTCACTGTTTAGAATCACATAGGTACAAAATAACCGTAACAGGCAGTGCCGAACAGATAAAGTTGTTGCAGGAATACTACGACCATTATATTAGTATTGAATATCTTTCAGTGCTCTCTGAAACACAAACAAAACAAGTGAAAACACACAATTGACTGAGTTAATTGTTGAAAAACCATGTATAGACAGGTAAGCAGTGATGTTTACGAAAAAATGTTTCAAGCAAAAGTTGTTTATTTCTTTATAAGGAACATTTTCAACATTTAAACTTTTGTTCTATCTGTCGGTTTACAAGTCGTCCTAAGCATGCTATAAAAATTTCAACTTGATATCTCTGTTCGTTTTTGAGTTGACAGACAGACGAAAAAATGGACTAATTAGGTGATTTTATGAACACCTGTACCAAAATTTTATAAACTTGGGACTAAACTTAATATACCTTATATATATTTCATATACATGGTATACAAATCATAAAGTGCAATCTATCGCTATCATCCAGTTTGCAATTTTAGTGTTCTATTCCTGTCTATCTCATATTTATCTAACCGTAATAGTGGTTGAAATAGGATAGTAGTAGGATATTCTAACGATACTGTGGTATTATTGTATGATGTATCAACATTATCTCATGACTATTGTAAAAATGTAAAAACAGATTTAATACAAACTTTTTTCCACTGTTTGTCTTTTGTAATTTACATTACTGTATTTATTTACAGGGTAATTTAATCTTTGTATAGTTGCTAGTTCTACATGGTAAATATTTTTTTAAAGATTTTTGTCCAAATTATATATGTGAGTTATAACCGTTTCCTTCCGGGGTCTTCAATAAATTGAAACTTTACTCTTAATGGCTTATCATTAAAAGAATGGATAAAATAAAACCCTAAAATTATGATATTCTGTATATTATGTAATATATATCAAGGTATACAATGTTTAGTCCCAAGTTTGTAATTAATGCTACGAACAAAATTTTGGTATAGGTGTTTATAAAATCACCTAAAGAGTTCATTTTCGGTTGTTGTCTGCCCGCCTCTCAACACGATAACTCAAAAACGAAAATAGATTCGTAAATGAGTAATATAGGTCAATTGGGTCCGTAGGATCCAACTTGTAGCAGTTAAAAAAGAACAAAATTTTAAATGTAAAAAAAATGATCAATGTAAAAAAAATGTAAAAAAATGATTGTTTGAGACTTTTTTTCGTAAAGGTCACTCATTGTTTTCCCGTGAGAGTGCAAATCTAGAAACTTTCGAAATTTTTGAAAACCCAATAAAAAATTGGGATCGTTTTTAAACTCTTCAAATTTATAAGTCAACTGTTTGTTTTCACTTGTTTTTATTAGCGAATTTTCGAAGGAAATGGAGCTATGGTTTTTGTACTGAAGATGGAATTTTGAAAAAATTTCTTTAATGTTCATCGATCCTACCAAATAGATGTCAAAAAATTCTTTCAGCTTTCTTATTATTATAAAGCGAATCCTTTTTTGTACGTGTTTCCGGTAGTGAAGATGTACGTCAAAAACTGCTTGTCCACGTTCCTGGATTATATATTATGCAGGCATTTACAACAGCGGCTAAAGAGTGACAAGTGGTAACAATTACCTGGAACACAAGGACAAAAACATAGTGGCCGAGTACTTGATCGGATCAGAAAGCTAAATCAAAAAACTACAATGAATAGAAATGAATTCACCAATACATAGAAATCAAAATGAATATCACTTATGAATATAAATAGATATTATTTGTCATTTAAATTTTTTTTTATTTTTGTAATATTTCTACTGTACTTCAAATTAATGACAGCAACAAAAAAAAAAAAAAAAGCGAACAATTGAAAATGCTCTTACCATTATTTACATTTTTATAAAAAATGTGCAAAGTACCTGTCTGTTTTTTGTATACATATTGTAATACCCTTTTATTATTATACTATTTTTATATGAAATATATCAAGCTATACTAAGTTTAGTTCCAAGTTTGTAATGCTTAAAAATATTGATGCTGGAAACATAATTTTGGTATAGGTGTCATCAAATCATCTCAAAAGTCCATGTCCAGACGTCTGACTGTCCGTCTCTCCGCCTGTGCCACGATAACTCAAAAACGAAAAGAGATATCAAGTTGAAATTTTTATAGCGTGCTCAGGACGTAAAAAGTTGGGTTCGTAAACTTTTTTGAAGCATTGTTTGGCTAACACCACTGTTTACCCGGAGGGTGCAAATTAGTTTATATGGGAATATCAGTTTTGTATGACAACGCAATCGTGGTATATACAAGATGGGCCATATTAATCTATGTACTTAAACATAGTTTTGTAGTTTACCAATCAAAAAATAATTATAACAAGAGTTGTAGAGTTAGATTGGGGGGGGGGGGCAGCATACTCTGACATCAGATTGAACCTAGTTCTACGGGTTCCTTTGATAGCCAATTTAGATCCTAAACGGTAAGAGACAGCATAATACTTTAAATTTGAAAGATTAACCTCATGAAACAACATTTATTCGAAAAACATTAGTTTTCGAAAGACATGAATATATAAAATTTCAAATTAGCTTTTGAAGAAGAATTATTGGAACTTTCTGGTGGTGGTCAAATTTAGTTTGAAGCAATTTTGTGTTCAGATTTCGTATCAGCATACCACAATCTTATTAAAAAGTAAACAAACTTCTATGGATAAAAAAAACTTCAAATTTCGCTCATTTAGTCTCTATGTGATTGTAGGTACTCTCAAAAAGTATTATCTATGGGATACCTTGTATAATATATTATTGCATGATTAGTCGAATGAAACAGAAATTATTAAAATATTCACATTTATCTTTATAATTGATAATTGCCTGTGGTAATAAATATTTCGAATTCGATATATTTCGAAATTAAATTCCATTCTAATGTAATAATATCTGTACCGAAATGATAATTCTTCACAAATTCTATGCATAGCTTAAATTATCTTTATTAGCATTTAGTCCTTTTACACAATGTGAGCAAAAATATTGCAACGCGCCAGCTGTCCAAAATCGATCAAAACGATCAATCGATCTTCAGAAGAAAAATGTAAAGTAAGGACGTTTGTTTGTTTGTTACGCTTTCACGCAAAAATTAGCGAATGGTTTTTAATGAAACTGTACAGCAATATAGCTCATACATCAGAATAACACATGAGCTATAATTTATATAGACATTTTAAAAAAGTAAAAAATAAAACTTAATCTGGCATTAACTATTTTAAATTTTTACAGAAATCTGTAATTTATGGTTCAATTGCATCATTGATTATGATTATAGATGTAGCAGATCTATAATCATCATTTTGAACCATATTATTAAACTATTCTGTAAAAATTTAAAATATTAAATGTCAAACTACTCACGGCCAACTTTTCAGATATACTCAAAGAATTTTGACTATTTTACATTTAACAAAATTGAAAACTGTGCACATCAAGAGAGATGGAGGCTATGAAGCGGTGTTTTTTACTTTTAAGCCCAGTGAAACGGGCGGGTATCAGGTTAGTAATACTATAACATTTTGTTACGTTCTAATATTATGTATAAAGAAAAAGAAATTTTAATATATTTTTGAGTTTAACTCATCGGAGAAAGGAAAAAATTAAAAAGAAATTATTTATGACCACAAAATATAATTTTTTTTTTCATAGAACATTTTATCAGTAACATCTTTAATCCGATGGTCGATATAAAGGGCCATATTTATTATAGAAAAATAAAATAATAAAGAAAATTCTTAAAGGAAATAATGATAAAAAATTAAACAATAATATTTCCTCGAAAGAATTCTCTTTGATAAAAAAATATTTTGTCAAATAGAATTCAATTGTAAATAAAGCAAAATTTTTTAAAAATTTTCCCTTTTAATATTTTAATAAAATAATATTTGATTAAAAAATGTATACAGAATGTCTTATTATAAAAAGGCACAATAAAAATCTGATACAATGTTGAATTTGTGTGTTGGTCCTCACATCTCTCACACAATACCCTCTCTTCAGATACTTGTACAACGGTAAAACCTTGCACAACTGAGATTATAATGTTCGAAACGTGTCTATTAATTTCATCACACATAGTATTCTTTGGTTTTTTAAACCGCCAACCATGAAGCATATAGGCAGGAGAACGATCGCTATAGAAAATATTGTCCCCGAAATATGGATAAAATAAGTGAGGCGCTGCGATCAATACGTAGTATCAATAAAAGCGGGCTGTTGTGCGCTAATTTCAAATGATATATCAATTTGTACATTATGCTAACAACAACAGCTAACTTCACAGATACTACTTCTTGATGAGAGCGCGGCTGATGGCTTAAAAATGAACTATAAATTCTACAAAGTTTTAGGGACAGGTACGCTAATGCTTTAGTACATAGCGATCTTTCTCCTGTTCTATAACCTTCATGCCGCCAACACTCGCGTCAGCCATTCAGTTAACGTTAAACCATTCGGTGATTTCCTCACGTGTTCTACACATGCGTCAAATATTTCGCGCGTCCCAGTATATTTAAAAAAGTAAATGTTGGATTAAATTAATTTTTATTTATTTTTTATTGTTTTTTAATATATCTTTATAAAATATAGCTCATGTGTTATTCTGGTGTATGAGCTTTATTACCGTACAGTTTCATTAAAGACCATTCGCTAGTTTTAACGTGAAAGTATAACAAACAAACAAACTAACATACTTACTTTCACATTTATAATATATAAAGATACTTAAACCATAAGTTTTTACTAAAACTTGTGTATTTAAAGATTTACTGCGAACTGATGAGAACTTGAACTTTGTATATAGATTTTGAGACACCTGGTAAAATGAACGGGAAAAAAATGAATAAATTTTACATAAAAGAATTTTTGATCTGTTAAAAATAAAATATTAAAAAAAATACATACAAAATTTATCTTGATATATAAAATACGTTTTACCAGTATGTTGTAAAATTGTTGTTTGTTTCATGCAGAAAAATTCTTCATTTTTTTTTTTCTTTTTTTCACATAGTCAACAATATTTTATCAGGTTGTATATATAACATTCCCATGGGAATGCTAAAGATGCCATGGAACAAAAAAAAAAAAAAAGCGTTACTGTCATCTGCCACCAGTAGTGAACATAACAACAATACAATTTACTGTCAGTAAACAGCACCAGGTAGGTATGATACTTTAACTTTGTTGAGTACTAAATGATTCCAAATAATCCATTTACGATCGTTTTAAAACCTTTGTAAGTACAAACAAATTAATCTTCGGTGAATTCTCTACGTTTGTAAAATAGATAAAAACCAATGTGATGACATATAGTTATTTGTCTCAACTATAAATAATTGATTTGTGTAATATTATTTAGACATATCAATCAATGAAGTACCATGTTTGATTAACAAACGTTGCGTTGGTGTGATCATGGTATTCCACCCGTCCCTGTCGTTGGCGAGATGAAGAATATCAATATTTGACATGTTTAATTCTAAGCTTTTAAGATAACTATGACGTTTTCTTCCTCTCGCCAAAGATCCTAAAATTTTTCCTTAAATCATATCATATTCTAGGAACTTTTTTCTAAGAAATCAAGCTGACGAAATCTTAAAGTTTTTATTAGTTCACGGCCTACACCCGCTTTTTGTAAAACAAATTCATTTGTTGTTCGTTGGGTGAATGATATCCGCTGGGAGCGACGTAGCTAATAGTTTTTCAGCAACTTCAGTTCAGCTTAGTTCATGTTTCACATGCATATGATAAAACCGGTCAAACGTAGCATTTAAAAATACGAATTTTGGTTTTATAACTTATGTTTTTGTTAATTAATATCTGTTTATATTTATTATTATATTACATTCGATAGAGCTACACGTCGTTTTATTTCACTTATACATTTACCGTCTGATGTAATGGTAGCCGAAGGTAGCCCAAGGTAAAAGTATTGACCCATCCACCGAGTTTCATCAAATTCCAAAACCCTTAAAAAAATTGCAAAAAATCGAAAAATTTTTTGTATCTCCAATTTGGATACATATAAGGTAATTTTGACCCAAAAAGTACAAAAATCGGGTGCATTTGTTGACTGGTCCAATAGTTTTTGAGATACGGACTAAAATCGATTCAAATATTGCGATATCTCAGAAACTCTGCATCCAATCATAAAATTAACCCGATTTTTATACTTTTTGGATCAAATTTACCCCATCCACCGAGTTTCATCAAATTCCAAAACAAAAATTTTTTGTGCGTTTTTCTCGATTTTTTCAAAGGGATTTTTAACTAGATCGGGTTCCGAGATCGGGCTTTATGATATGAAAATTTTGCTTTTTATATCGCGAAATGAAATTCAGAAGTTCAAATTAACTTTTATAGCTATATAAAAGTGGAAATATGTTTTCTAACGATGGAATATATGAAAAAACCTTCAAATGTAAATCTCTATCTCTACAAATGCGAAAGTAAGCATATTTGTTTGTTTGTTATGCTTTCACGCTAAAACTAGCGAATGATTTTTAATGAAGCTGTACAGCAATATAGCTCATGCTTCAGAATAACACATGAGATATAATTTATAAAAATATATTAATAAAAAAAAAAAAAACAAAAAAAAAAAAAAAAAAAAAAAATAGAAAAACATAAAAATTAAAAATTAATTTATTTTGACATTACCTTAAATTACAGATTTCTGAAAATCTGCATCGAATCATTAAATTAACCAGATTTCTGTAAAAGTAGTCATTTGACATTACCATAAATTACAGATTTCTGTAAAAATAGTCAATATAAATTATTTCACGGCCATCATTTCGGATATAACCCTTCTTATATTTTACCTGTGTAAAACAATCCTTACCATTATTTCGAGTGTTATAGATAGGGGATAAGCGAGAGCAATCTTTATCAATCTTTACTTTTAAGCCCAGCGAAGCGGATGAGTATCACTCTAGTTATTTATACATAGATGAAGAGAATTTGAATGAATAATAAAGTTCGTTTAACATATTATTATTAAGTACATTAAGTATTGAATGACATTATTCCTGATGTGGTAGTGATATTGTTATATAGACGACATCACACACACAATAGTTTGGCTCGCTGATTTCTGATTTCATTGAGTACCTAATAAGCATAAACTTTATAACGTGTCTTCTCATTCATCTTCACCATTTATTAACTGATTTCCTCCTTATCTAACACATTTTATTGTGCTATCCAATGATACTATGTATGTACTAACCAAATTTTCAGTATATACACAGATATCAAATGTCAAATTTATTATCTAGAATAAAGAACAAAATTATGTTCTTTAATTAATTATGTGCAAAATTGAATTTATATTTATAAGATAAAAATTAAGTGTAACAAATTATTCGTCTGAGAACGACACTTTTGGGCACACATTCAACCCAGGTAATTGAAAAATAACTTTCCATAACTGACTAAAACACGGTCATGTTAATTATTGTATTAAAATTCTTCTTTAAAGAGATATGCAAGGATTGAATAATACTAGGGATTTCAAAAAAATTTTATAAATACTTTTTTTGATTATGAAAGTTTCCAAAAATCACAACAAATTCAAAGTTGCCTGAAAATTGATGCATCGTATAGTTTATCGTTTTTCAATTGGATATTTCTATATCAAAAAATCTGGAGAGTGTGATAAAAGACTATCTGAAATATTTAAACAATCTTGTAGTTTATAATAATACAATAAAAATATGAGATTGTCGATGATATAAAAACAAAATTTTAATTTAATTATGACTTCATCGAAGATCCATCATTTGAAGATTAGAGACGACTATAGTTAGAGTATTGATGATTGAAGAGAGATGTCTATATTATCAAATTTATTAAGCATCACTTGCACACAATAAATTTTATGTTTTTGTACTTTCGCGGTATTTTAAAGCTAAAAATCACTTATTACTTGACTACAAAGCATGTATTTGGTTTATATGTGCCGTGGAATAAACCAAAACACTTTTTAACAATACTGTAAGAGTAAAATAACCTTAAATTCATTGACTGATCAACAAAAATACTACATAAAGCTCATATTTACAATGATAATCAACTGAAGGCACTTGATGATTATGGACAACAAATCAAATAAAAAATTCATTCAGTTACAATTATTATTAACATTGTTATTATTACAAGTACATAAAACATGGCAGCATCCATGTATGTATATCGTACAGCATAGTCTATTCTCATTGATTGTATATAGGGAGGTATAAGCTGAGTTTGCTACATATGAAAAAATTTATATGAATTATTCATAGTACCTATATCAAGTTTAGTCCCAAGTTTGTAACGCTTATAAATATTGATGCTACGAAAAAAAATTTGTTATAGGTGTTCATAGAATCACCTAATTAGTCCATTTCAAAAAAGAAAAGAGATATCAAGCTGAAATTTTAGTAAAGTGCTTTGGGCGTCAAAAGTGAGGTCGAGTTCGTAAATGAGCAACATAGGTCAATCGGGTCTCGAGTCCGTAGGACCCATCTTATAAACCATTAAAGATTGAACAAAAGTTTAAATATAAAAAATGTTTTTTTATAAAAAATAAACAACTTTTGTTTGAAACATTTTTTTGTAAATATCACTGATTACTCACGAGGGCGCTAATTAGGTGCAAATTTTATAGTATGTTTTTATATGGGAATATCAGTTATGTGTGTGTGTGGCTATTTAAGAGTGGATATCTATCTTTATTTACGTGAAACAAACGATTGCGTCATCAACACTCTTTACATGGTATTTCAACAATTAACTCAATCAATTATTTGTTTTCGATTGTTTTTAATTGCCTATGAAGTGGATAACAGGACGAGTAAGTAATATGATTAAATTATTTGAACTAAATAACATAAACTATTTTCCATACGTCATCCATTTTTTTTTTAAAACTTCATAAGCATAAGCACCATTATATAACTTGTTGTTATAACATGTTATTTAGTACCTAAAGCATATTATTATTTAAATATTACATAATAGAACATATTATCTCTTTAGTATAAAAAGTTCCTCGAGTGTTCATACAATATTTGTTAAAAAAGTTACAAGTTCTGTAAATAATATTCTATTTTTGTTTATCATCATTATTATTATGATTATTATTATGTAATTCACATATTTAATAATCTCGAAAATATCACAGTCAAAGTTTATATGATGTTTTAATAATAAATATACGTGGAATTATTATTATTATTATACTACATATAGAAAGATTTCTTATCTCTTTAATAAGTAATATTAGGTACAGAGTGTAAGACAATTATGTACAGAGTGCATTTATACAAATCTATGAAAAATAAAAGTCTGCTCCAAAGTTAACACGAGGTTAATATAGAAATATACATCTAAAATCAGTTGGTTAAAGCTTGAAACAAATTGGAGATATTCAAGGATTGAATAATATCGCAATATTTGGATCGATTTTAGTCCGTATCACAAAAACTATTCGGGCAGTCATCAAATGTACCCAATTTTTGTAATTTTTTGGTCAAAATTACCTTATATACTGAGTTTTATTGAAATTGGAGGTAACAAAATTTCTCGATTTTTTGCAATTTTTTTAAGGGTTTGAAAAAAATCGAGAAAAACGCAAAAAAAATTTTGTTTTGGAATTTGATAAAACTCGGTAGATGGGTTAATTTTGCTCCAAAAAATATAAAAATCGGGTTAATTTAATGACTGGATGCCGAGTTTCTGAAATATTGCAATATTTGGATCGATTTTAGTCCGTATTTCAAAAACTATTCGTCCAGTTGTTAAATGCTCCCAATTTTTGAACTTTTTGGGTCAAAATTACCTTATATACTGAGTTTTATCGAAATTGGAGTTAAAACAATTTTCCTATTTTTGTTCTGGATTCCAAAGAGTATAAAAATCAGGTTAATTTAATGATTGGACCTATAAAAACTTACAATGTCAGCGAGTATCATGGGCAAAACTTCATTTTCAAATAGTTAAAATCCATAAAATTGTGAAGAAAACGGTGGAAAACTGAGAGCTATAACGTGATAGTCTAAAGGAGATGCAATGTGGGCGGGTATCTGCTAGTTTATAATATATTCATATAATATTTTCATAATATTTACATAATATTTATATAATATTTATTTAATAATATTTATACAATAGTTAGTTATATAATATTTACATTTAGGACATATTTGCTTCCTACTACTTTTCCGTGTAGCTGCCTTAGTTCCGTGTAGCTGCCTTAGAAGTCAAATTCGGACGTCAATAGTAGATTGTTTTAAACTAAATGCCTGTTCAGTCAATCTTCCATAGAGAACAATCAATATCGCTGCTAATAACTATTTTTATATATATTTTTTTCTCCAATCGAATCTCCAAACACTCTATACAATCTCGAAAAGAAAGAAATGTTAAAGGAATTTAATATAGATATATCTTGACGTAAAATATGTATTTTCTGAATCAATAAACGCCTCCGTGGAGTAACTTGTAGATGGTTGCGTTAAAACTTACTTTGAATGAAAATCATTCCCTTTTTAGCGAAAGATACCGTTTATTTATATTAATAAATAATTTATTCTTATGTTGTAAAGTAGTAATATTTACATGTATCATAATAATGTTACATACTTGTAAATGTGATATAAAATGCACGGGTGGCGAACTGTACAAGCGAAAATTAATAATATGTTCTTGCAAAATTGAACTAAAATTATGATGTCACAATTGTGCTGCGAAAAAAAAAAACCTTGATGTGGTTTGTGTTTTATATAGACTGGCAGGTATAAAATTTATTATCTCCAGCTGATGAGCTAACACTATCTTTTCACTCTTGTTAGCTACAAAAAGAGCTATTAATCACAATCGCTGACAAAAGCCGATCGCCATAGTCGGTTGACATCAGCATCTTAAGTTTCCAGCCATTGTGAAATAATAGTCAAATTACTTCACTTGACCTTAGACCAAAAAATATTTAACAATCGTAAGTAATACCACCCATCTCTATTTCTTCTCTATATATTATAAATGCCAAAGTAATCATGTTTGTTTGTTTATTTGTTTGTTTGTTTGTTACGCTTTCACGCTAAAACAAGCGAATGGTTTTTAATGAAACTGTACATCAATATAGCTGATATATCAGAATAACACATATAATTTATAAAGATATATTAATAAAAAAATAAACAAATTTAAAGATTAATTTAATTTGACATTACCATTAATTACAGATTTCTGTAAAAGTAGACATTTGACATTACCATAAATTACAGATTTCTGTAAAAATAGTTAATAAAAATGTTTCACGGCCATCTTCTCTGATATAATGAAAAATTACTATTATACATTTACAAAAAATAGAAAATCATACATAGATTTTAACTGTGTAAAAAAATCCTTACCATTATTTCGAGTGTTATAGAAAGGAGATAAGCGAGCGCAATCTTTATCAATCTTTACATTTAAACCAAGCGAAGCGAGTGGGTATCACTCTAGTATAAGTATAAGCCAAATAATATTTGAGTAATGTAGGTTGTATTGAAACACAAATTGTAATAATCTATTGACATATTGAATAATTAAGTGTATAAATAATTCATAATATTTAACAATCTATTAAGACAATCAAAGTGTTTCAATGGATATACAAACGTGTCCATAAAAATGGCTACGCTTTTCTTTTATAGAATACTTTTAAATTCTATTACAGGAGATGGAATTTCATTCGATGCATGAATATCGCCTGCCGTCTTTTTTGCTTATTTGTAGCTTTTTCCAATCATATCTGTTAAAAAATATCCGTTAAAATATCCGTTACATAATAAAAATATGTAATTATTACATGTAGAAAGTTTTGAATCATAATTTTTTGTCGAAACTCGAAAGTAGATAGGATTTTGCCTATTTCTTACTTTGAATTGAATGACAGAATATACAAAAATGTATAGATAATTGCTTCTTCACAATTCAGTTAATTAAAAAATTATTTTCAACATTAAATGTTACCCTGCATAGAACAATTTTCTGATTAAAAGCTATTTTCTACCTTTTTCCAGTTTGGAAGCAGGCTGAGCTATTATTAAGTTTGAAAGCCTAGGTTGAATTTATTGTGTGTGATTAAATAAACTATATTCAGTGTGTCGTATTTAAAATGTAGGAATGTCGCATTAAAACGGGTATATATAGGACAAACTTAGGCTATAGAGCCCATTGTGATACCATATATGTGTTTTACCACCTTTCCGCTGATAATTTCATTTATCAACTTCTCAATTTCAGAGACTGAGTACATCTCCTTCATGCATATACCATGCACTACACCAGCCCATCACAACTATTAATTAAAGTAATTTTGTTGTAACAGCGGGAATCGAACCCGCTACCCTAAGCATACCGCGGACGGATTGGCTACGCCATAACCAACTGAGCTAATTGCGCTAGTCGCGATCCATTAATGAGAAGATTTGAGGCGGTAATTTGAGAAAAAAAAACAAGTCCAGCAGTTTACATAGCAACTTTAATAGTACGGACCCATTAAAATCTGCACCGCCTCAAATCTTCTCATTAATGGATCGCGACTATCGCAATTAGCTCAGTTGGTTAAGGCGTAACCAATCCGTCCGCGGTATGCTTAGGGTAGCGGGTTCGATTCCCGCTGTTACAACAAAATTACTTTAATTAATAGTTGTGATAGGCTGGTGTAATGCATGGCATGAGATGCACTCAGCCTCTGAAATTGAGAAGTTGATAAATGAAATTATTAGCGGAAAGGTGGTAAAACAAATATATGGTATCACAATGAGCTCTATATAGCCTAAGTTTGTCCTTCGTGGACAGCCAATATAATCTAACCTTACCTAACCTAGCGCAATGCAAAATTTAAGAACTTATTTGTCAATTAATATTTGATTCAATTTAAACTTTTTGGATAAGTATCTTTAAAAATGTGACCAATCACCATGTATGGCTGTCCAAAGTTTCAAATCGATATTCCTATAAATGACGAAACTATGGGATTGTGGCTTCATCTTAAATGCGACACATTGTATATAAATTGTGACAATTTAAATCTATTACAGTTTTGGTGAACGAGATTGTATAATATGATACTCAATAATTACTGACGTTAATGTGATATGATCTGAAGGGAATTGTAATAGAAGTGATTCAATAGGGAATATTAAATGTCTTAAGGCAAGTAATTGTTTCAAACTTTCAACAATACGAAATATTATATAATATATAATCTGTATTCCCCTATTGAATGGCTAACTAGCTGTGTACTGCTGCAATAATTAATTTCATCAACAGCTAAAAGCAGTCAAATAACTAGATTTGTTTCCTCGGAAATATATATGAGCTAAGTCCCAGGAGCGTTCCGAAGTATTTATAAGTAAAAAAACCAAAGCATTTTGAGCACCAAGCTTCATATTGCACTTAAAAGTATTAAATAACTCTCTCATACTCATACTTGACTCTTTGTAAAAAACTTGAGCGAATTACGTTTTTACACATACAGGAAGTAGAGTAGTACCAAACATAGTACCAAAATAGGTGTTCATAAAATCACCTAATTAGTCCATTTCAGGTTGTCCGTCTGTCCGTCCGTCCGCCCGTCCGTCTGTGGACACGATAACTCAAAAACGAAAAAAGATATCGAGCTGAAATTTTTACAGCGTACTCAGGACGTAAAAAGTAAGGTCAAGTTCGTAAATGAACATCATAGGTCAATTGGGTCTTGGATCCGTAGGTCCCACCTTGTAAATCGTTAGAGATTGAACAAAAGTTTAAATGTAAAAAATGTTTCTTTTCAAAAATTAAACAACTTTTGTTTGAGACATTTTTTCGTAAACATCACTGTTTACCCGTGGAGGCGCCAATTAGGCGGAAATTTTATAATATGTACTATACTTGATTATCAGTTATGTATGTGTCACATGTTTGTATGTGTAATGTGATAAAGAAATTAACACTGACTATGCATGGTATTTCAACTATTAACTCAGTCAATTGTTTGTTTTCACTTGTTTTTCTTTGTTTTTAGTATATCGTAATTTGAAGGTTACTGCTATCGAAATGGTTGATAATTACCATTTTTACCAACCTTACCCTATTTTTGACATAGATAAAAAGCCACAGAGATACGAAAATAATGTTTACTTAATAATTATCATAAATAATATTGCAGCTAACGATTAATTATACAAAATAATTGGCTTTGCTTTTAAACCGATTAATTAGTTATTCATCTATTTGTGAATCTCGCTCCAATCCTACCGATCAACGTAACATAGTAAATGTAAAATAAGTACTCTTAGAATAATGCATAATAATCATTTCTAAATGACTATCAAATTAAAAAACTATGATATTTTTTTAAACCGACAAAAAAGGAGGAGGTAATATTTTTCTTGTTAGTTTTGTAGTCAATCACATTCTTAGATGAAAATCGATTCCTTTGCGTCACCTTCAAAAGTAATTTATCACAACGAAAATATTGATTAAAGTTATCTATTCAAAATAATTTTTGTAGGGATAATCCTGATGTCAAATTTGCCATATTACCCATCAAAATATAAAACTAGACTTGAATACCATGACAAAATTTGAAAGTGAAATTAAAATTAAAATTGATTTCAAAGTTTGTCTATTTCCTTTCAACAAAGCAAAGTTTTATAAGTAAAATCTATGGCGATATCTACTTATGACGTCACTAGCCGGTATCTTCCTGTTTTTTTAAATTAGGAATTTTAAACGTTCATATCTTGCATACAAGTAAAGATTTTTAAAACCAACCTCATTTGTCTATTCGTAAAGTGAGAATCCTTCATCTGAATGATAAAAAAAAATTTAGTACAATCTATTATTTTGAAGTTGGTTCTATTTTATGCAAACTTTATTATTTTTGTATAAATAAAATGACATGGCAGCTAGTGTATATAATATAGTTTTTTACATCAGTTTTCTTACGTGATATAATAATCTACAGTGCGAAGTATTTTGCAAAACACGTTAGTTAAGTATAAATTACATAATATTGTATGCAGTAATACACTATAATACCTATCATAAAATCAATGTTTTACTCATAATACATGCATATGGGTACGACTACGAATATGAATGAAATTCGCCATTGCTGGAAATGCCCTTTTGGTGAAGTTAAGTCCTGTTTCATTATTAACTTCCCAGAGGAAATTAATGTAATGGGGCCGATTTTGAAAATCTCCAGTTTTACATATTTCGACGGTTTCAAAGCCGCAATATCCGAATCAAACCTTTTCACTGTGATGCCTGTGTGTACGTATGTGCGTATGTTCGTTCGGATTCTTTCGCCTCGATTATTTCGCGTAATAGTTATGACATTAACACGTAACCGGGCTTATTCGACGCGTAATCGCGTATTTAAGAACTGAAAGAGTTTTCAGCAGAATTAGTTGAGCCTTTTTTTAATGGTAATAAAAAATACTGGAGAAAACTGAATAAACAAAATCTGAAAAGTGGATAAATCACATCATTTATCCATGGAGATAATGATCGTTTCTGTATAAGCTGCAGTAAATGTTCGAAGAATAATCAATGAAGGCTAACAAGATTATTTTTTTAAAGTTTTTTTCCCCTTTGGGAAGTTAGTCGTGTAGACTACAGGGGTCGCACTCACATGACTTCAGTACCACACCGACTATGTACTGCCAATTATGTTATTTTATGTTTACCCATGGGTAAACATAACATTTTTCGTTGATTAGTTCACCTCAACTTGCCGGCACCGGCTTGCATATATCCTACTTAATGCACTAGACCAGCTCGTGCAGTGTATTCGTTCAGCAAATTTCATGCGTAAGTTATACATGCTCTTAGCCCACTGGTACCGCAAATAACTATTTTGATCAATGTCCTTTGTATGTGAAGCTATTTTAATTCCATATTACGGTAAATATTGTAAGATTCCAAACGTTACTTTCGCAAAAATTCATTTTTTCGAAAATTGGATTCTTGAATGGAATGGATTTTAGAGTACTTATGAGAAACTTAAACCGATTATTATTGGTATGCAAACAAACTCGCATCTCTTTTAGAAATGGAAAACGGAGATCTAAATCAAGTGGAGATAAAGTTGAGCAAATGGTTAAAAATTGACAGTTGATCTTTTTCATTTGATTATCGGTTGTTCTTTCTTCTTCATGAGTTGCCGCAACGTACACTGGCTCTAGATGTGAATTAAAGGTGAATAAAATTCAGGACATTTATATAAGGCTTAGACATATCACAAATAAACATATTTCATAAAGGTAGCATTCACATATATTATGCACATAATATTTATGTTGATTTTCGCTTAATGAGAATATTATGCCACAACATGTATGTGAATGAATTTAACCTAAATACACACAGAATTATAAAACTATAAGTAATTATATCTAACAAATAGAAAATAATAGAGCATGTATTTACTATCGTAGAAAAAAGTGAACAAACACAACAAACAAACAATCATAATAATTATTATTTGAATAGTAAAACCTACAATGTTTAGTCCCGATATTCATCAGCATATATTGTCATTGATAAAACTGCTGTGTGGTTTAATTATGCCTAGTCTTACAACTTGATCTACGAAAATTCTTGTCAGTGGGGCGAGTACCTATTGTCTGTAACTCAACTCTCGAGCTAAGGATTTTTTTTAAATTATATAAAAGAGAAATAATATGATAATCTCGCTTTCGATTGACAATGGTTCATTTTAAAATAAACAATCTTACAAATATCGTTTATATAATAATGTTATATTATAGTAGCTTGATACCCGCTTGATTCGATGGGCTTAAAAGTAAAAACAACCGCATTTTAGTTTTTAACTCTCTTGCTTTCACTTATCCCCCTTCCATAACACTCGAAATAGGGGTAAGGATTGTTCTATACAGGTAAAAAATATGCACAGATTTGAATTTTTTTAAATATTATAAAATCTTGATTCATTGAGAATATCAGAACAGGCGGCCATTAATTGTGTCTCGTTCAACATTTTGACATAAATCATATGGTTCAAAATGATTCTCATAGATGGAGCGTCAATGACATTCAATTTATTTAATGTTTATTCAGATATATGAGCAATATTATTGTTGAATTTCATTCAAATTCATTCATTAGTTTTTGCGTGAAAGCGTAACAAACACACAAATAAATAAACAAACAAACATCCTTACTTTCACATGCCTAAAATAAAGGCAAAAGGTATGAATCTGCTATTGGTAATTGTTTTTACCTATCTATTTTTGTATTAAAATATCTGAAACTGAAATATGTAAAATAAAACCGATGTATAGATTGATAATCTACTATAGTCAAATATAAATGAATGGATCATATCTAGTCCCCACAGACTTTTTATGATATTTTTTTTTTAAATTTGTTCATTTTTGTATTGCACAAAATTTATTGATGCTATGAAAAAAATTATTTCTATTAAAAACGACAATGAAACTAAAATTTTATAAATATATTTCGATTTTTGCCCCAAAGTTCCTAGATCCTTGGTTTTCGAGATAATTATAAAGAAGATTAAATATTATAGCTTTCTAATGATAAATTACGCATTTTTACAGTTAGGATCCAGATTTATAAACGAAATTAATTGCAATCCAAAATACTTTTATGTTCTTATTTTGTGGTATACACAAAATAAAGCTTTTGACGACAATCATATCCAAAAATAAGTTAATAAAAAAACGAATCAAACTGGATTGTCATCAAGTTTTTAGCTTAATTTAAATAAATATTTTTGGGTTGTATATATCACACTATATTAATCAAATTTGTATCTTTCAACCTTAAAATACAATTCTCGCACACAAAATAATATATATTTATTTAAATTATAAACATAGAAGTATACATTAAGGGTGTGTTTGTTGTTTTGGAAAGTTGCTCCCACAGGACTTGGGCACACGTGACAGTGCGTCACACAACAGTAGTGTATAAAAATATATCTACCACATATTATAACATCAAGTATTCTATCTCACGAATGCATCACAATACAACAAACACAAGCAACTACAACAAACTAACACCACCAAACATACAAAGGGTGATATGATACGAAATTTCTATAATTTCTGTGTGTATTCCACATGTAAGGATTTATACAGGTTAGGTATGGAATAATAAAAAAAAGGGGCTAAAACGTCAGCTTGTATGTCGTGGTTATAGAAATTGAACTTTTCTATGCATTTAGACGTTAAAATTGACGGAAAATGAAACCATTTTTCAATCATTTGCTTCTGATAGACTTTCTTACATCATAGACGAAAAACATGCGAATCGAAAGTTAGTTCCTAGTTTTTTTTTATTAATTCGGCATCCCAGTTCCCTACAGTATTGTAAAAAAAGTTTTGGTTTATTGAACGGTACATATAAACCAAATACATGCTTTGTAATCAAATAATGTGTTGTTTTTAGCTTTACAATACCACGCAACTACAAAAATATATAATATTTTGTGTGAAAGTGCTGTTTATAAAATTGATAATATTTGATATACCGCTCTTCAATCATCAGTACTCTAACTATAGTAGCCTCTGTTCGTCAAATGATGGATAATCGATGAACTCATTATTAAAATTAAATAATTTCTTTATATCATCGACCACCTTATCTTTTTTTGGTATTATTACAAACTACAATTGTATAAATATTTTAGATAGTTTTTTATCAACTCTCTAGATTGTTTGATATAGAAACATCCAATTGAAAAGGATAACCTATATGATTCATTATTTTTTCAGCCAACTTTGAACGATAAAATAATAATAAAAAGCCCGATGACCTATTAATTTTTTGTGATTTTTGTTAATCAAAAAATGTATTAAAGTTTTATGGAAATCCCTAGTATTATTCAATCCTTGTATATCTCATTCTTATAGCAAACATTTTAATTTAGAGCACAATAAATTTCTTTAATTGGTGTTTTTCCTATAGTTGCTATCCATGAGAGAAGCAGGAATCAGTGATTCAATTCAATTTATTCATTCTTTTTTTAAACAATACAATATTGCACAGAACATGTCATTAAAAGGGATAGGGAAAAGGGAAGGAGGGGGAAGATATGCAGCTATGGCTGACTTTGTTAGGATTAGACTCATTACGTTTTTAAGAAGATTCATCTACTACTATAATTATTAATTAATTAATTATTAACTATCAATTTTGTTTAAACAAAAGTCATTTCTTTTCAAAATCATCCTATAAATAGAATAGAAAGTATATTTGAATGTTTCTATGTATTATGTGTTATGTGTACATTCGAGAAAAACAATTGTGTATAACATGCAAACGCTCCACATAATTTTTTGTTTGTTTAAGCTAGTAGATATCTCAGAAACATGTTCCCAATTCAGTTTTTTTTTTTTTTTTTTGTATTTGATGAAGAATTACATCCATATGGAATGGTTCAAAAATTTAAAAATTTTACTCTATCTCTAACATTCTCGGTCAGGCTATCAAAGCATACAATCTTTAACGACCTGGAATGCAAGATCATGACTTGTATACGTGAGATCGATTCTCGTTCATTTACATCACATTCAAATTATTCATATGTATTAGTCAATGTGAAGATTTTTAGAGTATTTCATTTGTCAAGGTGAAGATTTTTAGAGTAAATCGAAATTGTGTTTTTACGGCGCACGAGGTGCAAGTCATAATGTATCCGTTAGATCATCCAAACCGTTAAACAAGCAATGCAGTTTTGAAATTTTCTCGGGTCTCGGCTTTTAAACATACGGCTGATTCTTTATTGCAGTGTAACGGAATTTTTTAATGGATACTTATTTCAAAAATATTTGATTTTTGGTAACCGCTTATTGTTTTTATTTCATTGCAACACTTATCGGTGGTGATCGATACACTGATTGCAAAACTGGACAGAAACGAAATTTTGAGAGTCTGGGGCTTCAGGATACGGACTAAGACGATAAGCACTAATTTTATATCGTTCTTTATCCTGCCTTCAAGAATATCTCGCAAAGACTAGAGATGGCTGAAAAATGAAGCTACCCTCATATTCTTCCAAACCCCCCGGCTGTTTGGAGCTAATGCAAATGACTGCGCCTAGTTTTTACCACACAGCATAAATTTCACAAGAAAATTTTGTAATATTTTATGATCAATATATATTTTTTAAAATTTTGAACCAACTACGATGGGAAAATTTGTTCCATTTCTACATAAGAAGCTTTTTATAATTTTCTTCGTTATATATAGATATATTTGTTTGTCTGTTTGCTACAATTTTTGTATTTGGAAATTATGATATTTTACGAAAACGAGTTGAAAATCACGGGAGAAAGTGGAAATTAAATGACAATTTAATGTTTAAAATACTTATTTGTTATGTTGCAAATCAAAATTAAATATAATGGAACCGTTGCAAACGAAACTTTCTCAACAAGATTTTCGTATTTTATGTATTATGTGCTTTACTCAAAAATATTTACTTTACGTTTACGTTAGATAGAGTTCTAAATATCTTTATCCACAACAATGTTAAACTAAATGCACAGGTAGGTACCTACCTACCGTTAGTGAAAATCTAGTGTCATCGTTAAATAATTATTTGTATAAATCAGTTTGTTATTATAACAAAGTTCATATATGAGAACTAGATCAAACTAGAGGTAAATGTTTGTTTGCTATTATTGAACTTCAACTATATTATAATAATACGAACCGGGAATTTATTGTAGTATAGAACAAATAACATGATTACTTTGGCAACAATAATTTGGGTGAGTAACCGTAGAGAAGGCAAGAGCTCATAACGGCCAGACCTTCGTTATTTTTTAACAGACAATAAGAAACATAAATTCTCAAAATTTTTCAATTCGTCATCCTTTTTTTTCTAAATAGTCCATAGTATTTATCGATAAAAACTAATATTGATAAAAGCCAATTGATCTATTAAAAATTAACATTGCGGCAAATTTAAAAGTAAATTCAATCATTAGATTATTGAATACATTTTATTGAAAAAATTCGCATTGCCCTTGAAATGGTTCGCTTTTAAATTATGACGTTTCGAAAATTTTCAGACCTTCGTTATTTTTTAACAGCTAAAATTTTTCTGTGTATGCCTTCAACACAGGTAAGAACGAACAACGATTAAATAATTGGGATTGCGGTTACCTGGGCAGGTAAAAGGTAATAAAGGTGTATAAAATAGTACCTTGGTTTCCTTAAAGTATAAAGTTCAATATTTGTATATTTTCTTCATAATAACTTTAGAAATCACGACTGGAAGTCTACATCTTGGTTCTCGGGATTCTATCCCTGTTGCGTCACCCGATATCTTGAATTTGAGCGTGAATTTTTGTTTATTGATTAATTCGTTTATTATCAATCTTGCACCAAAAATGGTCATTACCAAAGTTATTCGGAAATTAATTTTCTACAATTTTGGTCCTTATCAATTTTTACCTTGGATCGATATTTTTCGATTTAGACCAGAAAAGTGTTGGTCGTGATTCAACCACCGCTTTTCGGGTCTAAATTATTATATTATATATAATTATATATATAGTATTTTACTGTTCATGTGAACTAAATTTTACCTATACTCTTCTTCAATAGAGTTTTGTAAATTTTCAATAGAGTTTTATCATTTTTTGGGCAGAAGAGTATAGTTAAAATTTATTTCACATTAACAGTAAAGTACTATATAAATAGAGATTTTGTGAAATCCGTATTACAACATTTCATGCTTGCACAAATCTAACAAAGAGCACAGCTCACCGTTCACAGTTAGAGCCATCATAGTACTATATTGAAATTTTACAAATACACATGTAGCTGTAATATCGCTATATATTAACAATGCGAAAGCAAGGATGTTTGTTTGTTTGTTTGTTACGCTTTCACGTTAAAACTAGCGAATGATTTTTAATAAAACTGTACAGCAATAACATATAGCTTATATTTCAGAATAACACATAAACTATAATTTATAAAGATTTATTAAAAAATAAAATTTAAACTGACATTTACTACTTTAAATTTTTACAGAAATCTGTAATTTATGGTTCGCAATGATGATTATAGATGTATCAGATCTATAATCACCATTTTGAACTTTTCTGATGTACTCAATGAATTATTACTATTTTACATTTAACAAAATTGAAAACCGTCCACATCAAGAGAAGTGGAGGCTATAAAGCGGTGTTTTTTTACTTATAATCCCAGTGAAACTAGCGGTTATCAGGCTAGTGTATACATATGTGTGTATGGATGTGTCTATGTAAATCAATCCATATGTTTGTTAGTATAGGTATTATGTGTGTCTGTACAATATTCACGTATAATCTTTAGTAAAAATAACTTTGATCAGGATACTCTGGTCCTAAAACAAATATTTGTATTTGAGTTTCACTATTTTTTTATTGCAGTTTTATTTCAAAGCTATATATTATCTTCCTGCCAAGAAGTTATTGTTTTCATCTCGAAAATAGAAACTTTAACTCCCTTAGATGTATTTACATTGCGAACTTAGCATTTAAAAAATGTATACTTTCTGTCTGTTTCATACATCTATGTACTCAGTTTTGGAGACCGAAGTTAAGAAGTATTTTAAAATTAAAAACTTCTCTGATATTCCCATATAATACAAACTATATAATTTGCACTCTCACGGGATAGTAATGAATTTGGATAGTGTCAAGTAGGTGGACATATAGTGGCTGCCATGAATATGGCACACACGGACACACACGGCATATCTCACATGCTTACGTGTCAATATCTACCAGTTTGCTCACCATGGCACGCTGCGTTAAGGAAATTTGTTCCAAAAAACAAAGCCATAAATAAGTAAGCATACCAACTAAATAAAGTGTCATTTCACAGTGAATACAATAATTCGTTTTTATTGGTCTGACTTTTAAAAGCCATTAACAAAGCGTTATATCCAAAATAACATACATATCAAAAGCGATCATAGTAATCGATTACAATCCGGAAGCATGTTTTGGAATGCAGGTATTACCGTAGTTTTTCATGTAATCTGTATGTCAGAAGTCAGAATACCCTATTTTTTATTTGATTTAACTAGGATTTGACTGGTCTTATTGAACTTTGCATACTGATTACTTTTGAATTTTAAAAAGATATATTTATAATTGTATTATTATAAAAATATCAAAGCTAGCGTATATTTTTTTTTTACTTATTTACAAATTCAAAAATTTTATTATTAGAAACTCAAGGTGTTAATTAGGAAGCTGCGCTTAAATTGTTCTGGGTCAGCCAAACGTTAAATTACACCCCAAGCTTAAAATATAGGCTAAACAATGGGCTCCATAGCCTAAGTGTGTCCTTCGTGGGCAGCTAATATAAACTAACCTAACCTAACATACAAGGAGCGACCATGAAAGTGTGTGGGTAAGAATAGTTAATTTACTATTATTTACTTATCTTTCAGTGCTTTCACAAGTATAAGTAAGTACAAGTACAACTTTCGAGCGCATGCCCAAAAGTAAAATGTTGAAAGTACCACTAATAAGGTATTTACATTACACTGCACATTAAAATGTTCCAACAAACAAAAGTATTTTTATTAATGCATTAAATTAAATTAAACTAAGAAGTTGATTGTGCTAGACGCTTTGGCACCGTCTCAAGTAGTGTAACATCTTCTACGAATATCTTATACAAGTTGTATTCATGGTACTTGTAATTGATATTATATTGTATATAGTACAGATTGCTGGCAATTATCCTAGATACGAAATGGATACCGTCTACATATGTTAGGTGAAAGTTATTATTGTTTTATTAAACCTACAAATTGAAATATGTTGCAAAAATCAATAGGACAGTTAAACTTTTGTTATTCAAATCATTGGAACTGGATGAAATTTTATCAATATATATTTTCGACGATACACATTTCAAGAGTTGTTCAAGTTTAAAACTATTCTTAGTTTGAAACAACTATTACTGTTAAACAAAATTTGTGAGTCATGGCATCTACACTTAGATATCAAAAGCACTAAGTAAATTTCGATTTTTGCCCCAATTCCTAGATCAGTTTTTTGTATTTTTAAAATACGTATTTTCGACTACCAAGTAGTCATCATCAGTAAGAATTAGCTAGTGAATGTTACTCTTTGCTAATTTGGTGGCGGACTGCACACTGTTACATTCGTGTTTTTACAATTTATACTGTTCACAGTATCTGTCAAATTGTAGTGTCAGTGGCGCTAGCCAATCAACTGCCATCAGTTGACTAGTCTGGCCAATGAGCATGATACTTGTGCGCAGGTCCATTCGAGTATTTTTTGACGTTTAAAATAATAAATTACAAATCTAACCTAAATTAAAAAACTATAAATAAATCATAAAAATAAATAATCCTTTATTTTTATAACGTATTGACAATTTTTAGAAATTCAACCTTGATTTTGCAATTTTTATTAAATCCGAATTTGGAATAGGTCCTTTGTCCAAGTTCATTGCTTCATTACCCATCTTTTGAATGAAGATGCTTTCATAAGCGTCTAATTCGCAAGGATTGGGTACTGATTTTAAGAGCTTAAGGTTTGATTTGTCGATTTTGTGGTCGTTTTCGATAACGTGAGCGGCTACACATGATTTTTCAATTCTTCCATATTTTAAATGGCCCATATGTTCTTTGAATCTTGTGATAATTTGTCTTCTTTAGAAGACAATGATTGGCTAGCGCCACTGACACTACAATTTGACAGATACTGTGAACAGTATAAATTGTAAAAACACGAATGTAACAGTGTGCAGTCCGCCACCAAATTAGCAAAGAGTAACATTCACTAGCTAATTCTTACTGATGATGACTACTTGGTAGTCGAAAATACGTATTTTAAAAATACAAAAAACTGATCTAGGAATTGGGGCAAAAATCGAAATTTATTTCGACATATCCTAGAGTTCTCATTTATTATCTTCGATAATATTTATATTAAAAGCACTAAGCCCACTCGTGCAAACAGGACTTTTGAATAAACCTGGAAATGCCGATTAACAAGCTATGATTGTAGTAATATAAAAGAGGTTGGCAAATTAATCTTTGCTATTACCTTTTTGCTTACCCATCAAGGAGAGACAAGAAAACATAAATTCGATCCACAATTTAAATATCATTTTACTTTATTACTAACTTTACATCTATCCAACCTCAAAATTGATAGAAAAAAAGGATCCAAGAAATTTTGCTCCTATACGGACTCACGGCGTATTTGGCTCGGCATTATGTTTACCTCGTGGTAACGTCAGAAAAAAGTAAAATTTATAAATTTAAAATTATTTTAACACAAACTTGATGTACAAAAAATGTGGCCTTTAGTGTAAGAAGCTACACTTTACTATAAGATTATATCATTTTAAGTTTTTTTTTTTTTTTATAAATCTATCAACTTTACCCATCGATCATACTTTTATAGAAAAAGAAAAAATTTGGTATATTTCATAAATTGGCATGCAATAAACATATTTATTTACATTTTAATGGAGGTTACACACGAATAATTGATTGACACCAATATTGAATAATTCAAAATCATATTGTTTGACAACTTCTGTGTATATTGAATATATACATTTTATGTATAGGGTTAGTTTGATACATGAATACCGCTAGGGTATTGGAGTGAATGATAGTCGGGGTTGAATATGTATAAAGTGATGAGTGAATTTTTGTATTTGTAACCAACTTCAAACAAAAAAGAAGGAGGTTATCAATTTATACTGTATTATTTTTAATGTGTGTTATCTCAGAACTTTCGACTATATGAACCGATTTTTTTTTATCTATTTGAAAGCTGGTGCTTCCCGTGTCATCCCATTTCATTTTGGTCTATAGCTCTGACAACGGCATCCATGAGAAAACTGTAATAGTATGAACTTTCGATTATTCTTTTCGATTATTCTTTTCTTAGTGACAAATTAGTTAGTGTACTTCAAATTCACTAAAAATCACAAAATAAAAAAAAACTTTTAACAATTTCTTGCTTATCCAGAGAGACAGTGCCCTTAAAGAATTCAGATTTCTGGAGACACTCTCTTACGTGTATCTTTTAAAACCGCCCTTAGACCCCTATAGAGAAGTGAGTTAGATAAGTCCACTTTTGAGATATCATCGAATATCCTCAAAAAGGTCTTTCATATTTATAATCCTTTAAGTATACATTTGCAAGCTCAACTTCGACTAGCACTTATTCTATTCTCTAGTATATATAGTGAACATATTTTACTTCCACTACAACTACTGAAAGTAACATGTTAGCTTAATATGTCTCTAGAGATACAACCAGTACCTCTACCAATAATAACTACCCCATGGCTGATGTCATTATCGCCTTACATACATTTAAATATTGCATACATTTTCTCAACCCCTATGGTTAGCTTAAAAATACAATATAAGTTTGTTGTATCGAT
Organism: Chrysoperla carnea; assembly: GCF_905475395.1. Lineage (NCBI taxonomy): Eukaryota > Metazoa > Arthropoda > Insecta > Neuroptera > Chrysopidae > Chrysoperla > Chrysoperla carnea. Next base: position 18,756,430 of record NC_058338.1, read on the forward strand.
TACTGCTTTAAATTTGATGATGATTTTTAAATTTTTAATTTCTTTCAAAAATTACGATGTCAACTTTCTACAACGGAATTAAAGATTAATCGCAAGATGTTTTCTAAATGTGGACGAAAATATTATAATCATATCTTTGAAGAATACAAATTTAATTTAATTTTTACATAAAATATCCTAATTATTGTTGCTTCTAAACAAATTAATTATTTGACATTTCTTAAAATATGAAAGATACAATTTATGGCCTTTTCCATTTTTAATGTCACCTTTACCAATAGCTCATAATAAAAGAAATGTTTCCCTTCATAGAATTTTTACTAACGCATACATATTTATTTAAAAAAACTCATAAGTGATGTGCTAATTTAAATTTGTCTTTGAGGGTAACACAGGGCTCAATAGAATGAATGATAATTGATTGCGCATTATTCTTTTGCATTTTTCAAATTCAAAATCACTCAGGGGAGTCATTTTTCTCCAATTACAAAAAATGTCATTTATCCACTCTACCTATTAAAATCAGTTTTAACTTACGTTCCTTCATTACATGTCAACATTCATGTTAGAACGGTTTAATATTTTATATAATTTAACATTATCAACGATGGTTTTATCACACTTGCTTGTCAGTATTGTATTGAAAAGGGAACACAAGCAGAATTAAACAAAGAAAATAAGTAGCTATAGCTCCAGTGTATTTTAAATATTTTTAAATGTACTTTTTTGAAGGAGAGTTTAAAACATATTCATAGAAAAATTTTTGTTTATTTCGTTATCCAAGTCTTTTTGTTTATTTCTTGGTCTCTGTTTAAACGAAAGATAAATTAAAAAAGCTCTTAGAAACACACAAAAATATTTACACAAAATTTAATTTTGATTCATTTATCAAATGGATTTCATGTCAAATGTTCGAAAGGCTTCGGTAAAAACTTTGTATTAGAATAATTAATAAAAAATTTTCGTCCTGTCACCTTGTCTGCGATATGATAAGATATTTTACAGAACAGCCGAAAAATACGGATTTCTGGTTTATAGCAAAAAATATCAATTACACGAAAATATGTTCTGAACATAGTTACAAAGTAAATTTTTTCTTGGTTCAAAAATATATCTGCTATACTTTAATTTTAATATTCAAAAACTTATTTTCTTAAAATTGGTATGGGATGAACTAGAGTGCATTGACTACTTCGAAAAGGAACTTTTAACTTGAGTCCGGAAAAATATAGTCCCGTTAGGAGTGTAGTTGTAATTATCGGTCCAACAGTAATGACAATTTTGCAATGAAATAAAGAACATATTAGGTCAAGAATATCTTTCGAGTTAATATTATTACCATCCAAGTTTAATCTTCAAATTTCTACGAAGATTATTATATTCTCAAAGACGTCGTTCTAGAAATTTCATGAGGGGTTGCTTTCGTATTGAGCGAATAAAAAAGGAAATATTTGCTTTTTCATGTTGACAAAATTTTGTTATTAAATTTTCATATCTTAGGAGCTATGGCCGTATGATCAATTAATTTGTTTATATCAAATTTTCCCCCATTCTGAGCGATGAGCAAGCTAAAAAATTCGGATTCATCAGGTCAAAATACGTCGAAATAAACTCCTTGTTCGGTAGGAACTGTAAATGTATACAAAACCTCAGCGCCTACACTATAAACAAATAAGCAATATGGCAGTGGCCGGGTACCGTGCGAGAGAGTGAGAGAGTGTCCTCATCCTACTCCTACTTGCATTATGCTCTTATGCTTGTCTAGTTCTATCATGGTAAAACTGTTGTTTAGGAATCAAATTCGGGGGAGCAAGGATATTATGTTTTGACATTATTTTTTAAAGCTGGTATAGGCTTTTTAGCTTGTAGTATAGAGTGGCCTGTGAGCGAGAATAAGGAAAGTTGAAGTATATTATTCGACAGTTTTTTTTTTTTTTTTTAATGTTAAATTGTTTTCCAAAGCGGGTGGGTAGACCATTCTAAAACAATAAACATTGTCTAACATGATGTAACACTAATCGGTAAACATATGTGCTATACGGCTCAGTTAAGCGATGAGACAACATTGTTCAGTTACACCCAGCCTATTAACCAACATAATAATATAAATGTAACTAGATCATCTCTATATACATCATCTCTATAATATGTTCGGGTAAATCGAAAACCCATACAGGATTATTTGTTTGTCATTATAACGTTATAGTAGATTTTTCTTTAATTTGTCATTAACAGTAAATATAAAACTATCAAATGTTATGTCTGATCAATAGGCGTTCTACTTTGTTTATCCAGAAATAAACGAACCATTAAAGCCATTTATTGAGCACTGTTTGTTTTTTTGAATTATTATTTGAACTGAATTGAGTCAGGTTTATTTGACCATTGATTTAAATAGTAATCATTTATATGTTAAAATTATATGTCATGCCTTTTCCAAACTGAATCGATTTTGAAGATCATCACCAAGTTTTTAGTTTTTTCGTGTATGAAACACTAATCTTGCACTTGAACATTCTCCGTTTAATTACCATTCGAATGAAACCAAAGAAGTTAAAGTCAGCTCATCCGTTTAGGCGCTACGATACCACAGACAGGCAAACACACAGAGACACACACATAACGGTCAAACTTATAACACCCCTTTTTTTAGTTCGGGGGTTAATAAAAATAATAATAATAAAGTGAGTATTTTTGGAGTCATAGAAACGAGGCCTAAAGACCTAGATAATTCAAATTTTACACAAAAACAGAGGTGGAACTCTTAGGTCCAACCTATACTGCCGGAACTTTACATTCAAGTGTTTCTGCCTTTTATCTATCTATATATCGCTAGAAAATCCTGAAAAAAACTTCTTCTGGAATTCTTGTTTATCTGAATCATAATTTTGAAGTAGCTTTTTATCTCTAAGTAATTCAAGTATACAGTCTATGTCAAATGGCTTATAGAAATAAAATAAATCGTCTGGTAGTAAAATGTATTATATCCAAATGTAGATTATTATTATTTGATTAGACAGTGATTATTAATTATTTGCATGCAATAAGACAATAATAGTCCAACTTGTGAAATCTAATCTCTATTTGAATCGAAAGATAAACTAGATAGTAGATATTAGATGGAATATGAACTATGGAAACGTAGATATTGGAATATAATTCTGATTTTAATAAATTTACTATCATTAGTTATTGTGAATTTGATGCTTAATTTTAATTTTTTTAACATTTTTGATAAAGATAATTTTATTTAAAAAAACATATTTTTCTTAAGCAAGACAAATGGATTGCTGGGATTCCTAAGCTTACCGAGGAACTAAAATTTACTTATACCTAAACAGATGAAATTATTCTATTAATTTTCATATAAATAATTTTCCGATTAACTTATTATATTTATAATTTATCTTGCTCGATTTATTAAAAAATTATTAAACAAAAAACTTCAATCTTGTCCTTGTTTGTAAATCTTTTAAATGGTAGATCTTGGCAGAATGCATGTTTTATAGCTCATACAATATAGCAAATAATACAACTTATTTCAAATGTATAAATATATAATACGTAGAAAGACAAAACAGTTATCTTTACTTTTGTTTTTATCGTTATATTCGTAATCACTTAATCTCTTAAATGCGGATAAACTTTTAAAACAGTTCAATCAAAAAACATAATGATAAGAATCATTCTGAGAATAGTAAATAATTTATTATTTACTATTGTCTGTGTATTTTCTGTCTGTGGCATCGTAGCGCCTAAACGAATGAACCGATTTTAATTTTTTCTGTTTTCATTTGAAAGGTAATTTGACGGAGAGGGTTCATGAGCGAGTTTAGAGTTTTGTATCCGAAAAAAACTAAAAAATCGGCGATGATCTTCAAAATCGATTCAGCTTGGAAAAGGCATGACATATAATTTTAACTTATAAATAATTACTATGGAAATGAATGGTCAAATAAACATGGCTCAATTCATTTCGAAAAGTGAAATGGTAAAATAATAGGTAATTCAAAACAAAAATTCAAAAGAACAACTCAAACATTTCAATTTCAATTAAAATATTTCCAAAAATTTGTCCCAAAAAATGAAAGCTCTCTAAGTATCCTTTTCCTCTCATGTGATTTCCTTTACCAACACTTTGATTTTGATTAAAGAAGGAGTGTGATAAGTTTAAAGTGTTTATTTGGGCGTCCTTGTTTTTCTCAGAGACATCGAAGCCCTTAAAGGATCGAACCAACTTGTTTGAAAACATTTTACAGCTAAGTTTCCAAAAATCGGCTTACAAAAAATAAATCGCATTTGTCGGGGGTTTTTTAAATTTTGTAAATTTTACTTGTTAAGGAACTATTTACAAGGTTTTTATTATTATAAATTTAGTATAAATAAACAGATGTATAAATAAAATGTATAAATATATCGTTTTAATAATAATAACATAATAATAATAATGTATTTAGCTTGTTGCTGTATAACAGAGTAAATCACAGCAGGAATTGTTTTCATAACATAACAATATAAAAAAAAATTCATTATAATAAGTAAAAAGGAAAAAATACTTAAATAAAATATTTCTTGTATTAAAAAAGTATATAAAAATGTTTCTATTTTAATATTAAAAACATAAATACTTTAATCGTTTCGATTATATCCGGTTGGTGCAATAAATGCTTCTGACAATATAGGTTAGGTTAGGTTAGGTTAGGTTAGGTTAGGTTTTATTGGCTGTCCACGAAGGACACGCTTAGGCTATAGAGCCCATTGTGATACCATACAAGAAATTCAAAAATCAGATTTATTTGCCGATTAGACTAGTGTTTGATATTGCGGATTTTTCATTTGTTAGCAATATCAAACAGATTTTCTTTTGTTATTAGCGTAAATAGGACCCCATAAAAATATCAAAATTAAGTTCATTTCTCGTTTATATGAGTATTTTTCGATAAAACTCTTTTGCTTGAGGGCAACATAACAAATAAATGAGCAAGAAAATTGTAAAATTATCATGAAAACTTTATATGTATTATATTGCTTTCTTTGAAGAATATTCTTTGATAGGCCAAGGGAATAGTTCATCAATCGGCGTTGCCCTCTTATATAAGAAAATCATCTTTTTTTTTTTGAAACGGAATTCCAATAAATGACTACATATTATAATATATGTATTGTAAATAAACTTGTAATCAAAGTCAATAGTGTTATACGTATTTTATGTTTTTTTCTTTTTTGTTATTTCCTGGAATAAACATAGTGTTGTGTAAAAGAAGGTATTAAATTAAAACTGGTGGTAACATAAACTATTTTATTTTATTATGTTATTATTAAAGGTGGGATTTTAAACATGTTGTTTGTTATTACAATGGTTATGCTCCAATGAATATATTGATCAAGCACAGCTGAGTAATTATCATTTAATTGATGAAAACACAGAGATTGCAAGACTCCTAAATTGTTGGAATATATCAAAATATCAAGTAATTAGGGAAGTATAGTTCACTATTCCTCGGATGACCACATTTTTCATACGTATAGAAAGAAGCCGTATATTTTATAGTTTTTGTTCGATTGCTTTTATCATGCAAAAATGGAAGTAAATCACTGAACCCAGAAAAATATTGTTAATTTCAGGAAATTCATTCAAAAACTTAACTTTTTCGACAAAAATATTTAGTTTTATAATATACTAAACAATTTTTCCTGATAATTGTTTTTCTGGCAAGATATTAAGAATCGGTCCTATTTGCCTATTTGTAGTATGCTGAGATTGAAGTTCAGATTTCGGTTAAGTATCTTAAAAAGTGTGACCAGTCACTCTGTTTGGCTGTGCAAAATTACAAATCGTTAATCCTATAAATAACAAAAATATGAGGGTGTTTTCTTTTTATATGCCACCCACTTTATTAAAACCTGGAGACTCCTACTTTTTTAAAACACCACCCACTTAAAAACTGAAAATTGAGAAAAAACGATGCACACAATTAGTGTTGACAGTAATTCTTTAAAAATTCAAGATTAAATGAAATATATCCAAAAAAATATTTTCCAACTTCAGTCAATACGAAACTGCACTGTTTCTTCAGAATAGGGAAAACTTAGAACTTTCATCCCGATCTGTTTGTCCAATTTCAACCTATGTAGTCTAATTTATTATTTTTACTTGCTTAAATTTTACTTACATTCGACTATGCCAAATATCCTAAACTTTAGTGACAAGGGGTAATACGATTTCACCAACTTAAAATTATTATAAATAATTATCCACTATTATAACACAAATAAGCTTTTGAATAATAGGAAGTAAAGAGTAGTTTTAATCCCTAGCGGTTTATCTTGTAGTTTTTATCTAACTATTTAAACATTAAAATTTAATATTCTCAGTTATGACTAAAAACAATTTAAAAATTTTATAATTTACATGGATATAAAACGTACATTATAAAAAAAAGTTTTTCAATGTCGTAAAAACGCGTAGATTAAAATAAGAAAGTGACAATGTATTTTACGTACCGATATAATTCAAAGGAAAAGGTACCTCAAGGAGTACCAGGTTCATTATTTAATAATAAAAATACATATATTGAGTGTACTTTTTACTGTCACTCGTTTATTTAGTTTTTCAAGTAAGTGAGGCTAGTCATCGCTTTCACATTAATACCACGAGCCACGTATTTACTGGTATTTACAACCAAGAGAAGATGTGGTCTCAAATAAACAAGTTCCAACAAGGAGTAATTTATTGTTTTCCACATTCTTTTTAAACTAGCAGTCAGATAATTTTCATGGATGCGAAAAATAAAGTAAAATTAATATTCCACTAGGTAAGATTATTCAAAAATTATTCATTATTACTGCAAAACAATAAAAATTTGATGTTACTTTCCAAAAATTGTGTAAACATAAAAATTCTTACCAAAAGTGTATTAATGTTTAAAAAACTACGATGTTGAATTCGACTAGATTTATCCAAATTAAAAGCACGTACCTGAAAAACAAAAAGAATAAATTAGCATTTTTTTATTGATTCTTCAAAGTGAGTATTGCTTCTGGAATATTTCTTTTGAAAAGTATAAATAATAAGCCCAACAAAATAGTTATGCAAAACGTATGGAATATATGATCAAGTAAGTTAAGACAAGATTCAAGTTAGAAATAATGTTGCAGGCATATTCTACATTTGAATCAAGGATGGTACTTATTTATTTATTAACTAGTTCTCACAGGAATAAATAGATATTATGACTCTATAAAGCTATATATACACAACTTACTCATTCTTACATTTGTATAGAAGGTACTTTTTTGTATAATGCTGACATTGATATAAAAACATATAGTGCTATTGTTATTGCTAGCAGTAGGTGATATAGATCCCATGTGAGTTTTTAAAACAAACTTTTTGATGTCTTAATCACAATTATGTTCCTGTATAACATCGAATTTGAAGTATAATATAAACTATTAGATCAGGAGTTCATGGTATAATGCAATGCTCGTTAATTTGATATTTGTTTTTTTGTTCAAAAATTTTAAATAATTTTTTTGATTCCCTAACACGTACCTAACCTTACCTACGCTGCATAATTAATTCTGAAATCCCCTTTTTTTGTAAGAAGATGATTACTGTATCTTTTTTTCTTACACCAACTGATAATTTCCTTATCTTTCGTATTACTACACATTGAAAAACTAAACTAAATTTTCGCTGCTAATATTAGCAAGAATTGTCAGTTTTTCAAGTTGTGGTTTTGGAGGAATGTGGGGAAAGCCATTAAATTTCATGAAATATTATTTTATGACGAACCCTTTTTCAGTATCACAACGGACCCCATGGTCTAAGCGTATCCCACCCCAGGACAGCCACTCTAATCTAGCCCACTTTTTTTATGACAATAATTTGGGTACTTTATAAAAAGTATTGTTACCCACAAGAAAGTTACAAAATACATGTTCGAATTGTTATTTACGTCTAAGAAAAGTCCCCTAGATTTCTGGTCAAATACGATATTTCAGATTTTGATTCATGGGCAGGTTTTTTGTAATTCCAATACACTCTGTAGACTTAGCAGCCTTTTTGTAAAATAAAGTTAAAAGACATAAACTGGCTTATTTGTAGATAGAAAATGATATCATCCTTTTTTGTTACAGTGAGCTTCTGAACTAAGATTAATACCTTCTGCAACATTCTCAATCCATTGAATACATTACCAATGACAGTATGTTTATACTTGGGGTGTGTACAATGACATAAATGCTAGTGGTTTATACATTCTGAAATAAGTGGTACTTTAACTAACGCTGACATTAGTGGTTTGTTAAAATGAAAGAATACATAGTTTAATAATGTTTTTTAAGGGTTGTATTTTTTAACATTGTTAAAATATATTACGTTCTACCGATAAATATACTAATTTTTTAAGCTCAAAAAGTAGTAGCTTCACTTTCAGATGAAAACAACTGTAGATGATAATCACGAAGATTAAATCAATTGAAAATAAGAGTGTGTGTTTTTTCTCTTATAAATCTTGTTTTTTATCAAACACTCACTGTTTCGCCTCGTTAATAGACGTATAAAACCACAATTAGAAAAATATGTTCAAAATGCTATCAAATACCGAGTCTGATAGCCCCAGGTTGGGTTTCATAAGCCTGGTTGAATTACACCATTGCCCCTGGTATACTTTTCTTTTAGAAACCTAAACAATTTAGTACCTGGGCCTTTGATTTCCTAGTTACGCCTCTGACTGAGACACAGCGAAGCCTAACATGGTTTGGTTAGAGAATTTAATTAGAATCATTCGAAGAGTCATTAGAGTTCGTACAGGGAATGGATAAGCGAGATTTGTTGGCGAGGTAGTATAAACCACGTAACGTGTGGTCGACCCACATTTTTCAAAAGTTGAGTTCGTTTAGATGAATTGATAGTTCAATAGCTATAGATACAATAAAATTGTAACAAAAATATATGCCTAAGAAAATTCATTATTACATCAATTTTCACACGAAAACAATGTATAATGTTTCGAAAATAAATAAATAGATTTCTAACACACCAATAAAATTTATTTGATATGCAGTTGATATAACCTTAATTTCGTGTGAGCTATTTGCGACAACCAAAATCGTTCCAATTGCTTATGTTCAATAAATAATAAATTTACATTTATTTCTTCTCTTGATTGACAGCATGACAGTAAAGAAAAATTCAACAAATTTTAATATCTATTTGTATTGAAATATGTTTCAATCATATGGAAAAAATTATTGAAATAAATACAAACAAATTTGCACATTTATGATTCAACGTAGAAGGAAGTGGATTTCAATTATTTATATCGCGTCATACAATTTTATTAGAAGCATGCTATGCCTAAATGGGTACGTTCAGATGGGTACGGTTGCTTATTTCTCAGTACGCCGAAATTGTATATACTACTAGCTTGATACTCGCCCGATTCACTGTGCTTAAAAGCAAAAACCAACGCTTAGTAGCCTATACCTCTCTTGATCTCACTTATGCCCTTTCCACAACACTCACAGGAATTGTTTTACAAAGCTAAAATATATCTAAAGTTTCAAATTTTGTTAAATGTAAAATAGTCATAATCCATTGAGTATAATAGAAAAGATGGCCATGAATTGTTTGACTATTTACTATTTTACAATTTTACAGAAATTTTTAATTTATGGTGCAAAATGATGATTTTAGATGGAACAGTAAAATGTCAAATTAAATATATCTTTATAAATTATAGCTCATGTGATCTAATGTATGAGCTATATTGTTGTACAGTTTCATAAAAATCCATTCGGTAGTTTTTGCGTGAAAGAGTAACAAATAAACAAACAAACAAACAAACAACATCCTAACTTTCACATTTATAATATAAAGGGATTTCAAAATGGGTGGAATATATAATATTTCGCAAATTATAATTCTAGTTTAAGCTAATTAAATCATAATCAATAAACAAAATGGTAATTTTAAATTAGTAATATATTTTGTATAAATATTAATATCAGATATCAAAAATTATGTATATCAAATTCATAAAGGAACAACAATAACAAATAATTTGTATAATTTACAAATTTAATTTGTGAATACTATGTACTGAAATAAAATTCAAATAATTTGGGAGTGTGTAGTACCATCGAACAAAATTTACAATAATGTTTAAAATTTCTTACTAGAAACAGTCTCCTGTGAAATGGCACTGTTCATTCGTCAATACTATTTTCGAAAATTCAATAATTGTTTGGTGAGTGGTTGTCGTGAATCTATTTCTGGCCGAGTGATTCAAGGTGTATTCTTAACCCTACACCTACATTTTATTTATAGATTATTCATTATGTATTATTTATATATAAAATATACCAAGTGTAACAACGGAAATATATTTTCAATGACCTATTTCAAAACGCTTAATGTACTTTTAAAATTGAATTTTAAACTCTTGCAAAATGTTGCAATTTTTCGATATTAACCCGGCGTTATTATGGCGACCAAGCAGAACACAAACGGATAATTTTTACCGATATACGTTACTGTACACTAAATCAATCATTTGGCAATCTAAGGTTTCTATATATTAAGGAAATTGGTAGTTTTACACATATTTTTTGAATATTTAAAAAACATATAGGTTAGGTTAGGTTATATTGGCTGTCCACGAAGGAAATACTTAGGCCATTGAGCCCTTTGTGATACCATATATGTGTTTTACCACCTTTTCCACTGATAATTTCAATTCAATTTAAGGTTCAAGTTTCGGTTAAATATCTTCAAAAATGTAACGCTTTCCCCTGTATGACTGTGCAAATTTTCAAATCGATATTCCTATAAATATAAAAAAAACGTGTGAGGGTGTCTTCATCTTAAATGCGGCACACTGTATAATATACAGATTTCATTTGAAAAGTTTCCTTGATTTAAGATATTTATGTAATACTTTTCATTACATCACATATCGGAAGGTCAAATATCGAGTTGTCTCACGTAGGTATACTTCCTTAAAATTTACATAGTGTTTTTAATGGATATTTAAATAGATTTTTAAGGTATTTAAAGGATTTTCATTGTATGAGTTTAGTATTTACTGCCACTTCACATTTGTATATATTTCTATACAGCGAAGGCCAATACACCTTTATATACAATTTTAATAGCGATAGTGGGGATATTGCACGGGATAGGAGAGTGGCTCCACTCTAGCGTGGCCACTCGGGGTCTCGGTAAAGCATGTGTTCTTCCGCACGTTATAAATCAGTTAGTCATATTTTGTTCTCCTTACCAATTAATTAAAATAATTGAAAGACACGGCGGAAATAATGTTATCCCGTGAAGCAAGCGAAGCATTCCTTACCCTCGTTTCTATAGATCCTCAAGCACGTTTACAAAAGATCATCAATTGGTGAATCACCCTGTATATAAACCAGAAAAACCAATGCGAATATTAAATAATTCATTTGGTAAATTAAATAATAATTTATGATGTGTATATATTTATATATATATTTAAAATTTATATCAAATTATATATTTTAATAATAATACTAATAATAATTTAATTAATTATTTTGTCTACATCAATATTTACAAGCTAATTTTTTTGTTCAATATAAAACAATAATTTAATAAATGTGGAATTATAAATAATTTATAAATTCAAATAATATTGATTCCTTGTTCTGATCTATATACTTTGATAAAGAAATTTTTGTTTTTTTGAAAATGGCACTGGGCATTTGGATAAGATATTATGCCACTTATGTTCATTTCATATATACAGTAAATAAACTTAATTTTTCGGTATGTCTGAAAGTAAAACACTAAAATTTATTAACAAAAATGTCTGTTTCTCATAAATTCTTCATCTTAATAAAAACTTGATGAGTAACTACCTTTTATCCGTGTGCTTCGCTTAAACATTTTATACCATGCATACATGTAATATGCAAGGTATACTAAGTTTAGTCCCAAGTTTGTAATGCTTAAAAATATTGATGCTACGAAAAAAATTTTGGTATAGGTGTTCATAAAATCACCTAATTAGTCCATTTCCGGCTGTCCGTCCGTCCGTCCGCCCGTCTGTGGGCACGATAACTCAAAAACAAAAAAAGATATCAAGCTGAAATTTTTACAGCGTACTCAGGACGGTAAAAGTGAGGTCGAGTTCTATAGTTAAGGACACTCTCCGTTAAATTACCTTTCAATTAAAATTGGTTCTTCTGTTTAGGCGCTACCATGCCACAGACAGACACACACACATAGCGATCAAACTTATAAAAATCCTTTTGTTTAAGTTTGGGGGTTAAAAAGCACAAAAAGAAGTTAGTTTATAAGTATCCATGGAAGTCATGCGGTTCCTTTATCATAATTTTTAACCTCCAAATAAAATTTCGAATTTCATATTTTATTAATGTGATTAAAATACTGAAACCTATTATGATAGAAAGGTCATGAATAATATTTTATTATTGAAATTTAAATAAAAATACTTTTGTTCCCTAAAAACTATTTATTTAATTTTTTGATATTTTTTCATTTTTTTTTTTTTTTGTCCATACATATTTGATTTGAAATATTATTTGTTTGTATGACTTTTTTGTATATCGGTCGTGTGCGTCCTCGTGTTCATATCATAAATCATTCATAACAAATGTCATTTATATAATTTTTTTTTTTTTTACATATAGACAACCAAGTAACCAGTCAGAGTCAGTCAGGTTCTAGTCATTCTATATAGTTGGAATGATTTGGAATGAGGTGGTGGTACACTTGTCTCTCAAAACGGAAATAATATTTTATTTGAAGCATTTATTCATATTATATTTTTGTTTGCTATTTATTTCAGATTAGACCAGTCGCAAAGTCAAGTGAGCCATTCCTCAAATTTAGTTTGCATTTTTCACATAAGTCTCGAGAAACAATTTTTGTTTAAAGAGTAATGGCCACTGCTAATTATACACTTTTTAAATTGAAATATATGTATAGCTGTAATCCAACATTAAACGCTTTTTAACGTCATAAATATTAATTTTAGAAAAAAAAAGTTTAAAGTAAATTTTTTAGGAAATTTGTAGATTTAAAAGTTAAGTAATTAAATATTAGAAGACATATCGGCCAAATGGTTAATAAGTAAATCATCATAGTTGTATAAGTCATAAACGATTAGTGATACAAAAAAAAAAATTATTTTACAAAAAAGGTAGGTAATTTAATTATCTACAATAAAGGTGATAACCATTTTTGGTCTAAAGTACACAATTATGAAGGTAAAACCAAAAACGGTTGTCCTTAAAATGGAGACACTTTCCCCGTCAATTTTTGTAAGGATTTTGTACATTTACATTCAGTACGTGATACTGAACCTATTTGAATAAATAAATTACTCCCGTAATTTAATGCAGAACAAAAATCTCTGTAGTCTGAAGTAATATACAATTGAATGATTCTTAAACGGTGTATATGAACAGCAATTTAAAGAAATTTAACAAAAGGAGTTATTGAAAAAATCTTATCCTCGTTGTGTGCGTATTCATGGTAGGGACAATAAAATCGATACCAACGCTTCCAGTGAAAAATTTTGGCGATAAAGGACGCTGTTATGATTAATTTGCAGTTTTTTACATGCTAATGTTATAGAAAATGTCAAATTAAAATTATTGTAAAACACTAATTAATTAAACTTAATACATTAAAAATTGTGAAAATAAGAAATCAAATTGCACAAATATTATTTTTCAAATGTAAATTATCATAATTATTTTTTTAAATTTGTGAGACAATAATATTAAATTTTCAATGTAAGTCATAACTGCAATCCATACAATTATATATGCATCCATACAATTCTATAATTAAAGTATTGTATCGTTGTCACGGAAACGAAACTCGCGCACGGTGCGAAGTGTCGAACAATAAAAATATTTATTTGAATAACTGCGAGCATCGCGCCTGTTCTATTTATTTATATTCATACAATATTTTTGTTTGCTCTTTATTTTAAATGTATTATATTTTAAATTAATAATAATATTTAATATAATTTACAAATTGTTGTTTTTAAACACTGTTTATTTAAACAAATATTTTCATAGTCGAGAACTCGAACGTGTGGACGACTGAATGGGGGGTGTTGTTAAAACATTGAAAACATGACAACACAATTTAGTTTTAAAAACATTGACTATTTATATAACAACCTCTAAATGGATATCTTTTGTATGCACGATAAATAATGTTTTTCGTGTAAATTTTTATCAATTGAAAAGTTGTGGTTGAGAAGTTACTTGTTAACAAATTAAAAGAGATATTGAAATTGTGAAAGAATTCTTTTAAAGTGACTTTTAAACGTACATTGGTAAAAGAAAATGGCCAAAAATCATTCTCAATTGATTGAAATTTGTTAAACTAAAGTTTTGTACTAATTCGATCCGTAAAATTATCTTTAAATCATTCAGATTTCAATCAAATTGGAGTATTTTTCGGTGTGCTAGAATATAAGTGATTTTGGTTACAGAGCAATAGTAAATAATAACGTAAGAGTTGAAGATTTTTTAGGAGGATTTTGTTCCCCCTCTGGGAAGTTAGGCGTGTGGACTACAGGGGTCACTATCACACGACTTCAGTACCACACTGACACCAACAAAGCTTTCAATTGCAGAAAACAACATTTAAACTACAATGAAAACCACTCTTAAAAAAAACTTCATTTCAGAAATTTTTAAATTCCATTTGACCCAAGCAACGAAAAAAAGTAGTTAGCTTGAAAACAAAATATGCAAAAAAAAAAAATGTTTTCATAATATTCTCTCTGGTAAGCATTTTGTTAAATATTATTATTTTATGAATTATTGTACAAGTTATGAAGAATTTATATTAAAAGTGTATATGCATAAATCATTACTTTATAATTTATAAACATTTTTGAATTGAATTAATTCATATTTATAAAATAAGAATCATGTAAGTCTTTTATATGAACTTATAAAATCTACAATTTCATAAATATACAATTCATTATACAATAAAGTATATTTATAAGAATAAGAATACAAAATATAATTTTTTTTACATATAAATATATTATAAATATAAGAGTAAAGAAGTTGTAATCCTTCTCTGATACCCTTTGACAAACAATTTGTCCATAAATCATTTCGAAAAAAGGAACATGAATTATATAAACAGTTAAACAGAAAAAAAATGTAAGTATAAAAATAGTTGAATAATAATAATCCGTCATAAAAAAAGACAGTAAAATCATAATAAAAATATAAATTTATACATCTGTTTGTAGAGAAAGTCATTTTCTTATTGTTTGTATGTACAAAACAATTCAAAATTTTTTTCTGAATAAGATATAGAAAATAAAATACATTTTTTAATTTTGTTTAATTAACATTTATTAATTATCATTTATTTGATGTTAACGCAGGAAAAATTAAAAAAACTTTTGATCCAATTAACGGTAATATATTAAATTATCAATCTAAAATTTGGATCACAGGAAAGCTATGTTTCGAACGCCATGTATAAATGTTTCTAGTGGTTCTAGTAAACGATCTTTTTAGGAACATTGCACAAATTATATAATAATAATAATGGGGTTTAACTACAGCCATTCATAAATACAATTATAATTTTTGATGTAGGTGGACCGGTTACTTCGTTTTTATACAAGCGACGACAATGTGATTAATTGTACTGCCCCCATTAATTATAATTTGTTCACACTTCCGCTGCCTGGATTCGAACCCGCAACGTCCCAGTCAGCAGCCAAACGGTCAAAGACTAACAGCTTAGACCACTTGACCACTGAGCCGGTTATATGCACAAATTATAATGAATTAATTATTTTTTTTTATTGAGTTTGGTCATAGTCTCAAAGCAATTAAGCTATTCTGAGAGTGTACTTATCAAATAGATTGTTTCAGGTTAGCGAGGATAATGTCACTTTTATTCCATTCGATTTAAGCAGGCATACCACAAAGATCAGCTAAAGGAACAATTATATCGGAAAGAATGTAAAGTATCTTAGTATTATGGTTAAAGGATGTCTTGCTGAAGATATCAAATTGATAGGTAATCTTATCATAGTTAAACAAAGTTTGATGTATCTTGGGAAGTTTTAGGATCTTAAAATAAATATTTCACGGACACTTAAAAACATAATCTTACAAATCATTTCGGATACTAGTTGGCTTGTTATGTATTGAAATATATTGATGTGATGTACAGGACCCATGAAAAGGAGAAGATATAAAGCTCTCTACAAACGACCTTCGAAAAGCAGCTAACTAAAAAAAACTCCGGTAAGCTCACCTAGAACTGATTGCAAATAAGGTGACCAAAAAATCAAGATAATAAATTTAGATTTAAAAAAGCGACCGAGTCAATAAATTCAACATTCAGTTTTAAGAATATAAAGTTTAATTTTGTTTCAAATTGATCAATTTATTTTGAATATAATTGTATTCATATAAAATATAGATATATATGGTAAAAATAAGGACACAGGATAGCAGTTAAGAGATAAATATGAAAAAAAAAGGTAAACAGATGATGGCGTACTCAGTAAAAAATGGAATACAATTATTAGAGAATGGAAAAAGGAAAATAACTGACATACAAGCTTATTTATCACAGATCTAAAAAATTTTGATTATTTTATTGAGACGTTGATTTTCTGTTTTGACTTTTGCGATAATGGTTTTGAATGTTTGTGAAATAAGTTTTAGATTTTTAAAATTTCATATCATTATTGATTTTCGTTGAGAATATGTGAACTTATTATTCTACGCCAAACTATAGATCTTAGACTACTTGAAAGTTTACATGAAAGCCACAATATTGCTGATATTATGGTAATTAAAATAACAAGTTAATTACTAAGATCATACAAGGTTCTGCAATGTTTTAAAATATTTATTTTATTTTTGATATAAATATTTTATCATTATTATATATTTATTCCAATAAATCATATAATAGACATTACTCCAGTTGAATCAGTTGAATAAACACGTCTAGATACTTTGATTCAGAGAAAATTTTCAACTGATTAAATGTAATAATTATCAGTTACACAAATATAGAATTTTAACCTAGTGGTTCAGTTGATTAAAACATTCCGACCGCAGAATACCTAGGATAGTCGAGGAATACCTGTTCGATTTCCACCGTCACAAAAAAAGTTAATTTAATTAATAAGAGTCATGATGGGCTGGTACATCTATGAAGAAGCTGAAGAATTGAGAAGCTAATAATCAACAGATTATCAGGTAAAAAGGGCGTCAAAATCTACCCTATTACCTAAGTGAGTCTTTTGTGAACAGCTAATGCAATTTTGCTTAGCCTAATCTAGTATACTCTTAAAACTATGCAAATATAGAAATCGTAAGTCTATGAAATTTTTTCGTTGGGAAATTGTTGTACATGTTTACATAAACGAAGGCTATATCTATTCAGCGGATCGGTGTGCTCTAATTTAATTAGTAAAGTGAAAAGAAAAGAAAAGAAAAACCAACGAAAAAAACAGTTTTTTTTTTACTTCTACCTAGAAGTTAAAATGTTTATATGTATGTATATGTATTTCCATCCATCCACTTAGTCTCGTTCAATGTTGAGGTAATAGTAGCCATATTATTCAAGTGTAGAAGAAGCAGCAGTAGTGGTGGATAAAAAAAAATCCCTTTTTAAATGAATGATTATGCAACAACAAGCAAACAGTTCCTGTGCTAAAATGATTCTGATTTGAATATTTAATAGAATTTTACAGTAAGACGTTAATTCGTTGTGTATATAAAGAATGGAATAACAAAATAACAATACGAAATTGTATAGAGACAAAAAAAAAGAAAAAAAAAAAGAGAATACCATATTTTAAGAATTCCGTACCTTTGAAAGTCGGACAATTTAAACATCGTATTTCATTTAGTACGGTTACATTACAATAAATCTACGGAAATGCTCCAGACAATTGAAGGCAGAAAACAAAAAATATTAGCGTATAGAAGAATTAACGTTTTTTTCCCAAATTTTAGTGGTGAATCTAATCTAAAAATTTCGCGAAATTAAAAAATACAGCTTTTTGTTAAAATATCAAAATGTTGAGTTCCAATACCAAAAAGTTAAATGAGAAAGTAGGGGTATCGATATGATCTTTCGATCTATGTGTTGTACAATATCAATTAGTGCCATCAACATGAATGCCCTCTATTATTAACTACTCTTAAACAGCCAAAGCGTTGTAGAATATGTTCTGAAAATATTCAAGTGTTTTAATGATCTCCACTCTGTTTATTTTTAGTTTATTCCATTTTTAGAAATAAGATTAAAAACAATCCATTGTATACACAGAAAATTACTATCATATTACGACTCATTTAGCGTTAGCGTTAAATTCAAACTTAACAGTTTTGTTTACTTAGGTTAATTTTTCTTGTATTTTTTTTTTTTTTTTTTGTATTTCAAGTACTTTCGTTTTGTTTTGATAGTTATTTTATTAAGAACGCCTAAAACTCAAATTAACTTTCGTACTGATAAAAATTCTTATTTTGGGGAGGTACGATTACAAAAGAAATTTGTTATAGAGCAAAAAATGTATGTGATATTAAATTTTTCTTTTTTGTTCTGAATATGAAATTACAACACCTATAAAACAGTTGATACAGGAGAGTTTAGTGATTTTTCAATATTTGTGTTACAAATTGTGCTACAATTGACTGCCAGCGACACGAAAAGAATGTTGCAAAAAACACACAGTGTTTAGAATAAATTTGCTGTACATCTAAACTGGTACCTACTTGTTAAAGATTTGGATACCCAACCGAAATCAAAACTTTAAAATCAGCCTACATCAAATTGACAAATAGGGCTAATTATTTATATTTTGCTTAGCGTCAGAGAGGGTTAGAGATGTCGAAAAAACTATAAGAAAAAGTTGCTTAGAAAATTTTTTATATCCAATAACCGATTTTCATGAAAAATAATTTAAATTTTTTAATTTTTTTTTATTTTGGTCCACACTCATGTTTATTACAAGTTTATTGAAATATTTGAATGCTTAACACTATTAAATTATCAATTTGTTCACTTTTTACATTCCATAGCACACTTGTTAAAAGTAGCATACAACTTAATTTTTGAATTTTTTTAAACTTTTTACAAGCCTCTATACCTCTGTTTACTCACATACTCAAAGGTAAGGTTAGGTTATATTGGCTGTCCACGAAGGACACACGAACACACTTAGGGCTCATTGTAATATTATATATGTGTTTTACCACCTTTCAGCTGATAATTTCATTTATCATCTCCTCAATTTCAGAGGATGAGTACACCTCCTTCATGCATATACCATGCACTACACGAGTCCATCACAACCATTAATTAAATTACCGCGGACGGAATTGGTTACGCATTTGAAGTAATTGACTCCATACTCAAAGGTTAATCAAACTTTTTTCCAAGCAATCTGTAAAAAGCTTTTTTTTTGTCTATGCCTATTCGTATTATAACATTTAATTATTGTACATCTGTATTCTGCACAAACTGATTTTCAACGTTTGTATGCTCCTTTTCATGTTCGTTTAATATTATTATTATTATTATTATTATTGGTAATGATAATATATTACATTAGCTTATTATTTTTAATAGGATTTATGTAATGTCTTTATTACGTTTTATCTGAAATAATTATTGAATTTATTATTGTTGTTCTCATATAAAAAGTTCTTTCATTGATTTTCTTCTCTTATTGAGTGGAAATATCAAACGGAAAATTTATTACTTTTTTTTTTTTTAATATTGAAAGAGAATTTGTGAAAATAATGATTTGTAAAATTCGAAATGAAATGATTTTCAACATATAAGGTATGCTTTATTTAACGGTATTTAATTATACATGTCTGCAAAATTTCTTTTTTATTTGTGAACTCGATAACGAGGTTATATAGGGTGTTAGCTTTTATATACAGTATGTGAAAGAAGTCCTTGGCCATGCCTTAAGTGGAGCATTCTTACAGATGATTCAGATACAGGAAAACGTTTCAAACAAAAGGGAGTATTTCTTAGGAATGTAATCTTGTATTGGCTCTTGACCTTCAAGGTCGGACAAAGGTCATCTCGTTTTTGTTACAGGCAACAGATAGAAAACCACTTAGAAAATTGTTCCTTATTAAAAATGGAACATGTTTTTGAAAAATGAATAAGTTCGATAGAAATCGAATGCAAAAATAGAATAAAACAATTTAATAAACCAAGCAATGAATTTGCAGATCGTGGTGGCAAATTAAAACAAGTCCAGGGACAAAATTTATAAAGGTATACATTTTTCATTTATTTTGTGCGACAAAACACGTTTCTAAAGTAGTAAAAATTTCTAGTCTCAACCAAATGATTGTGTTATTATGCAAGTAGAGAGTGGCACAAAAGAAGAATGGAATACATTCTTTTTGTGAGCGTAGCACTTAAAATTATAACGATAGCGAAATAAATTTATTCCCGAAATATATGGTGCAATAAAGACATTTCCTTTCGCAAGCGGTCAAGTGCAGATTGGGTTCGTACTAAAAAATAACCACGGATTTAATAAAAAAAAATCAGTATATCAAAAAATCAAAAGCAAAAGTAAATCTTAAGTTTTTCAGGTATAGCATTATATCTGTGGAAAAAAAAATATGTAACACGTAAGTTACGTCGAATAACATCGAAGAAATTGTTTTTGATATTCCATCATCGGAACATGGCCAATAGCTCGTTTTTATTTTTATTTTTTAATACAGAATTTGTTTAAAATTAAATAATAGGAAATTCAAAATTTAATTTTATATAACCAACTAACTTTTGGAGATAACTAAGACCGTATATGCGTACATACAGTTGGTATTTAATTATAATAAAATCAAATTTTAAAAAAAATTTCACTAAAAGCTCTAAAAATTCTTAAAGATACTAAAATGATGAACTAAGTATTTCTTTATATCATGATAAATATTCCATACAAAAAATCAATTTATTCAAATGTAAGGTTTCGTAAGGTTAATAAAAATAATGTTAACAATTTAAATAAGTTAAGTTAAGTTCGTATTTACAATTCGATAGGTAAATTTTTCTTTTAATATAAAGCACAGATTGGTTAAAGTAGTATTTTCTTTTATCAATGTTCATTTATCTTTTTGATTTTTAAAGAACATTCACTCACTCCCATTTCTTAAAACAATCAATTTAATGTATGTGTTCGTGTTTTAAATTATAATTTTTTTTTTTTAAACTAAAAACACTGAACTTAACATATTTAATAAAATCTGAATTTGGAAAAATCACAACATATTACAATTACAGATTAAAGAGGGACATATTCCTTAAAATATTAGCGAAAAATCATACATTAAAAAATCATTGGAAAAAGGGATTGAGGTAGGTAGGATATAGTTTTAGATAATGGTTAGAATATTTTTTGTTGAAAGCTGGAATCAGAAGATAAAAAGGTAAGCACTTTTTTCACAAATGACCTAAACAAGGTACAATTATAAAGAATTTGGCATGATAATACAGCTTTAAACTTGGAGAATATTGATAAAAGTTTTTTATGTAAATAGTAACATTTTTAAAAGCACTTTTTGACTAAAAAACCAACATTTATTGCGACTTCTTATGTTGCACCATGAAAAAAGGGCTTTAATAATTATTTATTTATTGTAAACCGCACAGAGAATTGACTTCCAATTTATACAGAAGGCGTGTTAAATACTCATTAATTGACACACAAAATTCAGTTATGTGTATCGAACGCCTTCAACATCTTGGCCGCGACAGAAAGTGAATTTTACTTTATGCTGGGATAATAAACAGTAGAACATTGAAGAAAAAGTGTAAATCAGCACAACATTATGGCAGAATAATAGTACAATATTTTCCTTAAGCGATTTTTATAGTAGAATGTTGAAGAAAAAGTGTAAATCAGCATCATTATGGCAGAATAATAGTACAATATTTTGCTTGAGCGATTTTTATATGGCTTTGAGTAAAAGTTTAAGGAGCTTAGTATAAGTAGGTGATTTATGTTTGCTTCACAAACTTATGGATTTTCTAGAAATTCACACACAAATGATACGTACTTTTGTAGGTTTTCTTTTCAAGGTTCCAGACACATTAATTTAATGATTGACTGTGACTACTTTTCAACTTTTAAACAGTCAAAAAATCAATGTTAAACCTGAAGGTAAACATACATAAGTTTAAATTAAGGATTTTCTAAAAGGAAGTGACCCATTTTTTCTCTACAAAAAAATATCAATATTGACTTTTTTCTTCATAATTCCAATCAAATAATGCAAAAAATTATTATGTTACCAATAATTTGGTGAATTATTTAGAATGAGTACCTATATTGAATGATTCTTTTCTTTTCACTTCAATAACTTTTCTAACACATCATTCAGGTAGGTTGGTTGCCTGCTGCTTGCTGCCAGTCACTCACTCTAAGCTCACTCACTCACTCACAATGAACATTCATTTTTTTTTTAAGAGAAAGACAAAATTGTATTTAAAAAATCACAAGAAAAAATGGAATAAAAAGAAAATTTCTACCAAAATATTTTTTTAACAATAATCCATATGAATTATCTAGTTCAATGGATAATATCCAATTGAAACTTTTTTTTTCTTTTTTCATTTAATTCGGACGAGTAGTTAGATAAAATGAATAGAATTGTTGAATCTGGCGAGCTGTTGTAGCTTTTCTTTCTTTCGTGCTGTATACAGAGTGTTTGTTCGATTTCGTAAGTTTTATGTTATTGGTTGTTTATAAACTTTTTTATTTTTATTTTTTTTTAATATGTGAATAAAGTCTTCAAGACCTGTTTAAAGGATGATAAAACCTATCTAGTTTTTCGATTTTCATTAATTTATTCACAAAAAAATCTCAGAATTTTGAAAATTTAATATCACCAATAGTATTAATAAATTAAAAGACACATCTACTGAGAATACATGACGGATTCTAATTTTTTGAACGTTTTAAAAGAAATTACTTAATAAAGATCGTGATTTTGACCAGATAAAAATATTAGTTTCTTTAGCCGCCAGCACGTTTTTCTTGTTTTAAAATATTTATTAAGATTTTAACTTCATTTTTAAATAGTTTTTTTTTTTTTTTTTAATTTCTACGGACTAGTTTTGGAGAAACCTATGAAAACATATCATCCATGTATCGTTTTCCTATAACACCAATTTTAAATATACTTATCTTTGAAGTCATTTATTTATATAAACAACCGGGCAACCCCCCTTAAAATTTTCAGGATTGATTAAGGCTATGTCCAAATAAATATAAAAAAAATAAAGGCTTTTATCCAAAATTGCCACAGCGGTCGTACATCCTAAAGAGTTTACCAACTTTTATCAAAAAATTAATTTTTTAGCTCATCTTATGTATCTCATTAATTTTTATCCAAAAATTTGTAGTTGATTTTCCCTAAAATTCACGGCTTAAAAATGAGGAAAAAATACTTGGTGCCAGAAAAAGCCTTGATAAACCACGTTTGGATCAACTAATGTCTTAAATTTATTTTTCTCAGTTAGTTTTTGTTTTCCATTCGAAACATACTTTGCAAAAGGAAGCTTGCATAGAAATTATGCGGCATTCACAAAAAATTCTTCTAGAATGCTAAGTAAATATTGCCAAATATCGTTCTTTATGGAACACACCGTAAAGCTTTTTTTTTTCATCTATGACAATATCAGACGAAGTTGGAGGGAAGAAAATGAAGGAATCTCACAAAAAGAAAAGGTGGAAAAAAAATTTTACTTTCAGTCAGATAGATATGGATGGATGTGTGTGTAAAGGTGTGAGGGTTGTTAAGGAAGACGAAAAAGATTTTCAGAACGTTTCATCATTGATGTAATCTTTTGTTGGATTGATGCGTTTTCATTATTTGTTATAATCTGATTTAAAGAAAGTGAAATGAATAAACGGTAACAGACAATGCGGAAATATATAATAATGTTGTACGATAAAAAAAGAAGATGATACATTTTTTTACTTCACCTCATTCTCTGAGCTGTATTTTTATACCATGTGTATGAAATATATCAAAGTATACTAAGTTTAGTCCCAAGTTTGTAACACTTAAAAATGTTGATGCTACGAAAAAAAATTTGGTATAGGTGTTCATAGAATCACCTAATTAGACCATTTCTGGTTGTCTGCCCGTCTATCCGTCTGTCTGCCAACACGATAACTCAAGAACGAAAAGAGATATCAAGCTGGAATTTTTATAGCGTGCTTAGGACGTGAAAAGTGAGGTCAAGTTCGTAAACAAGCAACAAGTCAATTGGGTCTTTTGTCCGTAGGACCCATCTTGTATACCGTTAGAGATAGAACAAAAGTTTAAATGTAAAAATGTTATCAAAAAATAAACAACTTTTGTTTGAAACCTTTTTTCGTAAACATCACTGTTTACCCGTAAGGGCGCCAATTAGGCGTAAATTGTATAGTATGTATTATATGTGAATATCATTTATGTAAGTGTGACATGTATGTATGTGTAAAGCGATAGAGTAATCAGCACTCTTTATGCATGGTATTTCAACAATGAACTCAGTCAATTGTTTGTTTTCACTTGTTTTTTATGTAAACATTGTGTGCAGACTACTTTACATATCTTTAGAGTACACATAGCGTTCGTTATGTGTATTTTTTTAAGCATATAGATACAAGAATAAAATGTAAGAAACTTATTGTGTTTATGTATATATTTGAATTGGTTACTTTCATTGAATTAAAGTGTGGTTTCAATGTTATTTTTTTATATTATTTAACGATCTGTATATTCACAATTCAAAAGTTTTATTTCGTGTGTTCGTTATAGGGAAAATTATTTTGTGATTGGGATACCATACTGTTAAATTTTAATTCGATTTTTAAACTTGTAAAAAGTTTATAATTTTCGTTCGCCTCTTTTTTTATGTTAAAAAATCTTTTATCAAATTTTGCTCAATGTACGATGGCGGCAAGATCAATGATTTCCGAACGATTTTAGTAACTGATGCGTTTTTATATGTATATGAAATAATCCAAGGTATACACTTCAAAAAGTAAAAACTTACTATACTAACCGTGCCGCAAAAGGGATGATCAGTAATTCTACTTTTTTGATGCTATTAAAGATGAAGCTTTTACAACGATATTATACTTGGGTATTACACAGTTTTATGAAATAATATCCATCGCATTTGTTTACCTAACATATTTTTACCATTTACATGAATATTTGTGGACAAAAAAAATACGACACTTTGCTGTACATCAGACAGATTTAGTGGTTGAAAAATACATATTAATTCATATTTGTTTTAATGCCACTGTATATATATTTGATGACAGCAAAGTTTCGCATTTTTTGTCCTCAAGATACTAAAATTATGAAGTTTTTGGACGGAAATATATCTGCACATCTATTTGGAGTTTCCCATTTAGTATAAACAAATGAAAACAAACAATTGACTGAGTTAATTGTTGAAATACCATGTAATAAAGACAGTGTTGATTACTCAATCGTTCGTTTTTTACGTCATATCAGTAGAGAAAGATAGCCAAACATACATACATACATACATACATACACAATTAACTGATATTCCCATATAATACAAACTATATAATTTGCGCCTCATTTGCGCTTTCATGGATAAACAGTGACGCTTACGAAAAATTATTTCAAACAAAAGTAATTTATTTTTTTATAAAGAACATTTTTTATATTTAAACTTTTGTTCTATCTCTAACGGTTTAGAAAATGGGTCTTACGGACCGAAGACTCAATTGACCTATGTTTACGAACTCGACCTCACTTTTTATGTCCTGGGCACGTTATAAAAATTTCAGCTTGTTTTAGAGCTATCGTTTTGATAGACAGACAGACGGACAGGCAATCGAAAATGGACTAATTAGGTGGTTTTATAAACACCTACACCAGAATTTTGTTCGTAGCATCAATATTTTTAAGCGTTACAAACTTGGGACTAAATTTTGTATTCCTTGCATATTTCATATAAATGGTATAAAAAGTCATGCAATTAAGATGTGTGTATAGGAGGATATTGAACACATATTGAAACCATATGTGTTAAAGATTCGCTTCATGTAAGGTTAAATACATGAAGAAAAACTTTTGCCGGAATCATCGACACATATGCAAATATCACAATAAAAGTGGCATGACATTTAAATCTTTAAATCAGTTTATTCTTTTTCAAGTTGTTTCTAGTATATTTTCATAAGTTCTTTTTTTCGTTTAATATTGAATAATGAATTTGATAAATGACACTAAAGGCCTGTGCATGGCATTGAATAGGATACAAATAAACCATTTACTACTGTTTAACTTTATATATAGCATATAAAATTTTTCTCTATATAATATATTCCCAGAAAACGGAAGGATATATATTGTTATATTTTCTAATGTCATTTCGAATATTTTTTTTTATATGTTCAAAATACAATAAAACACAAATGGTACGAAAATGTTATGTTATAGAGAGGCATTACAGTAAAACTTTATTAAAATAGGTATCTGTTGTATAATAAATATTTTATTAATTTTATTTACTGTCTTTATGTACTATTAAAGTCACATTTTAATACGTATGAAAAGAAAAGTAGTCTTTAACATGAATAGATTTCAAAATAAATTCCTTAACCTTAGAACGGGCTGTAATTTGATAAACCCGTAAAGGCAGTTACCTTAAAGATTAAAGACTTTCTAGAAAAATTTATTTATTTCCCGAATTTTCGGGTAGTTAGTTGGAAAGCTAATATTGTCATAGAAATGATCACTGCTAGTATTATAGAATAAAAAATTGTAGCTATAATTTTTAGAGAATAAAGAAGTTCATGATGATTGTTGTTGGAAGTTTCTTGCACAGTATTTATGCTATTCATTTTTGTGCAGTGACGAAATATCATAAGAAAGATACATAGTGCAATCCGAGTGAGCGAGAAAGAATAGCGCATGCGAACCAACAGAGAAAGCCAAAATATCTTGAAGGGAGAAGATAGTGTGAAGTTTATCAAAACACAGAGGCTCAGTTTATTCGGAAAGGTGAAAAGAATGGAGGAAGGAAGGATGCCCAAGAAAATATTACATGCCAAAGTGTACGCTACACGAAGAAGAGACAGGCCTCGACTCAGATGGTTGGATCAAGTTATCGATGCCCTGAAGGTAATGCAAATCACTGGATGGGGATCCGCGGTCAAGGACCGAGCAATCTGAAGGAAAGCGGTCGAAGAGGCCAAAGTCCATCCTGGGCTGTAGCGCCTTATAGATTGGATTGAATTTTTGCACAGTGAAGATAATTTTACTTGAAAAGAAGTGCACATGAATAATTATTCAATTAAAAGAAGACAAGCAAGACTGAGAATAAATATTCATTTGCCTTTGTTTTAAAAGGAAAATTTTTCACTGCGCAAAAATGAATAGCATAATTACTCTGCAAGCTTCAATGTCTGTCGATAAATTAGAGAACGTTTAACCCTATATAAAAATATGATATTACACTTTACCCTATGTTGAAAATTTTGTAGACAAGAGTTTTATTTTTCTTTCCTTTAATTATAAATTGAATGGAATGATAAAGCTTTAAAAGTAAAAAGCATCCTGCATATTGTATTTATAGACTATAATGCACTTGATACATATAATTTTAAAATTAGTAATTATAGCTCTGGAAACTCAGACAAAAAATCAAATTTTGAAACATAAATAAAAAGTAGGGATTCTTGACCATAAAAATGGAAAATGGAAATGACCAACTCAAATTTAGCATATAGGCTCTGAGCGGAGTCATGGTAGGTAGAAGCTGATCGGCAAACGCTCCCAATGTATAATTTTGGCTTTTAAGGAGGCTGTTATGACAAATTTTCAATTGTTTACTTGTAAATGGTATAGTTAATGTAAAATTATAATTATTGCAAAATAGCAATTAATTAAACTTGTTGCATTAAAAATTGTGAAAATAAGAGACAAGAAAATTGTGAAATTGCATTAATAAAAATATCATAAGCTTAGCGACTCCTTATACAGTCTACTGTACTATTCAAATACCATCTAAAAACAAGTAAAAACCAACAATTGACTGAGTTATTTGTTGAAATACCATGTATAGACAGTGTTGATGACCCAATCGTATGTTTTTTTACGTCATGTAAATAAAGATCCACTCTAAGATAGCCAGACACATGTAACTGATCAATTGAATACATCTCAATTTATACATACTAAGAAATTTGCATTTAATTTGCGCCCCCGCGGGAAAACAGTGATGTTTACGAAAAAAAAGTTTTTTTTATAAGGAACATTTTTTATACTTAAACTTTTGTTCTATCTCTAACGGTTTACAAGATGGATCCTTCGGACCAAATCGACCTATATTGCTCATTTACGAACTCAACCTTACTTTTTACGTCCTAAGCACGCTATAAAAATTTTAACTTGATATATTGACAGACAGACAACCGAAAATGGACTAATTAGGTAATTTTATGAACACCTGTACCAAAATTTTGTTGGTAGCATCAATATTTCCAAGCGTTACAATCTTGGGACTAAACTTAATATACCTTTTATATATTTCATATACATGGTATAATACATTATTAAGTATGTGGATATAACATTTTATAAATATTCATAAATAAAAGAACATTCTATAAAATTTTGTATTCAATTCTATTTTGCCTGAGTTTGGATTCGGGAATTGGCCTAAGATATCTTTATATACTGATGCATGTTTTTATTTTGTACATAAAAGCAGGAATAACAAATAATCACTTTGGTAATTAGAAAATCATCACCTAACGTATAAAAACTGTACAGTTATCATCATATTACATGATTGCACTGATTTGGCCAGACTATGACTTCAATGTTTATGTATTTTAATGTTTCTATATTATCCAAACAAACATTACATATTGTTGGTATACATGCATGTTTTATTATTTAAAATAATAATTGGCTACCATTATTGAGAATATTATCTCTCACCTGTCATTATAAACTTTTAGATGCATGCGGTCGCTACATATTTGTTTATTTATTTTAATACATATTTATGTCACGAGAGACCTACCCTTTTCATTTTATATATTAAAATGTACAACTACCTTCAGTTATAGACCATGAGCATAATGAAAAGAAATTTCTAACTTCCATCTACCCTATTAGCTTGAAATTGAGGATATAAAATATCAGCGGTGGTAAAACTATGGTATCACAATGGGCCCTATAGCCTAAGTGTGTCCTTCATAGACAGCCAATATAACTTCACCTAACCACTGCAGTTTTTTAAGTCAGTTTTGTAACTAATGAACTCAAAAATGATGGTTTGAGTTCCGCTACTTCACACCTTTAGGAGATTAATTTCGAAAAATCCAACAGTATATATAAACTTAATATCGTCTCGGAATTTTTAACTTCCATTATTAGCGATTTAGGATGGATTTTAATATATCTGTCGGAGCTTTATATTTCCCCAAGTGTGATTATTTCCCAATCTTCGAAAAGTTTCTGATGATAAAATAAATATAAAAACTTTATAAAAAAAATCATCAAAATCGGAGCTGCTATTGAGGACTTCCCAAGAATGACTATTTTATGTAATCCTTGATGCGACTAGATATGGAAATTGAGTTTTTTATTTTCATATTTCGACGATGGTTTTGGTTTCCTTTAGGTTCAAAAATTTCTTTGCCAACATAATACGTAGAAACAAAGGTTTTCCATGAATTTGACACCTAGCCATTGATAAAACTTCATTTTTCTTTATTATCAATGGTCCTAATATCCAACGGAAGAAGTCATACCCAAATTTTTCATTATGGGCTTCCGATCTGTAATATTAGATAAAGTTTTAATTTAGACATATAGGCATGAACACCTTCATGGGTTTTATCTGACAGAATATTCTTAAAGTTATCCAACCTTTTGAAGTGTACAATTCACACAATATGCGATAATATTTAGATAAAATAATTTTGCTAAGATTGGCCTGGTAATTTTGTTGCTTTATTTTACTTTCTATTATCTTACGGGATCAATCCAACACCTAAGTTTGTTTTATTTAACTTATCTTTTTAAACTGATTTCGAAAGCATGCCAGACAAGGTTTACAATTTTAATCTAAAGTAAAATTCGAACACAGAGATTTTAATCTAAAGTAAAATTCGAACACAGTCGAAACTGTTCGACGAAAATGAAAGATTCCTATCGAACACACAGGAATGTGAAATTATTTCAAATATTTTTGAAATATTTATGAGATATTTGCAGTCAAAGATTGTCTGGGCAAAAAAGGTTCAAAATTTTTATGCTAGATTCACGTTAGACATGTAAACTTTTTTTATTGGGTTCTTCTCATCAAACTTTATGTGTTAATAAAAAGTTTAGTTTGTTTACAATAAGTGAGATATTGATGGCATAATGTGTTTTAAATGACTGTTGTATGCCAACATTTGTACAACCTATATTATCATTGTACCTACATTATGAATGGAGAGCTGTTACATCGTTTCATATGATCTACTTGATGATGGTTTTGGAAAATCACCACTACCAAATAAACATAAATGTAACATTAACTAACGGTCACACATGATTATGTTTTACAAAACGAGTCATATCTGCACGACTACTATACTTTTACTCATTAAGGGTATATGTAGTTAACATTGTAAATGTTTCATTGAATTGGAATATGCATCCAACTGAGAGAAGTACATATAGCTATCTCTCCAACTCTATCTCATATCAAAAACACGTAAGCCGTGGATAAGGTCTGGTGCGACTCTTGAGATCCACACGAATAGCTTACACCATAATAAGTAGTTCGACCGAATCGAAACGACTCGACTGAATATTATGAAATTATTTTCGGATCATATTACTGTTAATACGCTTCGTTCGACACGTCAACGAAGTTGATATCATTTTCTGTTGGTGCGATTACGATCGGGAAAAAAAAAAAGTCATCCGACTGGAAACAACTCGACCAATCTTTTCTGATCATATTGCCGTTAATACTTTTTGAACGACACCTCAATGATGTCGATATAATTTTTTGCTCGCGCGATATCGAAGTCATTACAATAACTTCCTATACCGGGAAGTTAAAAATCATCTCAAATCATATATCTCCTGAAACACACTTACTCGACTCTGGATGCTTATAGCCGGATCTTATCGAATGGAAACGAATGGTTTTCGAGGTTGCCACCCATTTTGAATTACGATCAGGATGATAATTACGTCCAGTTATAATCATTGTGAAAGTTCCATGAAATTTTAACAAAAAAAACCAAATCCAATATTAAAGGGACCGATTCATTTTCACAAATATACAATGATTCATCCAAAAGTTATAAACAATATTATATACTCCAACATAAAATGTGATATTGAATATTGGGATATTTGGATTATTATGTAGATATTTTATACAATAATTATAAATATACAACACCAGGTGTAAAATACAAAAAGATATTAATTTATATTATACAGTGTGCACAATTAAGTCAGTCATCACGATATGGAAAACTGTTTAACCTCCGAACTATAAAAAGGGGTGTTATAAGTTTGACCGCTATGAGTTTGTATCCGTGTTTGTCTGTCTGTGATATCGTAGCGCCTAAACGGATGAACCGATTTTAATTTTTTTGGTTTCATATGAAAGGTAACTTAAGAAAGGGAGTGTTCTTAGCTATGTTTCATGTGCGAGCTTAGAGTTCCTGGTTTAATTCATTTCGTCTACCAATATTTCAATTACAATATTTCTGAAAAACACAAATTGTATACCTATAATCCGCGTCCACATATTGGAGAATATGCAAATCTGCATATTAAACAGTTTTTCATTTAAAAAAGAAAACAAAAAAACAAAACATACAAAACTGTATATAAGCTCTTTGTACAAAACAAATATCATAGCAGACACATATCGCGTGCATTTACAGGTTAGAGATTTCCCTCGCGTTTTCTGTATATAAACTCTTTGGATTCAAAAACATTCATGAAAGATGTTAATATACCTTGCAAACATTTGAAGTTTTACATTAAATTTTTTATTCAGGATGTATGAGCATGGTAGTGGTTGCACAAATTTAAAAATAGATATTTTCAATTTTGATGATAAATTTATATTATTACTTGACGATATAAGACGAAAAGTAAGAATAAAATTTTTCAATATCTGGCTTAATTTTCAAAATATCGAAAATTGAAAATTTTGTTTAATTATTTAGCTTTCGATATTTCGAAAACCAAGACACATATCGAAAAGTTTTATTCTTATTTTTCGTCTACATTCATCAAGTTATAACAAAATTCATCATCAAAGTTGAAAATAAGATAAAAATAATTTCAACCCTTAATCTACCCTGCTCATCCCTTATATGGACGGTGACACTTAGTTTTTTTCTTTTCTAATTCATTGCTAAAATGTTTACTTTCTATTAAAAAGTTTTTTTTAAATTTGTTTTCATTCATTCCAAATGAAAATTATCAAAAACTTCCAAAATATGTCGTTTTTTGAGATTCCTCCATAAAAGCCAATGTATTTTATATCGATTTTTAATGACTGTTTTCTTAAAAATTTGCACGGATACCTAAGCTTAAATTTTAATCACATATTCTTTGAGTAAAAGACTACCTACAAACAAATTTTGAGCCTATAAATCAAACATTGTTGTCATGCTCATACATCCTTAAATGAACGATTAAAAATAGATTTCGATAGCTTAGATGACATTTTTTGGACTTATAATAAAACATATATAAGCGAATAATAGATAACGTTATAAATAATGATTATTTTAACGTGATCTACCATTTTTGGAAGGCCGGCTACTATAACTTGAACCATCCTGCATATTATACACAACATATAATGAGCTAGTATATTATATTATAGTTATACATACCATATATAACATGATAATAATAATATTACTACAATCAGGTATAATGAATTTAAGTAAATCCAAAATTAATATCATTATTAGAACAAATAATAATAATGTTCAAAATTTGTTATTATTTTATAATCGTGAAACAATTTTCAGTTGCCAATATCGATTGCATTTTAATTAAATCTGTTTTTAATATTTATATGTATTGCTTAATCATTGTTAACAGCTAGATTTTACTAAAAAGTAAAAAATAATTATAATTTTATAAAAGCGTGGAATGCTCTCTAAATTTATTATTGCTAGTTTAAATTTATTAACAGAAATTGACCGACCCCACTTCATAACATATAACATAGCAAATAGTTATGATATTTGAAGGTAATAATTTATTAGTATTTAACATTTTTTTCAATGAAAAATTGATTTTAAACGATCGAAAACGATCTCAAACGTAAGAAAGAGCCAATATAAATTACAAATAAACTCGTCACCGAATCGGATCAGGGGCTTTCTAATGTCTAATAAAAAGACGTACGTAAGTTGTTTGATGGAATTGAAAGCTCTATAGAAATAAATTTGCAAAGAGTTCGAGCTTAGAGCTTTTATATTTTCAGAGCTGATTACAAATATATATCTGCCCTGCTTCTTTGTCATCAATTTCATACCATAAGAAATAATTTTCATTTTTATCTCCAGAAATGGCTGACATTTGTTTTAATTAACTCTATTAATTTCATATATACAGATCGATATAACAAAAATTAATGGCATTAGTACCATAGCAGAGGGAGTTAAACTACTGCGAACTTATCGGTAAGCTGTAAACTTTCCCTAAAATAACATTTTAAATTAGAATTTATATTGAGTTAAATAATTTTAAATTCCTAATTAAAATTTAAAAACAATATGATTTTATTGCTTAGCTTAAAGCCGGTTGTGTAATTTTAATTCAATAAATAAGTCCAATAAACTTGAAACCAATAGAACACTTTTTGCAAATTATTGTAAATAATGATATAATTAATAACCAAAACTGACAAATGGATTGGGAAATCGACCATAATTTCAAATTTACATAAATCTATTACGAGACATAAATCAAATCAGATGAGAGCTCAACGCAAAACCGATTAAAGTATTGATCTCATCGTGAGAATTTTAAACTTTTGTGTAATAGGGTCAGTTCTTGTTTATTTTCGGTGAATGATTGTAATATACATGCACATTCTATTCTTTTTGTTATATTACTATAGGTCTAAAGGCAGATGTGGTATTTGACAGTTATTTTAGACTAGCGACCCGCCCCCTCTTCGCACGGCTGCAATGCTGATACTAAATACACTACAGAAAAACTGTGAACGTTGTATATAAAAACATATCGGCTCGCTCTGGCTTCGCACGGGTATAAAATATATAGCCTATGTGATTAAAATCGATCCAGTAGTTTTGATTTATTCATTACTGCCCGTGGCCCGCACGCGTTAAATTTGGAGTAAAACAATCCCCCTTTCCCTATTCCATGAAGATTTCCTGCTATCTTTGTAATATCTAAATTCATACACTACATTTTTACTTATTTACTTTTTACATTTTTAACTATTAACCTCAAAAATAGCAGTACTTCTCCACTATTTAATGTATGTTATTATACATATAAACCTTCCTCTTGAATCACTCTACCGCATCAAAATCCGTTGCGTAGTTTCAAAGATTTAAGCATACAAAGGGACATAGGGACATAGGGACAGAGAAAGCGACTTTGTTTTATACTATGTAGTGATTAGTAAAGTTGAAATATTTCAAAAAATATTTATCCGAAACTGCTAAAACTTCTTGATCCTGTTGCCAGTACCTAAACAAAGTTAATTGAAAAGCAGCAAGTATTGATTTTAGTGCTCGTGGTAAATTCATCAGTTTTTGTACTTAATGAAACATAAAAAGAAAAGTGCGATAAACTTTATTTTCATCTTGACTCCGTCAATTTTCATACAAATGATTTGAATTTTTCCATTTTCCTAGCTTTTTGTAGTATTTTTTTTACATAAATTTTCCAATCGTGTTGATTTACTACGCCTGATTTTAGACCTATATATTTGCATGAATGTATTCTATTGATTTGCAATATGCTAATAATTTAAATGTCATTATTGACATGAACAACCAAATGAATATTGTATTAAGTGCACGTATTGATGTATATACTATCTACTATACTCTGACTTTTATTAATACTACATTAGTTGACAGTAACAAACAAACATCATTCATTATTATAATAGCAGTAATAATAATCATATGTTTACTTAAATTGTGTGTGTACAGGGAGTCCTTTTTGACGATTAATAGCTAACTACATATTAATTTTTTATTTATTGATATTTAATGAGTATGTATAAATTGACACGACAATTGATTAATATTACATCATATGACAGTTGTACTTATTAAAATCATTCATAAAATTTTAGGAAAAAACAAGTAAAAACGAACAATTGACTGAGTTAATTGTTGAAATACAATGTAAAGACAGTGTTGATTACGGAATCGTTTTGCCCTAGTTTGACCCTTCACGAAAAAACAATGAAAAAAAAGTGATATTAGCAACGAATGTCAAAGCTCTTAGTTTTTTAAATTGAACTGCAAACACTGAAAAAAGTTCGGCAATTTTGCAGTTTTCCACGGATTACGCAGGTAGCACAACTTTTTTTTGCTTGCTAAACGCAGTTTCACACTCCTCTAAGAAGTTTGAAAAACATACCTACCAAAAAAGCAGCTTTGCATTGCGTTTTGCGATTTTAATGTAGGATTTGAATGGACTGGCGTACAAATGTTATTACAAATGTTGTTTATAGTTTTGGTACATAATTCCATTGTTCTATTTATTATTTAAATAGAATTTGATTTTAGCGAAATAAAATAGCTAAAGCACAGATAGCACATAGATGCCGCTACATATTTAATTGTAATAAAATAGAATTAACCTATACACATGGAAAAAGCTAACAGCGTATACTGTATGTACCAGCGTGTGTTATTGTGAAATATGTACTAATTATCAATTGAAAATCAGGGGAATAATTATAACTATTTTGAGGAATCTCATTAACATCTACGGTAAACACACTGCATTGGTGGTAACGTAACAAACCAATCTGCGATAATTTACGCGTCACTATTTTCCCACGATCATTCACTTGCGACTAATCACTGGCAAATGATTCAGATAGTGTATGGAATCACAGGATTAAAGCATGCATTCTGCTGGCTCCACCCCAGTAGAGGCATGATCATGGTCATACCGTGGATCAGAGAGGGGACGGAATCGTAGATTTGGCGTAAGAGATAAAAATACCCGCAAAACCCTGCTAGCTCGAGCAATTGCTAGCATAGACAAACCGTCGATCAAAATTACTTGTGAAAAACTATAGATAGCAAACCTCAAAATGATTTTTACTATTTAAAATAGTTAAGGAGCACATTTACACAAAAATATTTACCTAAATCTGTGTAGATGATATTCATCAAATTGTTAAATAGATAAAAATATATTACTTTGAGACGTATTACATTTTTATTTCTTAAAATTCGTTTTCAAACAATATTTTTAGAGTGTTTTTATTATTTCGAATCTCGATAAAAGCTTAGAATATGAAGATGCTTGTTCGTCAATCACATTTTTATAATATATTCATTCAATATGATTTATTTTATTTTTGAAAAGCTACAGTTCGATTGCTTATTCTTGAAGAATCAATATAATGTAAGTTGTCTATAAAGATACATGTGATCCATTAGGAAACTTTTATCATTTATTCTACATAGAGTATAAATAAATTATGACCACTATCGACGATTGAATTACTAAAAGATAATGTTAAAGGGGAAATTAAGGAAAAAATGCGTGTCCATGTAACAAATTCAAAAACTTCCTTTTCATCTCGATATGATGTTTAGCATTAGAACAAAATACAGGACCAGCCTTCAACATTTATAATTAAAGAATCTGTAATCTCCGTTATTTGTATAGTAATAAAATATTTTATCAAAAAGTTGTGAAGGCATTATATAATCATTTCAGTACTGCTATACACTTTTTATAAAAGAAATTATATCCTTGTGACTTGTTTAGGGTCAATACCTAAAACAATTTACCATAGCAAACTTTTAGTAAATTGTACATTTCAAGATGGAAATACAATTGTATGCGAAGAAAGACTGGTTAGTAGTTTTTTTTTTCATTTAAATAGATACAAATCTTATGAAACATGGCTCTACTTGTTGGTACTATAGAATAAGTAAGTTTGAAAAATTTTTAATCTAAGGGATCCCCCGGCGTTTATGACAACTTTAGATGAAAATATTTTTTTGTTTTTTTAAATTTTTGAATTTTAACTTTTTTTTTGGAGTTATTATTGTTTCTATAATTTGTTTTTAGTTCATGACTTTATATCCTCGACAGAACGCCGTCTTCAATTTATTGTGACTTTATAGTCTATCACGTTAAGGCGTAACCAATTCAGTCCGCGGTATGCTTAGGGTAGCGGATTCGATTCCCGCCGTCGCAACAAAATTAATTTATTTAATAGTTGTGATGGGCTGGTGTAGTGCATGGGATATGCATGAAGGAGGTGCACTCAGCCTCTGAAATTGAGTAGCTAATAAATGAAATTATCAGCAGAAAGGTGGTAAAAGACATAATTATATAGTATCACAATGGGCTCTATAGCCTAAGTGTGTCCTTCGTGGCTAGTCAATATGACCTAACCTAACCTAACACTCTTTGAAGTAAATTGAGAAAATCACACAAAAAAATTAGAAATAAGACAAAACAAAAGCAATAGGAGTGTAACAATCTTCATATAGGTTAGATATAATGTGATGAATTTATTATTTTAATCTGCTACACATAAAACTATCATTAAATAGAAATGAAATACATAGAAAATGGGTAAGAAAGATGTTTAAACGATGAGTGGTGCTACAATAATAATTTATTTAAACCATTTAAGTGGTTGGCAGAATGTGGAATGGACCAAGTAATAACAATTGTAATGAGTGAAATGATATTTTTTTAAACGTTCTACTTTATGCACAGTGAAATTTTTCATTCTTGTCTTTTTTCAACTATAAAAAAAAACGGTCTAATATACTCATATAACTTGCATATCGTTAAATATGTATGCTTTTGTTTTGTAAAACCTTAGTAAGTAACGTCACTTAGTTAGTTAGGTCCTTTGAATGCAAAATTTTGAATTACCTACTTTTTTAAGTATTTATTGTGTTTAAAGAACAAAGTCAGTTTAAATATTTCAATTTCGTTAAATATGTATGCTTTTGTTTTGTAAAACCTTAGTAAGTGACGTCACTTAGTTAGTTAGGTCCTTTGAATGCAAAATTTTGAATTACCTACTTTTTAAAGTATTTAATTGTGTTTAAAGAACAAAGTCAGTTTAAATATTTCAATTTCAATTAAAATATTTCCAAAAATTTGTCCCGAAAAAAGATAGCTCTTTAAGTATCCTTTTCATCTCATCTAATTTCCTTGACCATCACTTTGATATTGACTTAAGAAGGAGTGTCATAAATCGATTTATGCCTTGTAAAACGATTTTTGGAAACTTAGGTTTAAAATGTTTTCAATCAAGTCGGTTCGACCGTTTAGGGCCTACGATGCCACTGAGAAACACAATTAAAGACCTTATAACACTCCTACTTAAGTAATATCAAAGTCATGGTCAAGGAAATTAGATGAGATGAAAAGGATACTTAGAGAGCTATCATTCTTTGGGACAAATTTTTGGAAATATTTTTATTGAAATTGAAATATTTGAGTTAACTTTGTTCTTTTGAATTATTGTTTTGAATTACCTAATTATTTTACCATTTCACTTTTCGAAATAAATTGAGCCAGGTTTATTTGACCATTCATTTCTATAGTAATTATTCATATGTTCAAATTATATGTCATGCCGTTTCCAAACTGAATCGATTTTGAAAATCGTCGCCAAGTTTTTAGTTTTTTCGGATACGGAAATCTGAACTCGCTCTTGAAACATAGCTAAGAACACTCTCCATTAAATTATCTTTCAAATGAAACCAAAAAAATTAAATTGGTTCATCCGTTCAGGCGCTACGAAGCACAGGCAGATAAACACACAGTTTGGGGGTTAAAAATAGTGCGTATCAGGGCTACTTAAAAGTAACCTTTCCTCCCAAAATTCTGGTTCTTAATGCCAGGTAGTTCCAAAGTTACATTTCTATTGAACTAGTATTAATTTCGAATGAATGTACATACAAGTTTACAGGAAGGTCGACAAAATTAATGATGCCCACTTTTTTTTACTGACTAATAATTTAAAAGCTATTATAATCTAGCAATACTTATGCAACATGCATCGTCATTGTGTGGTATATTTAATGAGAAAGTATATAACGACAGAGATAAAAACATACATCGCATCGTAAGATGATACCTTTGAGATCGGTTCATTTAAAAGCGGAAAATCTAATTAAAATGGATTATATGTTTTATAACTAAGAAGTTTGTGATGAAAAATTTATGTCATGCATGTATGTATCTTTTACCGGTGACAATTTACTTTTTCTCGACTCATTTAATTTAAAATTTATCGATGTAAATATTTTTGCTTTTGAAATTTCTATAGACAAGTTTTGTTTTGGATCCGAAAATCCAAATCAAAATTTTTCGCTTTTGTCTACGTGTCATTGTCAAGACAATGTATTAAAACTACCTTTAGAATGATGACTTTATGTGTTCATGCTTTCGGGAATCACGCGTTCGGCACATGTGTCAAATAAACTTATAAATCATAACCTCTACAAAACGTCTTATATATAACCTATAACCTCTTATAAGAAATAGTTTGATTACGTGACTGTTGAATGATCGTTGAGAGTGAAAATATTGGGGTGAAGAAATAATCTAAATAATTAAATTCATTTTAACTTATTTCATCATAATTTTATCACAAGTTTTTTTAATCAACTGAGTAGAATATTAAACTAACGAAACTACACGAACAGGGCTGAAAATTTCCTTAGTAAATTTTTTTGCTTACATTTTTATTCTCGTGATAAGAGAAATTCTCACAATTTCTGAAATATTTGAAAATAGATAGAATAAAGGATCTAAATTAATTATTAAGGCAACCCGGAGAACTAAAGATCTAATCTGATGTCAGAACATGAAGTCCCCCCTCAATCTCTCAAACTCTTAATGAAACTATTTTTTGATTAGTTAAACACAAAATAGATTTAAAATGTTTCACCCTGTATATATACATATGACATAAAGGTACTCTAGCGTCCACGCCACATTTTTTTAAATCTGTTTAAAACATAAGATATTGTGTAAAAATATAAATGGTATATTTTTATATTTAATACAAATAAATAATAATATTTATTATATAATGTAATAAATAATGCATTGTGGTTTGTTTGGTATCAAATAACGCATAACGCCACATTACCAATGCCACACCACGTAAATACTATATATATATATACTTTTGGTTCTGTCTGGGCGCGATAGTGATACAAAAGATGCATACACAAGGTAAAATTTAACAAACAGCGTGCGCCGAAACAACGTTACATAGCT
Source organism: Chrysoperla carnea (assembly GCF_905475395.1). NCBI lineage: Eukaryota > Metazoa > Arthropoda > Insecta > Neuroptera > Chrysopidae > Chrysoperla > Chrysoperla carnea. Next base: position 18,797,032 of record NC_058338.1, read on the forward strand.
GTGACATAACAACAAAAACTACATTTGAACATATTCGCACCGTGTGTCAGTTTTATTGGAGGCGTTTCCATGGTAACGATACACTACTTTAATTTAAGAATTGTATGGATGCATATATAATTGGATGGATTGCATTTATTACTTACAATGAAAATTTAATATTATTGTTTCACAAATTTAAATAACTAATTATGATAATTTACATTTGAAAAATAATATTTGTGCAATTTGATTCCTTATTTTCACAATTTTTAATGCATTAAGTTTAGTGTTTTTCAATAATTTTATTTTGACATTTTCTATAACATTTACATGTAAAGAATTGCAAATTAGTCATAAAAGTCTCCTTGTTCGCCAAAATATTACACTGGAAACGCTGGCATCGTTTTTATTGTCCTTATCATGACTACGCACACAACGAATATAAGTATTTATAAAAGTTTATATGTATCTAAGGCAAGTTAGCAAAAAGACAATAGATGTACCACAAAGGTATTGGATATTTACTAAAATTTAACAAGTTCTCGTATTCAAAAATCGATACATACTCAGGTGTTTAATTAATAAGTATATATTACAACTTATTCTACCTACTAAAAACTGAAGTAGTAGTTTTCGTTAAAATATAAACACCGATCCTGTAGAAGTTTAAGAATTTTTGAAGTATTTTTATCTGAGTATCGTTCAGAATTAAACGATTACGAAACAATTAATGTTATCAGCATTTACGAAATTTTTTTTTTAAATATAACATTTTCAAATCAATGTTTTAATTCATGTACCATAATTTTGTAGCACCTTGCAATACAGTAAGCATAGCCGAATGTTATTGTCATTGACAATGTGAAGCACCCCTAGGGTGATATTCACATCTGTCACATATGAGTATATTATATATTATAAATAAATAGGTACATGTTTGAAAAATACGATATATGATCCCGTTTTTAGATATTATTGAGTAGGTTTGAACGTGTAATGTTCTCCTGTATTGAATAGTTAACTAACCATAAACATTCCTCCCACTAAGCTTACTCGATGCTGAAATATTCAATATTCAATTCAATGTTTACCTTCTATACAAAAACTTTACCAAAAAATGCCCAAATTTGTTTGTTTTTCCCAAAGTAACAACAAAACTTCAAGTAGAAAAAGAGTTTGCTTATCTTCGTTTATCTATTGGTTATGGATTCAGGACTGTCATACGTCTGGGAATTCAAAGCAGATGCTTTCTTTATATAACTGTTATTTTAACCAAATACGAAATTCAGAAAATCTTTGATTTTTACTTTGCCTTAACACATCAGCACTCGCGTCAACCGTTCGGTAATCTTTAGCCGCGTGATGAGAGATTTGATCGCGTTGTGTACATGTGTCAATATTCTTTAACATATTTTCTACATAATTTTATGTAAATTTATTTTTTAATGAAGATTTCATCAAATTTTTATCACACTATATTAAACTAACGAAAGTACACAACAACAGACCCGAAATTTCCGAAGTTAATATTTTTTTCCTTGCAGTTTTACCCTCGTAGTGAGAGAGTAAGGACTTTCTAAAATATATTTTTTTAAACTGCAGATAGATTGAAAAATTGGTAGTTCGAAAAACGATTAAATTATATGAGGATAAAAAAAAGTTTCAACAGCATATACCATTTGAAATGTATCATGATTTTAATCGAACAAAATTCTCATATCGCGCGAGTGCTGACGGGTTAAAAATAATATTGAAACTTGTTAAATTTATAATGTTTAGAATACAATACTTCACCAAAAAATAGCATAAATATACAATAAATACATATATAATAATATTTATATGAAGTGAATCTTTAACAGATGTTTCAACAAAGATAAACCTTCATAGAATTCACGCTGTATAAAATTATGTGTGGTGTGTAATGTTGCTTACCGAAAAAAAATAAATTATTATGTATTACCTACAACAATAGGGTAGGAAATATTTATAACCTATAAATTATTGTAAAAAAAAATATAAAAAATAGGGAATATTTTTGTTACTGATACATGTACTATACTTTTTAAATATTATACAAAAGATATTCTACAAATAATATAATACAGAAAGATATTTTTTACCACTTAATAGTAAATTTATTTCTAGTGGAATAAATAAAAAGTGAAACATAATATATTCTAAATTAAAAAATTATTCGGTCAACACGTTTTATCGAAGGTGTCTAAATAGACGTTCCTTAAATGATGCTTATAAAAACGATGAATAATTGTTTTGTTTAGATAATGGTACCGGAACAATACATAAACTACCGAGTATTTGATTTACCGAAATATGAGTTACGTCTAGTTTTTTTTTCAAAAATTTATTAAACAAAATAATATCCATCTTTTAAATGATAGTTAATAATTTTTTTTTTAATTTCTGTAAAATATGATTTTTCAAATTTTTGTGAATTTTGTCAAATTTTTGATCAAACTCGGTGGATGGGGTAATTTTGATCCAAAAAGTATAAAAATCAGATAAATTCTATTAAGATATCGCAATATTTAGATCGATTTAAGTTTGTATCTCCAAAACTATTAGACCAGTCGTCAAATGCACCCAATTTTTGTACTTTTTGGGTCAAAATTACCTTATATACTGAGTTTCATCGAAATTGGAGATACCAAAATTTTCTCGATTTTTTGCAATTTTATTAAGGGGTACCCCTTTGATAAAATCGAGAAAATCACAAAAAAAGTTTTGTTTTGGAATTTGATGAAATTCGGTAGATGGGGTAATTTTGATTAAAAAAAGTATAAAAATCAGGTTAATTTAATGATTGGACCTCCAGAAAGTTACAATGTCAGCGAGTATCATGTTGCCCATGATACTCGCTGAACTACATTTTCAAAAAAATAAAATCCATAAAGTTGCGAACAAAAGGGTGGATAAGTGAGGTCCATAACTAATAAGTGAGAGCCATAATGGTCAATTTTGACATCTATAAGGTACGATCGATGAACATTTCAAAAAATTTAACCAAAATTGCATCATCAGTACAAAAGTAATAGCTCCATTTCCTACGACAATCCACGAAAAATTTCGATACTAGCATAATAATTTAAAATAAGGAAAATTTTAACGAAAAGTATAATAAATTAATCAATTCATCAACTCAAGAAAATAATATGAACAACAAAAAAAACAAGTTTCTTTTTTAATATATTAATAATATTGTGATGGATATTTCAATAAAAAAAACTGCATTATAAATAACGATGTATTTTAGTCAACCAAGACATATATTGTTATAATAATAATAATAATAATAATAATAAATATACTGAAATTCACTTTAAAAGTGAATTATATTGTTTATATATAGCTCTTAAGTATCATGGGAATTTTCTTATAATGTGTTACACAAACCACGAATGCATTATATACATAATACACTAGTATATGTATATTATAGTAGTGGGTAGCTCTCAGTGCTCATTGCATACGTAATGATCATGGCGTATGGGAAGGTTGTCAAGATACGTCATACTTTTAACTTATGGGGCAAGTTCTTTCTTTTATGTCAGAATTTAGTAAATTGAAGCAATTTGTAGCAAAGTTAAGAAAGTCGACTTTTGTTATTTTAAACTAGCTTGGTACCTACCCGCTTTACTGGGCTTAAAAATAAATACCACCGCTTAATAGCCTCCACCTCTATTGATCTCACTTATCCCCCTTGAAACACTTGAAGGGATTGTTTTACACAGCTAAAATATATGCACAGTTTTCAATTCTTTTAAAATGAAATAATCATAATTCATTATGTATATTTAAAAAGATGAGAATTAAGTATTTCAGAAAAGATGACCATGAATTGTTTGACATTTACTATTCTAAATTTTTACAGAAATCTTCAAAATTATGATCATAGATGGAGCAGTAAATGATCTGTTGTGACTACTTTCCTGTACGTTCTCTGCATAATATATAAATATTATATAACAACCACGACAGTTCATTCATTTCATTATGATATAGAATAGATTATAGATATATACAGTGTGACGCATTAAAGATAAAGACATTCTCATATTCTCGTTAGTTATTGGATTATCGATTAAAATTGTTCACAGTCATACAGAGTGATTGGTCAAATTTTTTTAAGAAACTTAACAGAAAACAGAACTTTAAACTCCTACTACAAATTGAAAAACAGGGAAGATAATCAATATTTTGCCAATCGTCAGAAGTGGATAGAGATATCGAAAAAAATACTATTAGAAAAAGTTGCTTATAATATTTGTTTACCTGTTTATCGATTTTCATATCAAAATTTGCGTTTTTAATTTTTTTTCAATATTTTAATCCATACTACATAACATAATCATAGTTATTACAGGATTATTAATTACATTAATTAATTAAAATATTAATTATTACATAATTATTACAAGAAAGTGTATTTTTTAATTTAATAACTAGTGTACTATGGAATGTCAAAACTGGACAAATTGATAATTTAATAATGTTAGGTATTCAAATACTTCATTTAACTTGTAATAATTTTGAGTAAAGACCAAAGTAATGAAAAATTAAAAATGCGAATTTTGTCATGAAAATCGGTATATGGATATAGAAAAAATAGTAGCAGTAACTTTTTCTTATAGTTTTTTTGCGATATCTCTAACTATCAATTTGTAGTAAACTAAGTTTAAAGTTCTGAAATCGGTAAAAAAAGTCACCCATCCCACCTCTGACAAAATGGTTTCGGATTTATTGGAAAATCTGTTGCCTGACTCTTGAATAACTATTGTCTATCTTTCAAATATCTGTTTTCTGTCTATTGAAAAATATCAAAATCAAGAGGATTTTTAACTTCTAGTCTCTCGTTGATGTATTGTCTCGTTTCTATCCGTGTCTGTCGTGGCATCTCTAGTTTCAATACTCCTTCTTTATTAAGCTCTTGTCAAGATCCATCTTGTCAAGTTGTAGACAAGTAGAATTTATACTAATTATTGAATTTATTTTAATAAAAACATAAATCTTTATAAAAAAAAGAGTAAATAAGACAACAACTCTCTTTAAATTAGTTTACATTCTAGTAAACAGCAACATTTTACTATAACTAAGTAAATGTCCTTAAGCATATTTAAACTGCAACCAGTAATATTTTTTTTTTTTTACTTCTTTTTACCTCCATACACAGACTTGAAACCTGAATCATACTTTCGTGGATTATCTTCGCGAAGATCGCCTCCTTTCACAAGTATCTCATTGGTATGGTTGTGACATACAAGTGGCAACAATCGATGCGGTAGCTCTCTGTGCACTAGAATGTAGATATGATATTAACCAGTATTCCCATGGATGTTTCGTGTTGCTTTCGACTCGGGTACAAAGAGAGCACACAAAAGAGGACATTACAATCGAGACAAAATATTTTCAATATCACCTAAAGCTAGCTACATCAACATTTCTTGCCAACCTTTGAGAGTTATTTGTTAAATATCGAAGATCGTTACTGAAAAATATTTTATATATAGAGGCTATGTTTACATCGAGTTAATTTTTATTACATTTTATTTACATAAAAGATTGTTGAGTACTCATAGAGTACATTTATAGTGATTGTAGTGTTTGGTATTGGTAGGTAGGTATAGATAGATGAGATTAAATTATTATGGTGTTATCATTATAATTTATGATAACAGTTACGCGATGAATCTGATAAACAACCAGAGGGTGATACATACTACATACTACAGTTATTACTATTATCATTATTATTATTACTCTGACTAGTGTTATTATTGGTCTCTAAATCCTATATCTTGTATGTTGTATAATATAGCTACATCAGTCATTTAATCAGTTTATTCCACTTACCTATCAATTTTTGCAAACAAAGTTAGCTTTTGGTAACATAAAATTTTATGGGGAAAACTCAATATAAAAGGTTTCAAATAAAGCCCCACATAAAAATTTTGGGTATTTTCTGCCAAGAAAGTTTCGACTGCAGACATCTTGTTAAATAATTGACTTTGGTTCCATGCAAATTTCATGTAATTTCATTTAAATCATTTTCTTAGTTAAATCGTTATCATTTAGCTCTCTCAAAAATTTGAGTTTCTTAGCGTAAAAACCTGGTTCTTAAATCGGGAATAGTTTTCAAACCTAGAGGGTGTTGGAGCTAATCGTATAGAGTGTTTGTCTGAATCCAAACGCATGAAGTACTTGAATCAAACGATTTATATTTGGTATGAAGAACTTTTTTTACAGTGCATTCATAGGATTCTGCTCATCAAACTCTTTAATTTACTACAAGTTTGCCTGAATTCCAAAAGTGAGAGTTGAGAATCCAAAATTATTTGACTATAAATCATCATATATCCTTAGTATTTTATATTATCCATATAAAATAAAACGCATTAGCAATTAATAAGTAATATACTGTAGTGATACAGTTATGACAAACGAGATCGTAGATGTTACTTCTTTTATATAAAAAGGTTAAAAAAAACATTTTTTTTCATGTTAATTAAATATTTATAATTAATATTATTAATTAAACAAATCAACTTAACAATTGACTGAGTTATATATTGAAATTGCTTGTATAAATAGTGTTCATTACTATAGAGAAAATTTTTACTTCACATATCATCCACTTGTTTCTTCCACTCGTAGGTTCATGTATGGAACATAATATGGAAAGATAAACCACTTTAATGCCATACAGAAACTTCAGGCATAAAAGCAGGTCGATCGATAAGCTCGTGACATTGTAGCACTTAAACGAATGAACCGATTTACTTTTTATTTTTTACGCAGCCTTTTAAAAATCTTCGCTTTTTTTCTAGTTGTTGCTTTTCTAGTTCTTGTTTCGGGTATGAAACCTTAAACTCATAATTGCTACATAACAAACATGCTGTCGATAATAGTACTTTTCAAACAAAAATAAATACAAATCGGTTCATCCACTTAGGAGCTACGGTGCTTCAAAACCAGGTTTGCAAAACGGATGCACCGATTTTAATTTTTTTGCAAAGGTATAATTTGATCGAAAGTTTTTTTGGCTATTGGGTGAATTGGGAAGCCTTTTACTTAGTTTATTGAAATAAATAATTCAAAAAACTAAATAAAAAATGAAATACAAAACATCAGATTTTTCATTTCGTTTGCGGGCAAAGGTAGATTTATAGTTCGAAATTCCAGAGATCGTTGATTCTCGTTAAAATGTTGATAACTCAGGGCTTTTTACAATAATTTATTTAATGGTCAAATTCCTTGAAAAAGTCTAGAGAAAAGATAACTTATTAACATATTTTGAAATTGTACGAATTCTCATTTATCCTTAATATTGCATTATTCTCATTTATCCTTAATATTGCCACTTGTGTAATTGAAACTAGGAAAATTTGATTAATAAAACTGATTTTATTTTAAAAATTCAATTATATTCGAACGTTATAGTTGGAAGGAAAATCTTTGCGAACAAAACAAATAAAATGAATCCCTATTATTAATAAAAAAAATGCATAAAATTTTCACACTTTTAAAGCTATCCCCAAAGTAAAATATAGGTACTGTTGCATATACCTAAACAAAAAAAATTATATATAGTTTAACAAACTTGCTGGGTTGTTTAGTATAGATATAACTAACTTTATACGGCTATTTTTATATACGCCTACAAATTTTTATGATGCTACTAGAAAAACTTACTCATGATTTAACTTTTGCCCAAAAATGTTACACCGTGTTTCAAAAAAGATACGGGCAGATTCAATATTTTCTATGACTAAAATCGTTGAAATGGTTAATTTTTCTATCAGAATTCTACTGCATGAAATCTGTATGTCCAGTCATGGTTTGCAATTGCATGCAGTTATACCATCACTGCATGCAGTTAAATATGTCAACTGCAAACAGTTAAATATGTCAACTGCAAACAGTTGAGTCATGATTGGATATTTATAGTATGTCAGATTGAGGCTTTTTTCTTAAAGTATATCTTCATATGTGGCGCCTAATAGGAGGGCAGAGGGACCTTTTTTTGCAATTTATCACCCTTAAAAAAATTCTGAATACCAACCGATACGAAGTTGTCTTAACACCATTGCGAGGTAAAATATGGCGAATGGTGCCACAAATGTGATACAACTACATAGTTTTATTTGAAATGCAACATAGTTTTAAACGGTTTTTTCCACTTACATATTATAACAAAATAGTGATGTGATTGTCACAACTACATGAGCAGGTAATAAATGTGTGGATAGGAAAAGATAGGATTTGTTAAACACAATTTACGATGAGTATAAAAAAATATTCTTAATCGAAATTTTATGATACTTTCGGTATTAAATAAAAAAAACACACACACAAACTTTATTGAAAAATATAACTTTGCAGATGTTTTAGTAAGTAATAGCCATAAAGGTAACACCTCCAAAAGAAAAAATGAATAGGTCGTTGTGGGTGCTACCGAATGGTTGTTTCACTCTCGTGTTAAAATGAAACAAAACAACCTTTTTCCATTTAATAAGTATATAAAAAAAAATGCGTTAGTGTGAAAAAAAGAAAACGCTGACCTGTTATGAAAGTAAATATTATATTTTAGTGCATACTAGAGTGATACCCACCCGCTTCGCTGGGTTTGAAAGTACAGATTGATAAAGATTGCTCTCGCTTATCCCCTTTTTATAACACTCGAAATAATGGTAAAGATTCTTTTACTCAGGTAAAATATATGTATGGTTTTCTATTTTTTTAAATGTATAATAGTCATAATTATTCATATATCATTATTCATTATCTCAAAAGATGGCCATGAATTTTATATTGAATATTTTTTCAGAAATCTGTAATTTATGGTTATGTCAGATTAAATTAATTTTTTTTTTATTAATATATCTTTATAAATTATATCTCATGTGTTATTCTGAAGTATGAGCTATATTGCTGTACAGTTTCATTAAAAACCATTCGCTAGTTTAAGCGTGAAAGCGTAACTAACAAACAAACAAACAAACACCCATGCTTACTTTCGCATTTATAATATATACAGATGTGTTTATATTGTAGTAGAAGCTCTCTCCTAGAATAATAATACATGTAAAAATTTCGAATGTCTTTTTGAATGGGGCTGAAATAATATCACTTTATTGTATAATATAATACGATAGGTTAATACTTAAAATATTATAGCTTAAAATGTTTACTTCTATTATAGAGGCGATACTTGTAAGAGTTTCAAGATAAAAAAAATTTTGCAATCTTTTGTAATTTTTTTTACGTACCCCTTTTGAAAAAATAGAAAAAAAAAGGCTTTTTGGATCAAAATTACCTTATATACTATCATTTATCGAAGGGGCACCCCTTTGAAAAAATCCAGAAAAACGCAACGAAAATTTTGTTTTGGAATTTGATGAAACTCGGTGGATGGGGTAATTTTGTTCCAAAAAGTATAAAAATCAGGTCAATTTAATGATTGGACCTATAGAAAGTTACAATATCAGCGAGTATCATGGACAAAACTTGATGGATAAATGAGGGCTATAACGTGATAGTCTTAAAAAGAAATTACCCAGCAAAGCGTGCGGGTATCTGCTAGTTTAATTATAAAGCCACAAACAATTTGATTAGAATAATGAATTTATTATACATTTCCTAATTCATCTTTACAGTTAGAAATTGCAATATGTTCACAGTTGGTTGACAATTCATCCCTACATTCTACAAGGGTTGTTTCTAAAAGGAAGTTGAATGATGACTCTATCCGGTTTTATGATAAAATTTACCAAATATTAAACTATAATAAACACACAATAAAACAATATTTAAAATAAATGAGATAATATGAAAATATGTTAAAAGAAAATACAATATCAAAAGGGTAAGTTTTTCCTGTTTTTCGAGTTGAAACTTTTTATAATACAAAAAGGTAAAACAATTATATGTCCAATAAATAATCCAAATAATATTAATTTAGTATATTAAATTATTTGTACGTAAAAAAAGGGTGTAAATATGGTCTATATAGAAGAATTAAATTATCTAAAAATTAAATTAGAAAGACAATGGATTTTAAGGCTATTGTCTGTTTAATAATTATGATATTTCTATAGGTAATTTAATTAGTGATTTTAATTTATATTAAAAATATAATATAAAATGTCAAAATTAAATTCATTTATTTATTTTTAAAATTGCTTTATCTTTATTTTGTTTACTACTCACATGCTGGAAGTAATAACGCTCACATGACCTTATGTGATAATTTTAATGATTATATTTCTCAGACAGGTATATGTAATTATCTTTCTGCATAACACAGAGTTTTTAAAATTGAAATAAGTTCAAAAACCTAAAAATTTCAAATACTTATTTTGGTCCCTCAATATTAATTTGTTTTGGAAAAGTTTTTCTTTTGAAGTCGGTTTTTTTTTGTTAAAAGTTTTTTTATTTTGTGATTTTTAGTGAATCTAAAGTACACTAACTAATTTGTCACTAAAAAAAGAATCATCGAAATCGGTTGGCGTGATATTGAGTTATTCATCCTCTTGTCGTACATACTTAATGCAAATTTAAGACTTTTATGGTTTTCTCATGGATGCCGTTGTCTAGAACTGGACCAAAATGAAATGAAACCACGCGTATAGCACCAGCTTTCAAATAGATAAATCATCAAAATCGGTTCACCCAGTCAAAAGTTCTGAGGTAACACACATAAAAAAAAAAAAACAGTCGAATTGATAATCTCCCCCTTTTTTGTTTGAAGTCGGTTAAAATTTGATCGTTTTCAAAGATGACCAAGTGGCTTTGAATGCTTGGTATTCGATTTTTGGGCAAGCGTGTGTTTTTTCTTAAATTTTTTAATAATAAAAATAATTTTAATGCAGCAAATATATTATTTTACCGAAAATAACAAAAATTTAGGTAAACCATATAACATCGTTAAATGACTTAACCAGCGTTATACTCCGGTTTTACATTATTAAAAACAGTACTCTCAGTCATATAACAAGCATGAATAGTAAATACTAGAAGCATAAAATACGAAGTCTATGTTACACAATTCATTACAATTTTTTATCAGTAAAATAGTCTTTTTAGTTTTTTTTACGCTTTTTTAACTATGAAACTCATACCATACACATATAATATATATACCAAATAATATATTGCATTGTATAAATTTAACATTTAGTCACGTTTTATATGTTTGAAAACTAATATGCGCATGTGCAGAATAATGTATGTAAAAGTATGTGAAATGTATGAACAATGTGATAGCTCAGAGAGAAAATGCTTATGCAATTTAAAATAAAAAATTTATGTTAACCATACATTATACATATGTGCTAATGGTGTATATTACATGTCTGGATATCACTATTAAGTATGCATTATATTTTTTTGTGAGTCCCAAAACTCACTGAAAAAAGTACACTGGTTTTAATTGGATGGTCTAATGAACTCCTAAAACTAGCTTTGTCACTTTCATTAATGATAAATAATTTATTTTCTCTGTATATTTAAAAGCATAACTGACTGACTGGTTGACTCTAACATATGAACGTGCAGCCCAAATACCTGATGCTAGGACCATAAAAATTGGCTTGTTGGTTTATTTGACACTGTAAGTGTGGACTAAGTATGCATTTTTAGAAGTTTTAAAGGGGATTTTATAGCCAAATATAGATTAACGTTTGCTATGATAGCAATGTTGCAAAGTTTTTAAAGTTCCTATTGCAGAATTCTAAATATTCTTCTCACAAGCAGTATGTTAAGAAAGTTTTCTGTAAAAAGTGATAAATTAATGAAATTTCATATAACGCCCAAACGGATGAACCGATTTAAATTTGTTAGTTTCATTTGAAAGGTAATTTAACGGAGAGTGTTCCCAGCTATGTTTCAATTGCAAGCTTAGAGTTCCGTTCTTGAAAAACTAAAAAATTGGCGATGATCTTCCAAATTGATTCAATTTTTAAAAGGCATGACTTATTATTTTAACATATAAATTGTTACTATGGAAATGAATGGTCAAATAAACCTGGCTCAATTAATTTCGAAAAGTGAAATGGTAAAATAATTAGGTAATCCAAAACAGTAATTCAAAAGAACAAAGTCAACTCAAATATTTCAATTTTAATTAAAATAATTCCAAAAATTTGTCCCAAAAAATGATAGCCCTGTAAGTATCCTTTTTATCTCCTCTAATCTCCTCGACCATCACTTTGATATTGATTTAAGAAAGAGTGTTATAAGTTTAAGGTGTTTATCTGTACGTCTGTGTGTTTCTCAGTGGTATCCTAGACCCTAAACAGTCGAATCGCCTTGATAGAGAACATTTCATAACTAAGTTTCCAAAAATCGGTGTACAAGGAATAAATCGCATTTGTCGGGGGTTTTTTAAATATTGTAAATTTCACTTGTTACCTACAATATTTATTTAAGAGACACACATTATGTGTGTTCGTTTTAGTAATGCTACACATTGTTTTATTTACTATTTATGTTCCCCAAAGGCAACATTGTCATTATTATAACACTAAACCCAACGAACCAATGTTGTTGGTCGGTCATAAGTTGACCTGATTCAGAGAAGAGCCAGAGTAACGATGGCTAAGACAACAATAAGCAAAGTAAATATGTATTGTTGTATAAATTTACAAATATAAATTAACATAAGCTTTACAATATTTAATATCTGTTTATGATAAGTAATTATTTATTGCAATATGTGACATAAATACCGTAGAAATGGCTGGAACAACCACTGGAAAAGTATGTCACATGTATTATTTTATTGTGTTCGTTTTCACCATGTGTGCTTTTCTATATGTTTGTTTAAGTACTTCTTTAAGCTCGATCTACACATTTTAGTTTAGTTCTACTTTGGAGGAGATTGAAAAATATATCAGTTTTGAATTGAATGGTGGAAAGTTTCTGATATTTTGTTAACTATATGCATTCTGTAATAGAATCAAGAATTGAAAAGCGATAGCGATAGCACCCAGCGTTTTTTTGCAATTGACAGTATTTTTAGAGGTTGACCATGAAAGTGAATAGTTTGAGGTTCATAAGAAATATTGCCATAAGGTCTGCTAATAGCCAAAGGAGATTAACACCTGGAAGATTGATAGCTGCAAAAAGTTGGCTAGAGAATAACCTTTCATTTAAGTTCACACATAAACGAGAAAATGAAATACCCAAATCGTTAACTATATCATAAAAGCTTAAATTCCTGATAGAGGTGACTAGTGTCAAAATAAAATTTGAAAACTCATCCTAATTGAACAAATAAAATTTGAAAACCCAACCTAATTGAACATAAAAATGAGTAGAAAATGTCAGACTGTCACGGTTCAATAATAACCCATATGTTGCTTTTATTTCGTATCAATAAAATAAATTTACATCTTATTTTTTACAAACTTCTCCTATATTTACGTTTAATAATACAAGTGTTTACAGTATATAATATTTTCTAGGTTATATGCAGAACTATATTGAAGAAATTATGTGTAAGGGTAAATTAAACAAGTATAGGATAGCTCTAAAAGACGTGTATGATTGAGACCAAAAAGTAGTGTAGTATAAATAAAATTATTCAATTCGAGTCTATTTAGCACAACAAAATTAAATAAAATATCTTGGTAATAATGAAAAAATTGATGCATCTTTGAAATTTTATTTAGTTTATTAGGTTGTAAAAACATCGTATAAAAAAGTCGACTATCATGGATGCGCCAAACCCCTCTTTTTGAGGGAAAGAGGAACCATCTTTTTACAAAATACAAGAAAACTATGTTACAAATTTTAAAAAAAGTTTCACTAAAAGTTCTTGCTGATTTATTTGTGCACTTTTTTTTTTCGATGTTCTAGTTTCAAAATTGATCGAGATATGCCAATTTTAACATGGAATTCTTTCAAATCAAAAAGTATTCATCTTGTAAACCATTCGAGGCAGAATAAAAATTTTTATGTAAAAGTTATTCCTTAAATTGACAACATTTATTTGAATAATTATTCCGTAAACATCATTGTTTACCAATGAGGGCACAACTTTGGAAAAAACTTTGCTGTCGATTTTCTCCAAACTATTAAAAAAAAATGTGTTGAAAATTTTCAGGTTGACTTCAATTAGTGGTTTTTTGAAACATTTAAGAAAAAAATTCCAGGAAATACTTGTGAAAATTTCGAAATTTTTGAAAAATTTTGGATTTTTTCTAGAATTTTTTACTCATTCAATCAAATGAAAAAAAAACCATCTTGTAAAGCACGGCTATTTCTCATAAAAAAGGAGCAATTTTTGTTAGAAATCAATTTTTTTGTATTACATTTTTTTTATTACAACTTATCTGTTACCTTTTTGAATACTGTTTTCTTGCATTAAACCCCTATAAATGTTTTTTTTCAATTATTTCGAGACGTTTTGCATGGCTCAACCTCTATTATGTATTATGTAGATTTCCATTGTTTAGGGTTTATACACCTCTAAAATATGTACCTCTATGGTATAGATGGTTTTAACTGTAGCGCACAAACACTTATATATGTACTTTGTATTTATACAGAGAGTATCAAAATAATAATTTACTTCAAAGAAGAGAAGCTAGGAATCTCAAGATTTTAATTTGTGTTTATCGATTTTAAGTTATGCAAAATCATCGACGCGGACTGCTGAAGACACACTCCGAAAAAGACAGTGATCTGTACTGCATACTTTCAAAAAAATCAATTTCTATTCAACTCTTACTTTGAAGCATTTAGAAAGATTTTTCCTTCTACACCATTTAGAAAACTTTGTTCCAAAATTTAAGGAACATAATTTGGATTAAATAGAACTAAGAAAACACTCATTGGAGTAAAATTCATTTTCAATAGACAGCGGACCCGCGGTGGTCCGACAAACGTTTTGCAAGGTTGTGTCGAATTATCGAATTGGTCGATCTATTAAGTATTGTCATAAATCCCCTGTAATCAGGAACTTTTTGTAAAAGAATACCTTGTAATACGACAAATTACATATCAAAGTAATAAGGTTTCAATCATTTTCTATAGTTATGTCGGATAACAAGGGGCGCCGGATTAGACAACGGCGGTTTTACCGCGGGTCTACTGTAAATCATTTAGGGTGTACATAAGGGATTTATATACGTACATGCCACTCAAATAAGCCGTCTATAACACCCTTGGAAAAAATACTATAAGCAAATGTTATGCCAAAAAATACTTATTTATGCCTCAAATCTTGACTCATTCTATATTTAGCAAGCATATAAAATATTATATGATATGTATTTCTATTAAGTAAAAATAAATTAGGAAACTTAGTACATTTGAACATAGGAGACATATTAAATATACATATTTATTCTTTTTACGCTATGCGCGCATTTTGTATTCCCAGTTCGTGACACGAAGTTTTTAATAGAAACTGTGGAATTAGTAGTATAAGAATGGTATAATATTTATATAAATATATAAACATTTAGGGTAGTCTGTAGTACCCTGAATTCAATCTACTTTGAATCACTCTATGATTTTTCTACAGAAATTGCGACCATCTGTGAGATAACAAGCTTACGAAAATAAACTTACTGGAAGGAAATATCAGTTTTTAGTGTACTAAAGTAAATAAATTTGAATTTACTGTTCATTGATTTATAAGTAAAACAATTGAGTTTATGATTTAATTCACATTAGACCTATAACACTTCATTAGTGGGTATTTTAGTATGCCATGTTGATCAGGTGAAGTTTGAGTGAATGGGCATTCACTTCGTATCAATCTGATTTATTACTGAACGCTATCAGGATACGATGGGCGCTTAAAAGACAAATTTGAAGGATTTTCAAGGTTTCAATCACACATATTTTATGATTCTACTTCCTAAAGTGAGCTGTAAGGATTGGCTGTAGAAGACCGTGTCACCAAGAAAAATTGGTGGATACGATCCATGATACACTTTGATCTTGTAGTGTAAATCAAAACTCCCATGCTAAGGCTCACAAGATACTATCGATACCTCTAAATCGAAGTATAGATTGTTATGATTTAAAATATCGCTTTGAAAATCATATATGTAAATTATAATTCCTGGTACTATAATCTCCCCTAATATTTATATATAAATATATAAACATATATATATTTATATTTTGAGTATGCAATATATTTCAAAATTTATTGTCAAATTTTAATTGTTTTCTTTATTTTATTTCATTTCATAACAACACAGACGAAGTAAAGCTGCTGCTGTTGTTGTATCTTCTCTTATTTTTGTTTCGTTTCTTTTCTTATTTATTATACTTTTCATAATTTTAATAAAACAAATGTGCTAATAAAATTACTAATCCCGTAAGATAAACAATAAATTATTGTAAATTATATCTACTTATATACGTGACAAAGTGTGAACATCATACGCGATATAATTTGTTAAGCAGTTTTCTTTTTTTTTTTTAAATTCTCTTTATCGGATATAATTTTTATGATACCTAGCTGGGCACTAGTACGATAAAAAGTGGATTTTTATTTTCTACCTAAAAACAAATGAACAAAGGTCAAAAGTCTATTTCTTGATTGATTGTATGTAAATTTAATCTTCATATATTTGTGAGATATTTCCTTATATATGAAATGTCTAGCATAAAATCGAATTAATGACACTGTTAATTTGAAACACGCCTTGGTTTCCAAATCCTTAGCCTTGAGCAAGAAAATCAAGGTTTTGTATCATTTTAGAATTGGCCAAAAAACATAAAAATAACAATTTTTTTTACACTTCGGTCAGGCTCAAATGAAGAGTGGATATTGGACCAGGCTGGGTCCAATATCTGATAACGAAGGTTGAAACAAAATTCGATGTATAAACAATAGTAGGCTAGTCTTTTTCAAAAACTTGATCCAAATTCCTATTTCCATCCAGGCTTTAACTGATGCTGGTCTGATTTTTCTTGCTCCTGGGGGGATCATACATGGTGATATTAGCCGAGAAATTGAAAGAAAATTATTTTTGATACTATATCTTATTCTATTCTTACTTGAGTATTTAGTTCGTAGCCAATTTTGACATGATTAGCGGTATGATAAAAATAAAAATCTATTTTATTTTCAAGACTATACGAGTGTTATTTCAAAACGATTCAGTTTAAAAAATAGGAAAATAACATAAAGCTGCTTTGAAAACAAATTGCTTTTTAATTTAAGCACATCGTTCAGCTTTTTAAAAATAAACTACAATTAAAACAAGTGTTCAAAATTTCAAGTTGCTGTCATGCTAAAAGTTTCTAGGTAGTTGTTGCCAAGCTAAAAGTGAAAAAAAATTGTGAATTTAATATGGTAGCAAAGTTTATCCACATTTATGAATTAATGACAGGGTAAACAAACTAGTAACCAAGTTTTTATATTTGTTTTCATTTATGTATATAAAAAAATTATTTACATTTAATCTGATAAGCGTTTTATAGATTCTCAATTATAGTATAGACATCTGCTCTACCCGTATGCTTAATCGGTGTTAATATGTTCATTATTCTTTAATAAATACTCATTAAAAACTCCTATCTATATCATCACAGGCGTATACACACAACTATATAAATAATCGTATTAAATCAACCAAAAATAATATTTGTAAAATCTTTAATGGTTAAATGAACTGGAATAAAAATCTTCATTCAACTTTAAAATTAGGTGTTTTTTTTAGGTATGGGTACAAATTTGAGACAAGAATAGAAACAATGTTTTTTTGGATCAAAAATTGAACAATAATAGTTAAAAAACGCGTTTGTTGCTAACTGAACTCAAAAATAAAAAGCAAATAAAGATTTATGAAATCTAACAAAACACGTCTTCGTAACTAGATGGACTAAAAGGTAAAAAATAATTTCTATACGTTTAAAAATAAAATAGACTGATTAAGGGGTGCTTTTTAAGTTACTTTATAATGAAGTTTCTTTTAACAATATCTGGCAATAAAATAATAACAACAATTGAACTCTAGCATACCATCATTTTGTTTTAGGATAAAATAATTTTTTTTTTGAACTTATAGAAATTATTTTCTACTAATTAGTCCAACTAGTTACGGAAGAATGTTTCTTTAAGTTTTTTTATACTATTATTTAGTTTCTACACTTTAGTTCAGGTAGGTACAAAGGAAATTATTTAGGTTTTGTAAAGTTTTTTTTAACCTTCTAATGGTTAATATGAAAAATGATAATGGTAGAGTTGGATTTATCCAGAAAACGTAAAAAATAGTGAAGTGAACTTGGATTAATTAAGTAAAAAATTTTGATCAAATATTTCGATAATCTTTGAATGATCCTCTTCGAACTTTTTTGTACAAAAGCATGTATGTGGTCTTTGTTGCAATAAACAGAAATGTATTTATATTTTTCTATCTTTTGGGATATTTAAAAAATGTTTGCACTGAAACTATGGATAAAGTTTAATCTATGGCGACTAGATATAAAGGTTCAACTAATGTTTGCAATAAAAATACAGCTTTGCAATAAAAACGGAAGATCAGGTTAAATTCAAATGTACGATTAATGAAATACATTTGAATAAATCTTTCAATTTGTTTCCATAAAACCAGGACATATTTTCATATACAATTAACAAAATTTTTTTAATTATAAAATAATTTTTTGTCTTCCTACAATACAACTTTTCAAATGACAATTTTCATTTTAAACTTAGAATATTTACATTAGTTGAATAGTTAAAGATTTTCACGTTTGTACAGAGTACTTTCATGTATGGCTGACTTTTTTTGTTCTATTTTCAAATAGAGAAAGAAGCTTTTAAATGAATTCTGCTCTTACAAATAAAACTTTGTTATTACTGTTAAAAATTCTCTGTATGGAATTCACATGAGATATGGAATATACAAAAAGGTTCGAAAAAAGCTATACTTAACGTAGAATTGTTTCTCGTTCGCTGGGAAACTTTCGTTCCCTTTTTCACAACCTTAGGAGTAAAATTTCCAAAAATTCGTTCTTAGTGGTCGTCTACATCGCAAAACAAGTAACTTTGCTAAATTTCAAGTCAATCGGGTGCATAGTCTTAGAGACCTCGTGATGAATCATAGAGTCAGTATTATTTCACTTATATAAATGTAGATTAAAGGCTGATTTTCTTACCAAACAATTTTCTTTGATGATAGACAAAATTCGCACTCACCTGCAACAAAAAATAATTTTAAATCAAACTTTTTAAATCGTAGAATTTATAATTATGCCGAAAGACAATTTGTTATAGTTAAAATTTGCCGAATTATTTCGCAGATTAAAAAACAAAAAAATTACGACTTTGAAATTAATTGTTTTACCATTTTTGTTGGCCATCGTGTCTCATATTATATGAATTCTGAAAGATGAATGTCATATTACATGAATTATGGTACAACCAATTTAGGCTCTGTTTTAATTTCTTTAAGAGTGGCTGCTAAGAGTAAGAAAGTACGAGTCCAAGCAAAATTAGTATGTATTTTTCATGTATATTTCATTTATTTTTTAATTTAACATTTGCTTTTATCCACTGTCCAAGTTCCTGATAAATCCCCATCACAATTATTAATAAATAATCAATATATCACAATCATTATCACTAAAATTATTTGATAATTAAATATTATGAATTTGTAACATTTTTTACAAATAAACTAGCGAAAATACAAGAACAGTCCGAAAATTTCCAAAGTTTAAAATTTTTTACTTACATCCTTCGTTTCGTGTAGAGAAAAATTATCACAATTTTTAAAGGGCTTCAAAAAAATAAAACTTTTTAAGCTGTTCGCACCGTACGTGAGTTTTATAGGAGGCGTTTCCATGGTAACGATACACTACTTTAATTATAGAACGGTATGGATGTATATATAATTGTAAGGATTGCATTTATGACTTACATTGAAAATTTAATATTATTGTCTCACAAATTTAAATAAATAATTATGATAATTTACACTTGAAAAATAATATTTGTGCATTTTGATTTCTTATTTTCACAATTTTTTATGCATTACCTTTAATTAATTAGTGTTTTTCAACAATTTTAATTTCACATTTTCTATAAGATTAACATGTAAAGAACTGAAAATTAGTTATAACAGCCTCCTTTATCGCCAAAATTTTTGACTGGAAGCGCCGGCATCGATTTTATTGTCCCTACCATGACTACGCACACAACGAATATATAGGTTGAAAAAATTTGAAAAATTCATCATTCAAAAGAAGATAAAGTTATATGAAGATAGAAAAAATTTCAACCACATGTACTATTTGTAAATTTATTGATGTTTTAACCAAAAGCAAAAACTAATGTAATCGATAATTGTTATGAAAGCGTTCAATATTTTATGGAATAAAATAGAAATGTCTCTACATGATTGTCAACCATACAAATGATTGACATCATTTTATTTAATATGCTAAAAGTAAAAACCGACTTTTAAATAATAATAATTGTATATCTATCTTCTTCTAACATATACCTACATGGAATTTATTTTATATGAAACTAAAATTATATTTGTCTATTTCCATTTGACTGAATAGAAGATAAAAGGTGGTACAGAGTAGTAAGTACTTTTACATACATATTATTATAGAACAAGGATTAAAGTCTGACAAAATAATAACGTACATAATCTTTCAACTTATTAAAATAACACCTTACTAACAAAAAATATAGTAGAAACGAGCAATAGTGAATATGATCTCTATGAGACAAGCCAACAACTTCCTGGTAAATTTAAACTAAAATAATTGAAAAAATCAGCATTTTAATAGCATATATTTTGTTATCAAATTCCACAAAATTTATTTTTGCTCTCTCACATCCAAAATTTTATCCAATTTTGATAAAACAAGTATCTAATCCTGCTAAATTTGGGTCATACTTTTCAAATTTGTGATCAAAATTAACCTAGCTCTAATAGGTTTCAAGAATATGGAGTCTTGGTCCCGGAATTAGGCACATAAGTGATAGCTAGCGAAATATTGACATCACAGCTGAAGAGAATGACCCAAAATTAGTGGGTTTCAAAAAAAATTCCAATAAGATCGGATCAAATTTGCCTGTATTATAAAAAAATCGAATTTTTTAACTTTATGACGTCATCAGAATCCAAAAAATTTAATTTTGCTTTATCATATCCAAATTTTATCTAATTTTGATAAACAAAGTATGTAATCCTTCTAAATTTGGGTCATACTTTTCAAATTTGTGATCAAAATTAACCTAGTTCAATAGGTTTCAAGAATGTGGAGTCCTGGTCCTAGAATTAAGCACATAAGTGATAGCTAGCGATAAATTGACATCACAGACGAAAAGAATGACCCAAAATTAGTGGGTTTCAAAAAAAATTCCAATAAGATCGGATCAAATTTGCCAGTGTTATAAAAAAATCGAATTTTTAACATTATGACGTCATCAGAATCCAAAAAATTTAATTTTGCTTTATCATATCCAAATTTTATCTAATTTCGATAAACAAAGTATGTAATCCAACTAAATTTGGGTCATACTTTTCAAATTTGTGATCAAAATTAACCTAGCTCTAATAGGTTTCAAGAATGTGGAGTCCTGGTCCTAGAATTAAGCACATAAGTGATAGCTAGCGATAAATTGACATCATAGATGAAAAGAATGACCCAAAATTAGTGGGTTTCAAAAAAAATTCCAATAAGATCGGATCAAATTTGCCTGTGTTATCAAAAAAAGCGAATTTTTTAGCTTAATGACGTCATCGGAATCCAAAAAAGTTAATTTTATCGAAATTTTATCCAATTTTGATAAACCAAGTATGGAATCCTTCTAAGTTTTGACTCGATAACGAACGTCGATTGTGGCAGTAAGAAAATTTTAGGACACAAGCCTATTCTTCATAATTCATCCATGGCACTCGCATTCATTCCCTTAGTTTCCACTTGTTCATGAAACTTATAAATTTGTCCTCAATTAATATAAAATAGTTTTAATCAAAATATCAATTGCACTAACAATAGAACTTAAGCGATGTTGTTACATTAAGTATGCATACATTGATTAAAGATTCATTTGTCTTAAGTCCGTGGTAATTTGGAACCGAAGATGTGGAAATATTTGGCATAGACTAAAGATGACACCCACAATACAACATGGAAGTTATATAAAATAAGAAATACCATGCTGCATTAATATATATTTTTATATTCCATAGAGAAACTTCTTTAACATATATTTTTACTACGTTTTTTAGCTTCAGACTGACTCTCTTAAGAATAAAAAAAAGTAAGTAAGTCTAGCTGACTGATACTTTAAACTAAAACAAGCTTTATATACTTTTTATTATGATTATTTACTTTTGTTTAAATTAAACACAAATATTATGTTGTAGTTACAAACTGGTGGTGTTGAAATTCTTTCTTCAAATTACATGCATAAAACAAAAGTAAAGTATGGTAATTTATTATTAAAATAAAAATATTTTAGTTTCTAAAAAAAAAAAAGTTGTTCTATTTGAATGGCGCCATTGTTGCTGTACTCCTAATATAAATTTAATCCTTATGGAATAGCTTGTGGTGTAAAACTCACATTACCTCTATGCTATCATTAAGTTCGTAAATAGAAGTAGCGTAGTTTTCCACAGAAGAAATTAAAAACCTATCAGAAAAATTTGAAACATTATAGATCTAGATGTGCTACTTATGGATTAAGAGGCAGACCAAAAAAAAATCGTTGAATTTACTAAAGCTGATAATTTGAGGAATGGTTATAGCAGTAGTGTACACACACATACTGCGGTCAGTCAAGCGAACGATAGAACAAGGGTAAGAAATATACTATCAAAACGGTGCAGGTCTACTTAGTTTTACGTGGTACTAAAATGAATTTACTAAAGCTGAAAATTGTTGTACAGCTTGTATATTACATACAGATAACAGTTATGACAGTCAATCAGTTTAACGTTAGAAGAGAGGTGGTCAGTCAGTCCTTATTTATGAATAATAAAAAAATAAGATTCATGTATGATTTCCGTGGTATTTAAATGAATTTATTAAAGCTGAAAAATGTTATACAGCTTGTATATTGCATATAGATAACAGTTATGACAGTCAGTCAGTTAAATGTTAGAACATTGCTGGTCAGTCAGCCGTTATTTATGTACAGAAAATAAATAAGTTTCATTTATGATTTCTGTGTATATTGCTTGTATATTGCTGTATCACACATTTCAGCTTTAATAAATTCATTTAAATACCACGGCATTCATAAATGCCAATCTTCTTTTCCCTTAGAAATTGAACTGAACTTTATTTTACCTAAGCATATTCAGGAGTGCATGTCTCAAAGATAGTTTTGTTTTGATTCCGTTTCAAAAACATGTTCAACTCGCAAGACCAGTACAATGGTCAAAAACTTAATTTAAAGATACGGGAGAATTCTGATACTATCAAGAGCTTTCGTCGGTAATCAATGTACTAATTTTGAATACGATTTCTTTAAGTAGATTCCACATTTTGTTTCTCATCAAAAATGTCATTTGAATAAAGTTTAACAATATTTCAAACTTCAAAATTGATAATAACTTTATCAACTGCCATAATATTATATGTGAGGTTATAGTTAATAAGATTGACTTGGATATATTATTATACTGTACATTTATATGAGACCAACAACCCTTGTGAGCGTAGCAAGGGTAGTAAATGGATGAATGTTCGTTGTTGTAGCGATATGGATAGATATAAGGGATGAAAAATATTTTATCATTATACATTTTATTCGTGCTAGCAGCAACAACACAATTCACTTCTGCCATAAAAATTTGCCATTTAATCAAAATGTGTAGGTGAGAGAAATGAGTGATGACTCATATTTTTAAAAGGAATAACATCTTTTACTGTACAAATAAAATTTTGTATTATATAGGATGTTTACCGAATATATTGTTTTGTAAGAATTTTTATGCCACGAAATAGAACATTTTAGTGTCATGACTGTATTAACTTTTATTTTTAGTTACACATGTGTTTTATTTGTCAATAAAAGGTAGGTACCAAATAAAATCAGTGTAAAAAAAATTTAAAAGTGATGTTATTTTATTGAATGGCCCTAAATTGCAACTCAACAAAGACTTTTGACGATATTTAATATAATAATATAAGGCCTAAGGAGAGCGGTTTCTATCTAAATTTTACCTATTGTATTTCAATCTAAAGAATGTTCCAGTCAATGTTCCAGTTATGTCGCATCAGTAAGAAATTATGATCAGAATTGAAGTTTTCATCAGCTTATTTCATCTCCAATTTCGATAGAACTCATTATATAAGGTAATGTTGACCTAAAAAGTACCAAAATCGTGTGCATTTGTTGATTGGTCGAATAGTTTTTGAGATACGGACTAAAATCGATCCAAATATTGTGATATCTCAGAAATTCTATATCAAATCATTAAATTAACCTGATTTTTATACTTTTTATATCAAAATTACCCCATCTACCGAACTTTATCAAATTCTAAAACAAAATTTTTTTTTGTGTTTTTCTCGATTTTTTCAAAGGGGTACCCTTAAAAAAATTGCAAAAACTCGAAAAATTTTTTAAAAATCCAATCCAAATATAGCGATATCTCTGAAACTCTGTATCCAATAATATTTAATTATTTTTTGTTTAAAGAATCAAATATTATTGCTACTTTAACTTTATTCTTTATGAATAAATTGTAATATTAATTTAAAAAAGGCATACTTCTCACTTAGCAGTCAACCCAATATGTGCGTACAGTACCCACAATTTATTTTATCAAGATATTTAGTATGCGACATAACATAAAATTTCCTTGGACTTACTTTAAATTATCTCAATTATGTTAAACTCTTGATAAACTCACAACTCATTTCTTTGAATGAAAAAACAAAAATTTTGGACAAAAAATACAAATTAATATATTATCATATTCTCAAAATTCATGGCTGAATCGATTTAATAAGTTTTACTTCCTAGGTAACCTACATGTGGGGTCGTTTTTATGTGTTCACTTTTTTTGGTTTTACCTCCCATCCAGCCATCAAATCATAACGTGCGATAAGGAACTTAGTTCCAATAATAAAACCGTAAGAAGGGTGTGACAAACTTCAATCAAAACTCTACCTTTATCCTCATATGTCTGGTTTTATCAAAATAAACAAACGAAGTCGAAATGGAAAAGGACAAATTGATATAGGTATCGCTGCACTTGACCCTACACAACATAGGTTAAAACCACCATTACTGGGTATAATTTAAATTTTCACATCTGTAAAATTGATATAATTTTTTCTTTCAAAACGTCATGTATAATCAAAAGAGAGGGTGTGCGTACTGCGTATTATCAAATAATGAAACTAGACATCTAACAAACATGATGTTATAAATCTACCTCACATGATATTTAGGGGATATTTTTTTTGTAATCTCTTGGTACATAGTACATACACACATACGATATAAAGTTTGCGGATACAAGTATGTTGATTGTTCTATGTGCAGCGGTAAATACAACATGCCGACGCGCTGATACCGCAACCATAAAAAAATTTGAAATTCTACATGAAGGCACAGTGTAAGTTACTATATATCACGATTCGACATTGTCGAAGTGACTGAGTCCACATAAACACAACTTATTCCTATTTTTGAATGAAAAAATTTTAATTTCATTTTGAAAGATAGTAGTAATACAGTTGCTTTTTCAACGTGTTTTCCGATCCTTACGAAATATCCTACGCATGTTTATTGAAAACAGATAGTGAACATTTAAATAGTGTGACTAATAGTTAATTTATTTAATGTTTCGTGAAATTTCGATATGCATTATTTTTGTATTTTTCGAATTCATGAACAAAATTTCACGTTACTTACCCATCACATTTCGTTCTACAGTTATTATTTTGTTATTTTGATAGAAATTTTCCTATATTATGTACAGACGACCATAAATGATGATTCATTTGTTCATAAAGTACCAAATATAGGGTTCCAACTCCTATCGTTAAATTAATCTTAATTGAGATTTTATTATTTACAATGCTTTTAAAAGTTGACTAATTGTAATTTTTGAATTTGCGACGACAGTTAGTTTTTATCTATTTTCATTAATTTTATTACGATAGTATTCAAGGGTAGATTATTTTATTTTATTAACGAAAATTGTTTCGAAATTATAGGAAAGCGTCAGTAACTTTAATATAAGATCTGTCCTATATCAAGAGAAAACTAAAGTGACTCTGCCTGTACTGTTTTGACAATAGTTATTTACGCAATTAGTGGCATAAAAGCATTATTCTTCAACTTCTGAAAATTCTCGGATCAATTCAAGTAATATATAAAAATTTGTATTAGTTAAATTTACTGTCAAACGAGGAAATCTGCTAAAAAATTTATCCTCAACCAAATAAATAAAACTTATTAGTATTTTAATAATAGTCGATCGATTTTTCAAACTATAACATTTTTTTTCTAATTTGTAGTTATTGATCTACTTTTCGTATATTGAAACTAATAGCCGATTGATAGGCCATCCTGTTTACGTCAACCAGTAATGGAATAAATTTTCGTTAGTTTAATAATAACATTTAACAAGACTGTTGAATATTATAATATATTATTTATAATAAAAACATATAATAAAAACCTATAATTTAGTAATAAATTATACTACTATACGTTACCTAACGTTACCTAACTATATTTGGTTATGAAAAAAAAACGCAAACAGTTTCCTGTTCGTACATCTATGTGTTTATGTTATATTGTATAAAACGTAAAACATGATTTCAGCGAAGATTTTCATTATTACCCCGACTACCTGACTATACAATGGGTTATGTGTTTGACCCATATGTATGTATGTATGTTCGTCTTCATCAGACCTTCTAAACGACTTATCATGATTTGAAAAAAAAGGTATCATAAAAAGCGTCTTGATGGTCTGCTGATTCTAGGCTATATGGCGTCACATTAAATTGAATATGTCGCCCTCTAGAGGACATAAAGTCATGAACTTTAAATAATTGATAATATAATAATATGTTAGGTATCAAATGAAAGGGCGTAATTAGCGCTTTACAAAAATATATGCATTGTAATACTTCATCAAGAAACTATAACCCCAAAATAGTTTAAATAAAATAAAGTTCAAAAACTAAAACCCCGACCCTTTTACAAAACCGGGCTCTTAAAAGTATTAAAACAAAAAAACATTTTATCTGTAATTGTTATGATAAGTTAAATCGTCTTTACAGTCGGGGGATCTCTTTTTGATCCTGTGAAAAACTGGTTACTCTTAGAGGTTCCCCGACTGTAATGACGATTTTACTTATCATGACAATATGAGATAAAACGTTTTCTTGTTTTCTTATTTTCAGAGCACGATTTTGTAAGAGCGTCGGGGTTTTAGTTTTTCAACCATATTTTTTTTCCATTTATTAAAAACAAAATAAGTAATTTAGTGCATTTTACGATATATTTTGAAAAAATTCATAAATATTAACCATACGAGCAAGCATTTCAATAACACTTACTTCAATTTGTAGTTACTTTGGTGGTAGAAATGTTTTGATGTTTACTTCCTATCATATGGCTGGTAAATAGTGCAGTCAATCCTTTGAAAAGAAAAAAAAGGTTTTGGTGGTTAAATTTTTTTGCCTTTTCAAAGTATTGACTGCACTATTTACCAGCCATCCAAAAAGGAAAAGAAGAGGGCAAAAGGCATGTGACCTTGGACACCACACTTGCAATATGAACAACCACTACACTTCTAGTGTAAAGCTTCAAGGAAAGAAGGCTTATATAGCAATAAAGCATCGTCTTGAACGTAGATATTTGAAGAACTTGACCTTCATTGGTCAAAAGCTTCAAAAACAAAAGTAGATGCACCAACGATTACATATGTGAATATTTAAAAATTTGGAAACTAGAATCATTGCTTTCCGTTTAAACAGCTTGAAGTGTAATCAGCTTATAGTCAAGGTAAATATTAAATGATTCATGATTCAAATATGATTAATTAATACCTTTTCGTATCTAGTATAGAAAAGCTACAAATCTAAATTCTTGTTACTTGATATAAGATGCTTCATAGAAATGAAGTTAAACATTTATAAATGATTTTAATCAAATTGAAACAACTTTCCAAGAAAAATATTATTTCAAAAAATAAAAACCAATCATAATGGATTTTAAACATTCTACGTATGCTATATATATATTGTTATTATAGGTATTGAAATCTCAAGTTCAATCATAATTTTTAGTTTTATTACCATAATTTGAAAATATTACTCGTATTCCGTTTTTATCCGCATTAAACAGATATAACATAATAAATTCCCATATAAATATAGGTATATAACGTGTGATAACAAAACTTATATGTTACATAACCAAATTTTGTTAAAATCTAATGTTGTTTATCGTGGGTTGCCCGTTTGTTGCGATCGGGTGGTGTACGGCATGAAGAAGGTGCACTCAGCCTTTCAAAATAAATAAGAAGTAAAATAATTCAACAACATAATTGGTTTTATAAAGGACATTGTGATGTGTCCCAAATCGGAACGCCGTAACAAACTAACAAAAAAAGCGTGAGGTGCTTTTTAAGATATTTTATAATGAATTTACTTTTACCAATATCTTAACATAAAATATTTACAAGATTTAATTGTTGAAATACCATGTATAGACAGTGTTGATTACTCTGTCACATTACACATACATAAATGTAACACATATAAAACTGATATACTCATATAATACATACTTTACAATTTGCGCATAATTTGCGCTCTCACGGGTAAACAGTGATGTTTACGAAAAAATGTTTCAAACAAAAGTTGTTTATTTTTTTACAATAAACATTTTTTACTTTTAAACTTTAGTTCTGTCTCTAACGGTTTACAAGATGGGTCCTTTGGACCCAAGACTCACTTTTTACGTCTTCAGCACGCTATAAAAATTTCAGCTTGATATTGCTTTTCGTTTTTGAGTAATCGTGATGACAGATGGATAGACGACAGACGGCAGACAGGCAGACAACCGGAAATGGACTAATTAGGAGATTTTATGAACACCATAACCAAATTTTGTTCATAGTATCAATATTTTTAAGCGTTACAAACTTGGGACTAAACTTAGTATACCTTGGTATATTTCTTATACATGGTATAAAAATATTGATATTTTTGATCGAATTCATGATGTTTAAAGAGAAATTCTAATATTCAAAATTGGTATATTCAGCTTATCCAAAACTATCACACCCGGTAGATATTGCTATACATGCATTGTTTTTTACATTTTTTTTATTTGAACAATTCAAAGAATAAAGTAATAAAACATTAAAATATGAAATAAAAATTCTACTTCTGCATTTGATATTTATCTTTAATAAAAATGAACATTCAATGTTTTATTCTAATACCTACACTGTATACTTTATGTATACTTTAAAGCACTTTAATTGGATTGGAAAACAATCGTTAATTAGAAATGAAACTCAATGAAACCTTAAGGTAAAAATATTTTTAATAGGAAATAATTTCAATTAAAAAATTTCCATAAATTTGTCCCAAAAAATGATAGTTCTCTAAGTATCCTTTTCATCTCATCTGATTTCCTTGGCCATCACTTTGATATTGATTTAAAAAAGAGTATTACAAGTTTAAAGTGTTTGTCTGTGCGTCCGTGTGTTTCTCAGTGACATCGTAGCCCTTATACGGTCAAACCGACTTGATTGAGAACATTTTATAGTTTCCAAAAAAAAAGAGTTTTTTTAATTTTGTAAATTTCACTTGTTATAAAGTTTGATTTAAAAGAAATTTTAGATCTTACAATTTTAATAAAATAATAACTTCTCAACGTACAATCCATGCAAACGATGATTCAAGAAACTAACAACAAAGTATTACATTTAATAAATATTTTCAACAAATGAAAAAAGAATAACTTGATAGTTTAGTTTAATAGTTTGAAAACTTATGATTTAGTAAGTAATATTTAAGTTTGTAATATAATTTTGAAAAATATGTGTGCTATCACCAAGAATAAATTACTTTCTATAGAAAATCAATAGTTGGTAACATTCTTTGATTCATTACTTGACTGATGTACAATAATTTTTTATTACTTTTTTTTCTACACATGGTGATGATGTTTAACTAAACTTTGCATGGTGTGAAAAGGAAATTTGATTTGATGATACAAATCATATTTAAAAATGAAAAAGAGTTTTTGATATCAATCTTCTACACCAAAATAATCTCATAAAGTGATTTGAAAATTGCAAACTAAATGATTTAAGGTAAATATTAGAAAGATTTAATCATAGGAAGATTTAAAGTAACTTACGGACTTCCATGAGTAAAATTAATACGTATTAAAAGAATTTAAAAAAATTAATCTTGGCATTAAAAAAAAAAAACTTGGCGTTTTTTTTAATGGTATGCCTAATCGAGTTTTTAAGTATGTAATCATTCGAAAGTGATTATAGACTTTTTCCAAAAGTCTAACTAAACCTATTGAGGACAAAAATTTGGTTTTCCTGCAAAGTTTTTGTTTTTATTCTACTTTTTAATTCACTTTTGAATATAAGAAAATAATTGTATTAAACATCTATTATCTCGAGAACTACTTGGGAAAAACATTCGAAAAATTTTTGATTTAAAGAATCCTTTTCAATTTCTACGCTACCAAAAACAAAACAAAAATCACAAAACTGGCTGTAAAGTTGCTCTTTGGTAAATATTTTTAACCTATTTCTACCAGTTTTCGCCATTTCTACCAGTTTTCCACTTTTTACAAAAAGTTTTTATAAAGCTCAATAGTTGAAGCTAGCTACGAATTTTCTTCTCTCTTTCTTTTATATGTTTGGAGAAAATGAACACCAAAGTTTGGTGTTAATTTGCCCTCTCACTAGAAAACATTGATATTTAAGGAATTTTGTGAAATGAATGCCAAATAAAATTTGAATGATGCATTCATGATTTTGTACTTAACATATCTATTTTGCTCTACGACCTAAAAACCTGAAACAAATGCCCAGGATAACTTTTATAAAACTTCCTGTAGATAAAATTCGCTGCCAATTGAGTAAGTACACACAACATACAGTGGATATCAGCAACATTTCACAACTATAACACCCGTGTAATACTAAACTCATCCACCTACAACAACATAATTTACATAATAACTATTATAAAGTTTTACAAGTTTAATAAGTTTTTGAAATTAGTAATTGACTCTGTTTAGATAAATTGGTTGAATAGATTATCGAACTTAATTAGGATTCCATTTGACTATGTGTAAGAATTTGCTGTCATAGGTATTAATCAAATACTTTCCAATTAAAGTTAGTATAATATAGTCTTAGTTAAAGAAAATAAATTAGAATAAACACGACAAAATAGGAGAAAATTTGATCCGGAAGAACTTTACAAACTTCGAATCCAACCTCTGATTTGATAGAGTTGCTCAAATATTGACTGATTAGTACGTCAACCGAGCATGCTTATTTTTCTGACTAACTTGTCAGTCTGGCGTATTGAATAAAAATATTGTTTTAATTAGGTATCTATCATATCCCGACAAAAAATTTTGTTATGCTTATACTCGAGACCCAATTGAGTTGCCAAATAGGGATCTAATTTGGGAAACAACGCAGAGTCTTATTTGATTCTCAATTGGCCTATCCTTAGATATGATGGATTTCCGATCGGGATATCTCACATACCTCACAATTAGAACGAAAACGAAATTATTTCTATCTATATTCAGAAAATACTAAATCAAAAAATATTTCGTACTTTTTGAAAACCAAAAATAAAAAGTGATTGGACTGCTGTCATTTCATTGTATATTACTACTTTGAATTTATCTAATAATTATTTATTTTCACTTGTTTGAATTATTTTTTTAAGAAAATATTCAGCTCAACAAATATTACCTACATACTACTGTCGTCTCTTCACGTCTTGGAAAAACACTAATTACAATTTTTGTAAACAAATCGTATTACGTACGAAGAAATACATAACATGAATTTATAAAGTTCGGTGAAAAATTTATAATCATATACACAAATCTAATAATAAGTGTTTTGAAATTTAGTTTAATAGTATTGATGAAATTGTTGTTGAAGATATCATTCAAGTAATTAGGGCAAATATCAAAGGGATTATAATTTCTAGCTACGAAACATTATGTAAAGAGTTACACCTACATTTTCATAACTAACATATTGGTCCGGGAAAGTCCATGCGAGATAACTGTATTTTAAAACCAGTAAAATATATAATTCTCTCTACCCTTTTGCAACGAAATACGAAGTTGTTAACTCAATCAGTGAGTGGGGGAGATATAAAGTCCCCAAATGAAATAATTCCTGTAAAATGTTTTTGAGATGGTTGCATTGCGAAACAGATAGCTAGAAAATGATCCTTGCCTGGATATAGGTAGACTGATAAAAGCCTCCACAAAATTGCTTCAATTTTAGGACATTACATATCCATCAGGACGACATCTTTAACTGGTTTTAAGATATCTGAAAAGGTAATCATTTCTCATGGATTTTTCTGTGCCATCTCCCGTACCATACATATTAAGTAGGTAAGTAAATTTATTTATGTGTTGACTAACTAGGAAATAAATATGTAATGTGTTATTTTGAATATATAAGAAAGTTTTTAACGAAATATTATTAAAAGTCCTTAATAAAGTAACGAAGATATATTCATTTTATAATTCATAATTATATTTTGTACTTTACCACGAACTATATCAAAAACTTTTTGACTTAACTGAAGTGAAGTTTAATTGAAATGTAGTAGGATGTAATTACCCTGAAAATTTAAACATAGTCCTTCTTAAAGTCTGAGGACTATAGCGAGTTTTGACGTGGAATGGCAGAGGTTGAATGTATTTATGTTGGGTTTATTTGTTAATATTAAAACATGCAAATTATGGACAAATTTTTCATGCGCAAATTGGATAGTATGTTATATATGGGTATATCAGTTATATATGTGTGACATGTATGTATGTATAATGTGACAGAGAAATCAGCACTGTCTGTACATGGTATTTCAACAATTAATTCAGTCAATTGTTTGTTTTCACTTGTTTTAAAATACCTTAGGACTAACTTCACACAAATTTTAAACTTGCTGCTAGTCCAAAGAATATACTATGGCTTTATACCTATATATAATAATTCTTTAAAAATAGCAATATTTCTATGATAAAACAAAAAACCAACTCTAAATATTTT
Organism: Chrysoperla carnea; assembly: GCF_905475395.1. Classification (NCBI taxonomy): domain Eukaryota; kingdom Metazoa; phylum Arthropoda; class Insecta; order Neuroptera; family Chrysopidae; genus Chrysoperla; species Chrysoperla carnea. Next base: position 18,830,307 of record NC_058338.1, read on the forward strand.
CAAAGTAGCAACACAAAATTAAATATTTTCAAAGTAGATATACATTTTTCTTGAGAAGTACACTGGCTATATGAAAAAGTACTCAAACAATGTCCTCTTTTGCAATATATATTTTTCATATAAACTAGAAGAAAAAAAAAAACGTGTACGGTTTATTTCAGTCACTTAAAGTGTCACAGAAGACGATGTTACTGCTTTTTTTTTTTATTATATGGTATGTTTCAGTTTTTTAGGATCAATATCAAACACTTTTTGTTAGAATATTTAACGAACACAGTATAACAGGATATATAAGAGGCTTGTTTCTACTTGACCTATAACGATAATATATTGCATAAAATATTTTTATAAGAAGTTATATTTGAATATTTCAAGTTCCACATAGACAGAAGAATCAGATGACACTTACCATTATACAGTGAGGCTCATCTAACATGTTTAAGTATAAAATCATGAATATTATCACCCAAAAGCTTTATTATACTTTTTGTATTGTACTTTTTTCAGGTCTCAGAGTCGTGGTCTTCTTTTTTATCACGATTTTAATCTTAGTTTTGATCTCATATGCATCAATATTGCTAATCCTTCTCTTATTTAGCTAATCATAAATGATAATTATTAGGAAATTGTTTGTTTGAGATATTCCAGATCACTGTCCTGGAATTATAGAAACCAGCAGATAAAGAAAATTGGTTTTAATTAATTTAAAAAAAAAATTATTTTTGGTGTTCGTAAAGATCGTATTAAAATTTGAAAACAAATCGTTTTGACGTTGTATCAGTATATTTTATTCGCACAGTGCGTGAGTTTTATAGGAGGTGTTTCCATGGTAACGATACACTACTTTAATTATAGAATTGTTTGGATGTATATATAATTGTATGGCTTGAATTTATGACTTACATTGAAAATTTAATATTATTGTCTCACAAATTTAAATAAATAATTATGATAATTTACATTTGAAAAATAATATTTGTGCAATTTGATTTCTTATTTTCACAATTTTTAATGCATTAAGTTTAATTAATTAGTGTTTTTCAATAATTTTAATGTATTATTTTCTATAAGATTAACATGTAAAGAACTGCAAATTAGTCATGAAAGCCTCCTTTATCGCCAAAATTTTTCACTGGAAGCGCTGGCATCGATTTTATTGTCCCTGCCACGAATACGTACGGTTAATACTTTTGGTCGGTTCAAAACGATCTTATGTAGTCAATTTTCATAGAGTATATGTTTACATAAAGATCTTAAAACCATGCATAATCAATGTTTTCATTTGTGCTGCATCAGTTTATTTTGAAAAAAAAATTGGTGGCACACCCTGTATACTTTTGAATATCATTTAAAATTGTGGAAGTTTTATCAATGTTTATTATTATTTTCGTTACCTTAATTTTTTTTTTATTCAAAAATGTTTTTGAGAGTGAAAGAGGGTATTTTTCTAACTAACTATACATATGTTTTTTCAAAATATGGACTCGAAAAGAGAACGAAAGTAAAAGAGACGGTTTATAAAATAAGTTAAAGAAATATAAGAAATATAGAAATAGAATAAGAAAAGAAAATATTTCTAGTACTAAAACATTAGACTAATAACGCAAGTCTATTATAAACTTGAGACTGGTGAACTTCAGATTGGCTCTTAACTATATACCACAGTAAAGTTTCTTTTCTCAATTTTGCCTTTAAATTAGAATTTGAAAAATTTTTCGTACAAAGGGCTTTGACCTGATGAATCTCCGGCCAAGAAGATCGAGAGTTATAATTTTGTCCAACTTTTTCATGAGCGAGGAACCACTAGGGCTACAAATGACGAACAGTAAAAATTGGTTTGGTGAAAAAGATGTGGTTAACCCTCTGATCGAAGTCAACGACCTTATACTAAATGTCTAGCTATCAAGTCAGATAATGTAAGTGGAGAGTTTTAACAAGTACAGTTTGTGTTCATAAACATTATTTAATCCACTACTCTGTATACAGAATGTTCGATTTACATCTTGGCATATAAATATCACGAGTATGACAGAGAACATGCGTTAAGCAATGCATCTAAGTAAGAGATATAATAGGTGCTATATGAAATTGCAAAGTGACTGGTATCGTGGCTTATCTGTTGTATTTCATCTATCCAACTTAGAAACTCCGACTCTCCAAGCTTCTTACAACTATCTCAACGCATATTGAAGCTTCAACACATGTATATAATATCTCTAACTTAGATGCATTGCTTAACGCATGTATTCTGTCATACTCGTGATATTTATATGTCTAGATGTAAATCGAACATTCTGTATAGTGTATAAATAATATTTTCATAACGAAAATTTGAAAACATAACAAAACTTTTGATAATTTTAATTGATAATAGACTAGATAATAATGTAACTAATAAAATACATAAACATATTGTTAGTTACCATTAATTTGTCATGTAATGGATTCTATTCTATAAAAGAAGAAGAAGTCATAAGAGATGAGAATGAATATTATGTAGGGGTTAAGTAAGTAACAATATCATATATACTTACACTACGCACATACAGAAATAATCATCTTTCTTCAGTTTGGTGCGTGTAAATGTACCCTTTAGTTAATTAACCTTTACATTATGCTTGTTAACTTTTAAGGCAAGGGGTAAATACGCCATCTATATCAGTAATGAATGCTTCAGGTAAATTGATTCAAGTACTTTTAAGAAAGCTAATTAGTAAATATAGAGTCTCCCATTGCGAAATCAACACTATTTTTTTCTCTACTTACATGATAGCTAACTTTTCTATTGCTAAGATATACGGTTACGCTTAGCTATTCAAATATATTTGATGATCGAATACAAGTCTGGAAATTTTGGAACCTTGTTCCTTATCGGACGTTATAATTTGTTTGCTAGTTGCGAGGTAATCAGAGAAAGTGCAACAAATAAAAACAACCCCAAAATGTAGGCTACCTAGGAAACTAAAACTTTTAATCGAGCTTCCCACGGATTTTGATCATGCCCATGTTCATTGTCGCGTAGCTGAAGAGGACAAATATGAGATCTGGGAAATTCTTTACTTTCTTCCGTAGTGTGTTACTACTTTTCTCCCCAACGGAAGCGGAAAGCAGCAACTTCGTTTTGCACAGTGGGCAGAAAGTTAACACTTCCTGCGTGGAAATGAAAAAATTAAATTTTTAAACTCATTCGACCCTACTCTTAAGTAGTTCTAAAACCAATCTTCATTTCACTGTAGAGCTAAAACTGTTGTCTTTTAAAATTTAAAATTAACGATTCCCGTTACATAGTGTATTCGCACAAAATGGGACTATAAGTGTGTATACCATGTATGGCGAATGTATATGTTAGTACACTAACATCAAATTTCACCTAAAGTTAGATTTCTAAGGTCATAAAAAAGTCATTATATTAAATGTAATTAGGTTATGTTCTTACATGCAAATGGATAAACTTTTTCATAAACTTCGTTGTTGTTTTTTTTTATTTTTCAAATGTATTATATTATTATTTTCCTTTTAAAAAGTAATTTTTACTTGTAAAATATAAAAAATAAAAAGAAACTATGAAATATTGTTGTATCCGGTTGATTTTCAGTATATGATATCCAATTTTGGTTACCTAGTCAATTGAAACATTAATCTTATGGAAAAATATATTTATAAATTTATATGATTTGTAAAAATAATCGTATAATATTAATCAAACTTTCAAGTGGCTATGTTTATGAGCCGTTGCAAGCCCAACTTATATCTCCAAATAGAAAAAAAACTTTGTTGAGTTTGGTTGCTAAACGATATTTGGTTCGGATATCAAATCACAGAATCCGATTAAAAACCAGAAGAGTTCCGATGTAGTTATTCTGTGGAATTTATTTAGAAAATATGGCAATATATTTCAAACAATTTAAAATATAATTTAAACTTGACTAACTATTTGGAACAACCTAATTAAAAATTTTCAACTACATCAAACTACATCATTTAAGTATACCCTGCAATTGATTTGCAAAGTCTGGTATCTTCAATTTTTCTAGCATAAAATAATTAGTTTGAAGTTAAACATAAAAAAAAGATAAATTGACTTATAAATTTTCGAAAAAATCTCGGAGGTGATGGCGTATTATAGTGCGGTTTGCAAGAAAAAGAACGAGGAGGAACTCATTTTTTTTTTTGTAAGGAATAAGGAACTCTTTACTTAACTTTTCTAGAGCCTAGTCTTGTCTCGTGTCTAATTTTGTGAATTTTAATGAAAAATGCAATTAAAAAAAATATATATTTCTATTTTAGTAAAAGTAATAACTAATTGCTAAATCCTAACTAGTTTGACACCACGGAGCAAGCGCCCTATTGTTGAAAATGGGACCTATAACTATGAGGCTTGGTAAATTTTTCATTGAAAAAAACCAGAAACCTTCAGTAAGTGTCGAGAAAAAAGGAAAATCGATATCTTTATTAAACAGAGACTTAAAACTTTTCCTCAATATTCTGTTTCCTGAAAAGCTTTCAACGACATATATTGCTTACAAAGAAAACGAAATATAGGAGAAAGATTACAAGTAGACATATCAAATAAAAAATAAATTTTCGTTAGCATATTATATACCTGAAAGGTATAACAAAATCCTGTTTAGGAAAATATAATACTAAATACATTTTTTTGTAATTTATAGTAGATTTAATACTGTAATATATAACGTAACATGCTACTATGAATACCAAATACGGTACAAAAATAATATAGTCTAAGCGTCTTCACACTTCCATGTGTAGACATTAATCCCAAATCTGAATATAGAAAATAAAAAATCCTGTATAATTATTAACAACCACGAAAAATGGTAAATAAATTCGGTCTTTAGCCAAAGTCTCTAACTTGTGTGCTTTTTAACCCACGAACTTAAAAAAAAGGTGTTATGAGTTTGACTGCTATGTGTGTGCTTGTGTGTTGAATTTTCGTGGCAGCGTAGCACCTAAACGGATGAATCGATTGTAGTATTTTTGGTTCCGTTTGAATGGTAATTTAACGGAGAGTGTTCTTAGCTATATTTCAAGTGTGAGCTTATAGTTTTGTACTCGAAAACATTAAAAAATAGGCGATGACCTTCACAATCAATTCAGTTTGGAAAAGGCATGACATATATTTTTAACATATCAATTATTACTATGGAAATGAATGGTCAAATAAACCTGGCTCAATTAATTTCGAAAAGTGAAATGATAAAATAATTAGGTAATTCAAAACAGTAATTCAAAAGAACAAAGTCAACTCAAATATTTCAATTTCAATTAAAATATTCCCAAAAATTTGTCCCAAAAAATGAAAGCTCTCTAAGTATAATTAACATCTCATCTGTAGCCCTTGACCATCACTTTGACATTGATTTAAGAAGGAGTGTTATAAGTTTAAAGTGTTTATCTGTGCGTCTCTCAATGGCATCGTAGCCCTTAAACGGTCGAACCGACTTGATAGAGAACATTTTATAGCTAAGTTTTCAAAAATCGGTTTACAATCGTTAAATCGGGTTTGTCGGGGGTTTTTAGTCTTAGGATGTGTATATGGATGTCAAAATTATAGTAAACTACATATACACGCGTAACATATTACTGAAAGGAAGTATCATTAAAAGACAGTAAAGCACGATATATACATATTGATTTTAATATGTGATACCTTTTGTATGTTAAAAAAATAATTTAATGAATATCATTAAAAAATAATTATTAAAACGTATTCACTATATAAAAGCTGTTTTTTATTTACTATATACAACTGATTTGTTATTAATCCAGTAAAATTATTATTATTGCAAAATATAGATTAATTTAATTAAAAGCACCATATGCATACGAGAAAAGTATTTTACTTCTCTGTGGTTAGAAAAAAAGAAATCCAAAAAGTTATAGATTCAAAACAAATCTCCCAAATTTTTTACTTTAAGAATCATAAGTACAATTGTATGTCCTTGACTTTTAAGATAACCTACGTATCAGCATTCTTTCTCATTAAGGCAAAGTCAAGAATACACAGGTCGAAATACTGGTTTTAGTGGCAGTTTTCGACAAACAACATGTGCTAATCCGATCAATAAATCACCTTTTTGTATAAATATTATAATACTTTGATTTGAGTTTTCATTTGGAATAGACCCGCGATAGTTCAACTTGGCTAAAGTAAAGTAGCAATTGAATTTTTATACTTGAAATTAGATTGAAAATTCAATTTATATACTGGAATTATCTGTATAATATTTATCATAGGTGTTTTCTTGTTGGAAAATGATATAAAAGACGAAAATTATTCCTATCTTTATTTAAAAAATTGATTGATTATATAATTTTATTATGCTACTTTTAAATTAATTTTGTTAAAATTTGCATATACTTTAAAAAGGATTGGGTGTAAAAAATTGTTTGTATAGAGTGAGTAGACACCACCAAGTATGCATTCTGCCTACTAAAGATAAAAAGTGAGCAAAATGCATACTTGGTGATGTCTACTTGGAAGGCCCAAATTTCGAACGGGGAGTCTACTTTGAAGTAATACGTGTGACTCAACTTATTTTGTTACTACGGGACTGTGGGCTATGGTGTTTTGGCATAGGATATTTTATCACCAGGATTAAATATTTTTACTTGGATTCATGGTCTGTAATGAGTAATTAAGCCTTTTTACGGATATATCTGAAGAAAGGCTATCGCAAATTACTCGAAATACTCTCTTCAAATCGATGGAAGATACCAATATATCAACGTTTTTTTGCACAGAAGATAGACAACATAAATGAAGTTTTAATTAAGTAACTTTTACTGGATTATAGAAGCACTTGAATTTAAAAACAAAATACGTTTTTAATCGATTCCAGTGTGCTGTAAATTAAAATCATTACCTAACAAAAGATTCGAATTGTAAATTAAAAAATCTATAGGCTTATATGATACCAATTAAAAGCATACTTCTGTATATGCATATAAATCTCAGTTTTTTTTCTATTTGTAAAACTCGAAACGTGTTGTCATCGAGAGATATGATTCGTTAAGGTACTTTTCTCAATAATCAAAGTCATAACAAAAAACTTATGGCTACTTATTCACTTTTTCTATATGAAAAAACGATGAAAAATTGAAAAAAAATCTCAAAGCTCATCTATCAGATTCGAATTAATATATTTATTACTATTAGAAGTTAAAAAAACGAATTAAATACGTCCATCGACCTACAAACATACATATTAACAAGTGAAAATAAACAATTGACTGAGTTAATTGTTGAAATATCATGTATTGACAGTATTGATTACTCTGTCACATTACACATAAATACATGTCACATATATATAACTGATATAGCCATAACAAACACACTATACAGTTTGTGCAAAATTTTTTTCGTAGCATCAATATTTCTCAGCGTTACAAACTTGGGACTAAACTTAATATACTATGTATATTACATAGGTATATACTTGGTATAAAAAGCTTTTGTAGAATCAAGCAGAATACTTACCACACATATATTGTTTTAAAAAACAATAAGCCTATTAAATATTATGTTGCCCGTATATAAATTGCTTTTATTTTATTTTCAGGATACCGTTGAATAATATTACAAACTAGTAGATACTCGCCCGCTTTGCTAGGCAATTCTCCTTTTCCTCTTTTTAAAACAAAGAATATCACGTTATAGCCCTCACTTATCCTCATTTTTGTTAAGAATTTTATGGATTTTAATTTTTTGGTGGACAACTCTAACCTTTTTGAAAAAGAAATTTTGCACATGAAACTCGGTCGAATAGTTTTTGAGATACGGACTAAAATCGATCAAAATAACAGGTTGGCTGATAAGTCCCCGGTCTGACACATAGATGGCGTCGCTAGTATTAAATGCATATTATTTTTATATAGTACCAACCTTCAAATGATTCGTGTCAAAATTTGACGTCTGTAAGTCAATTAGTTTGTGAGATAGAGCGTCTTTTGTGAAGCAACTTTTGTTATTGTGAAAAAAATGGAAAAAATGGAATTTCGTGTTTTGATAAAATACTGTTTTCTGAAGGGAAAAAATACAGTGGAAGCAAAAACTTGGCTTGATAATGAGTTTCCGGACTCTGTATTTTTTCCCTTCAGAAAACAGTATTTTATCAAAACACGAAATTCCATTTTTTCCATTTTTTTCACAATAACAAAAGACGCTTCACAAAAGACGCTCTATCTCACAAACTAATTGACTTACAGACGTCAAATTTTGACACGAATCATTTGAAGGTTGGTACTATATAAAAATAATATGCATTTAATACTAGCGACGCCATCTATGTGTCAGACCGGGGACTTATCAGCCAACCTATTATTGCGATATCTCGGAAACTCTGAATCCAATCATTAAATTAACCTGATTTTTATACTTTTTGGATCGAAATTACACCATCCTATGAGTTTCATCTAAGTCCAAAACAAAATTTTTTCTGCGTTTTTCTCGATTTTTTCATTAAAAAAATTGCAAATCTCCAATTTCGATAAAACTCTGTATATAAGGTAATTTTGACCCAAAAAGTACAAAAATCGAGTGCATTTGATGACAAGTCAAATAGTTTTTCAAATACAGACTATAATCGATAGATAAAATCGAAGCGTCATAATTCTGGAATTGGATGTAAATGAAGCTTTTTGAAAAACATAATTTTTTTAGACAGAAATATCTACAGAATCCTGGTAAAAATTGTATACTGGACACTATTTGAAAATTAAACGCTAGCATTGCCTAGCAGCGCATAAAAGCTAAATATTATTTTTTTTAAATACAATATAAATGGGAAGATTGTCTAGGTCGGTAATTATTTTAAGTTAAAAAAGAGTTTCAGTGCCCGAGTCAGGCTTGTTACCTGAATTTCACGAATTGAACGGATAAATGATAGTTAATAAAGTAATAGGTTTTTAAAAATTTTGAATGGGTTCATCTTTTTAGGGGCTACGATGCCACAGACAGGCAAACACACAGACACACACACATAGCGATGAAACACACCTGTTTTTTTTCCATATGATTTTTGGAAAGTATTTGTATTTACATAAATTTCCATGTACTTGTTATATACGCAACACTAATGTTACACAATACGTCAGCTGTATAACTACAGATATACTGCTATAAGTATGTTGGCGCTGGCAAAGCATGTCGGTGACGCGTATCCATAACATTTTCCCCTAAAAAAAGTGCACAACGTCGTTCAAGAATTACAATTTACTAACCCAAATACTAATACTACCTAGCTTACTTTCCCCGTGTATATTTTTTACATGTTTATAAATAGGTACATTGTGTTTTTTTTTTCATGTAAAAGGTAGTAAGGTAAAACACAACATGGTAACAACTTTTTTTATATAATTATGAATTTATGTTATTTTATTACGTGTTAAAATATTTTTATAATTAAATGTGTTTTACACAATTTAATTTATTAGGTAGTTTAAATATTTTTAAACTTATATATACCTACCTACATACAATGTTTAATGTTTTCATAAAAGAATTATACATTATTATATTATATTATTTTATTTTATTTCAAATATAAACGTAATTTATTTATAAAAATAAATAAATTATTAATTAAGGTTGTACGATCATAATACTACTTGTGAACCTTCGTGTTAAACGAAGAACGGTTATAATTATAAAGAATTCATGCAATCTCTAGTAATTCCAACATCTTAAGGAGGGTCCCTCACCAGTAATAGAAAAAATAAATTAGTAGTTAACGATACATATTATTAAATCAAAAAAATTTGGGTATCTTATCGATCAATTAAGAGAGAAATTAATTAATTAAAAATACACTATATAACATAGCTAACATAATCATCCTCATATCATGCTATGTTATTTAGTGTATTTTTAATTAATTAATTACTCTCTTAATTGATCGGTAAGATACCCAAATTTTTTTGTTATTTAATAATATGTATCGTTAACTACAACATACTAAAAATTTGGATCATTTTCTACTAATTTATTTTTTTCTATTACTGGTGAGGGAACATCCTTAACTTATTTTATGGAAACTTATTTATTATTCAACTGTGTATAGGCTTTTTCATCGATTTGCTTTGGACAGTTGTCAAAAAACTGGCCAACCTAAGAAAATCTAATATATTTTATCTTTATCAAACATCGCTTTTTGAAAAGATTTGTGATATGTTTTTACTTGATTTAAATCTGTCCGAAACAAAAAAGAATCATTTTGTAAATGAAAAGTCCTATTGAGGAAAATCATTTTGTTATGTGCATATTAAGAAACCATAGTTACTTACAACAATACAGCACAAATGTATGACCATGTAGACATTCATGGGAGAGACAGGTAAAAAAAACTCCTTATAAATATAAATAACAGTTATGACAGTCAGTTAGTTAAATGTTAGAACAGGGCTAATCAGTCAACCCTAATGTATGTGCAATAAATAAGTAAGATTCAGTTATGATTTCCGTGATATTTAAATGAACTTAATAAAGCTGAGAATTGTTATATAGGTTGTTTATTGCATTTAAATAACAGTTATGTCAGTCATCCAGTTAAATGTGAGAACATAGAGCTGGTCAGTCAACCATTATGTATGTACAATAAATAAAGAAATTCTAGCCTGATACTTTATTGGCCTCGCTCTTAGTACAATAGATTTTTAGATTTTTAAGCCTACTTATAAAAGCCATATTGACTGATTGACATCAGTAGGGATTTTTCCAATAGGGATTACCCCTCTCAAGCCTCCATGTGGTTCTCCTGTTTTTATTTACATAAGTATGTTTTCTCGGTGTGGAATGTAAGTAGAAGCAGAACTCCAACCTTGTGTCTTGTGAGATAGAGAGGAGATATATTTTAAAACAAGTTGAAGGAAAAACTGGCTGTATAATAATGTACTCAATTTTCAATATTTAAGCCGTACTTAATTTCCATGTTGAAAATTTTTTCTTAGTTCTAAGTTGTTACATTTACCATGCGCAGAAGAATAAAATATTCAAAGCTTCAAATTTGATTATTTATAATGAGTGAAGTGTTTTTGGAGAAACTTTCAAATTTCTATTTCCTCTTTATGATGAAAACTTACCTTGGGTAATCATTGCATATCCTAAATTGTATTTTCAAGTGAATTATAAATTATATTTTGAACTACTTAAATTAAGTAAATTGATATTGTGAATGTTAACAATTTGTAATTATTCATTTCATTTCTCAGATATTAAAGAACAAGTGGAATTAAATGACACAAAGATAGCGATACAAATAAAAGTAATATTGCAATAATAATAGCGCACAAAAAAAAAACATATGTGACATCACCACGGTCGCGGTATTGCGGTGGTAATAATAACACAGCGGCATTGAATGAATGTTTAAAATATATATAATAATATTGGGAAGATTGAATGGGTGAAAGGATCGTTTAAAATGAATAAATTTCATATAAATCCCGTTAGTCGTTCAAGTGGATAACCCAACTCAACAAAGAGTATGTATTCGAGTAATAAATAAATGTTCATTTATAATAGATATACGATGTACAAAATGAATCAGATGAGAAAATTCATTCTAAATGGTTTCTTAAAGGACCCTGAAAAACTTTTACCGAAAATTACTCTCATCTCAATTTATTTAAATTTTAGATCAATCAAATGATGTAGTATTTAATATACTTATCAAATGTATCCAAGAGAAGTTTTTGAGATATTTGAGGCTTCTGTGTTTTAGTTATAGATACTATTGAAGTACTTTCAAGTTTTACGGGCTCATTCGTGCGTCTTAAGAAAAGTTTCGGTAAAAATTTATAAGGACGAATATATTTCTCAGGTAAATGTGACTGTAATTTATTTTGAGAGCAAAATGAAACACACAAAAGATATTCGTTTGGGGTAGAAAGAGGAAGTACACATCTCTTGAAGAAATTAATAATATTGAAGCTATTGAAAAGAGAAAATTAATTTTGTGATTTGAAGAATTTGTTTTTATCCCAAAAAGGAACATTTTATATTGAATATGGCATATTCAATATAAAATTTGGTTATAATTTCTTGAAACTCTATTTATTGAACGATACTGCATCCTGTCTAAAAGTCCAAACAAGCGTTTTTGATTGTCACTGGATATTTGAAGTTCTTGAACATATTCGTTTAAATAGTTATTTTGCTGAATACCCCTTTTCAAGAAAATTTTTACCGTTTACGTGAAAATACATCAATCTTATTTGTAGCCTTTTATGGTCGGTAAGAAACAAATCTTGCCCTTATGTACGATTGAACGTTAAACGCCCAATGTTGCCTTTATTCAGGTTTCCGGCAATTATTTTCTGCCGATAGCTTCTCTTATAAAGTTTTATCTCTAATCTTTCTGATTTAACTGAGAAAATTTGTGTTTAATAAATGTTCTGATCGTTACCCGTAAATCACACAGTCTAAGAATTGTAATGGTAATTTTTTGTCATACAGTTTTATTCATTTCTTGTTTTTTATATGTACAGATGTTTGTCTCCATTGATGATGATAAGGTAGAGCTATAGCAGCTCTGTAAACCGTAAGGAAGCTGTATAATATAGCACAGAAGTTTTTTCCCTCTAAAAGATTTTTTTTTGTACTTTGTATAGAAAGTTGTAGAGTAATAAAATTGGTAATAAATACAGGTTGATTGAAAATATACAATGAAATTAATTAATCAAAAACAGAATCAAACATTAAATAAATCTATATTTCTACTTAGATACAGAAAAAAAGTTCTGTATCCCTTTATATAAGTTTTAAACGGAAAACGAGCCACCATGTTAGATGGAGAATGATATCACCTAGCTTACCATACATTTTCAACTCAACGTGTATACAAAATTTCAGCAAAATCGATTGGGGATAACTGCTTTAAAATTAAGGTTCAATATTTAACTCGAACAAACATACTGTGTTTTCGTGTTTTCTTTCATTAGGATACTTTCATCTTTGAGATTTCTGGGACTATCAACATTTGGTGATTATATTTAGAAATACTTCAGCAAACTTTACATATATTATAGGAAATTTTTCGAAAAAAAAAAGTAAAAATAAAGTCAGAATAAACCAAAATGAGGTTTTTTCAATGTGTTTAGAAGGATGCAGTTATCAGAAGTGTTAAGGAAAACACTGTCTGAAACGCTGGTTATAATTTGGCTACGATATTGAATTAAAAAATAATTGTTATTCCAGAAGATGAGCGTTGGTGTGTCATGAAATTATATAGTGTTAAAGTTATCGCAAACGAGCGAAATTCTTGAATTCTTGATGATATGAAAAGCTAGTTATAACTGCGCATAAATAACTTTTATTTTCCATATGAATATTTCATTATCAACATATTCGTTTATTAAACCGGCTCAGTGGTCGAGCAGAATAAGGCGTTAGTCTTTGACCTTTTGGCTACTGACTGTATACTGAATATATATTTTTTAAATTTGTGCTCCCACTACCGTGCTCATACATCCTTAATAAATTGAAGTATAAAATTTGAATTTTCTAAATAGTTTAACAGTCCAAAGATATGCATAAAGATGTGCAAAAAAAAGTTTCAATAAGCTATAAAGATCACTCTGTATAGTTGAATGATAAACATGAAGGTAATTGTAAAAAAATTGAACTCGAATGATAGGACCTACTTAAAACCGATTTATATTTACCTATTCATTACTTACAGTGGAATAAATTCTGTATGATTTTTGAAATTATAAAAGAAAAATACATTTCATTTATTAAACATTGGGAATGAATGTATTTGCTGTAATATGTGAGCGAAACGTAAAATAATTTTTCAATTTTTTTCTTTTACTTTCTTTTTTTATTTCTTTAAATTTTTGTTATTTTTTTTAAAAAATATTTTAACATTTCAAAGATATAAAAACAGTTAGGGAAATAAATTAATGCTGCTTTTGCTCAGTTCATACAATGTTGAATAGCAACGAAGAATAAAATGACGTATTTTAAGCATTTTATATGTTTTTATCTCTATGTACAGTACTTACTATTCGCACCGTACATGAGTTTTATTGGAGGCGTTTCTATGGTAACGATACACTACTTTAATTATAGAATTGTATGGATGCATATATAATTGTATGGATTGTATTTATGGCTTGTATTGAAAATTTTATATGACTGTCTAAGAAATTTAAACAAGTAATTACACTTAAAATTTTTGTGTTTGGTCTCTTATTTTCACAATTTTTAAGGCAACTAGTTTAATTAATTGTAATTTTACAATAATTTCAATTTGACATTTACTAAAACATTTACATATAAAGAATAGAAAATTACCTAGGTAGTCTAACAGCCCTCTTTAACCCCAAAATTGTCCACTAGCAGCGCTTGCGTCGATTTTATTGTCCCTATCATGGTCCCTATGCATTGAAATCCGTTTGCTAATAACAGTCCACAGACAAAAGTGATATTTCCAGTGCTTGGCATGCGTGTGGCTGAGCAGATAATTGATATGGAAATCTTAACAAAATACGGACTTTCAGAAAACGAATATATTTCATATTGTTAATTAATGTTATCAAAAAATATGAAAGCGATTTTCAAGCTCAAGTTACACGTTTTTTATATATGTGTACAGAAGTTGAGTGGCATTCAAATGATATTTTTAATTATTTGAAGCTCTTTGCGGAGTATAATATGTATAGACTGCCTCAAAAGAATGCACTAAGAAAATATTTTCGGAAATTAATCCCTCAAGGAGTTAAAATGAGTGTTGGAAGTTTGAATGAAACTTCTTCAATTTTGAAGTTATAAATGTATAAAATGATATATGAGCATTATGGTTCACTCCAAAAGTTTTCTGTATTACTGCTTTCAAAAAACTCATTTTTCAAGGGGGTGAAAGTTTATATGAAACTATGTCATTTTTGAAGTTAGAAATATAAAACTTGATATATGATCTCATGATTTGAGACAAAAGTTTATTTTACTTTCTTCATAAAAATTCATTCTTTAAGAGGTTCAAATTGGAGACGAAAGTTTATATGAAACTCTGTAATTTTTTTGATGGTGAAAAGGGGGTGATTGTTTGTATGAAAATTTGTCATTTTTGAATTAACTATTCAACCGATTTTAAAAATTATTTCCCCTATAATAAGTAACAATGCAGAGTTTCTGAGATATCGCAATGCTCGGTTCGATCTTAAAAACTATTCGACCAGTCTTCAAACGCAACCTATTTTTGTACTTTTTGGGTCAAAATTATCTTATATACTGAGTTTTATCGAAATTGGGGATTTAAAAAATTTCTCGATTTTTTGCAGTTTTTTTGAAAAAATTGAAAAAAAATCGAAAAAAAACCCCTTTGAAAAAATCGAAAAAAAAATTTTGTTTTGGAATTTGATTAAACTCAGTGGATGGGGTAATTTTGATCCAAAAAGTTTCAAAATCAGGTTAATTTAATGATAGGATGCAGAGTTTCTGAGATATCGCAATATTTTGATCTAATTTAGTCCGTATCTCAAAAATTATTCGGCCAATCGTCAAATGAACCCGATTTTTGTACTTTTTGGGTCAAAATTAGTTTTTTCGAAATTTTAGATGCAATTTCCTAAGGGGTACTCATATTATCTGTCACTTTCTCTTTCTTGTAGTGTCCATCTACTCTTGTCTTTCGCATTACTATACAGGATAAAGAAGAGGTCATGTTATGGTTCCTGACATGACATAATAGTTTAACTAACCTTATTCATGGTATGTTCAGTTTTTGTTAAATTGAAGTGTACGTAACTGCAGCTAATAATAATCCTCAGTATATTATATGTGTTGGTTATATGAGAAAAATACACAAGATGAAAATAAATATATAAAATTATTTTACACAAAATTAACTGTCACTTATAAAAATTAGCTGTCACAAAAATGTAAAAACTGATATTAATACACATAATGACATGCCTTATATCATATTTTAACAACAAGAGAAAATAAAAAATGAAAACAAACTTTACTTTGTTTTCCTAGTCAATTCAAATTTTCATCTTTATATATCACGAAGTAACGTATAATAATAATAATAACCAATTTTAGCACTTATATATAGTTTATAAAATGAAATAATTTAAATTTACCGAATATACATATACAGTCAAACCTGGATAGTTGAGAGTTCAAGGGAGTACAATCTCATTCTCGTTTATAGAGTTTTCTCACTAACCCAAGTTTCTCGCTAATGCAGGTACACGGGTAGCGTTTCTCTCTTATAGAGGTACGCAGCAATAACAAGTCACAGCAAGTACGAATGTAATAAATATGAACTATTATAAAATTATGTGCATTATATGCTCGACTGTCGCTTATAGAGAGGTTTCTGTTTCTCACTAATAGAGGATTTGGGAGCTTAAAATGACGGGTCCTGGCTATTACTCTCACTTATAGAGTTTTCTCACTTATCCAGTTCTCACTTACCCAGGTTTGACTGTAATATAAAAATAAATTTTTTTGCTTTCTCATTTTATGGTCAATTATATAGTGATATTGAAAGTTTATTGTTTACATTTTTGAAGAAAATTTATCAAATAAGAGTTATTTTAATAAAAAGATTATCGGACTATAAAAACAAATTTTTTGTTAACGATTCCGATTTTATTAACCCACGAACTAAAAAAAGGGGTGTTATAAGTTTACCTGAGTTTGTCTGTCTGTGACAACGTAGCGCCTAAACAAGTGAACCGATTTTAATTTTCTTGGTTTTTTTTTAAAGGCTTTTTAAACGGAGAATATTCTTAGCTATATTTCAATTGCAAGCTTAGGTTTACAAACCCGGAAAAACTTAAAAATTGGCAATGATCTTCAAAATCAATTCAGGTTCGTAAAGGGATGATATATAATTTTCACATATAAATAAATACTATGAAAATGAATGGTCAAATAAACCTGGCTCAATTCATTTCGAAAAGTGAAATGGTCAAAAAACAAAGTCAACTCAAATATTTCAATTATAATTAAAACATTTCCAAAAATTGGTCTCAAAAAATGATAGCTTTATCCTTTTCATCTCATCTGTCCATGTCCTTGACCATCACTTTGATAATGATTTAAGAAGTTGTGTTATAGAATTAAAGTGTTTATCTTTACGTCTGTGTGTTTCTCAGTGGTATCGTAGCCCCTAAACGGTCGAACCGACTTGATTGAGAACATTTTATTGCTAAACTTCCAAAAATCGGTTTACAAGAATTAAATCGCAATTGTAAGTAGTGGGTTTCTTAAATTTTGTAAATTTCACTTGCCCTATACTGGAAAGTTAATTTTTCTTTTCATTAAAAATGAGAAAAAATACTTATGATTTTACTAACCCCAAAGATGTAAAACACTTGAAAGATAATTTTTATGGTTTTTTTAAATAAAAAAAATGTTTAAAAAGGATAAACAAAAGAAAATTAAATTAAAAGATGAATAAATAATCAAACACTTAAGTGAATAAATAAATGTAATTAATAAACGTTTAATTAAACTATCATATGTATAAAAAGCTTGAAAGCTTGTGCTAGTAATGACGATGATGATCATGATGATGATGACGATGAGAATGATTTTTTAACAAATATTGTACGAACAACAACATATCTACAATAATTACATAAACTGATGATCAGGAAATAATTTAATTATATATAGTAGATAGGTGCTTTGAATAGATTAAGCGAACCCTACCTCTATTCAACTTCAGTTTTAACTTTGAATCAACTAACAAACCAAACAGCCAACCAACGGTCGATCGTGACTCTAACATATTCAAAATGTTGTATACCGAAATCTGGTGCATTATCCAATGCCTAGTAATACAATAGACGAATAACCGATCTTATGCCTAGGAAACTATCTTGAGCACAGCAATATTAATTATTGTACTGGAGCAGATGTCAATAGAAATTCTAATAAAAACTCGTATGTCTTTGTTCACGAAATATGTTCTCAAAAAGCGAAAATCTACACACACAAATTATAAGCACAAATTGTATGGTAAAACCGGTGATGGTCTGGGTCCCTATGTTATCCAACATGAAAAAAATAAGAGTATTCAATGACTAATTCAATTCATATTTCGTGAGCATGTTTAAAAACTATCACAGACAACGAAGCAATCCTGCTCGAACACAAATACGCCGCGTTTTTAACCTTGTGTGTTAGTTTTCATTGATATATCAATCGTGAATGTGAAATAATGAAAGAAAAATAGCGCAACGTACAACATCATCATTAGGCAAATTGCATCAGTGCAACGCAGCTCCAGCGCTGCTAATTTTTTTCTGTTCTAGAATCACTAAAATATGACATCTTTATTAAATTTGTATTTCCAATGATTTATTATGATTTATGTTATTCAAACCGATTAAAAAAACAAGTGAAAACAAACAATTGACTGAGTAAATTGTTGAAATTCCATGTATTGTCATTGTTGATTACTCAACCGTTTGTTTTTTGACAGTCATGTTAGTAAAGGAAGATAGTCACTCTCAGAAAGCCATAATCGTGTATATAACACGACTGTGTTGCGGCTGTTTCTATCTTAATTTGTGCCTACCTTAATTTGTTTTTTCGATCTAGTTTTCATTTTTAGAAAATTGTTTTCAGGGAAAAATGAAACAAACTGCAAAATATAACTCTTCCTGACATCTATTGGTGTTTATCGTAATTAACGAAATAAAATACGTTACCGGGATATTCAAATTGGTATCTGTGTGGAGATATTTTAAATGGTTCTTATATTAGTTATAAAATTTGTGTTTTTTTTTTAACACAAAAAATACCGATCAAAGCTCGGTCATTCAGGTACTGTAATATTTACATGGTATAAAAATCTTAATTTAAAAAAATTTATCGCGTTTTGAAGTCATGTGAGCCTTACGAAATTCCGGAACTAAAGTATTTGTTCAGGATTTTTCACTAAGTATTAAGACATATCTACTTTTGCCACATTCAACATTAGACCTGCCAGATTTTCATAGAGTACCTATATATCTCTACGAACTAGGTATGAACTGGCATTTGTTGGGATTGAATATATACCTATATACGTATAAATGTATGTCATGTTTAATAGCGTATGCCAAGCTAGGTATTTTAACTATCCTATGATGCTTTTAATTCAGGTATAAATTCTGAAAGCATATAATATAGATAATGGATGTCCTCTATTGCAACCAACGGATTAGTTTAAAAGAATGTTTACGTGGATAAAAAAAAATGCATTTGAATTTTAGAGACTAATAGTGTTTTAAAATCAAATCAAACATAAAACAAATCAGTAAGCCGTTTTTAAAACAAGTTTGTATTTATATAAAACTATAGCTAACCAACCATACATTATCTATCCTTTTACGTTACTCTTTTAATTTGAGCTATTGAAAAAGGTCAACCTTTTCTAGTAGAGTTCAAGCTGGGTTAAATTAACAAAAGTTGAGCTAGTACGGGTTAGCAGTTTTTGGGATGAATAGTGGTTAAAAAAATACGATTTATTCCTTGTAAAACAATTTTTGGAAACTTAAAATGTTCTCAGTCGAGTCGGTTCGACCGTTTAAGGGCTACGATGCCACTCAGAAACACACGGTCGCACAGATAAACACTTTAAACTAATCTAACAACTTATCTTTAACCAATATCAAAGTGATCAAAGGACATCAGATGAGATGAAAAGGATACTTAGAGAGCTATCATTTTTTGGAACAAATTTTTGAAAATATTTCAATTAAAATTGAAATATTTGAGTTGATTTTGTTCTTTTGAATCATTGTTTTAAATTACCTAATTATTTTACCATTTCACTTTTTGAAATGAATTGAACCAGGTTTATTTGACCATTCATTTCCATAGTAATTATTTATATGTTAAAATTATACGTCATGCCTTTTCCAAACTGAATCGATTTGGAAGATCATCGCCAATTTTTTAGTTTTTTCGAGTACAAAACTATAAGCTTGCACTTGAAATATTACCTTTCAAATGAAACAAAAAATATTAAAATCGGTTCATTCGTTTAGTCGCTACAATGCCACAGACAGACAAACGCACAGACACACAAACAAAACGGTCAAACTTATAACACCCTCTTTTTAGTTCGGGGATTAATTAAAATATAATTTGGTCGTGACATCCAATACACGACAATAGGAAAATATACATGCTTATAGCTGACTATCCAGGTAGGTACTCTAGTAATAATATAATGGCATTGTTTGATGCTTTTAAAGGAAATTTTAATTTTTTGTATAAATGTGTTTTATCATGTTTGCTTTGTGACATGATGCTTTCTATGTAATAAATATATAATTTGTGAAACATTGAAATTATCGTAACTTTCAATATCATCCAATTAACTGTCGGCGATGTAGATCGGATTGTTTTCTTTCTATTATTGGGGTTCTCTAAAAATAATATATGGAGTAATCGAGAATAATAATGACGAGAAAAAATTTTTGTCAAATATCAAAGGAGTTCAAAAACTTTAAAGCCGATTTTTACTGGAAAGTACATGTCCCATAATTAGGAGCAAAATAAACATCATGATTTTGAATTAAATTATAGTTTAAGCCATTTATATTAAATGAATTAATTCGACCAAACATTCACCAAGGCATATTTTATAGAACTCATTTTAATAATTTAAATTTTTGACGACAAGTTTCAGTATTATCGCTTTAATGGCATTTTCATACCAGCATATTGCAGTTTAGGTCTTACATTATTTTAATTATTCACGTAAAAACGAAAAACTTTTGTAAAAATTTCTTGATTCTTTAGAGACAGGACTTGAATGTTAATTTTTAGGTCAAAAGGACACTAAAAAAGATTATTATATAGATTTATAAAACCGGAGCAACTAATTAATTTTCCATTTTCGTGAATTTTTGAAAGCAATATCCCCGAAGAAATTTCGAAAAAAGCGAGAAATTTTTTTTGTCACTGAATCCGACAAGAACGATTTAAACAGGTATTTTGAATCCTAGAAAAACCAAAATTTATTCAAAATGAATGCTCGAATTGTTATTCGCAGGAATTGAACTAAAAAATAGTATCTTTATATGAAAATCCGTAATTTGATTTTTGGTTATTTTAAGGGTGGTAATTGTGAAACGAATAGCTAGAATGTTTCCCCCACTTTGACTCATGATCAGGATGACCATATCGTACTGTTACTACACATTCAAGAAATTTTAACAAAAAGTCAAATTCATTGTTAAATTTGCGGAGTCCATTACATGCTAACAATACGACGAATTAAAAATGGTATGGTGCTTTAATTGCGGTATCCTATGTTTAAAAAGGAATGTTTTTTCATATGGAATGATACCGCCACGACGCCATAGGCACTAACTATCCCATTGTTGCTATATAATTGTGTTTATTATGCATAATATACTTGTAATAATAAGTGAATGGCAATTAAATATAATACAATTATATGAATTAAATTTTGCGTGCTTAAAGGTATTCTGTATAACAATAGTATACATTTACTTGCACTATTAATGCACATTTTATAAACAACCATAACGATTACATTCTAACGTGACCGCATAAAATATTTATATATGTATATCATATCAATAGCACATATATATATATACAGAATTTTCGATTTACATCTAGGCATATAAATATCACGAGTATGACAGTGTACATGCGTTAAGCAATGCATCTAAGTAAGAGATATTATAGGTGCTATATGAAATTACAAAAGTGACTTGTATCGTGGCTTATCTGTTGTTGTTCATCTATTCAACTAAAAAACTCCCACTCTTCAAGCATCCTACCACTATCTCAACGCATATAGAAGCTTCAAAACATGTATGTAATACCTCTCACATCGATGCATTGCCTAGCGCATGTACTCTGTCATACTTGTGATATTTATATGCCTAGATATAAATCGAACATTCTGTATATATGTATTACATATTAAACTGTGAGCTAGTGACTGAAGCTAAATTTCTATGATTGTTTTGCATTTGCACAGCAACGTTAAGCCAAAAGGAAAATGAGATTTTAATCGTGGCTCGTATGTCAAATTTATGGAATTTTTTTAATTCAATTTTCTTATTTCGACGTTTTTTCTTTTCAATAGATAGAGAAAAATACTAGTTTGTAACTGTCAAAAAGGTTGAAGTCGGAATGGAATTATCTATTTTTTAACTCCTACGACAATGGAAAATAAATTTGTTTCTACGAATTATATTTCCAATAAGTTACATTTTACAACAAAAAATCGTTGACATAAAAATTTGAAATCTATCTATTCGACATTGAAGCCACGATTAAAACTTCATTTAATATTTCAAAACAATTAATTTCGCTTCATTACAAAAAGTAGATGTCTGTCTGTCTTTAGCTTCGACGATCTGAAACCGATTTTTGTTTTTTTTTTATATATTTGAAAGAGAATTAAATGGATATGTGTTTTTAGCTAAATTTCAAGTATGTAATGGAAGCTTTGTACCCGAAACAACTAAAAAAAAGGCGACAAAATTGGTTCAGTTTGGAGAAGACTACAAAAAAAAAGAAGATAATTTTAGGTATAGTGCTCTCAGGTATACTTCAAGTGGAAGTTTAGAATTTCGTACCCGATGCTATATTATCTTTGAAAACAATATTAATACTGTGATATATTATACATCATAAAACAATATTCATAAAAATATCTTGTTTTGTTTCTTGATTTGGTAGTTTTCATAAACATTTCAAATATGCAACTATATGTCATTATATTTTAACTTACCAATCCTTCTATACTTGAAAGCATTTTCACTCACCTACAACAAAAAGAAAAGAAAAATTAATCGATAGTTAAAATTTCCCATCGTAATAGCTGAACATTTTCGCAAATATTGCAATTAAAACCAAATTCGCAAAGAAAAGCTCTATGTTCTTAAAAACTTCGAAGCTCAATTAACGAATGTGTGAAAACCATATCCTAAAATTCGTTGTAATACATTTTATGGCACTATTCTGCGCCTATTATAATGGCTCTTCAATACTTTTTCTGGACGTCAATTTGTTTCAATAGTAAATTCCTTACTTCCTGGCAAGAAATTAGCTTCTGAAAGTCAGATATTGATTCCTTGGCATCAACTTTGAGAGTTAATTGCTCTTAAAGAAATAAAGATTACATAATTTTAAATAACGACTTTATCAGTCGGAATTATTATTGGTAAGATTTCAGTCGGCTTAGATTTCAAAGCCGCTTTTTCACTAAACGGACAAACAAAAACAAAACAGAAACTCGTGTCGAAAAAAAACAAAACTTAAACTTTTTTGAAACTGGCCATGTAATAGCCATTACAGTTTCAGTTTTGTTTTTGATTTTTAATAAAAACTCAATTGTCCGTTTAGTAGAAAACTAGCATAATGGGGCCCGACGGTAAAATTCGGTATGTTAAGTAATGAATTTGTTTTTTTCTTTTTATTTAACACAGTCGGGTTTTTTGGATTTTTTAAAGTTACTTTTTTATTGTTGCAATTTTGTACGGAACCACTTTGTATATCTTTTATTTCTAAACACATCTACTACATTCTGGGCATACGTTGGGTAAAATATATAGTTAAAATGAAATGGTTGGTGTATCATATAAGCGTAACGACAATATGACTGACGTCAGCGATATGTCAATTGTCATCTATGTTGTCATACTGTCAAAGTAAATTTATCTTCTTTAGCGTTAATACTACTCTATCGTTCTCATACTTGCACATATATTTTAATCAAATTAAACGATAACTTAGATGAAGACAGAGAGAGACCTATCTATTTCTATGTTGTATATTTTGTACACCTATGTGACATAGCATAATATATAGTGTGATCCAAAATTAAGGCAGCATGATGATGATGAGTTCTATATCCTCTAGGGGACGTTGAAGAACACTTGATTCCATTTTGTTCTATCTTAAATAATTCGTATGACTTCAATGAATTTGATTTTTGTCCATTGTGTGATGTGATCTAACCACAAGTGAAATTTACAAAATTTAAAAAACACCCGACAAATGCGATTTATTTTTTGTAAACCGATTTTTGGAAACTTAGATATAAAATAGTGTTTCAAATAAAATGTCCTCAATCAAGTCGGTTCGACCGTTTAAGGGCTACGATGTCATTGAGAAACACACGGACGCACAGATAAACACTTTAAACTTATCTAACACCCCATCTTTAATCAATATCAAAGTGATGGTAAAGGACATCAGATGAGATGAAAAGGATACTTAGAGAGCTATAATTTTTTGGGACAAATTTTTGAAAATATTTTAATTGAAATTGAAATATTTGAGTTGCCTTTGTTCTTTTGAATTATTGTTTTGAACTACCTAATTATTTTACCATTTCACTTTTCGAAATAAATTGAGTCATGTTTATTTGACCCTTTTCCAAACTAAATCGATTTTGAAGATCATCGCCATTTTTTAAGCTTTAAGTTTGCACATGAAGCATAGCTAAGAAAACTCTCCGTTAAATTACCTTTCAAATGAAACCAAAAAAGTTAAAATCGGTTCATCCGTTTAGGCGCTACGATGACACAGACAGACAAACACATAAACACTCACACATAGCGGACAAAATTTTAATACCCCTTTTTTTTTAGTTCGGGTGTTAAAAAATAAAGGTCAAATAGTCAATAAGTAAATCGTCACAGTCGTATAAGTCATAAACGATTAGTAATACAATAAAAAGTTGTTTTCCAAAAAAAGTGGGTAATTTAATTATCTACAATAAAAGTTATTACCTACCATTTTTAGTCTAAAGTGCATGGTGATGCAGATATAGCCAAAAACGGTTGTCCTTAAAATATATACACTTCCCCCGTCTATTTTTGTAAGAATTTTGTGCATTTACATTAATTACATGATACTGAACCTATTTAAAAAATAAAATAACTCCTGTAATTTAGTGCATTATGGACAAGAGTATTTATGTAACCTGTATTAATATCCAACCTGTATATTATATTCGTATAATATACAAGCCAAAGGTATGTATTAAATAACAAGAAGCTTATTTTCGTATCATCGAATTATGTTGAACATATTCATAAGATGCCAAGTGTTTTCCCCACTTGTTAAAGTAAGAATAATTTATGCATAACCATCATAATATTACATGATAATAAGATGCGAAAATTTATATAAACTACATTCAATTCTAAAAACAATCAAGAAAATTTTAATCAACTTCCATATATTATGAAATGTGTCTATTATATGTATTATATGTATGTTTGTATGCATTAGACGGTATGTGTTAACGTTAACGTATGATATGTGTACCTTTAATTAAGGATGTATGAGCATGGTAGTGGGGGCACAAATTTAAAAATAGATATTTCAATTTTGATAATAAATTTATATTATTACTTGACGATATAAGACGAAAAGTAAAAATAAAATTTTTCGATATCTGGCTTAATTTTCAAAATATCGAAAATTGAAAATTTTGTTTAATTATTTAGCTTTCGATATTTCGGAAACCAAGACACATATCGAAAAATTTTATTTTTATTTTTCGTCTACATTCATGAAGTTATAACAAAATTCATCATCAAAGTTGAAAATAAGATAAAAATAATTTCAACCCTTAATCTACCCTGCTCTTACATCCCTTATATGCACGGAGACACTTAGTTTTTTTCTTTTCTAATTCATTGCTAATATGTTTACTTTCTATTAAAAAGTTTTTTTTAAATTTGTTTTCATTCATTCCAAATGAAAATTATCAAAAACTTCCAAAATATGTCGTTTTTTGAGATTCCTCCATAAGAGCCAATGTATTTTATATCGATTTTTAATGACTTTTTTCTTAAAAATTTGCACGGATACCTAAGCTGAAATTTTAACCACATATTCTTTGAGTAAAAGACTACCTACAAACAAATTTTGAGCCTTTAAATCAAACATTGTTGTCATGCTCATACATCCTTAACGTTGTTTTAAGAACAGATTTATAACAGGTACACGTTAAAAATTCAACGGCACATCACCAAAAAAAGTTTCTTTAATGAACAGGGAAGATATATACAGTGCACCGCATTTAAGATGAAGACACTCTCACATTTTCGTCATTTATAGAAATATGGAAAATGTTTTTTATGCCCATATACCGATTTTCATGCCAAAACTCTATTTTTTAATTTGTTCATTATTTTGGCCTGCACTCGAAATTATAACACACATAAATGCGAAAGTAAGCATGTTTGTTTGTTTGTACAGCAATATAGCTCATACTTCATGAAATATAATTTATAAAGATATGCTAATACAAAATTTAAAAAAAATTTGAAATTAATTGAATTTGACATTACCATAAATTACAGAGTTCTGTAAAAGTAGTCATTTGACATTATCATAAATTACAGATTTCTGTAAAAATAGTCAATATAAAATATTTCACGGTCATCTTTTCTGATATACTGAATGAATAATTACGACTATTATACATTTAAAAAATAGAAAACCATACATATATTTTACCTGTGTAAAACAATCCTTACCATTTATTTCGAGTGATATAGAAAGGGGATAAGCGAGAGCAATCATTATGAATCTTTACTTTTAAACCCAGCGAAGCGGGTGGGTATCACTCTAGTGTCTCTATAATTATCAAACTAAGTGGAGAAATGGTCGGATGATAAATTGTAGTAAAATTTTATTTTCTACAAGCTTATTATAAAGCAAATTTACTACCAATAATAATTGAATATTCATTTGCAGTCAATGAGTGCGTTCCTGTATGCTGAAGGAAAGTAAAATGATTAATACAGGTTTTTTATTTTTTCGTCGTTTCCACCGTTTAACCATTAAAATAAAACCTAATGGAATACGATGTTAAAACAGAAAATTACTCAATAATTCTATTTTTCACAAAAGCTCTCACAAATAGAGCAAAATCCAATATTGTTAAAACGACCATGAGAACAATAATAACCTTTTATATTGAGAATTTTTTAAAATACTAAACACAAAAATATTGGGGTATTCGAACCAAAATATTATTTCTACGAATTGAGTAATTTTACTAATGAAAAACAAAAATTCGACGAATATCCAATTATGTTTGTAATAATGAGGAAATGAAAATATTTTATATAAAATGATTTTTTTTTGAATGATAAAATTTTTTCATAAAACCCCGGAGCTAGTTCAATTCAATATGTACGATTATAATTTTTCATCTTTTATCATTCGATATGACAAAATAATTGATATTTGGAAATTTCGTTTCAATATTATACCAAAAATGTTCAAATTAAACTGACAAACAACCATTGTATTAAAATATAAAAAATAATCATAACAATTCGAAAAAAATAGTATGACATAAAATATAACAGAATAACATTGATAAAAATTAACTGAAATATTAAATAGTTAATAGGGGAGAGTTGGCTAAATCATATTTTTGAATTTCGCACAAAATTTTTCTTCACTGATAGTTCAAAGCTACATTCAATGTGTAAAACTGCCCACAATTATAATATTTGTTAAAGATTGTTTGTGTTAGAGAAAAACTATATTTAGTTTTCTATATCGGTAGAACAGTGTTCTTTGACTGCTTAGTGACTATGTCTTCAAGAATTTTTGAGTTCAAAAACTTCAGCTTGATGCCTATTTTAACAAGCTTATTATTAGCTTGGTTTGTATCTATGTTACGAAAAGTTTGAACGCGATTTTCACTTATTTCAAGACGTCGCGTGCATTTATTGACTGAAAAAACGGGTGCACTTATTGTCTGGTCGAATAGTTTTTAAGATACGGACTAAAATCGATCCAAATATTGCGATATCTCAGAATGTGCGTTGATCGATCAGTCAGCTTCCAATATATATACTGATCGATCAACGCATATGCTGACTGATCGATCAACGCACACATGAAACCGCTAGGTCGAGAAGCCTGAAATTTAAATAAAAATTAGGTTAATTTAATAATTGGATGCAGAGTTTCTGAGATATCGCAATATTTGGATCGATTTTAGTCCGTATTTTAAAAACTATTCAGCCAATCGTCGGCCAACCGATTTTTGTACTGCACTATATAGATAAGTTTACTATATAAGAATGACAAGCAAGTCCTTTGTACAAGATATTGTATCTTATAACAAAAAAATATTATTATTATTACTTGCTCCCATGGTGTGTTTACTATTTTTTTTCCAGGCGAAGGCAGAAAGCGGCAACTTCGTTTTGCACAGCGGGATGATAGTTGACAGTTAATGAATAATATGAATAGCACTACCTTTCCACTTTAATAATAATTTTTCCAAACTATTAACAAGCAACTTTAAAAAAATTATGCTTATTGATTACAAATTAGCTTTTATATTTACAAGAAAAGTTTCATAAAAAAAAAATTGGAAAGTTTTAAAATGATTGTAAAATATATATACTTTTTGTTTGTTTGTAAGTATATAAATGTTAATAATATATAAAATTATTAATATAATGTCCATATTCTATTCACATAAGAAGTAAACAAGTTTATTATGAGTACATCTTATTACATAAATAATAATAAGCGAAAAAAATTTATTTTATTTTTCATATGAAATAAAATCATTAAAAGTTTTTACTCTAGTGGAATTATTATTTTTTTATAGAAAAAAAAAATGTATACAAAAATTTTATACTTTGTATATGATAGTAAATTATTTTTATTATGTTAAATAATAATTTTTGTTATGATTAAAGCTGAACATTCAGGCGTAATTTGGGACAGTTTTTATTCCTATACAGTTAGAATAATTATTATTATAAGCCAAAAATAAGGCATACTTTTTTTTCCTTAAGACTATTACAAAAATTATTTTTTTTCTTCTACGTGATAAGTATAAATATCTTACCAAATTCATCAAAATTTAAAAGTTCTAGATCAATTAATTAGTAGCCGAATTTATCATAGTTGCTTTTTCCTGATAACCAAAGGGTGTTAAGTTTAAACAGTGCATAACTTGATCAAAGACTGAAAATATCTCTTCTTTGAATGAGATAAATACTTCCACGCAATTTGGGCGTACTACTTACGCTCATATATTAGGTAATTTTACTTTTTTGAAGATAATCTTAATAATATGAAGGCATCAGAATGATTTGTCAAATGAAACCATATCAAAAGGGTTCAGCTTTAATATTTCTTTTACTAGTCGCTCTTAGAGTATTTGCAGTTCTAATGATAAAACTATGGTTAAATCTACTTTTCAACGGAATTTAACAAATCTTTTTTCATAGACTTAGAATAGCACTTACTATTAAATCTTAAAGTTTCAGTTATTTTGACTGTTTTACAGATATTTAATGGGCAACTCCCCCCATTTTGACAATTTTTGTCAAAATTAATATCTCAAAACAAAACGACGTGGCGCTATTTTTTGTTTATTCTAAAACCACTTCTTTTTGCTCCTTCCTACTTTTTTTCATTTCTTTCGAGATAGTTTTTAATATCGTTAAAAGTAGGTGATAGGACACAGCAACTTCGAAATCTCACAGGTAGCATTATTATGAGCCTGTGAGAAAAAATTGGCCAAATCTGACGACAAATGCTTTCTTGTTGGAAATACTTTAAGAAAAATCATTTTTAGGAGAATATAAGAACATGTTTGAGTGTAGTCCTACACGAAAAGACATATCGCCAATGGCGACTCTACAAGTAAACCTCTCAAAAAGTCGTTGGTATATGACAACGTCGCAAAAATTTATTTAGGCTTAATTGTGAAAAACCAAGTTGATCTAGTCTGCCTTTACACATTATTAGCGCATTTGAAATTCATGCGACAAATTTTATATTTGGGATAAAAGAGTTGATTAAGCGAAAAGAGAGGGAAATTTGTAAAACCATCCTTTATGAACTGTAATTTCGTGTAGAAAAAGATGATAACGCAATTAAATATTACGTAAGAAGTCGAGCGCACGGTCAAAATTTGACAGGTCTGACAGCTCTTTATGTGACAACCTTATAATTTTCTCAGTTTTAAATAAAAAGAGTCCAATCTAAACTTCCCAAAAATGTATGTACGTTTTGGGCCCACACAAGATGGAAAAACGACTTTAACCATTTTTTTTATACAGTTGAGTCTTTAAATAAATAATGAGTGAAAATGTCGTTGAATTAATGAAAATTCATGACGAGTAAGACAATCGAAACGTAAATGGAATCTTGAGTTCGCTGATGCAAACAAATTATTCTATATTTATTTTTTCTGGATCAAATGTTACAATGAAATTCTTTCTACACAAAATGAAAAATATTTTCATAATATATTTTTTTAGCTGCAAAAAAATTGTTGAAATAAAGCATTATTTGAAAAATTAAAAAAAAAAAATCGTATTCATTTTAAAAAGCATTGTGGAGATAAAAATAATGTATCAAAAATGTTCATGCATAATTTAGTAATTATTTTATACCATACATTAAAATAAAAAAATGCAAATTTTTTAAAAATATTTAAAGAGAAACCAAGTTTGCGTGTATAAAGTTAATTTGTTCATCATTATATTTTAAACTAATCAAACTAATCTGTAAACACCCCGAAATTTTTAATTAATACACTGACTCTATGCACTAAATTTATAATACTTTGTTTCAATGTTAATGTGTTTATTATAACTATTTGTTGATTGCTATAAAATGTTAATATAATTTTTAATTTCTTACGTAGATTCTTCTATTATACGGGGATGGGTATTTTTATGATAACGGCAAATAATTTAGGTACTGCGGCATTTACAAGAGTATAGAAAATCTTACAGAAAATTTTGAAGTTTTTGAAGTAAAACTTTTTTAGGCATGCTTGACTTGGGGAATAAACTGGAGAATGAATGATCAGAATGTTACGAAAATTTGAGATCAAGTGGAGAGGGAAGATATAAGTTAGTGAGATAGAAAGAGAGACAGTTACGTTTCAAAAACATAACAATTTGTCATACTATAACTATATAAAATATTATTTATATACACAAAGACCCAGTAGCTTAGTGGTAGAACACTGAAACCAGCTCATGTATGTTAAGTTTTTTTTGTTTTTATTACTCAATAATCTTTTAAATAATATTTATTCTATTTGTAAAATGTATTTTCACCAAAAGATGGAGCTAAAGAAGTTTTACTTCAGTTGTGTGGTCTAAAGTACACTCGTTTTTTTTTTTAATATTAGACTTTGTTTAATTTAATAATCACTTTTATTTATCCAAAGCGATAACTATACACATGTTAACTTTTGTTTTTTTTCCTCTTAACGTATGCATGTTTGCATCTTGCATAACCTAAAAGCCATTAGAATGTTGAAATTTTGAATTTAAGACTATGTTGTAACATTTAGTTGTTCATCGCTACTTCAGTATGTCCTTGTATAAAGTAAAATCGAAATTGAACGTTAAAAATTTTCGATTTTATTATCTTTAACTCGAAATTATTCTAATATCTACATAATTTGAGAAAACTATCGGCTACATTGGACTATTCTGTAAGCACTAAACTCACTATATCCAATTTGAAATAAAAATCAGATTCCAATATTAAATTGTTATTGCATAATTTTGGAACATACAATAACGTGAAAAATATCTAAGGAAAACAAACGGTAGATACAAATAGAATTTCCGTTTTCACCAGAACGGTTAAAAAAGATACTCATACAAATAAAAAGTGTTAATATTATTAAATGGAACAAGAACATATCTATAGTTGTTAACAACAAATTTAGTGATATTTTTTTGGCTAGCTCTTTCTATCGTAGAGATTACATATATCTTTCTCTATCATAGTCAGGATTACCTAAACTTTTTGTCAAATAAATGTTATATTCCGTAATGTAACCACCAAACTTTAGCATTAACCTTGAGAAAAAAAATAGGTATAAAAGTGCAAATCCAGGAAAAGAAAAAGATGCAATAATTTGGTAAATATTAAAATCGGTAGGGCTACAATGAAAATTAGACAATTAGGAAAAGACTGTAGCAAAATTTTTTATAGAATTTATCATTTGCATTTATTTTAAAATAAATATTTATGATTTTAATACACAAAATTAAAAATATTTTGATGACAAAATATTCTGGAAATTTTCTTTCATGTTCATGAGTTAATTCGTTAAATCTGGAAATTTAATTTTAGCCCTGTACATAATTATTAACATAAAACAGGTTCATGAATACCGTAATAATGAAAACCCTTTTTCCAACAAAATCCTTGCATCATTTATTTCATTAAATAAAATCTCTTTAAATACATCGAACAATATCTCATATTTTTGAAATAGAAAGGGCAACCATACTATTTGTATGGAACATTGTAAAACAACTTTATAAAACAAACATCCAATTGTTTCACAAGCTTCCTATATTTTGAACTACTAAAATAGGATACACACTACATACAAAGGTACACATACATATATATAAAACAAAAGTTTTGTTGCTAAAATCCCTTACTAGCTAAAATAATGATAGTTATCACACACAAAATAGTAGGAAGAAGGTCTTTTACTTCACATGTATTCAATATTGAATAGTAAGTAGTATTTTTAGTCCTGTATATTAGGGATATAAATACAGAACGTCCCAAATGATTCAGTCAAATTATAAAGTTATAAAAGGGGTGAACCTTTCATCAAATAAGGTTTTCTTATTTTTTGTATTTATTTATTTTTTTTTTTTTTGGTGTTTGTAATGTAAATGTAATGTTAGATCCAAGTTTTTGACCTCGTCAAACAACCGGATTATGCTGAAAATTCTCGAAAATTTTGACCGTATTTCATTTTTTGTGGATTTTGAGCTGGAAGGACTAGTTTTTAAAGCAGGTAAAATTTGTAACAAACACACGACAAATGCGATTTATTCCTTGTAAACTGATTCTAGGAAACTCAGCTATAAAATGTTCTCAATCAAGTTGGTTCGACCGTTTGGGCTACGATGTCACTGAGAAACACACGTACGCACAGTTAAACACTTTAAACTTATCATTTCTTGGGACAAATTTTTGGAAATATTTTAATTGAAATTGAAATATTTGAGTTGACTTTGTTCTCTTGAATTATTTTTTCGATTACCTAATTATTTTACCATTTTACTTTTCGAAATGAAATGAGCCAGGTATATTTGACCATTCATTTCCAGAGTAATTATTTAAATGTTAAAACTATATGCCATATATAGAAAACTCTCCGTTAAATTACCTTTCAAATGAAACCAAAAAAATTAAAATCGGTTCATCCGTTTAGGCGCTACGATGCCACAGACAGACAAACACACAGACACAGATACATAGCGGTCAAACTTATAACACTCCTTTTTTTAGTTCGGGGGTTAAAAAATAAAAAAAATTCGACGAGTATTCTATTTCTTAATTAATCTCAGAAAGAAACAAAATCTATATTCGAATGTCGACTGAAATTCGAATATAGATTCTAGTTCTTTAACATATAAATAATAACTATGGAAATGAATGGCCAAATAAACATGGCTCAATTTATTTCGAAAAGTGAAATGGTAAAAAATAATTAGGTAATTCAAAACAATAATTCAAAAGAACAAACTCAACTCAAATATTTCAATTTCAATTAAAATATTTCCAAAAATTTGTCCCAAGAAATGATAGCTCTCTAAGTATCCTCTTCATCTCCTCTGATGTCCTTGACTGTCACTTTGATATTGATTTAGAAAGTAGTGTCATAGGTTGAAAGTGTTAACCTGAGCGCCCGTGTGTTTCTAAGCGACATCGTAACCCTTAAACGGTCGAACCGACTTGGTTGAGAACATTTTATTTGAAACACACATTAATAAGTAATATTTTCGATATATACTTATGTAGGTAGGTATATGGTTATATTGTTACCTACTTTACTTTTGTATGTATGATGATAACAGGTATTATTGTAAGGTCTCAAAATTAACCAACCTAAAATTTATAATAAAACAATAAGGTATTTAAAGGTAAATTATTTGATATTGTGATGATAAGGAGTTTATTAGATAAAACAGTAAACTACTATAAATATTGGTTCGATAAATAAACAATTAATTATATTATTAAACTTGCACTCTAACAATAAGTTGAGTCAAAGAATGTCTAAATAACGAATCTTATCTAATAATATTTTGAAAACATTTTTAATTGATTTCTCTGCCTAAAAACAAATTTATAAACTAAAGTAATTAATTTCATTTTCAATGTGCAATGGCAGCAATTAATAACTAGCTGTCAATATTTTCGGAGGTACATGATATTTTTGTTTAGGGTTACAAGTAAATTAAAAAGAATTCATAAACATTCAAATTTTTTCAATTTGAATACTCATGTCTTAACTAGATGATATTACTTTGAATAACTGTATAAATACGTAATATTGTTTTTTGTACTAACAAATACCCGCCTGCTTTGTTAATCACGTGATAGCCCTCACTTATCCTTCCTTTTGTTCACAATTTTATAGATTTTAATTTTTTGAAGGGGAACTCTAACTTTTTTGAAAATGAAGTTTTCCCCATGATATTCGCTGACAATATTCTATAGATCCAATCATTAAATTAACCAAATTTTTATACTTTTTGGATCAAAATTACCCCATCCACTGAGTTTTATCAAATTCCAAAAATTTTTTTTTGCAGTTTTTCAACTTTCTTAAAGAGGTACTAGGCCTTCAAAAAATTGCATAAAATCAAATAACTTTTTTTATCTCCAATTTCGATAAAACTCAGTTTATTAGGTAAATTTGATCCAAAAGGTACAAATATCGGGAGTATTTGACAACTGGTTGAATAGTTTTTGAGATACGGACTAAAATCGATCCAAATATTGCGATATCTCAGAAACTCTTCACCCAATCATTAAATTAACCTAATTTTTATACTTTTTGGAAATTACCCCGATTTTATTTATATAAATTATACTTTGAAAAGTTTATAGCAGTCAATGGTAAATGATAATGGTAGTCTTTCTCTAATTCTACGGGAATTCAAGATACTCAAACTTTCTTACTTATTATGACGTTCGTTACACCTTAAATAGTTTAGACTTGACTGAAAACGTTAAAAAGTTAAGGATAAGTAATACTATTACTAACATTTGAAACTGTTTTATTTTATTTATTCGTACAATCAATGTATTTAAAGGTTCAGTTAAAATTTTGTCTACATGATTCACGTAAACATCTAAAATAAATTAATTGTCTATGGACCAATGTAATTAGTGAATCTATATCCTCCAATTATTTTTCTTGTTATTGGTTTAAAATGATTTCATAATATCTTCAAGCATGTAAGAAGAGATTAATAAAAAAAATTATACGATTAAATAGCCTAATTATAGGGAATTTTTTTTAATATAAACCAAACAAAGTACTTCTGTACTGAAAAAGTTGTTTGTTAGTATATTTATTATATTTACAAGTTAATGATGCTTCCTTGCTTTCTTCTTCTCTCTCATTTGTGAAACTAAAAGATGATAATAGTAGAAAAAAAGTTACATTAATAATTGAAAAATATAAATATTATAAGGATGTTTCAATAGTGTTTGAGATTATTGTTGAAATCTAGGGATCTCTAGCCCTATCTCTACATATTATAAATTTGAAAGTAAGGATGTTTATTTGTTTGTGTGTTTGTAACGCTTTCACGCAATAACTAATGAATAGATTTGAATGAAACTTACTTAGCAATAATATAGCTCATACATCAGAATAACACACGAACTATAATTTATACAAAAATATTATTTGTTTCAGTTATTGTATTTATTCTACTTACTTTTTTCAACCGTTCCAGGGAATATAATTAAATTCTACAAATATTGTAACTTTTATATAGACAGAATATATTTTTTACTTTAAATTCTACTTATTTAATAAATAATTGGTTCCGATACAAATAAACAAATGTTCTAAGATCATGATTTAATGTTGCCGTCAGATGTCGTTTTCATCGCGCTCTCTGCGAATAGTAGCAGAGAAGAAATCGTTATGCAAAATACCCGTTTTAAATATAAACTATATAAGGTATGGGTATGGAGGTTAGCTGGCCATGCTCGATCATCGGGCCTCGAAGCAATGGTTCAGAGCACCTAGCCAAATAGATCCTTGTACTCTATTCCCGCTACGCTTTTTCGTGGCTATTACAACCAACTGATGTACTGAAACCCAGGATTTGCCTAGCGCTGAGTTTCCTAATTTCTTCTGGTTCGACTATGGCCGGACCAAACCATTTCCTTCGCTGCTGTATGAGCGCCGGGCAGTAACAGAGAAAATGGATCGATGTTTCTTCTGAATTTTCTCCGCATCTGTCACGCGCGGGAGATTGTCTTTTTCCAATCTGATGTTGGAACTTGTTCAGGTTATCATGCCCTGTGAGTAACTCTACGATGACTCTAATATCAGCTCTGTTTAGTTTCAAGATCTCCTCGGCTCTATTACCGAGCGAGTTTCCTTCACCCAACAGGCTTTTGGCGATTCGCCCTCCCTCGTAGCTGGTCCATGCCTTTAATTGTTGGTTTTTCAGATTATCTCCTAATCTGTTAAGACCTTCTTGGTATGGCATCCTCGCAAGCTTTTCTTGAGTGGGAGCCATGCTCATTCCCAGTTTGGCCAGCTTGTCTGCTCTCTCATTACCGTTCCAACCAGAGTGTCCGGGGATCCAGGTAATATAACTAAAATAAGGTAACTAAAATAAAAATTAAATTGATAAACATACATGCCTAGGTACAAATTAGAATTATTAATCATTCTCTATTCAATGAAACAGAACACAATACAAATATTTCATTTATTTTGGTTGGTGATTTTCCCTAAATTTGTAGATGATACTTCAGCCTGAAGATTATATATATGTTATGTACATAAAGTATATACATGTATACATACAGTATGTACAGTTATATATGCCTATATTGTTCTCAAGAGATACTTCATATCAAACTAATAATATACCCTTGAGAAATAAACAGAAGATATGTGTGTAATGCTTACTAAAACAAATGATGAGCCTTGCCTGAATTTATAGAATCATATTCTATTATGATATATGAAAACGTAATATATAAAAGAAAAGCAAATGTTCCTATCATATACGTATATAACATGTTCAAAATCTTTGATTCAATTCTCTAAAATTACGACAAATAATCAATCAAATCTCCAACAATCCTATCCTTACTATGGCAGGCTATAATCTTTCTCGTAAAAAGGGGAAATTTACCTGAAAGACACTTCTATCTGTTCACTATTGACCACCTAAAAATAATTTTCGTGTCAAGAAAATAGCTTTCGTTGGAAACATATTTAAGGGCTATAGTCGTAATACTAGAAACATATAATTCTATATAAAAATTCCAACAAGATACAATAGATCGGACTAAAGTTTTTTTTTTCACTTCAGATGAAGAATTCTCACTTTACGAATAGAAAAGTGAAGTTGGTTTTTAGAAATCTTTACTAGTATGTAAAATATGAATGTTTAAAATTCCTAATTAAACAAACAAGAAGACACCCACTAGTGACGTCATACGTGGATATCCCATAGAGATTACATATATAACTTCGTTTGGCTTAAAGGAGATGGATAACCTTTGAATCTTTGAACGCTTACACTTCTTAGTTTTTAATCAATTTTAATTTCACTTTTCAATTTTTTCATGGCATCACGTCTTATTTCACATTTTTATGGGTAATGTAGCCAATTAGACATCAGGATTCTCCCCGACGGTTTATATATTTACAGAAAGTCCAGAAATGAGTATAATTAGAAATAGCATAAAAGATTTTTATATTTTTAAGTACGGACATGTAAATTAATATTTCAAAATCGACATATAAATAAATAATAAGAAAATAGGTCACACATTAATAGAAAAACTAAATATAGCATGCGTAAACCTTAGCAAGGGTTTGTTAGTTTACTCTTCTAATAAAGGAAATACGTTGAATTTTTCGTGTTTCAACATGAAAAACAATAATAACCTAAATAAATAATAGTGTCAATAATTGATTGGAAGACTAGATCATATTATACACACACAAAGAAGAAAAAGCCTGTTAAAAATTACCGGTGGGTACTCTTCTTATCGTATTTTGTTTTGATGAGAAGCTAAAGAAATACATAAATTTAAATATTAAATTCACGTTCCTTAAGTAACGTAAGTGTAAACTAAGAAAGGATTTTCGGATTTCTCCATTTTTTTGCAACTTTTTTAAAGGGTCCCCTTTGAGTAAATCGCAAAAAAAATTGTTGTTTTGGAATTTGATGAAACTCTATAGATTGGGTTATTTTGATACAAAAAGTATAAAAATCAGGTTAATTTAATGATTGGATGCAGAGTTTCTTAGATATCGAAATATTTGAATCGATTTTAGTCCGTATCTCAAAAACTATTCGATCAGGCGTCAAATGCACCCGATTTTTGTAGTTTTTGGGTCAAAATTACCTTATGTACTGAGTTTTATCGAAATTGGAGATAAAAATATTTCTCGATTTTTTTGCAATTTTATAAAATCCCTTTGATAAAATCGAGAAAATCGCAGAAACAAATTTTGTTTTGGAATTTGATGAAACTCGGTAGATTGGGTAGTTTTGATACAAAAAGTATAAAAATCAGGTGAATTTAATGATTGAATGTAGAGTTTTTGAGATATCGCATTATTTGGATCGATTTTAGTCCGTATCTCAAAAACTATTCGACCAGTCGTCAAATGCACTCGATTTTTGTAGTTTTTGGGTCACAGTAACCTTATTTATTGAGTTTTATAAGCGCTGGCATCGATTTTATTGTCTCTACCATGACTACGAACACAACGAATACATATTATTGCTGTTGAAGAAGTATACAGCATTTTTTCAATATTTTACGGAGACAACAGCCTTAAGTTCAAAAATAATGATAAAACTTTTAAAATATTTTATTGAACCCTGCCTTGATAAATGACTAGAGCGAACATTGTTATAATATTTTGTGTACTATAACTCAATTCAAAAAACACTTTCTCAAACTTCATTGTCTTTCACAAACTTTCTCAAACTTCATTGAAAAATTTAGTACCTACCAATTAAAATTTTGGAAAATATTAATTTTCACTTGAACACTAACCTTTTTAGCTCAACTTTTAGCTTACATTTTGTTATAAAGATTAAAATTAAAATAACTTTTCATGAAACTCAATACATAACAGATAATCTGCTTTCTAAAAACAGATTTAAAATAAGTATTGACAGAATACAAAGTACAAAGAATATTCTAGAAAAGAACATGAATGACGGTAGAAAGCTCATTTAATTTTATATATGTACATTAATTATTGTCTTCAATGGTATTAACCTTTACATGAACTTGGGCCTGAGGCTAAAACTAAATATTTATAATACCAAAGGATATAAATACATATTGCCTCCCATATTATTATGGACAAACAATACCGTATAAATATTTACGTTCAATAAGTATGTATCTATCTACTCTATAGTCATATTAGATCAGATCATGTTTATTATCCAAAACCTTATAATCATCCAAAGTTTCATTTTGCATGTTAAAAGTCAACTAAATTCGTAATATTAATTTACAAAAAGAAAATGTAACAAATGTAACAAATTTTTTCCAAAAAGTAAGTTTAAGCACCATCGTGTCAATTTTGCGCGGTACAAGTGAGTACAGGTGAGAATATGAATGTCACACTCCCTAGTATCTTACCCCTCAGGGGCTACGATGCCATTGAGAAACACACAGGCGAACAGATAAGCACTTTAAACTTATAACACTCCTTCTTGAAATCATTATCAAAGTGATGGTTAAGGACATTAGATGAGATGTAAAGGATACTTAGAGAGCTATCATTTTTTGGGACAAATTTTTGGAAATATTATAATTGAAATAGAAATATTTGAGTTGAGTTTGTTCTTTTGAATTATTGTTTTGAATTACCTAATTATTTGACCATTTCACTTTTCAAAATTAATTGAGCCAGGTTTATTTGACCATTCATTTCCTTAGTAATTATTTATAATAATATTTTCATAGTAATTATTTGAAGATCATCGCCAATTTTTTAGTTTTTTTGAGAACGGAACTCTAAGCTTGCACTTGAAATAAAGCTATGATCACTCTCCGTTAAATTACCTTTCAAATGAAAACAAAAAATTAAAATCGGTTCAACCGTTTTGGCGCTACGATTCCACAGACAGACAAACACACAGCCACACACACATAGCGATCAAACTTAAAACACCCCTATTTTTAATTCGGGGGTTAAAAAAAAGAAGAAAAATAATAAATTCAAAATTAATACTATAATTATAATACAAGCCCTTTACAATTTTATGTAGGTAATGTAAAATTGTTAGTTACAACCATACACAATAAAGGGACATACTAAAAATCATTAGCAGTGACAACATTACATTTCTATGTATTTGTATGTATATGTAGTTAATTTCAAATGTACTAAACAAATAATAAAACTAGCTAATTATAACTTTAGGTGTATGAAGTTAACTAAAAAGTGAACACAATATATACTCAACATTATTATTATAAAGTTATAGTTAATTTATACTATATTTTGGCTTATATACACTAAAAGTATGACTTCTCTGGACAATAAAAAGTTAGACTACAGTTAATTCAACACACTCAAATTCAAACTCTTCAGGGTGGACAGATTTTAAAACTCCAATCCCTATTTTTTTAGGGTGACAAATTTTGAAAATATATGTATTTAATCATTCTTAGTGTAGTTTAATTTAATAGGAAAAAGCTTTTTTAGTTCCATCAGCTGACACAGCATCCAACTTTTGATTATCAAATTGACCACTTTACTTTTTTTGGCACGTTAAGCTTTTTTTGGCTGAACAAAAACCATGAAACTTGCCTCATCGGTGTTTGTAATTGATCTCCTCCTAAATGGATGGACCAATTAAGATGAAATTTTGTGTGTGTGTTCAAGTAGATGTGGTAATAGTTTAGATTCACTCCAGTCTTCGGTTCAATTCGGTGCACTACAAAATATTTTAGCGGGATACATTAAAACCCAAACTTATTTCTCGCAACTTTATAGACCTCTCTAAAAAGTTCATTATATTACAATAATGTTTAGAGTTTTAGATACACGAATGAAT
This sequence comes from Chrysoperla carnea, assembly GCF_905475395.1. Classification (NCBI taxonomy): domain Eukaryota; kingdom Metazoa; phylum Arthropoda; class Insecta; order Neuroptera; family Chrysopidae; genus Chrysoperla; species Chrysoperla carnea. Next base: position 18,871,425 of record NC_058338.1, read on the forward strand.
ATGAATGGATGTTTGATGGTGACATTACATTTACACTACTTGTGTTTATAATAACACATATAACAACAACAACATACAGTACCATACATACCACTGTAACTGTAACACTAGTAACAACAACAACACCAGTTACAGTTACAGTTACAGTAACAGTTACACAAAATTTATATAAAATTATCTACACAAAATAATCATAATAATAATCATAATGTTTTATATAACTTTTTACGCGTACTATGGGAATTTCATGTATCATGTTTTGTATGTATGTTAAGTGTACGTTAGGTCAATGGCCAGGTGTAGTATTTGACAGTCATTACAGAGCAAGTAAAATTTAAAAAAATTTAAAAACTCTGACAAATTTTTTGGGTACGGCACCCTAAACTCGCACTTGTAGCACAGTTAAAAACACTCTCTGTTAAAGAACCTTTCAAATAAAACCAAAAAATTTAAAATCGGTTCATCCGTTTATGATTCAGTCAATATAGACGAAAAAAAGACCGGACCTGGAAAAAATTACAATAGTGACTCTGAGGTTATAGATCGTTAAGGGGGCATGTAAATAACTTAAAAAAAATTAAGAGAATTTTTCGTTCCGCTGTTTTTGAGAAAATCCAAAAAAATGGGGAAAAAAAATTTAGAATGCGTTTTTCTCGGAATCTGTTGGTTTAAGGGAAAAGTTTTTCAAATAAAAAATGTAGAAGACATTGTCAGCTACATTTTATGTCATTGGAGCAACGTCATACGAGTGAAATTACAAAAAGTAGGTGGCGTTAAAGTATCAAAAAAAGGGTTTTTCACGATTTTCGTTAAGAAAAAATGATGTTTTTGTAAAAGTGTAAATGAGAAAGTTGTTTGACTCAAAATTAACTTCAACTTTTATTTAAACAATTTTTATGAAAAGCTTACCGTTTCCGAGCTATAGTAAAACAATGTATGTTTAAAATAAACCAAGAAAATAAAAAGGAAATCAAGTACTCCTTTTCAAAATTTTAAAAAACTTAACTTTCAGATTTTTTAGCAAGCTGTATTTCAAAAACGGTAAATTTTACAAAAAAATTGAAATAAAAGTTGAAGCTAATTTTGAGTCAAACAACTTTTTTATTTACACTTTTACAAAAAAATCATTTTTTCTTAATGAAAACCGTGGAAAACCCTTTTTTTGATACTTTAACTCCACCTACTTTTTGTAATTTAACTCGTATGACGTTGCTCCAATGACATAAAATGTAGCTGACAGTGTCTTCTACATTTTTTATTTGAAAAACTTTTCCCTTAAATCAATAGATTCCGAGAAAAACGCATTCCAAATTTTTTTTCCCCATTTTTTTGGATTTTCTCAAAAACAGCGGAACGAAAAATTATCTTAATTTTTTTTAAGTTATTTACATGCGCTTCTAACGATCTATAACCTCAGAGTCACAATTGTAATTTTTTCCAGTCAAAATGCCAGATTTACTGTACCATTAGGCACGAAAATGTCACAGACACACAAACATAGCGGTCAATTTTATAACGCTTTTTTTTTTGGTTCAGGGTTTCAAAAAGCAATGCAACAGTTTGAAATTTCCAGTCGTTTTGAAATTACTATCAAATACTTACGCCTGGTTATAGACCAATGTGTGTATTATATAACAATATTTATAAATAATATTTATTATTCATGTTCCAAACTCATTTATTATGATAAATAATATATTTTAACGTCAACAGTTATCGTTTTGGTGTGCTGTGTAATGTGTATTTGTTGGTTGTATTCTATAACATTAGCCCGTGTGTTCAAAAATTTTTTTTTATATTGTGAAAATTCACCAAACACAGTGGCGTAACGAGAATAATGCAAAAGAGAAGAATGTAAAAACAGAAACTGGTCCACAAGAACAACTACCAAATCTGCATTTCTCCACAAATGAGTTTGCTAAGAATTATCTTAAAACTTAAATATCTACACACTCGTCCCTTATAATCAGATAAAACTTTGAATGCGACTTACGGAGCTAAATAATAATATTTGAATCGTTAATGTTTCTATTTTTAATTAAATCTTAATAGAATTATCTAGCTTGTTTATTATGTCCAATATAAGTGGTTTATTTTGAGACATTTCAAGTCTTACACACTAAATGGTACTTTTTTGAAAATACAGATTTGCCCATGATACTCGATGACATTGTAACTATCTATAGGTCCAATAATTGAATTAACCTGATTTTTAAACTTTTTGGATCAAAATTACGCCATCCACCGAATTTCATCAAATTAAACAACAAAATTTTTTTTGCGATTTTTCTCGATTTTATCAAAGGGGTACCCCTTAAAAAATTGCAAAAAATCGAAAAATTTTTTTAAAATCCACTTTTGATAAAATTCAGTATATAAGGTAATTTTGACCCAAAAAGTACAAAAATCGGGTGCATTTGACGACTGGTCGAATAGTTTTTGAGATACGGATTAAAATCGATCCAAAATTTTCAATATCTCAAAAACTCTGCATCCAATCATTAAATTAATCTCATTTTTATACTTTTTGGATCAAAATAACCCCATCCACCGAGTTTCATCAAATTCCATAACAAAATTTTTTTTGCGATTTTCTCGATTTTATCAAAGGGGTACCCCTTAAACAAATTGCAAAAAATCGAAAAAATTTTTTAAAATCCAATTTCGATAAAACTTAGTATATAAGGTTAATTTGACCCAAAAAGTACAAAAATCGGGCGCATTTGACGACTGGTCGAATAGTTTTTGAGATACGGACTACTCCACGGACCACTTGTGAGAAGATAGCAGAATAATTAAAATTCTCTGTAAATATTATAAACCACATGAAGTTAACAAAACCTTGGTAACATTACAAATCATGCAACCGTTCATCTGCATTTGTCTATAAAATTATTAACATGGATTTCCCATATACGAAATTCACATCCCTTTTTTAATCCCTTAGGGGATGAATTTCCAAAATCCATTCCTAGTGCTCACTCACGTCATTCAAGGAGCGTGTGTACAAAATTTCAGGCTACTATACCCAGCGGTTTGAGCTGTGCGTTGATCGATGAGTCAGCTTGAATTTTAAATATATAGATTTTTAATTTTATCCCCACTAGCGTGCCCATACATCCTTAATTAGTCGTTCACAACGGCCTATTAATTGAAAGCAAAATTTATTAGTTCAAACTTTAATTTAAATAGTTTACCATTATCCAGCTACCGTTTTACCATAAAACCAATGCTAAATATGCCTACTTTTTAATACTTTATTTATTTAAATAACCTGGCAAACCCTCCTACCCTCAAATTTTCAGAATTGATTTAGAATAAGCCCAACTTCATATATAAAAAAATCAAGCTTTTTATTTAAAATTGCCTTGGTGCTTAAGAAAACATTCAAAGCAGAGTTGTTTCAAGCATACGTGTTCCAGTAATAAAATGTAAGGAATATGATTATAAATAGATCTATGTACTCTTGTAGCATTAAATAATATTTATACCTCATAAAATATTCAAATGTACATTGGAATACATAAATAAAAAGTAACATTGATATTATCACATATTATGTATAATGACGTATACAATGTGATTCTTTTTAAAAACATTTTTAACAAGTGAAATAAACAATAAAACAAGTGTTAATAAACAATTGACTTAGTTAATTGTTGAAATACCATGCATAGACAATGTTGATTACGATATCGTTTGGTTTTTCAAGTCATGTAAGTAAAGAAGGATAGCCACTCTTAAAGAGTCACATAAACATACATGTCACACATACATAACATAAAACAAGTGCAAACAGTTAATCTTTGAAATACCATGAATAGACTATGTTGATTACGATATCGTTTGTTTTTTTTATGTCATGTAAGTAAAGAAAGATAGCCACTCTTAGAGAGCCACATATTACATATATGTCACACATACATAGCTTATTTGCACCCTCACGGGTTAACAGTAATTTAAAAAAAAAAATGTTCCAAAAAAGTTTTATATTTTTTATAAAGAACATTTTGTATATTTAAATTTTTGTTCTCCAACGGTTTATAAGATGAGTCCTACGGATCCAAGACCCAATTTACCTACGTTGCTCATTTATGAACTTAGCTTCACTTTTTACGCCCTGACCACGCGATAAAAATTTCAGCTTGATATTTCATCGTTTTTGAGTTATCGTGTTCACAGACAGACAGGCGGACGGACGGACAGGCATTCAAAGGATAACCGGAAATGAATTTAAAGAACACCTATTTTGTTCGTGAAGAATAGAAATTTTCGTGAAGAATGTTCGTCAAGAATATCTATATGCTATATATTTTAATTTCTATGAAAACACCTAAATTAAATTATTAGAAATCTACTCTAATTGAAAGCTACATTACATTGAATGTCAATTATTCGTAACGGAAAGCTTAGACAATGCATTTACAATAATTTTACAAACAATTTTAGTCTAATTGAATGCAGGATTGAAAATAAGGACGCTGTGTATTGTCAAATTATCGAATTGGCGTCAACTTGACTCTAAAGTATGCGTAATAAAATATACGTCATTTATGGCATCCATCGAACACAGCTAACGTAAACCTCAAAATATATTTGTATCAATCTAACACACTACCTATATATACCTATAAGCAAATTTCTGAAAATAAAAATAAAGAATTTCACCTTCATGAGTAATTTTTTCTATCCAGTTAATAATATCCATGATGAAAACAATGCACATCAGATACTTTTTTAAATGTAGGATTTCTTAGAAAAACTTCCTACGCTTAAAAGTATAGCGGATGGTTTAAAATGTTAATAATTATGAGATAATCGATTTCTTAAAAATTCATTTCAAGCTAAATGCAGTAAAATATTTTTTTAATTTTATTTGTTGGGAATAAAAATCATTTCATTTCAATTTATATAAAGTATAATTCTAAATTAAAATTAAGATATTTTAAAATTTACATAGAAAGTAAATTCAGTCTGATAATGCAGTCCGAGTGCCCTCCATTGACATTCATGCAACACTTAGTAAAGTGTACGCCTTAACAAAATTGCAAAAAATCGAAAAATTTTTTTATCTCCAATTTCGATAAAACTCAGTTTATAAGGTAGTATTGACCCAAAAAGTACAAAAATCGAGTGCATTTGTTGACTGATCGAAAAGTTTTTGAGATACGGACTAAAATCGATCCAAATATTGCGATATCCCAGAAACTCTGGATCCAATCATTAAATTAACCTGATTTTTATAATTTTTGGATCAAAGTTACCCCATCCACTGAGGGTTTATTTGACCATTAATTTCCTTAGTTATTATTTATATGTCATGCCTTTTCCAAACTGAATCGATTTTTGAAGATCATCACCAATTTTTTAGTTTTTTCGAATACAAAACTCTGAACTCGCACATGAAACATTGCAATGAATACTCTCCGTTAAATTACCTTTCAAATGAAACCAAAAAAATTAAAATCAGTTCATCCGTTCAGGCGCTCCGATGCCACAGACAGACAAACACACAGACTCACACACATAGCAGCAAAACTTAGAACACCCCTTTTTTAGTTCGGGGGTTAAAAAAAAAGTTTTCATACGGGCACCAGGACTTTATATTTATAAATTGCATTAAAAACTGTAGTGTAATTTTCTTCTCGTCTTTATATATATTTATTTTATTTTATTTTATTTTTTTAATATTTTATTTCATAATTGCTTATATATGTTAAAATTATATCTCAAGTTTTATATTATTTATAAATTTGAATATTTTAATATTAATGTTCTAATAAATTATTTCAGGTATGCTGAATTTTATTTTTACATAAATTTTGATATGGAAATCATTCAATTTCAAATTTTTTTGTTTTCTTTTGTTATTATTTATTATTGTTTTAGCATATAAATTTATATTTTTCCATGTGTTTTATATTATGGTATAGGATGGATTTTAAAACAAATTTTAAAAATTTTAAGCGCAAGCTAAAGAAAAGTAAGACGAACGCCAAAACTAAAACATAGATATCTTCTAACGATCGCTTTTTGCAAGCTTAGTTCTATATTATATGTGGGTGGTCGAAGGGGGTTAATTGTTTGAGACTCAAATATTTATCAAGGAAGTAATATCAGGATTACTAAAATCTTGAGACGAGCAGAAATCATACATGGACAGCCTGATAAACGAAAACAGGTGCGTTATTTGACTTAATGTCAAAATAATACTAGTATCACGGTTAAAATTTACGAAAGCCTCGAAAAATTTCAAAAAAACGAGTGAGCGCAGAATAGAGTTGAGTGTGCAAAATATGAGGACTACATTTTGTCAATTGATTCTTGTTTATAAAAGCTTATATATTCATAATCCAGATGTTTCCAGAAAATCTATTGGTTCAATTTTTTCACAAGAAGCCCTTTTCACTGTTTCTGTGGAGTATTCATCTTAATGCATTTCTAAACGGGAATCAATTGACCGGCCTTCATATTTTGCACATTCAACTCTATCCAGCGCCTGCACTATTTATTCTTAATAAATGACGGGAATTTTTATAATTTTACCGTTTCCAAAAAAAAAAAACATCTTTGTCTTGAAGGTGCCGATCCAGTAGCTAAAAGCTAGCTTGTACATTACGGAAACACTCACGTGATAATACTTCAAATTATAACAACATGTAATACATCAAACATATTCGTCTCTCGGTCTAAAATATTTGCCAATGATACTGGTTAAAATCAAAAATATTCAATTATGTTTTTAAATCGAAAAGGTTTCGTTTTAAATTCAATTTAATATAATGAAAATAACTTCAAATTGCAACATTTGCAATGATATTAAATACAGAAACTTTCTTTAAAAAGCAAACAAAAACATTAAATGAAATACAATGCTTTTTCTTTTCTATACTATCCACTCTTAAAACGATAAAAATAAACGATTATAGTCATGATAACATTATTGAATAATATATAAAAATTGATTACATTCTTAAACATTCATTAAATGTATACCGCGTGCTCTTAGAAAAACCATTCGATAGTATTTAAGACAATAGACCTTTTTCACTTTTTTTTTCTTTTTTTTTTTAAATGAAAGTAAATGTCTTGATAAATGGGCTAAAAAAGTTTTTTCTCGATTTCTTTTGGAGTTATATGACCGAGAAAACAGCCAATGAAAATCATTAAAATTCAAATTGGCGAAAACGATCCGGAAACACACGAAGTTACACGAATGTCATTGTGACGTCATTTAAAGTTTATAATAACCATATATTAATAAGACTGTTGACACTGTTTTTTTTGTCATTATTTGTCGGATTGACTTTCTATTGATTGAAACTCTTAAAAGTAAGTAAAATGTAGTATCCTCACACTAGGACTTTTTCAGAGGCAAAACCTGATACTCTTGCAATATGCCACTTACACCATCGATGTCGACACCCCTCTTAGATTCACATCTCATAAGCAGTCCATGGAGGGCTCCATGCTTTCGATCTCACAGAAAAGTGAATAAAAAGTAAGTTTTGATTTTTGCATTGAAATTTCGAACTGAATTTGTAGTAAAAAAAAAGTTGTAACTGAGAACTAGTTGGTAAGAAAGTTTTCACCTATGAAACTAGGTGCCACAATTTTTTTTTTTAATTACTCTATATTGGTATTTTAACTAATGTAAAACGTAACTCACTTGCTCACCCGGTATTGTAACGTACAGTAGCCTGTCAGCTTAAAAGATAGCATAAGCCTTGTGGTTTACAATTTTATTAAACTAGGTCAAATATTTCTGTTTTTGAAAACAAATAAAATTATCTTTATGGAGTCATAAATAGTATTACAAATAGATTTCATTCAATATAAAAATCAAAACTTTTTATTCACTTGTGGAACTATCCCAAATTTTCAAATTTAATCCACATTCATCTCTAGGAATGGAAAAAATATATTGCGAGAGCAGATAATTTTTAGAGGGATGTTAGCACTGGAGGTGAATATTACATTATAAGAGTATCTGATTTCGCTGGTGAAGGTCTCTGAAGGATATTGTGGTTATTTTTTTACTTTTTAGTGCATATTAGTTTGTTTTGGAAAAGTTTTTCTTTTGAAATCGGTTTTCTTTTCGTTAAAAGTTTTTTTTTTTTCAGGTATTATTTATTTTTGTTTAACTTTATTTTCTTGAAACTTTTGTTTACAATTAGTACGAAAAATAAAAATCTATAAGAAATGGAAAATCATTACTACCTCGAAAAGTAGAATTTTAATTTTTATCTAGTCGTACGTCGACTTATTCTCATCTCTCACGACATACCAAATTTCAACATGTTATGCATATCCTGCTTTCAAGTATTCTTGGACCTATTATGTACCCTACATACGAAATATTATTCGATACGGATGGGTGCATTCTAACATAATAATAATATTACAGTACACTATATGGATGATGGATTCATTCTATATATAGGTACATTGAATAACTTAAGGATTCATCTCGATAGTTCCGTAGCTGTCACATGGTCTACTTCATTCTATTCTATTGCACATTGTTTAGACATATATAGTATAGATTTACTCTACTATCACATCTACGAGTATATGTCTAAAATATAGGCAACGTTACTGTTATAATGTTACTAGTTAGGTAAACGACTACTAACATTTATATATTCCATATTGTTCCATCATCTATGTTAACATTTGTTTTGTGGAAATTGTGAAAATTATGAATAATAAATGGTGGGCAGAATAACAATAGACAATATTAAGTATAGAATGATACCTCGTTTGAAAAAGCTTTTCATATGAGTGCCACTCGCCTGATCTCACTTCCCCCCCTCCCACTCTTCTATAACACTTGAAGGGATTTTTTTTGCACAGCTAAAATAAACGCATAGTTTTCCATTTATTAAGTGTAAAATAGTCACAATTCATTGAGTATATCAGAAAAGATGGCCATGAATTGCTGTGCATTTACTATTTTAAATTTTTACAGAAATGATTTTTAAAATAAATGTAAAGTGAACACCAGGTTTATTTAAAATGCGGAATGTTGTTTTTGTTACTTATAATTCAGCTTAGTCAGCTTAATACTTTTGGCTAGTTGTTCATTTGCAAAAAAATATCGAAATCATCTTGAAAAAATGTGAAATGATGTGAAAACTGAATTAAATTAAAGTACATATAAATAGCAGGAGCATGATCTCAACTATTGGCCATTCCTTCATGGCCAAGTGGTGAAAAAATATACAATTTATATCTAACAAGTTATTATTACCGTTCAAATAACAACCAATCGATACAAAGGAATCCAAATCAACTCTATCCAGCTTTAAGCCCTCAATAACCAAGAATAATCCACACCATGATCAAATTAAATCAGATTTGAACTTATCTTAGTAGGTAATCGCTTAAGTTTGGTGCAATTTTTACCAGGGAATGTATGCCATAGTCTTGTTACATTCAATGTATATGCAATTTTCACAAATAGTTTTACATAAAATATATTTATTATTTGTCACTCAATGCTAATAGACTTGTCAATTTTACTAAAGATATTATTGATATGTATATAGAAAATAAGAAGCATCAAACTCTATGTATGTTCTCTCTTAGTGCTTCACTAAGCATTCGATGGAGATAGAACTAGATATTTTGAGTAACTATAATACAGTGCACATAAACCATTGACACAAATCTACTATTCACAATCAATGTACTTTCTAGATTCTAGAACGATTGTGTTAGTATAGGATGAACTTGTACATTCAATACTTAGTTGATCATACAAATTATAGGGCTAAGTGGTCTGAGGATGTACGATAACTATGGCAATTTTCAAATAAAATGCTTGATTTTATATGATGTTGTAATAAGTCTCATACAATTCCGAAAATTTTAGAGAGGATTACCTGATTATTTAAATAAATAAATGACCTTAAAAGTACTCATATTTAACATTATTGTTATGATAAAATGTTAGATGAATGATGATATGTTTTCATAGATTTCTCCAAAAGTAGTCTGTGCAAATTAAAAAAAATGAAAATTTTATTGAAAAGAAAGAAAAAATTCGTTCCTGATTTTTGTACTTTTTGGATCAAAATTACCCCATCCACCGAGTTTCATCAAATTCCAAAACAAATTTTTTTTGCGTTTTTCTCGATATTTTCAAAGGGGTACACACAATTGCAAAAAAATCGAGGATTTTTTTTATCTCCAATTTCGATGAAACTCGGTATATAAGGTAATTTTGACCCAAAAAGTACAAAAACCACGTGCATTTGATGACTTTTCGAATATTTTTTGAGATACGGACTAAAATCGATCCAAATAAATAGTGTTTGTTGATTTATAATACTTCAAACCACATTGGTGTGACTTTCAACAGAAAATGATTTATTCGGCAAAATTAAGATAACAAACTAAACTTATATTCCACTATGTCCCGGTCTACAAAATGCATTAAATACATATTTTATTCAATAATAAAATTGATATTATTTTTATTTTGTTAATTTTATATTTTATTCTTCAATTCACAATAAATTTAAAATAATGAATGTCACTTGACAATGATGAAGCACAACTATCGTACATTGCTGAAGTAATAATAATGCAATAAAATACGAAATAAATAATTGGTGATTTATTCAGAAATAGGGAAAAGGAATTTGTCAGTTTGTACAAGATATACGATCAAAACTCAACGAATGTCCTAAGATTATATAAAATTTGACGCTAAGCTTCTTTCCGTTACCTATTTTTCTAGGTACACAAATGGCCTGACACTTTAAAATATTGTAAGAAAAACATTCCATTTGCACTATTTTTTTATGAATGACTGTGATAGATGAGTCGAAAACATTTTGATAAGTCTGAGATAAAAATTTATGACTACTTACAAATCACAGTTAAATAATCCGTTAAAGAAAATGTAATAGGGACTGGGCATATTCCAGCAAGTAAAGAGGCAGACGTTCTATGAATGCGCAGATAATATTAAAAATTTATTAAACGCGGGAACATTAATTTATAACGCTTAACAAGGCAACGTTACATGTACCATATAGAACAACTGTTGACGCAAACAAAGATAAGCTTAGGCTATTTAGGTAAATTGAGTTGCTACCGGTCACCGATAACTTCAAAGCCTTCTAACAGCCTTTTTAAATTCGTTGGTTATCAGATACGTTTTCCAATTTTTAGTGTATTGCATAAGAAAAATATTTAAAAACAAAATTTTTAACACACATAGTAACTTATATTTGGTATATCTTTATACAATAAAAAAATAAATATCGAATATCTTCATATATAATAGAATAATATTTGTAATAATGTATATAATAGAATTATGACATTAAAATATAAAGCTGTATCGTCGAATTTTCTCAGTTCCCCTTTTTTTCCTTTACGTACTATGCACGATATACGTATATATACTCAATGTCATATAAATTTCATGTTCCTTTTTGCATTTAAAAACAATGATTGATTGATTGATTGAATGGTGAACTGTTTACCTAAACATATTTTTATACTTAAATTTAATATCATCAATCAATTTCAGTCACATGTATTTAATAAATTCAATCAAATATTCAAGACAGTAACTTCACCAATTTCGTTAAAAATTACTATACCAAATACTATGTAACATGGCAAGGTATTGAATACAAGTGCAAAAAAAAGTATTTGAAAAATGCGGAAAGCCTGAATTAAGCTAACACTTTACTGGGTTTCGTTAATTTTATGAAAAATATGAGAATGAATTTCGTTAAAAAGCCTGAAACAATCTTTTTTTTTTGTAGTAGTAGAAAAACAGTAAAAAAAAGTATTAATTTTGATGTATGGAAACACCAACTATTGTGATATAACAGATGTATTTGGCCATTCAAATCAAAATTCATATCTTTTCGACATGAATTGCAAGCTCTAAATATAATATTACATTACCTCAGATTTTTTATATAAGTTTTCCATAAATAATCGTAATTACATCAATTTATTGACATTGGCATGTATTGGGCACTTCTCAACTTGAATTCTCGCTCTCTCGATAATATTCAAATTTACATTCTAGAACTCCAGTACTCTAGGTTTGCAATTTATTAAAGAAAGTTATAAAGAAACACCATATAAGCTCTTGTCATCTGAAATGGTACTGTAATTTCGTTGTATCACTATTTCATGCTTATGAATACAGAACCCTAAAAGAGAATCGATTACTATTTAAGTTAAAATTGAATTTTATTGTTCGTCACATCTTTAAAAGTATATGGAGAAATAAGTCTTAATAATAGACATAATAGGAAGTAGTCTACATAAATAAAACGGTAATCTGTTACATGTATATGAATTCATCACGCGAAAAAAATAGTATAATAAAATTATTTCATTAAATAATTATTCACTGATAATTAAAATTTTAACAAGTGAAAAACTGCCATTTATCCAATATGGTGGCGCTAGCGGCGAAGATACGAAATAGTAAGGTGGAAATTTGAAAAGAATACCTGAAAATCTATAAAATCACCCATTTTCAAAACTTCCGGGAAACTTTACAGGTAATCCTTTTTTTTAACCAAATGATTACAATATTTATTTATTTCGTTGAATGAACGTCCTTAACGATAATACCATATAATACAATAATTGTATATGCATGCATACACATATTTATATTTATTCAATGCCGTTCGAATATGTTCGATTTTTATAATTTTATTATACCTTACATTCGCAATATAGTTTACTGGCATAGCAGTTTCAAGGATAAAACTGCATGCAATTAAATTTCAACATCACAAGTCAAATATCAAAATGAATATAGATAACATTTTCCTTTAAACTACTGATATGGATTCTATAACTTTCTTTGAAAGAAACATACTTAATTAAAAAACTATCAATATGATAAAAATTATTCTTTTGACTTCAAGAGTTTCAAATTTCAATTTTCTATTACACAATGCTAATTATAAAATGATTCCCTATGTATTATAATTGTGAAAGTAAGGATGCTTGTTAGTTTGTTTGTTTGATTTGAATGAAGCTATATCACAATATAGCTCATGAATCATAATAACACATGAGCTATAATTTATAAAGATGTATTTAAAAAAATTCAATTCCTTCTGACATTTTACTGCTCCTCTATAATCATCATTTAGAACTACTAATTAAAGATTTTTGTAAAAATTTGAAGTAGTACCTATATGTAAAACAATTCATGGCCATATTTTCTGAAATACTCAATGAATCAGGGCCGGATTAATCCTCAACGGGGCCCTAGGCAACCATCAACTTGGGGGCCCTTTTTTCACGTCCGTTCCCTTCTTTTTTCGATTAAAAAATACAAACTTAATCTGACTCAATGCAAAGTATACCTAACATCTCGAATCGCTCTTGTCGCGTTGTAGCTCTTTCAGCAGCTTCGATTTTTTTTTAATTGCGAGAAGGATCGTTCGGCAGAACAATTTGTGATCATTAATGTTAAAAAAATCCGAAGAGCTATTTCTGTGTTAGGAAATACATCGGCTAATTGATCTTTCATTAGAATCTTATACAAATGACTATAAGTTGTGTCAAAGTAGTCGGAAATGTCCTTTTTAGGAACTTTGTCTAGTTCGTCGGTCGTCGCCTTTTGAATGCGGCCAATTGAGTTTTATTTATTTGAGTAAAATTTATTTTCAGTTCTGATTATATTTCCTTTCACTCTCTAGAATTTTATGTTTGTAAGAAAATTTTAGAAGGCTTTTTCATTTTTTTGGGGCCCCCTAAAATCGGGGGCCCCAGGCAACTGCCTATTCTGCCTACTTGTTAATACGGCCCTTCATTGAATGAATTATGACTATTATACACTTGACTATTATACAAATTGAAAGCTGTGCTTATATTTTTCTTTCCTTCGAATGTTTTGAGACGATAAGTGAGATCAAGGGAATTGTAGGCTATAAAGCGGTGGTTTTGTCTTCTTCTTCTTCTGAAGCCCAGGGAAACTTCAACTTTGTCATGCAACTCTTTGAACGATGTTTCGGAAAGTAAATCAAAATTACTTTTGAAGATTATGAAAAATATTGTAATTAACATCTTGATGTTTTATTGCCCAATGATTGGACAAAATCTGAGATCGGTACTAAATTTAATTGACGATAAAACGTGAGCAAAAAAATGTCCCCGAATATATATGCTAAAAATTTGGATTTGGATTTTCGGTCCAATTACAAGAACTTTAATAGAATGTCCCTTTGATGGAAGGTCTAAAAATTGAACGTTTCTGTTCAATGTATATATCGATACGTTTTACGAAAATGGCGTAGGCTATTCATATTCTACGTATAAATAATACAAATGAAATAACATAAATTTTATTTGGATATCTAATGCAAGCAGTTTTATCTCTCTCCAGTTGAGAGTGTTGAATGAAATAAAGAAAGATAAGTACAAAAAAAAAAAATAGAAGCTTTTCAAAATCTATATGAAGTAACAATTCTTTAAATATGTAATACATCATAGTTATCTTCCATACATCAAACACTTGTCGTTTTATTCAATGAAAGACATTTAAGAGATAAATCAATCTAGGAATACTAACTCTCTCTCTCCCTTCCTCTCTTTCTAACCACATAAATTATTTGATCTATATAAAAATACACAATGTAGTCTATTCTATTCAAACTGTATAGTAGTTTTAGCCTCTGTATATAGAATTTATACGGAAGAAGGTCTTGGTAGATCGTATTTTAAGTTTTCATTTAACACCTTTTCGAAAACAATTTTTTTTCTTCTCCAGGGCAAATATCTGCCATCAAATTACAATACATTGCATGTAGCTTATTTTTAGCGTCCTAATTTTAAATATTATAACTTCTAATAGGAACTATGAATGGAGTATTCACTGGATATAGATGGGTAATTATGTCTACCCAACCATAGGCACTAAATTACGAAATAATGCACTAAAACTAGATTACTCGGCTAACTTCATTTCACGTACAATTTATTTAATTATTACTATTGTTCAGCGATTATTAATCTTTTACATCCCAATTCATTAATACCATGCTAAGCCCCGCCCCCTTAGACCATTAAGCAAACCCACTAGCCCGCCCTCTGCTTAGTCCATCGGCTAAGCAAAAATTTCAAATTTTTTTTAATTTTTGGACAGGGTTTTGAACTGGCTGGAACTTTTTGCTGTCGAGGAATATAACCCCCGCGTATAGCTCTGATAAATACCTATTCACGATACCACTAGTAGCCACATTTCGTGCGTACCATGGGTGAATCAGTTATCGTAAACAGCACTTTATACTGAAAACGCTGTAAAACTCAATGTTTCTAACACTTGCGGTTCTTCGTAATTGAATTCTGAATGTCCATATAAGTTTAAATATGCTTTTTTACAATATTAACTTATTTTTGAACGATAATTTAAACTGACTAAAAGAAGTTGAATTGATTTAAGTTGGATTTATGAACTGGAACATTTTTAATAGAAGCTGGTCATTAAATTAATTTTACACTTTTTAACTTTTCAATTTATCTTTATATGGAAGTCACAACCGACCTTTTGTATTATCTTAATGTAGGTATTGCAGTATTAATGGATATTACATCTGTGTTTACAGAAAGCGATTCAAATAAAAGCCATTAAACGTTAATAGTCGAAAATAAGAGTGGCTGTCGAACGGAAATGGGGATTGGTACTGCAATGATCTGTTTCCTTTTCTCATTTGCATCGACTGAGCGTGACAATGGCATATTGATATTATAGTTTTCATTTTACACAATTCGAGTTTATATTGAAGTGCCAAATAATAAACAAGAATTTAAAAATTTTGTAATTTTGTTTGTCTCATTTTGGCACTTTTACAAAGAAATACAAATAAAATAATTTTCAACGTTTCGATCAAGTTTTTAAAGAAATGAATGAAAAATAAATATACTTAAAATATCTCATACTTGAATAGCTTCAAATATCTTATATTTGGATAAATGAAAAAATAGATCCCAAAAACAATATTTAAAATCAAAATCCAGTTATTAGTCGTTATTAGTCGTAGTCATTGATCAAATGATCACGTGAACGCGTCCTTAGGTATTCAAGGTCAAAGGTTACAAAAATTAATATTTTGAGAAAATCTGTTTAAACGTTTAATTAAATATTAAGCAAAAAAATCGTATAATGGACTGGGTCAATCGTGAATCTTAGTCTAGTGTTAAGTTGTTTGACTTAATTATTCATTAAATACTACTTAAAGAAATATTTAACACCTTATATTCATAAATATCGATCCTGCACTAAAATACTTAAAACCTGAGAACTCAATCTTCTGAGCCCTCTATTTTAAAAACGATTCAACGTTTAAATGGTTGCAGACAAAATTTGTAGAAAATTTTATCCTCTACAGTTTTTGTGATCAACGTAAATAGGATTGAAGGAAATTAAAAGAACGAGATATTCTCCAAAAACTGAATTTTGCAACCTTTGACCAAGAATATCTGAAGGACAGACAGTCTTTATCATATATGACTTTTGAGACAACATTTTTTCTATCTAAATAAAGATTTATAAAAATATTCAGCTTATTTCGAAGTTGATCCCTTTTTTCACTAAGATGATCGGGTTACATAACATATAAAACACTTTTCAAACATAAGCTATCAAAAAAGTCAACCCGAGATAACAACCCAATACAAATCCTTTTTTCAAACGTTTTTCCTAAGAGATGCACATTTCGCACCTTTAATTGTATCGTGATTGGAAATTTGGTTTATTTTGTACCTATATTGCAAGTAAACTATTTAATTTGCCATAACTATTGGGAAATGGAACTATTTTAAAAGTACGAAGTTACGTCATTGACACATATTAACCTTTCATCTTCGACTTCATTAAATACTGTTAAGAAATTATTGTCGAAATTTTATTACGGTACCTGTTACTGTGTTACTGTTTTCAATGTCAAATAAAAAATCATTTTGTTGCAAGCTATATAGCGGATGGAAACATATTCTACACAGAAGGAAAAACGGAACAATGTGACGATTGTGTGTGGTGATGATGATGACTATTATCATCGAACATAACAACAAATATAATACTATTGTCGTGAAGCAACGTCACCAGAACCAGGTTGTAGATGGGTGGTAGGTAGGGGGTGTTGTAACAGTTGAATGCATACATTGTGTAGAATTCATATTGCTTACATTTGTATGCTTCATATGTGAGAAATCAACAGAGATCTTGTAACAGATTCGTCGAAAAGGAACCGCATATGAAAATAATATGTTTAATATTACAAATTGATATTTCACCAAGTTGCTAATGGAGCATGTGAGTCCATAGTGAAGTTAAAATTAACCAAGGCGTGCGTAGGGTCTGGTGTGGCCCTTATGAGGTCCAAATAAATAGCTTCAAGGCATAATAAATAGTTATCAATCTACATAATCATAGAAGCTGAAAATTTTACGATTTTTTGCAAAATAAATTTTGTTTTCGAATTTGATGAAACTCGGTGTATGGGGTACTTTGATCCAAAAAGTATAAAAATCAGGTTAATTTAATGATTGGATGCAGAGTTTCTGAGATATCGCAATATTTGGCTCGATTTTAGTCCGTATCTCAAAAACTATTCGATCAGTCGTCAAATGCACCCGATTTTTGTATTTTTTGGGTCAAAATTACCTTATAAACTGAGTTTTATCGAAATTGGAGATATAAAAAAATTTTAGATTTTTTGCAATTTTTTAAGGGGTACCCTTTTGAAAACATCGAGAAAAACGCAAAAAAAATTTTGTTTTGGAATTTAATGAAACTCAGTGGTAAGGGATAAGATAATGTCGTTTAACATTATAGTTACAAATTTTCAAGATAATAAGAACATTATTTGTAAAAGTGAACGTGACTGGGATTTTTTCCAATAGAAGTTCCAACACATATTTCGTCTATTTTTTGATATTGTGGTAATATAGGTTGCAAATTGGTACTAGAAGGAGCAAGAACTTTTGGGCAAGTTAAAATTGTGACGTAATTCTGGTGTAATTGTTGCTTGACAATATTTTAACAGACCATATTTTGTATATACCGTAAATACAATTTAAAGGTAGGTAACTGAAACTTCAATATTTTACGAAATCTCTTGATAAAATACTTCTCGTATGCATATGGTGTCTATTCTTCATACGAGAAGATACGTACTGACAGACAAGCAGACACAATGCATTGAATAATAGTTTTGTATGTATTCGCTCCGAGCGTGAATTTCGTTTCCATGACAACGATACACTACTTTAATTATAGAATTAATGGATGCATATATAATTGTGTGGATTGCATTGAAAACTTACATTTAAAATTTAATATTCTTGTTTCACAAATTTAAATAAATAATTACGATAATTAACATTTGAAAAATAATATTTGTACAATTTGATTTCTTATTTTCACAATTTTTAATGCATTAAGTTTAATTAATTAGTGTTTTTCAATCATTTTAATTTGACAGTTTCTATATCATTAACATGTAAATAATTGCAAATTAGTCATAACAGCCCACTTTATCTCCAAAATTTTTCACTTAAAGCGCTGGCATCGATTTTATTATCCCTACCATGACTACGCACACAACGAATACCTACATACACAGATATATAGAATTGGTGGTGATATTGGCGTAAATGACACAGAATGTCACAATAGGTATAAAATATTTACTTAAAATATTTAAGTAAGAACATCTTGAAGTTTAAGAATAATAAATCATATAAGCCCTTACGTATAATAAGGTACTTTTGCAAATGAAAAATAAATTATGAAATTTGAAAAAAGTCATTTTCAAAGCACATTTTTCTTTTATAATATTAAAATTAAAATCGTAATTCTTAAACTGTATATCACGTGACTTAAAACGCGGGCAAGCCCTGATGTAATGCCATATCGGTATGAGTCATAGACCATCAATCAGTTCAGTGTAAACAGCTGGGTATAATATATACATAGATAATAAGTATTTATATTTATTATAATCAGTGATCTATAAATATATTTGTCAATCTTGTCTATGTTATTTCGTATAATGATACTGATATAACGTCACCAAATTTGAATGCCACTGGTGGCTTTTTATAAGCAAAATCAACATTTTGAAGTACTTTTTCAAATATAGTAGAATACCCTATTGAGTTTTTTTATCTGAACAGGCTGATAAATGAAAATGGAACTGACTTTTATCTAAGGAACTGTTAAAAATGTGACTACAATTAAATTTAACTACACTTTGCCTAAATAAAACGCTTTGATTTTTATTGTATTCAAATATCTTGGGTACAAGAGTATTTTATATTACGTAAAAATTAGCCGCTCGTTTTAAATAATTCGCAAATTTTTTCAATGTTTTGTTTTGTCACTTTTCGACAGTTTTCATAATTCATGCAGGTACACCCCATATTTCATACACCAAGAAAATGATATGCTACCATGAATTCAACATATTGAAGTGAGTGATAATATATGAGGTACAATTTTATAAAACTAAAGCTCTTAGTGAATTATAATAAGAGATAAAACTTCATTTGATGAATTTACTCAAAATGTAAAAAAGAAAAGAAAAGCATATGAAGAAACATTAAATATTTTATGTAGGTCATTTATTGATTTATTCCATTTCTATAATTCAATATCTTTTATATATATTATATCATATAGACCCCGAGCCCATAATGAAGCGATCACTATACATGACATTCTTAAGGTCTTTGATATTAATTCTGTCCCATCAAAATCGAGTAACAACAGACAAGGTTATTTTGTTGTTCTGGACAAATATTTTATGTGAAAACTACATGACTTAAGATTTTGAACATTTCTGTTCACCTTTTAACTCGTGACATTTTTTTACTTTTCCTCACCATTCTCGATATATGAGCCTTTGAAAAAAATAGTGTGTTTACCGAAAATTTGTTAGTGACAAAAATAAAGATTATTATGCGTTTCTAATCAAAAATTTTATTAAAAAATCACATGATAGTATATTTGGGACTATTTGAAACACTTTTTGACTCTTGACATTTTTTATCTAACTTTCACTCGAAAATCAAATTGATATGAAAATCGATTTTTAAATTTACGTTAAAATTTTGCTTCATTATGGGCACACGGTCTAATATACCCGTATATAGTATTTTATGTGATAAATATAATATTTGAATGTGATTTAATGCACAGGCAAAGTATATTTTTCGCATTTTATCAAGCTTTATGATGCTTGAGAATATGAATTGGGATGTAACTTTTTCATAGTACAAAACTTGTGTTCCGGTATAAAAATTGTAAATATTTTTCTAAATTAACAAACAATGTTCAAATTATTCCATTTTTGGTATTTGTGTGGCAGCAAAAATTGTCTTATAATAAAAATTACATAATCAATCATGCAAACCAGAAAAAAAATCAAAGCAAATCTAAGTAAAAAAGTTAGCGATACATTTATAATTTACGAAGATACGATAGGAACGCAATTCCTACTGGGTGTCCCACGACCCCTCTAGTTTTTTTTTAATTTTGAGATGTTATATTGCAGCATTTTTAGCAACAAAGTTCCTCGAAAGTAGTTATAATTTTCAGAAACATAATGTAACCTTCAATGGTTTTCTCACAAATGTCAGTAAACCTATGAAAATATTAATAAATTTATGATGATAATCTTTTCAGATTTTACTATAAAACATGCAACAGTATATTTTTCCTTTAATCCTATACTAATTAATTTTAGATTTTTTATCTCACGAAAAACACTTTTGAATTAGATTTTGATCTGTTTTCTTAGCCAAATGTAGAATACTTTATGAGCTAGAATACTGTGCTAAAACCCAGTGTAGAATAGAACAATAAATGTTAGTTTTTGAAGGTCATAGAGTGCATGCAAAAAATTTGGAACTCAAAAAATTAGAGTAAATAAGATTTGAATTGCATTTTGAATCATTACAACGAAAGTTTAAAAACATCATTTGACATTAAGTATAAGGAATCTTTTCAGAAAAATCTAAACCTTTGCATGTCATATCTATATGTATGACGAATCTCTAAAAAATTATTTAATTATTTTAGAGAATTTTATGAAATTTTTGGTAAACTGTATATTCAATCTTTATAGTTTTGTATTATACAGCGGATATAAATCACCCAAAAAGTCAATTTTCTAATAGTTAATAGACAATCATCATACCTACTTGATTTATTTATTTACGTCCTATTCAATAAATTAAATGCGTCATTAAACCTTATCGCTAGTCATTGTATATAAGTTTCAAAAACCTTAACCACTTTAATCATGCATTAGTTAATGAAATAAGTGTTTAAAAACTTTCGACCTTGATTATCTAAAAGAGGAGAAAATACATTAGGTATACATAGAACATAATATATTACACATAAAGAGGATCGATTTTAGTCCGTATCTCAAAAACTATTCGACCAATCATCAAATGAATTTTGGGTTAAAATTGCCTTATATACTGAGTTTCATCGAAATTGGAGATAAACAAAAATTCTCCCTTTGAAAAAATCGAGAAAAACGAAAAAAAAATTTTGTTTTGGAATTTGATAAAACTCGGTGGATGGGGTTATTTTTATTCAAAAAGTTTAAAAATCAGATTAATTTAATGATTGGATCTATAGAAAGTTACAATGTCAGCGTGTATCATGGGCAAAGAGTTCTCCACCAAAAAATTTAAACGTGACGCCACATAGCTTATAACAAGAGGGCAATCAAGAAGCATCTAACGATACCTCATTTGTCAAATTATGATTAGTAGTTTAGCAGTAAGGTCCGAACAGATACATACATTTCGGTAAAACACATAACGCTAGCCAAGCTAGCCAATATACCGTGTGTGTAACTACCATCTTGGGATATAAATATGTCTGTAGTATGACTGAATACATAATACATCCGTATAGTAATGCATCTAAGCGAGAGGTATTATATACATGCATTGAATTATTTTGAAGACACTTGGAGGTGGGAGTTTTTTAGTTACATAGTTAATATTTGTATGCAACAAATCTCCCACTCTCTGCATGCATACAACAGCCTGTCGTATCGTATCTGTTTACCTCTCGCTTAGATGCATTACTAAACGGATGTATTATGTATTCAGTCATACTACAGACATATTTATATCCCAAGATGGTAGTTACACACACGGTATAGTCGGTGTATAAAATACACCGTACCTTAAAATTACAATCGAGTAGTTGTACGTGTTTATAATATATTAATTATTCAATTTGAATATATGCCTAAATCTGAACGAATTCATCTTACTACCTATTATTATATGAATGTATAGAAATTTTATTTTGAAAATAATATAATGTAAATCGATATATTATGTTTGAAGGAAGTTAAACACATTTAACATTCTGATTGCACAAGCAAGAAAGGAAATATTAAGATATCGGCAATATAATCTAACATCCTTCACACAATATAAGTCAAACCCCTGTCATTCAAAAGCTTACACTACTAATAATATATACTACTTTATTATACACGTATCTACCTAGCTCCAGCTACCTACTTTACTCACTATTTTAACCACATCTTGTAATATTCTATTATTTAGTATTATGTGATATTTATACTAAACTAGAAGTAATATCAAATGTTAAATTGCTATCTAGTTACCTAGGCAATAAATCTATTCCTCAATATGTAGTTCCTTGTTATTACTGTAAGAAATAAAGCCGAAAAAAGATCAAAAGGTTGCTATGAAACAATATGACTTTTTATGGGGCCCGGCTCACATTGATAAGAAATTGTGTGCTCTTACTATACGCACGAGTGCGAGCGCTTAGAAGTTCGTCAAAGCTAATTCAGCTAATTTACATATGAGTTCATCGAAGATCCATCATTTGATGAACAGAGACAACTTTAGTTAGAGAATCGATTATTGAAGAGCGATATCTATATTATCAAATTTATAAGCATCTCTTGCCCGCAATATCTTCTATAAATATATAGGAGACTTTCTATAGATATAGATAGTCACTCATCACGATATCTCTGGAACTATAAGACCTACAGACTTGAAATTTGGCAGGAATATTCCTTTTGCTAAGTAGAGGTCAGCTAAGAACGGATTTTACGAAATTCCACCCACAAGGGGGGTTGCGGGGGTGTTCATGAATAAAAAATTCATATTTTTCAATTATGGCTTTTAATAGTTCAAAACTTGGTCAGAATGTTTTAAATTACATTTAGAAATTTTTTTAACCTTCGGAGGGTAGAAAGGTGTAGCGAGAAAGTGGGAAGGAAATATCGAATATTTACAAATATACCTAAGTGGGGTATCAAATAAAAGAGCATGACGTGTACATTACAAAACTGTTATCCAACGCAAGGAAATGTGGAGGGAGGGGTGCAAGTGGAGATGTTGCCCAGCAAAGCGGATAGTTCCCAGCTAGTATAATATATTTTTGTAGTTTCGTGGTATTGTAAAGCTAAAAATAACTCATTACTTGACTACAAAGTGTGTATTTGGTTTATATGTATATGTACAGTGCAATAAGATAATTAGATAGCATTTACTCCGAATCATTAAAAAACACCATTTAAAGCAGTTGCTGGAAGGTCCGAGTAGTGGTTATAAGAGAACGAGTATAGTTTTCAATATTCCAATCACGTACATATTATAATAGAGTGAAATGTATCGATTAAAGATAATTCCTTCAGTTTCAAAGAATGACTATTTCTATCTATAATATAAAAATGAATCGCTGAATGTGTTTCTAAGCGCAAGTTTCGACAGCAGCTGAATCGATTCCGCTAATTATTTTTTTATATTATTCATTGAAGTACGAAGATGATTCTTACGGAGAGAAAAATTAAAAAAATTGCCTGAAAAAGTCTAAAAACAGCACTTTTCTATTCTAGCTGTCCCGAATACACTTTTTTTATCTTACTAGCTGTCCCGAATAGCAGAATAAGTAGTAACAAAATAATAATAAAGAATCGAGGCGGTACGAAGTTCGCCGGGTCAGCTAGTTATTTATATATTTAAAAAAAACACATAAATGTAAATGTTGTTTCATGGAACTATACTCGGAGAGGGGTTTGTTCCATTCACTATCTTCCCATTGCATCACAACTATTCATAGAATCAACATAAGCGTACATCATACCTTACCAGTTAATTGTTTATTTAATTACAATGAATATTGTATTACATTTGAGAAACCATAATACTCCAAAACAAACATACATCCAAACATACCAATACACAGACATCTTTGGCTTGACTTGTGATAACAATATTTACCATTCAAGGCAAACCGTTAGGGGTTAGCTTACTGCAGGGCTATGTACCGTCACACTATGTACAGTCTGCCTTTAAATTATGTGATATAGAACATGCGTCTAGAACTCTGAAACTTTGCATGTATACTTTAAAAACTATAAAATTAAATTTCACTAATGAAATTTCAATAATCGAAACTGCTTAATCTTCAAAAAATAAAATAATTCAACCTCCGCCATGCATAAACTCGAACTTTTGCGACCACCACGACGAATAAAATGATCCTCTATTCTGACCATACTTTAGCCAGCAGATCTCGTTGCAACAAAAGAATGGGAATCCGAGACTCGTATCAAGAAGAGACGGAGAAACTCGATCAAATTTGTCCA
Source organism: Chrysoperla carnea (assembly GCF_905475395.1). NCBI lineage: Eukaryota > Metazoa > Arthropoda > Insecta > Neuroptera > Chrysopidae > Chrysoperla > Chrysoperla carnea. The sequence continues at coordinate 18,896,096 of NC_058338.1, forward strand.
TGGTCAAAATATAAGAGGTTTATAGCCATTATGTTAAATTTCGAATAATTTCAAGTGTCAGTTTTCAATAGTTGAAAATCGTAATACGTCGCGAAACTATCTAATTTCCTAAATTTTTATCCTTTTTTAATCCCCGAACTTAAAAAAGAAGATGTTTTAAGTTTGGGCGCTATTCGTGTATGTCTGTCTGTCTGTGGCATCGTAGCGCCCAAACAAATGAACCGAGTGTTCTTAGATATGTTTCAAATGCGATTTTAGGGTTCCGTAGCCGAAAAATTTGTCGGGGGTTTTTTAAATTTTGTAAATTTCACAAAGTACAGTTAAAATCGCTTATAGCAACATTTATGAAACGAACAATTTTTGTCGTTTTAAAAACGACAGGTAAATTTTTATATTGATGTGAAACTATGCATACGTGGGACATATTAGTCGTTGTTGGTATTAGTTAGTCGAAAGGGATTAGTATAGGTATTCTGTCAGGGTTTTTCATCTTTGTTTTTATAACCTGTCTGTTGTTATAACCAATGTCGTTTTAACCGATTCTGACTGTATTGCAACAATGTACTACTAAGGAAACTTTTTTTGCAATTGGACTAACTGTGACTAACATAATAATATTATAATGACATTACTAGGAGAGGGCTAATTAAATTTTTGGTGCCAGGTCTATGTTAACCAGTAATAAGACCACAAATAATACTAAAAACAAGCGAAGCTTTGTCCAGATAATATTATCAAATCATTTAAGAGACAAATTGTATCATAATATTAGCTAACAACGTACAATATTATATTCCCTAACATTTGTATTCAGCATAATTGAAGGACTCCCTTCAAAATCATTTCCTTCCTTCATAATAACATCTACGTAACGTTACGAACGGTATAATGATGACAGTAAGACTGTTATTATTAATTGTCATGAATGCAAATCAAATGTTGAATTGTTTATAATTGATTAAATTTATGGGGTCAAACATTAACTAATATTTAATAACAATGATTTTAGTAGATAACAGCATATTTGCATGATATATAGAACGTATGTTATTTGAAGAAACTTCTATAGCGGTATTTGAAAAATTTTGTTAGATGTTGTTGTACTTTTATGAAAAGTTTCTTACCAAAATTATTATTAAATTATTTTTTATCTAATTAAAAGTCAAAATAAGATTCAATATATTTTGATGTAACTGAATATTGAATAGTTTGCACCACCCAAATGCCGTTTCACCGTCGCTTGCATTAAGCTTCTAGATTGGTGCCAAATTAATATGTAAAATAAAAAAAACGCCACCTCGTGGTGAAAAAAATCGAAGTTCTTAGTTTTAAATACAACAAACATCTTATTTTAATTGACTGAAACGTGTTCCAGAAATTCTTAGTCACTATTTAACGCAATTTTCCTATTAAAGCCAAATTTAATAAAAAATTAACAGTTTAAGTTTTACATTCAATATGCGTAAAATCTATTTTCGTTTCGGAAAAATGTATTAAAGAAATATAAAAGGTTTTTATATGAAATAAATTTCTAATTTCTCACCAGTTATGTTTTTGTCTTGTATTTTTTACCAGTAAAGAAAACGTAATTGATATATTTAATTGACCTTGAAAACCAAGATCCATTAAGGGATATACGCATGATAGACGATAAATTTTTCCTTGAAATATTAATCTGTTTCTGGTATTAAAATTATATGATAAAACTTGAAATGCTTCTCATTCAAAAATTTCACAAAATCCAAGTGTTTTAAAGACATAAAAATATGTATTTGGTTTGTATTTTAAAAAAGGAAACACAAAATATTTTTTAAATTTTATTTTATAAATTTTTTCAACAAGATAGAAGACTTTAAATTAAAATAACACACGCTAAAAAAAGTATTATACTAAGTGCAGAATGAGTACATAAAAAATTTTTTTACTTAAGATGATATTTTTCTTTTTTTTTTTCATCATGTTACATTTCCATTTAGTGATTGTTTTTTCCAGAAATGAAACAGCTCTATAAATGATTTCAATTCCATTATAATAAAACTACGAGAGATTGTGAAAAAAGATAGTGCAAGCAAGTAACTAAACCGGAGTAGAGTATTAGTGTGAGAGAAGTATAAGAATATCCGTACTTAGTTTATCTGATATTATAAATTCGAAAGTGTGTCTGTTTGTCTTACTTACATGAAATAAATGTTCGAGCGTGGAGTGATCTATATAAAGCTAATTCATTCCTTCGATAAAGCTACCATGAATCTAATTTCAGCTAAACGACCAGACGAGGATAAGGATTCAAATTTTATATTATAAAAACAGCAAAAAGCAAATTCATTTTGTATTATTTATTCATTTTTCACATTTTATACTCGAAATATATAAAAAGAGGGTATCCAGCAAAGAGGGCACATGATAAGTATTAGAAATTGTATCGACAGATTCGAAATAACTAAACGAAAAACACTTTTAACTTCGATACAAGAATCAAATTTCGATACGTTACACCAAGGACTTTTTATCATAATAGGATGACCAACACTTGTTAATGAAACTTGATGGAATGTGCTGTTTGAGTTGAAGTATCCTGCCCATAAAAGAGCTCTAGAAATAAACTGGTTCTCTTTTAAGCTACAGGCGTCACAAATTTTCGGGTTACATTTTTAATTTGTTCCGGGTTTCGAAAAAAAAAAATTACGAACAAAAGATGTTGGCATTTTATTTGAGTCCTTTAACTGAAACCCTCACCAGTTTAAAAAAAATTATCGGGAATTTACTTTAATAACGACAATTATTCTGTGTTCAAAATATAAGGTGACATTTGAATTTAAACTGCGCGCGTTTTTTTTTTAAAAAAACTCAACCCATATTGTTTCACAACAACCGTATTCACCTGATCTGGCACCGTGCGACTTCTGGCTGTTCAGCAAACTCAAAAGACCGCTCCGGGGACATCGTTTTGATACGATATAGGAGATTCAAGCAGCAGCGAAGACGGAACTGAAGGCAATCCCGAAAAATGACTACAACCAGTGTTTCGAAGATTGGAAAATTAGTTGGCATAAGTGCCTTACAGCGGGAAGGGATTACTTTTTAAATGGATGACATTGATTTGGAAGAATAAATAAATAATTTTCAAAATAAATACAATGTCACCTTATTTTTTGGGCACAGGTATACTTTTATGTGTAGAAAATTACGCATTATGAGAATATTTGTTCACTTGTACGAAGCCGCATATACAGCAAGTTGAGAATAAAATGGAATTAATATGTCACATAAATACATATGTTATTTTATTCACAACACAGATTAAAAATAATTATGTTAAGATTCAAATCTCTAAATCTATGGCATACCATATTTGTTATATATTGTAAGTATAATATCAGTACAAGTAGCCTTGTAATCATACACTTATACTTGTATCATCAGATTAACAGCAAATATCTAAGCTTTTGTTTATTTTATAATTTATTTTAAATTGCTGATATTTCACTACGATAATACCCACCTATATGAATGAAACGTATGTATGATATCTATGATACTTGTTACAATGAGAGAGCTACCTTACCTTGCTATAAATATGAATGAAAACATTCATGTATTCATAGATATAATTAGTGTTGGGTTGAATTCAAATAATTCATTCGAGTTTCTATTATGTAATGACCTATTTTTTACCGTATTATATTGGAATGTAAAGTCGATGATCTATAAGCACAACGATCTAATCACTAATCGTTTTGTAGTTTCAGAACAGCTTGGTGGCATGAAACTAATCGCCTCCTCACTGTATAAGTATTCCAAATAAATGAAGAAATATGCAAAGGAATTGAAAACGAAGAATAGAAATAAAAATATGTAGAAAGAAGATCGAATTCGATGAATTAACTTAAATTATATATTTTCTGCATAAATTCTCCGGAATTGAAACAATTCTAGAATCAAAGCCTTTTTCAATCCGACACTAAATATACATTTCTAAATTAACTATTATCATTTTCTTGATACAATTATTACAAAAATATATTTGAAATATATATATGAATACTAGATGCGCCACGCGGTGTTACCCGCGATTCCTGTATGGTATCCCATAGGAACTGTGCATTTTTTCGGGATAAAAATTAGCATTTTCTCTCCCCTGAGCTGCCACTTGCCTATGCATAAAAACAAATCTATCCCACTGGAACCATTCATTTTTCCAGGATAGGTGCCATTCCAAACTATAATCTATCTCTGTCCCAAATTTCTTCCAGATCCGTTCGAAATTTTTTGCGTGAAAGAGTAACAAACATCCATTGATCTATCCATCCAAACTTTCACGATTACAATATATATCGGATTATAAATATAGAAAAAGTAAAGAATAAAAGTATAAATTTCATGTCATGACACTAGTTAGATAAAATTGTAAAAATGAAAGAATAGAATACAAAAAACTGTTTTAAGCAAGGTTTTATTTAAATGAAAGTAAGTTCAAAATAAATAATAGTTTAAAAAACTCAATACATGCTTTTGAAACTATAGCTGACCTAATAGTACAAAATATTTTCTATAAGAATGATGAAAAAAAATGAATGATTAAGAAAAAAATTTTATCTAATAAAATTTTATCTAAATATTTAAAATAAATCATATAGGTATCTTATACCGATTTGTTTTCATATTTATTTAAAAATGTATAGCCCTCATTTGCCTTTACAATAAACATAAATAATTTTTTTCTCTGTTTATCGCATAAGAGATTTTCATCAAAACTATTGTATTTTTTTTACTTATCGACACACATATAAATATAAACAAAATCATGATTTTCATATGTAATAACGAATGCATATATATAGGTATACACATTTTATATACAATAATCTCACAAAAGCTCTTATTTTTTAATATTAAATGACTTTTTTTGTTTTTAAAATAAAGCATAAACAAATCAAACGAATGAAAATGTAGGTTTATGATAATTATACTAAAACATTGTTGAATACAATACAAACAGATCCCAGGGAAAGTATTTTGAAATATTAAATTCTAAAGTGCAAACTAAAAAACTTATTTTTGCATAGTGCAGAATCTAGCTGTGCTAAGCCAATAAAATTTGTTCACACAACAGCCTTAGAATCGGTTATAGCTTTTTTATAATCACAGATAATAACAACCTTATTTAGCTGAAAATTGTGGCCTTTTCCTTACTTTCTGCAAAAGTAAAATAAGTGCTGCCAAGCAAAAATATTTTTAACTTCTTTTTAATTTTTAATAATCTTATTTAAAAATGGTAACAATTTTTTGACCGACTTCAAAAAAAAAGAGAAGGTTCTTAACTCGAGTGTTTTTTTTATGTTTTTTACCTCAGAGCTTTTGACTAGGTGAACCAAGATTATATGAAAGCAAATGCTTCCTGTGTGGTCCCAATTCAATCTGGTTCAGTTCTGACGCGACAAATGGACGAATAACTCAATATCATGCCAACCGATTTCGATGGTTCCTTTTAACTGACAAATTAGTTAGTGTACTTAAATTTCATCAAAATTTCGTTTCAAATCTATCTTTATATTTATACCGGCCATGTCGCAGCCATTTTCTATTTTCTTCTAACAATTTGTAGTCAACGAACCTTGACACATATTGTTGGGTTCAAGCAATTCTGCTGGAGTTAATGGTAATTCCATATGCCCTCGCAATAATAAATCAAGAGTAATTTGGCCCAAATTTCATTGAATTAGTCTTACTTAATAATTTTTTATTATATTCCTGATTTCAACTATTAATCTATATAATATATGTTATTTAATTTTGATTTTCATTTAATATTTGGAAAAATGAATTTATAAATTGAAAAATCCATTATTTAATTAAATAAAGTAGAAATGTTACAGCTATATTAAACAGGGTTAGTAGAGAGGCATAGAGTCAAAGAGAGACAACAATAACTATACGTTCAAGTTAGTACCTAGATATTTTACTCAACTGTGAATATCGATTGAAAAAAGTGAAAGACATGAAACGTTTCAAGCTCTAGATTTTTAGTTTTATTTATTTATAGGTAGGTATACATACATAACATCAGAGCTAGGCTCAAAACTACATTAATAGTTACATATCAGTCACTCATTCATTTCAACAACAGAGCTATGTACAGCCATCGCCACAAAAATATTACCTGGTTAAATTTTATTTGGTATATATTTGTTGTCAAATTAAACCTGTCTTTCAACTTTTGAAGTCAGGAATCCCTCCAGAAAGAAAAGATGTTATGTCCGACGATCCCGAAAAAATACAGAAAACTATACAAGTTCTTAATAATAACGAAACTTCTAAATGACATGTAAAACATACAAATTTCTATATCAGTTACCATATAACAAACTGCCTTAATCTGTGTTTATACTCTGTATATAACCAAGCGGTTGAAAACACAGTGTGACTTTAATATAAAAAAGATCCAAAATTTTTCACAAAAGTGAACGGTAGGGAAGAACGAACAATCTAGATTAAAAATTTGACAAAAAGTAAGTGCGTTTAAAAAAATTCCATTCGGATCGAATTCAATTTGGATGCATTATGAATAAAAACGGTTTTTTTAACTAACAGCACAGACAAAAATTTTGGCCCAGAATTAGTGGTTTTAAAAAAAAAAAATGAAAAATTTCAAAAAAAAAAAAATTGTTTACTAAGCGAAACCATGTCATTTTGAGACAAACAAACGCCCAAATTTGAGACAGTAGATTTTTCAGCGCATTTAAAATCATTTCTTCATTTATATAGAAAGCTATAAAATGGCTTGAACTGTTCCTAAATATCCATTGTGTGTTTAATATAATGTGCGTTATGAAATAACGTCTTTACTGTGTACATAACACTTTATTTTTTTTAGTTACTTCCAATGCCATGTTAGAGTTAGTTAATAAGTTAAACAACCCATTTGATTCTAAAAAGGTATACTAGAGGGGATCCAGTAGTCAATTGAGATCAACTTTCTCCAAGTATCATTAAAAATTGCTCAAGTATCCGAAAAAAACTTTTGTAGTGAGAAATCATTACCAGTAAATTATACCGATGAAAACATAAAATTACGCAGTTTTATTGAGATAATTACGATTTTTATACTTGATTTGTTTTATCGAGGCCAACTTTTTCAACATTAAAGCTTGTTTTTGAGCCTAAAAGTATAATTTAATTGATTCCAAATTTATAAAAGTTATTTTAAATCAGAGTTAAAAGATCAAAATGTACTTTGTTTTTTTAAACGTTGGCCTCGATAAAACAACGAAGTATAGCTTATACCCTAATAATTAACTTTTTACAAACTTAAAAAAACCTTGCATTACAGACGTCAATATTTTTTTTCTATTTATTCTTACAATACCATTCCTCGATCACTTCCCATATCGCTCCGTGCGTGAGTTTCGTTTCCATGGTAACGATACACTACTTTAATTATAGAATTGTATGGATTGCATTTAAGACTTACATTTAAAATTTAATATTCTTGTCTCACAAATTTAAATAAATAATTGTGATAATTTACATTTGAAAAATAATATTTGTTCAATTTGATTTCTTATTTTCACAATTTTTACTGCATTAAGTTTAATTAATTCGTGTTTTTCAATAATTTTAATTTGACATTTCTATTATATTAACATGTAAAGAATTGCAAATTAGTCATAACAGCCCCCTTTAACTCCAAAATTTTTCACTTAAAGCGCTGGCATCGATTTTATTGTCCCCTACCATGACTACGCACACAACGAATACTAAATTCAGTCCTTCTTTGATAACCTTGTTGAAAATCGGTGGCCATTCAAACTGACTGTTCTTAAATTACTGAAAATGTTTCAAAGAATCAGAGCTTTGTATAAAGCGACGCTTTCTTCAGATGTCCCAAAAGGCCTTCATTCAGATATCAGGGTTTCATGCAAATTAAATACTTTACAAACAAACTACTAGTACGGATCCAATAATATTTCATAAGCCACATTACACATATCTTTGATTCAATACAATTTTTAATCGTAATTGGGTACCCAAGTAAATAACAATAATTTATTAATAAATATATTACATCGGAAGTCATTAACGAAATAAATTTATATATATATTACACAAATTTTTCGTTTTTTTTTCTCTTATTTAATCATAAAGCAGTTATAGAATTATAAACATTTCGTGTTTGACGATCATAAACTTTCTTCCGAAGGCTTATGATAAATATACACATGCAGGTATACTTATTACGTTAACTGAAGCTTTTTTTTTCTGTTCACGCTTCGCTTAATAATATTTATATAGTTGGTCCTGTAAATGCATTTGTAATATTTATACATTGTTTAACTACAACGTAGAATATTGATAGTAAAATATCGAAATTTATAACGAAAAGTTTTATTGAAATGAAACATTACAACATAAATACTTTTAATTATATATTTAGTTCAATTGCAAAAAAAAGATTGGGTTGGGAGGTTATTTCACCATTAGTTGAAAATCGCCAATTCGTATATCTACCCTGTGTAATTTTTTAATTGAGTTACTGTCTCTTACTTTAAACAATAACATTTTAATATATTTGTAGCAAAACAGGCGAACAGCAAGTAGTTTGCTAAATAAACTGTCATCTATATATATATATATATATATATATATATATATATATATATATATATAAGAATGGAAGCTGACTGATCGACCAACGCACAGCTGAAACCGCTGGATCTAGAAGCCTGAAATTTTGTACACACTTTCCTTAGGTAGCCAAAAATTAAAACTAAAGAAATTGTGCACGAAAGCGAAAATAAGTGATGGAAAATGAAGTGCAGTTTATAACGAAATAGTCATTACATTTAAAATTGCAATTGGCCAGCGAAGAGGAGGGGTAGAGTTTCTGAGATATCGCAATATTTGTATCGATTTCAGTCCGTATCTCAAAAACTATTCGACCAGTCAACAAATGCACCCAATTTTTGTACTTTTTGGGTCATAATTACCTTATATACTGGGTTTTATCAAAATTTTTTGCAATTTTCTTAAGGGGTACATACCCCTTTAAAAAAATCAAGAAAAACGCAAATTATGTTTTGGAATTTGATGAAACTCGATGGATGGGGTAATTTTGATCCAAAAAGTAAAAAAATCAGGTTAATTTAATGATTGGATGTATGGTTTCTGAGATATCGCAATATCTCAAATAAAAAGTTTTTTTTTTTTTTAAAGGAACAGTTTTTTACATTTAAACTTTTTATCTATCTCTAACGGTTTACAAGACGGGTCCTACGGACCCAAGACTCAATTGACATATGTCGCTCATTTACGAACTCGACCTGACTCTGTACGTCCTGAGCACGGTGTAAAAATTTCAACTTGATACCTTTTTTCGTTTTTGAGTTATCGTGATGACAGACGGACAGACAACAGACTACAGACAGACAACCGGAAATCGACTAATTAGGTGAATTTATGAACACCTTTACAAAAATTTTGTTCATAGCATCAATATTTTGTTAAGCGTTACAAACTTGGAACTAAACTTAGCATACCTTGATATTACATGTATACATGGAAAACATTCAAATTCGTTATTATTTTCATGGTCTATTACGCATACACAAGGTATAACAAATAAATGTGTTTGTATGAATTTTCGTCGACAAAAAAAAAAGTAACAAGAATTTAAATTTGCATTTAAAGTTAATTACATTCAATATATATTACCTTCTTATCCTTATGTAAGGATATAATTTATTTATAATGTTCCTCTTATATTTTCCCCAAACACAACATCAGGTTTTAACATATTTTATTATAAGATTTAAGAGCTATTTTTACTGTTGAATTTTCATTATTAGTACACTCACTTACGACTAATTTTCTCATTTACTTCACATTTTATGTACGAAGTTTAAGGAATGAATGAATGTATATTAGTTTTGGTGGAATTATGTTTATACGAAATTAACAAGAAGTTATTTTGTTAGATATTTACTGACAGCCACACGGAGAGAGAAGAAAATTCTTTGGAAATTTGTAACAAATAAATAATTGAGTTTTAATTTTGTTTTACTTCTTTTTATACCATGTATATATGAAATATACATAGTATATTAAGTTTAGTTCCAATTTTGTAACACTTAAAAATATTGATGCTACTGTCTGTCTGTCTGTCTGTCGTCTGTCGTCTGTCGTCTATCGTCTATCGTCTGTCGTCTATCGTCTGTCGTGTGTCTGTCTGTCATCACGATTACTCAAAAACGAAAAAAGATATCAAGCTGAAATTTTTATAGTTTGCTGAGGACGTAAAAAGTGAGGTCCAGTTCGTAAATGAACAACATAGGTTAGAGATAGAACAAAAGTTTAAATGTAAAAAATGTTCCTTATAAAAAAATAAACAACTTTTGTTTGAAACATTTTTTCGTAAACGTCACTGTTTACCCATGAGAGTGCAAATTATGGCAAATTGTATTGTATTATATGGGTAAATGTATTTGTGTGACATCTATGTATGTGTAATGTGACAGTGTAATCAACACAGTATATACATGATATTTCAACAATTTACTCAGTCAATTGTACGTTTTCACTTTTTTTTTTTAAATGTTGTTTCTTTTTCGTTATTTGTTTTTAGATAAAATACTGTAATGAGGCACGATTTTCGATACTACTTAGGATCATATACAATCGCTTCCTGTTCTTAATTAAACAACAAATATCAGAAATTTTCTTAATTTATTTTGCAACTATGAAATGTAGCTATTGTTTTAGTTCCTATGGATGATGGAATTTGGATTTAGCTAAAAAAAACGCTTGTGATTTTTCTATAGGCACTCAGTTTTCGAAATAAAAATTTTTCTAAAAATTCCCAATATAATATACATATTTATGTGTCTGTAGCCTCACTGACATCCGAGGGGATTCGCTTAGCTAACGCAGCACCTTTAAAACCTCGTGTGGGACTTGTATAGAGCCTCCAACCCTTTTTTTTAAGGAAAATTTTCAATAATGCGTTTTTTAATAAGCATTGAATTGAATTACGAATCCAAAAAAAAAAAAACATTTAATCCGATGAATTACAAACCAGATATCCTGTGCTAACTACCGCTCGTCGCATTGTAAGGAAATTATTGCACCAGGTTTTAGCAAAAAGTAAGTGGTATATTTAATTTTCCTTAATTAGCCGATTATTGTTAAATCTTTAACTGTACTATTTGTAACAGCGAAAATATGGTGTTTTCAAAATTACGCTTCTGCTAGTAATTTGTTATGCTGAATTTTGATTTTGTTTTTCATGCTATGTTTGGATTTAATTTTTTATTAGGGTAGTTTTGTAGAAAATCTTTCAGTAATATAATTCACCAATTTTTTATGAACCCTCTTTATAAAGTATTAAAATTAAACGTTGTTTCAGTCAACTTTTTATTTTTGTGAAAAACCAACAGTTTTCAATAAAATAAACTAAAACTATATAGCTATGATCAGATATCTTTTTTCCCCAAATACAGTAAAAACATATGAAAAAATATTAAAAGAATCTAACAAAAAAATTCTATGTTCTCTTTTTTTTATTATATGCGTGTGAACAATAACGCAAACATATTTTTGCGGTACATTGAACATTTTATGATCTAACGTAAAGCACGTTTCAAACCCTACTAATAATAATAATAATAATTCCCTTTCCTTATATTTTTCAAACGAATTTCCTGGTCAAAAAAATGAGCTATTGGATTATCGATGGAAGTAAAAATGCAAATTTATTAATAAAACACGGAAAATCAAAGTACAAAATCACTACATAGTATAAAACAAAGTCGCTTTCTCTGTCCCTATGTCCCTTTGTATGCTTAAATCTTTGAAACTACGCAACGGATTTTGATGCGGTTTTTTTTAATAGATAGAGTGATTCAAGAGGAAGGTTTATGTATATAATAACATTCATTAAATAGTGGAAAAGTACTGCTATTTTTGAGGTTTCTAATGTGATGTCGTAAATAATTACATTTTTTTTAAAACTTTAAAAATAAGCCAAAGATAGCAGGAAATCTTCATGGTATAGGGAAAGGGGGATTGTTTTACTCAAAATTTAACGCGTGCGGGCCACGGACAGTAATAAATAAATCAAAACTACTGGATCGATTTTAATCACATAGGCTATATATTTTATACCCGTGCGAAGCCAGAGCGGGCCGCTATGTTTTTATATACAACAGTTTATCTGTAGTGTATTTAATATCAGCATTGCACACGTGCGAAGCCGGGGCGGGTCGCTAGTAGTTAATAAAGCATATATTGTATAACAAACTTTGTTTTATTGGGAAGACTAGCTAACCGGGCGAACTTCTTACCGTCTTACAGTCGGTATTCTCTACTCACACTTAAAGTTTATGGTTTGGTATTAAAGTTCAAATTGATTTATAATTGTTATTACGAATCTTCTGTATGGGAATATAGTGAAGTGTTATTTTTAGACTTTTACAGGCATATTTTTAATTTTTTCTTTTCGTAAGAACCATCCTCGTACTTCAAGGAATATTATAAAAAAAGAATTAGCGAAATCGGTTAAGCTGCTTTCAAGATTCGCGCTTTAGTGCGATCGGAATACTAGCTACAATTTTAGTCAAATCGGAATAAAAAAAGGGTATCTAACTTTTTCTGTAAGAGTAACTTATCTCACATAGCAATGATCAGGAAAAACCAGAGCCAAAAGAAAGTAATGGTGGTTTGATAATTCTAAAAAGAAAATTCATTTGGGCTACGCAGATAATGGATAACGAAATTTTCGTTATCAATATATGGTTATATCTATGGTTTTCTTTACTGTAAGGGTGTAAAAATGTGTGTTTTATTTGAAGTTCCTCCATCTTAATCGATTTCTCATTCTCATCACCCTATCGATTGTAATAACTACATAACATACATAACGACTATTATGGATTCAAATTAGAAAAAAATATCTACTTTCTTCATTGTTGTGGACAGGATCATTCAGGAGATGATTATTCAGAATTATTATTAGACTATCTTCTATTTTCAGCGAAAAGGAGTTACTCAGATACCGTCAATGGAAAAATGGTCTACATTATATAAGTTAGGCTACACAATAATTCCAGGGATATATTTAACAGTGATATTGAATACTTACGGGAATCAGAACTTGTATGTTTTTTAACCCCCGAACAAACAAAAGGGAAACGTAATAAGTTTGACCGCTATGTGTGTGTATCTGTCTGTCTGTGGTATCGCATCGCAAAAGGATGAACCGATTTTGATTTCTTTGGTTATGTTTGAAAGGTATTTTAATGGAAAGTGTTCTTAGCTATGTTCAAGTGCTAATTAAGGGTTCCGTATCAGAAAACAACGAAAAATTGGCCATCTTCCAAATCGGCTCAGTTTGGAAAAGGTTTTAAGGAAAAAGGCAATTTAATGGAGAGTGTTCTAAGATATGTATCAATGGGATTTTAGGGTTCCGTAGCCGAAAAATTTGTCGGAAGCTTTTTAATTTTGTAAATTTCACTTAAAACGAAAAAATTCATACATTATCATGACTCACTGAAAAAATATAATCTAGTAAACGTAGCAGAAACCGAAATAGCTTTTTTTTTGGCAAGATTCTATTTGTATCTTATTAAACACAATGTGAAGTAATATTTTTGTCCAAAGCAAACCATAAACATAGTTTTCTTTTTTCACAAAGATTTAAAATTTGCATACACTTATTTCAGAGCACACTCTTTTGGATGGACGTTTTCGTGAGAGAAATAAGGATTTCTGATATGATTAGCAAATTTTAGTAAAAATGGCATTTTAAAATAAAAATCCATGGAACGCACAGTACGAATAACGTATTATAAAATGAAATATAGTCTTTCAATAGGTTTCTGATAACTAGCATATTGTTGAACTTTGATAGAATGTAGAATGATTTTTTTTTTCTTCTTAAATGTAAATCATGGTTATTTTAAAATTAAAGTTTTAGATGCATCAAAAAATCTGTTTACGTGTTCAGAATACGTTCAAGATTTATGTTGTAGAAATTATACGTTCGAACAAAAAACTTGGATATTTTTATTGAAAATATCCTTAATGTTTTATTACATTCAAATATTTTTCGATAATAAATTTTATATATCATAAATATTATTAATAAATGAAAGACTCTTAATGTTTAATGTATACAAAATTTAGTAAACAAACATTTTTATCTAGTGGCCATACTGTCGGATAAATTCCCGATTGCGTTCCCGAAATTCCCTAAAACTGTCGCCATTGTGGTCAAACTTACTTATACATATAGGATCTTTTTCAATATAATTCCTGATGGGTCGTTTAAAATAAAAAGCCCACATTTTGTGTGATAACAAAAGAACACTTGTATCACATTAATAAAAAAAATATTTGATTTCTAAGGGAAAAACTATGATATTCTACAACTTTTATCAAAATTTACTTTAACAAGTTATTTTTGACAGATTAGCATCACAGTCAGTTATACCATCCCCCATTAAGATTGCGTTTTATTATTTTGACATTCTCGTACAATATTTACAATAAATCCCCTTTCAATAAAAAAAATAAAATAAGAAAATCCAAATACACACATAAGAGAATGGAAAAAATTTAAACTGTGTTTTGTTTTTCTTTTTTTCTTTTCATAAAAACATCTTTGTAGGGAAAATCAATATAGGTGTACCAATGTAATAAATAAATAAAATCAATCGAGGTAAGTAATAAAAACTTTCCAGTAAATTTATTTCCGTTGACATAAGTGAGGTAGGAGCCTAGTTGTTCGACTATAATATGCCTACTACTAAACAGACGAAATAGCAATCACTTTCTTTTTAATACAAAAATATTATATATTAATACTGTATTCATATACCAGGTGTATCAAGAACTACTTTTCTCAACTCAATGAACACTCACTTTTAACATGTACTTATTATTATTAACTCGCTTTTTTTATGTCCAGGTGTCATTTTTGAATTGATCCTAAATTAACTTCCCGATGAGTTGGTGATTTGAAATTTGGACCATAGCTCAGTAGTGGATGACAGTGCATGAAAAACGAAAACGATGAGAGAAAGATGAAGAAATCATCTGCTTTTAAAAGCAGAATAAAAATAAATTAGAATAACAAGAGGTATATTTTATACCATGTGTGTTTCTACCATGTAGGCATATACATATCTGACAGAATACATCCGTTTAGTAATGCATCTAAGCGAGAGGTATTATATAAATTTGTTGTAAGACTACAGATACGATACGACAGATCTTCTGTTGTATGCATGCAGAGAGTGGGAGTTTTGTTGCATACTTACTAGTTATCTGTAACTAAAAAACTCCCACTCTCCAAGCGTCTTCCAACTAATGTTCAATACATGTATATAATACCTCTCGCTTAGATGCATTACTAAACGGATGTGTTCTGTCGTACTACAGATATGTATATGCCCTAGATGGTACAAACACACATGGTATATTTAAAGGTTACTAAAACTTCTTATTTAGTTGATCATCCGGTAAAATTTTAAGAATATATTTCATATTATTATTTTGTTATTACATAACATTATTCCTTTACAGTATTTGTATAAAAGATGTTTACTGTCGGAAAATTGAAATCTATTTCTTGACCCTTCGAATTATAGTTATAAATATTGACCATGCAGCTTTTTTTATACGTAGGACCATTTTTGAAATACAGGGCGCAGAAGATGGAGTACTGAGCTATACGTACCTTAGTGCAAGGTCAATATTTATAAATATTAAGTATTAAATAATTATTCAAATAGTATTTAATCGATAATTAAGTGAAAAAGCTGTATAATAGACAAGGTCAATCGTATAACCCAGTCTAATAAGCGGTTTTTTTCCAAAACTATTCATTAAATTCTACTTAAATAATTATTTAATACTTTATGTTTATAAATATTGACCCAGCACTGAACTACGTTTAGCTGAGCGCAATACCTTCAAAAACAGTTCAACATACAAAAAATAAAGAGATATTCACAAAAAATTGATTTTCGAGACCTTTGACCTTGAATATATAAGAACGCCCACGCGTCACCATATATGACTTTTAAAACAACATTTGTACTATCAAAATAAATATGTTTGTACAAAAATTCAGCTTATTCCGTTAGATTTCAAGGTGAAACCCTAAGATAATTGGAATAGAAAGTATGCTAGCGTTTGGAACCATGAATCGTTTCTCATTACTTAGTAAACATACTATACTTGAACAATAGGATACATACATGCATGAATATACATACACAATGTAGAAAGACAACCAACTTTTTCATTTTAATCGAAAATATTACTTTTTGATTGAAGAAAATATTATCTGCCATTGTATATGATGTGAGTGACGTGAACGTACCTGAAAATAAAGAAAACACAACATCATTAGCTAAGGTTACAAATATTTATAAGAATTCTTTTTTATTCATAGTTATATTTGACACAAAAATATAAACTTTTGACTTTCAAATGTAACCAAAAAAATTAAAATTGGTTCATCCGTTCAGGCGCTACAATGCCACGGACAGACAAACACACAGACACATACACACATAGCGGTCAAACTTATAACACCCCTTTTTTAGTTTCGGGGCTAAAAGGAAAACATTTAAATAATAATAAGCATACACCAACGGAGGAAATATTACCTTGGTGACGGAGATCTGTTGATAACGAGTTTTTTTTTTTATTACATTATTTTATTCTGATATTGTAAGCTGGCACTCAAGTCAGTCAGTCAGTATGTTTTAAATAAATTTGTATAAGGAAATCAATTTTATTAAAATTATATATATATATATATATATATATATATATATATATTTTTTAAGAAGATTTAATAAATGTTAATAATATACTTTTGTTGTTCTGATTCTTAGAATTAGGTAATATTTTTTAATAATAGAAATTACGAATGAATTTTAAAGCAACGCGAGTCAAGTAGTATTCGGTGAACAGATAACTTTAATAGCTTTCTAGAATATTCTAACATGTTATTTTATAATAAAATTTCAATACAGATATATTGTTGCGCTCCTCACAAGAAGCGAATGTTTAAAAAAAAAAAAAAAACACTCCATCAGAGCAATAAATACTTCGTTTCGAAAGAGTCAGGCATGGAGCTTCACCTGCTGCTGAAAAATATTTTAAAAGTGTAAGAAATAATCACAGAAACCATTAAGGTAGTTATTTTTGTGATATTAATTTTGTAAATTAAATTTTTTGTAAAATTTTAAGCTCAATATTTTGATGGAATATTAGTTGAACCTAAATTTTTTATTGGAATTTAAAAAAATGCTAAACGGGTTTCATTTTATTTTTGATTCCCGAACTAAAAACTATGGGTGTTATAAGTTTGACCGCTACGTGTGTGTGTCCATCTGTTTGTGACATCGTAGCGCCTTAACGTATGAACCGATTTTGGTTTTTCTGGTTTTGTTTGAAAGGTAATTTAATGAAGAGTGTTCTAAGCTATGTTTTAAGTGCGAATTTAGGGTTGCGTACCCAGAAAATTTGGTCGGGAGTTTTTTTAATTTTGTAAATTTCACTTGTTATTAAAAGCAGATTTACCTAGGTGAGTGTGTGATCACTTATAGAAAGTTTTTTTCTATATAGAGGTTGTTTGACGATCCAATTAGATTTTTTATATTACTAAAAACAATAGTTATATCTGCAATAATCATCTATCATAACCATGTATTTTAATTAAATGTTTCTCATTTAAATAAATAATTTTAATTAGATAAATTAGACGGATAAATTAATGCTGTATTTTCGCGCATAGAAACAATGTATTTAAATTTGATGGCGTTTATATCTCTCTATATACAGATATATAATTTTAATTCAATGTATTCATAACCGCATATTATTACCCTGATTTTATTAAAATGTTTAACTACTTTGTGTATTTACAAAAACAATTCATTTATACTTCTTGAACATATTTAAATAAAATTGTCATAAAAAGTGCAACTTTAATATTATGTTTGGAGTGTTTTATATTAAAATAAATTTTATTATGCACATTTTTTATTGTTCAAGAATTAAATGAATGGTTTCTTTTGTAAATAAAAGTAAAATAAGGTATTATTATTTTAGTTGATAAAATAAACTTTAGAAAATAGCAATTATTTTGTATACAGGAGAGAAATATCTTTTGGTTTTTATTCAAATTAAAGTGGCGTTGTTATAGATATTATTTATGCAATTCAAAAAGAATCTCTATTCAAATTCTTAACAAGGATCTCTCTTTGTCTCGTCAGTACTTTTATCAGAAAGCTTTATTATTTAAGTACTCAGCAAAGAAAACAGAAATTCGCTTACTTGACTGTTGTTCCAATAAAAAAAATATTGAGTCAACGATCTCAAAATTTAATTAAAGCAAATAAGTATTTGTTTGCTTAAAACTTAGCAAATAAACCATTTCTCAAACCAAGAAACTTGTTTTCTTGTTACAAGCTGCTAATAATTTTCTACAATTTTGAATATTATCAAATTTTTCCCAATAAGAAAATGCCAAATGTTGTTAATAGTACTAGAGATGGTAAAGAAATTTTCAATTTACAATCGACCAACTCGATTGAGAACATTTTATAGCAAAGTTTCCAAAAATCGGTTTACAAGGAATAAATTTCATTTGGGTATTTGAAATTTGTAAATTTCACTTGTATTTAATTTAACACAGTCTGGTTTTTTATTTTTATTAATTATTTATTTTATTTACTATTTTATATCACTTTCTAATCTATTGATTGCAGTTTCAAAATCAATTCCTAAAAACATGAATTTGAAAATTTAATGACATCGCAAATAACAATAACTATCCACAGAAAATAATATTTATATTTGTAATTGAAGTGACAAAACATTAAATTTTACTCATACATAACATCTCGAAGGGATTGCAATATAATAGTTATATAGGCCATTATTATTATAAATAACATACATAGATAGATATATGCCGAAATGGTGGAAATTAGTGTTGCCGCTGTTTTTAAGGTGAGACTTTAATGTCTTCTAGATTCTTTAATACTTTGACAAATGTCGTCAAGTGTCCTAGTCTCTCGAATAACATTCAATCAAGAAGTAAATATTGTAAAACTTATCTCCAATTTCGATAAAATTCAGTATATAAGGTTAATTTGACCTAAAAAGTACAAAAGTCGAATATATTTGATGATTGGTCGAATTTTTTTTAAGATACGGGCTAAAATCGATCCAAATATAACGATATCTCAGAAACTCTGCCTCCAATCATTAAATTAACCTGATTTTTATACTTTTTGGTTCAAAATTACCCCATCCACCAAGTTTCATCAAATTCTAAAACAAAAACAATTTTTTTTTTGCGTTTTTCTCGATTTTTTCAAAAAGTTGTAAGGAGTAGAAAATTTGGTAAATAAAATTTTCTTCTTTTTTTTAGCTGTCTCAGGAATCAATAGTTCTGCAGTCAATAATAGAACACTCTGTATAATAGAAGCCTAACAACATATACTGACACAGTAATGTTTATTCCTTTATTTTATTATAACCCGTGTACAGCTGCACATTGTGTATAATGCGAGCAATGGCTTACATATAAACCATATTTATTTACTGTCATTAATTGTTTACAGATAACCTTACGTGAATTTGTGATTAGTGAAAGCAACATGTATGAAGTCATAGAATTTACTAATTTGAATACGATTTTATCACTATAATTTCTCGCGGCCACACTAACATAAATGGTAACACCACAACTGACTAGTATAACATAGTATACAATGTGTGTTTGTACCATCTAGGCATACCAATATCATTAGTATGACAGAATACATTCCTTAAGCCATGCATCTTAGAGGTATTATATAATGTGTTGAGCATTTAGTGTTAAGATATTATTATGAATATATTTAGCATGTAATTGCCTCTACAGATACGATACGACAGATCTTCTGTTGTGTGCATGGAGAAAGTGGGAGTTTTGTTGCATACAAATATTATTAATTGATATACACATATATATAATACCTCTCACTTAGATGCATGGCTTAAGGCATATATTCTGTCATACTAATGATATTGGTATACCTAGATGGTACAAACACACATTGTATATATATGTTGTATATCACAAACTGAAATACATTAAAATTATTTTAGTAATTTCATCGTAACAATAAAATAATAACAATAATATTTGTAATTTAGTAGACTACTTTTAATACATAGCACACTTTTCCTAGTCTTCCTACATACAAATATACACACATACACTTTAATAGCCATGATAAATATAAAATCTAATAAACAAAGACGAGTTTTACTGAACTAATACAGATATATATTTAATATTTTTAATAATAAAATAAAAATGTAATTTAATAGAAAAATGATCTACGCGAGTAATAAAAACTATAAACCAAAAGGATATTGAAGAAAAATTGTAGGGTACACTCTTATGTACTAAAAATTGAGCTTGTAAAATAATCAGTTTTGGTCATAGTCTTTTTCAGGAAGAATTCGACTTCCAAATATTTTACAAGGAGTGGATTTTTATTTGAAAAAGAACTATCTTATTGTTTTAATACCTTCAATTTTGTCTAATTTCATAGAATTCAGAAAATTATATATCTAGTTATTTGTGCGCGAAATTTCTCTTTTATCAACATGCCTAACTTTCGACCTACATTCGCCAGAAAAGCACTTGTTGTGATCATTTTTAAAACCTAAATGTGTGACAAAGAATAAATCATGAAATTTACAAATAGTTTTCTTGAAACTTTTACTCCTATAACAAAAGTTGGAATGTACCTGTTTGAATTTGTCGAATCCATAAAACAAAAATCATTCAAGGAAATGAAATCTGTACTACAAAGTGCTTCATTGACTGAATTTTATTGAATAATTCACAATAATTTTTTCAGAGACAAGTGAATAATAATGTCCGAAGTTTTTTAGTTGTAATAAAAATAATTTCTCCATTTAGAGATTTTTTCATTTGTTCATATAAATAACAATAATGTGGTTTAACCTCCGTTTTTCTGACATACGCCTTATCACAGAGGCCACCCACATCATTATTTGTTAATCTTTATTTATAAAATTACATTAATTTTTGTTCATATAAATTTGCATACACTGTAAATTGTAATGTGTAATGTTGTTATAAAAGATTGGATTCAAAGAACATAAGTAATTATATGCAGTCACTTTTGAAACTTGAACTGAAAAATACCTTTCAAATGAAACCAAAATTAAAATCGGTTCATCCGTTTAGGCGCTACGATACCACAGACACACACACAAAGCGGTTAAACTTATAACACCCCTTTTTTTAATTCGGGGGTTAAAATTTAAAAAAATAATAGAAAAATTAAATACATTTAATTTCTAAATCATTTTATTTGTCAATAAATACTGAATATTTTCAATGTAATCCATCATCTTGTTTCATTCATATGTTAAGATTTAATCGTGATCATACTAATGCATGAAAAATGCCTCTAGCACGGTGTAAATAGCATATGATATTAATGATTGCATTCGATTTTAGGTTGATTCATGTTTTTGAGGTCTAGTGAACATTCTCAGCAAAACACACAAAGTATACATTCTATATATAAGTATGTGTGTTATATTAGATACGTATAGATATAATGTTGGTAAGAAATTTTTACCACCCTTAAAAACTACCACTTATAAAACACCCTCTTACTTATATGTCAAGAATGTTCTAAGAATCACTATGTTCTTTCATATATCTAATGTACCTATAAGTTGCCCGTAGCATTAACGAATGTATATACATATAGATGTATAATGTATATACGTAATAAATATATACCTTCCTACATGTATGTACATATATGTGTTTTTCCGCATTGATGATGTGGTATGTTATTTGTTGATATACCGAGTGGATATACTCATTTAATGATAAATATAATTATTAATGATACAAGCCCCCACTCAAGAAAAGTTTGCGAGGATGCCATACCAAGAAAGTCTTAACAGATTAGGCGATAATCTGAAAAACCAACAATTAAAGGCATGGACCAGCTACGAGGGAGGGCGAATCGCCAAAAGCCTCTTGGGTGAAGGAAACTCGCTCGGTAACAGAGCCGAGGAGATCTTGAAACTAAAGAGCTGATATTAGAGTCATCGTAGAGTTACTCACAGGGCATGATAACCTGAACAAGTTTCAACATCAGATGGGAAAAAGACAATCTCCCGCGTGTAACAGATGCGGAGAAAATTCAGAAGAAACATCGATCCACTTTCTCTTGTACTGACCGGCGCTCATACAGCAGTGAAGGAAATGGTTTGGTCATAGTCGAATCAGAAGAAATTAGGAAACTCAGCGCTAGGCAAATCCTGGGTTTCAGTACATCAGTTGGTTATAATAGCCACTGAAAAGCGTAGCGGGGATAGAGTACAAGGGTCTATTTGGCTAGGTGCTCTGAACTATTGCTTCGAGGACCGATGCTCGAGTATGGCCCGCTAACCTCCATACCCATACCCCCCCCCATACCCAATGATACACGTGGGAAAAGAGCATTATTGAAGTACGCAAGCGAAATTTCCACAACAAGTACGTAGCACGAACGGAGTAATCGCAGAAGCACATATCTCTATCCCTATATCTTTTAACTGCGTAAAACAATCTAGTCAAATGTTATGGAACGTTGATAAGTGAGATCAAAGCAGGTGGAGGCTATAAAGCGGTGGTTTTTACTTTTAAGCCCAGTGAAGCGGACGGATATCAATCTTGTATCGCATAAAAGTTTATCTATGTCTCAAATAAATTATGATTAGTTATTCTTAAAAATAGAACATTAAAAAAGTTACTATAGAAACTTCTTAGTAGTTTAGATTTTGACAGTAATTTGGCTCATTTGATTGGTAGAAAACCTTTTTCTAAACCTAATTTGATTGATTGAAAACAAATATGGTAATGAACTATTTTTCGATAACTATGTGAGTAATCGTGTAGCCTTATGAACAGGCATTATAATATGTTCCTTAATAGTTCGTTATTTCGTTTCAAAGACAGCCATTCGAACAATATCGACGATTTTTTAAATATGATCCATAAATTTTTTGTCCGTTACAACTATGTACGGCGGTTTTAAAACCATTAATGATAAAGTTGTAAAATAGCAGGCTAATTTGAAAAAGCTGATTTATAATATTAACGTAAGCATCTTGAAAACTGTCGAAAATTAAGAAAAACTTAATTTGAACTTTGCACTTCCAACCACTGAGACCGACGGAATATATAAAACCGATAAAATAAATATAAACTTAGAGTTCTTTAAAAATGTCTGGATAATTTTAAAAGAAAAGCATGCAAAAGTTAATTTAAATTACCCGACCATAAAAGAAAAAAGATTGAAAAAAAACCAAAAGAAATAATTCAAAAAAAGTTATAAAATTTGTATTTATAACTTTAAATATTGTTTGTATATGCACCCGGTACCAACGACGATAGTAGACCATACAATATATGAGGGTGTTAGTAGTATGTTAGGGGTGTTTTTGGTTGGTGGTAAAAGACTAATGACCATAGTAACCACAAAATTGCTTCATAATTTTTAGTAGTAACCTTTTCCCCCAATATGCCACCATATCGTATATAGAAGAGACTTCTATACTCTATAAACTCACATAAAAATCAAGTACTCTTTATATTTCAACACTTTATATCAATTGTTTTCAACCCCGCCCATTTCCTTTTGTTTTTTTTTATTCTATGATCAATTCATTCCATCTTACTTACTTACTAGCTAGAGCTGCTTGCTATAACTATTATTACACTTATAATTTATCATTTTTCTTTTATATCACACAAACAAAACTAACTCTTATCTTATCGGCAAAACTTTATAAATTCATTATTATTACTTTTATTATTATTATTATTATAAATTTTTCCGTAATTATTTTTTTATTAGCTTAGTTTAATTTCACATTTTATCTAGGTTTGATTTATGTTATGTAGTTTTCAAAATTGAGTTTTAAGACAGTACGTTACCGTTATTATTTTATTCTGATTTTATTATGACCTGAAGGAAAGGTCGCAGGGCTAAAAAGTTATACAAAGCTTGCAGAATTTTTTTTTTTGTAGTTCAGTTAAAAAGGATATTAGATTAAGCCTCCTTTCAGATGTTTTGAATCAAAGTAAAATTACATAAATATCGCAGTCTTAGAAAATACCAGCATTTTCAAAAAAAAATTTTATTTTATACATTTTTCTTCTAGATCTTTTTGCATATTTTACATGGAAAATATATTTTCACTTGTGATTAACGATTATTATTTCTATGAAAAATTGTATGCAATATTGCATTTTTAAAATTTTCTATGTTGCTACTAAACTCATTGAATATATTCTAACTCATAAACAATTTATCAAGAACAAGACTAACCTCAAGTTAAAATGTCGATAAACTATTAATAAAATTACTTGTTCTGCGTAAGACATACTTACACGATTTAATAATTATTGGAGTGTATGTAATGTGTGCACTACTTTAGCGCGTTTTCAGAGAAAAATAAAAATAGATAGTTATTTTGACTGTATCGTTAGATTGTTTGTAATTATGCAACAATTTCGGAAATTGATTGAGAAAACTATTTTCGGCCCTTAATAATAGCCCAACCGGAGATGTTGTCCTATCTGTCGTTTTTACCAAAACTCGAACTCGAAGCTCTAAGCAGGTGGAGATATATATCTTTTAAATATAAATAGCTTCAGAAAGGCTTTATTGGTATGGCTACATCGCAGAAAACATACAATACAACACAGGTAAGTACCAAGGGAGCTATCTTTCACTTACCCACAATCAACACATTTTTTGAAAAATTTTGGAGGCGTTTAGCCCCTCCCTTCTCGATTGTAGTATACTGGACAAAAATTAGTGCAAAATTCAGAGAGGCCTATTGCCACCTAAGTAACTACAATTTATTTTTTATTCACATCAGAAACCTTCCCCGGAAGTATTGCAAGTGTATTATATTTCTCTTTTCTGTTTGGGGCTACGAGATGCGTGAAAACCGAAGATAGAACGACATCTTTGATTGGTATTAAAATCTCAACGCAGTTAAAAAACTTATTTGGAAGTAGTTACATCATCACGCTGTATTTAAACTACAGGATGATCTTAAGGGACAGAATCTATTTCGTTCTACTTAATGGCCATACTCTTAAACCATGAAATGTAGCTTAAAATAATCATCAATCTAATACAATAATAGACCGATCAACAGTGGCGTCTCTACGACATTTTCTTAGCGAGGGGGGGGGGTAATAACTTCAAGAAGTCGCCTATTCCATTTTCTCTAGAATGGTCCAGAATAAACCGGTTTTATTTGATTTCCTGCACCAAAACAGATATTTCATAACGAGAACTAAGACTCGTAACAGACTTGGAAGGATATTTAAATCTGATTTTCGATACAATAATTGAATTATGACTCTGGGAACTAACTACTACCGAAGATTTGATTTTGTTTTCTCTTTAAGATTCATCTATTCCATTGTTTTTGTCAAACTTAAAATTTTATTTGAGACCCGATTTTCGTTTTTGTTTCCTGATTTCTGGGGGGGGGGTAGTTACCCCTATTACCTGCCCCCCTAAATACGCCCTTGCCGATCAATTGACATTGTAACGATCTGGTGATTCTTATTTCTTATTGATCGTATGCATAAGATCAAAGAGATCCATGGTTACCATCTCGCATATATTACTTTGGTTAAACAAACAACCAATTAGCATAAGAAGGTGGATTTCAAGACGTCAATCAAGTCGTTATTATTTCTTTTCCACATATCAGATATAAGAGCAACATCTTACATTATGGTTCCGGTACCGGAAATCGAGCCCGAACCTTCTGGATTACAACATTTAAAAGTAAGAACAACCTCTTACAACATGATTTCTCGTAATTAAAAATTTTGCATGTAAATGTTATAAAAAATCGACTTTAACTGAATTAAAAATTAGTTTTACGATATTTCCTATTTGAATGAATTTAATTCAATGTGCCATTTTCAGAATACTATATAACAAATGTATAAATTCCATAATTCGTTATTGTTAACAAAGATGTAAAATATAATAAAATTTCTATCTAGACTGAAAATATTTCCTAGAAAAAAATTTCTAGAAATATTTATTTAATACCTTGTTTATACATTTTCACTGTTAAAATAAAAAATGGATAAAATTAGAATATATAAACTAAATGCAATTTTATATACGTTCTTCAAAGTATTCTCGTTGCCAGTGCCAACCAACGTAAACTATATACATAAATGTATTTATTAATCATAACAAAATGTACATATTTCATCGTTGTTTAATTTTGCATGTGAGTGATTTCATTTACAATCTAGTTCATGTAACAATTTTTTCAAAAGCATCTACGGACAAACAAGTGTGTGTAGTCGGTAGCTAGGATTGTAAACTTAAGACAATTCAATTGGCTTAAAGCTTAGTTCTTTGGAGCCGAATATTGTCACCCAAAAAGTCCAGCTTCTTACACTTATCGTTTCTAGAAGAGGACAAGTGTATAACTGTTCGATCTAATTGATTAATTCGCAACGCAAATAGAACCCTACTTGAGCGACTTTACAATTGATTTATCCGTGAAAATGTTACTCCACTAGCGATTGACTGGTTGTTTTATTTAAATTTTCATTGACTTAGTCGGTGAGATATTTATAAAAGTCTGTTCATTCAACCGGCTCAGTGGTCGTGCGATCTAAATCGTCTGTAGAACATTCAGCTACTGACTGGGAGGTTGCGGTTTAAATTCAGGCAGTGGCATTGTGGGCAATAATGATTAATAGGGCGGTAAAAATGATGCCGTTGCTTGGATAACAAGAAGTAACCGACTCCACCAACATCATTAAAATTTAATTGCATATTGGATGTAGTTTTAAGTAAAATAAATATAAATAAAAGTAATAATGATGTGGTTGGTCTCTGCTATAGATAGATATCTGAAAAATGGAGGTCAAACCTTATTATTATTATTATAAAAGTCTGTTCATTTTTAACAAGAGAAACTTCTTTCTATGATTACTGTGAATGTACTACAATTCTTAAAGGGCTGCTGCATGTTGAAACAATTTTGTTCTTAAAATGAACGGTCTACTGCTAACACACACTTATCAATTAGAGAATGTATTATTTTGTTTCTTAAAAACCCGAATATAAGCGCGTATTCGGCGTTAATTAACGTATTCGCTCTTAAAAAATATGTGTTATTTCATCTATACGTCTAGAGCCTAATAAACTGTAGAAAACGTTGCCAGCTCCTGAACCAAACACGAATCATTCAAAAGGTTTCGTTTATCATAATTTTAATCAACTAATATGTATCATGGTACTCCTTGTTTTGTTAGTCAGTTTGTTTTGTACAATTGCTCGTCGCTATATTTTTAATACAGCATCCTAAAATATGTCTTTATATAATTTCAAAACACTATAATAATATTAAAACTATGTATACTGACTGTTAGATATAAACATATTATACCTCGACCATTGTACATTCATATAATATACAATAACATGAATATTCTTCTATATTTTTCAACTGCATTTCCTTTTTATATGATTATATGAATAAATAATTGTTTTGCATTCTGTGATTTATTCTGATTATTTTATTATTCAACTTGTTATCCATATTGTTAGTACAAGAGGCGATTTAAAAAAACAGTTTAAAAGACTAAGGATTTTCTTTAAAAAAAATGTAATGTACAGGCTGGCGCAGTGGATCGTGAAATTTTTAAAAACTGCTTTTTTAACGAAATTTTTCAACATTATCTTTTCATTAACTTTAAGAAACATTAAGGCATAGTTGTCCATTATATCTTAATTAACCAGTTAAATTTTTAGCGGCCTTCAGAGAACTGAAAAAAAAACGAATTTTAAAGATATTTTAAAATTGATCCTTATGAGAAATCACAGATTTTATTTTATTTCACAAAACTGAACGTTCAGATTTTCAGTTCTCTGAAGGCCCCTAAAAATATAACTGGTTAATTATGATATAATAATGGACAACTATGGCAAGTTTCATTAAATTCTGAACGCAAACTCTATTACCGATAGTACTACCTCAAGCAAATTGTATGGTGTTTTTAGTAATATAGTTAATTTAGTAAATGGAATTCAATTCCAGGGCTTTAATTTCAATTTGATGACGTCCATCTAGGCGATGATTTTATAAAAACTCGATCATTCACAGTTTTTTTCAATTTTTTGTATTGAAATCTTTCATAAAACTAACGATTTAATAAAAAATACCTTATATGTTTATTTTTAAAGAGTTTAAGAGTTTAAAGAGAAAAATAAATTATAAATTTGATAACAATTTTAATTTATGCAGAAATTTATTAAAATATTCTGATTTTGGGTCATATAAGCACATTATTCTTTTATTATATTAAAATTAAGAGTATTTATTTTAATATGTATATCACGTGACCTAAAAAGAGATTGAGATTTTCAGTTTGAACTATTGGAATTGCCTCTTCGACTATCATTTTTTCATTAGTAACAACAGCTTACTTGTTGTTATTCATTGGTAGAATCGAGTCGGTGAGACAAAAAAATTGTTCGAAATTTAACATGCAATTATTATTTGATAGGGGACATCATGTTCTGGCATCAGGTTCGACCTAGTTGGACCTTATTGTTAATTTTTTTTTTGACTCATTTAAAGTGTTATTCTATCTTTTACCTTTTTGGATGTAAATTGACTATTAAAGCAACCCGAAGAACAAGGTCTAATCTGATGTCAGGACATGACGTCTCTCATCAAACAGTTTTTGATTAAGTTATTTTTTGATTGGTCAGTTATAAAACGAACTATTAGTCATTATAGTTTAAAATGACTCACCCTATATCTTATGACATTTAATTTTTGTAGTAGTTTTAAAAATCTGAACATGTTTCGAACCATAAATATTATTATATAAGAATTTGTATGAAATAGATGAAAGAATTTAAAAATTATTATTATGATTATCACAGCATAGCATATTGCTTGGCTTTCTTCATGTGATCTGATTATAAAAATGTCTATACATGACTATGTATGGGAGAGTTGGATAAATTTATCCATGACTTAAATTGTACCAAATTTAGATTGAATATGATATGGCATAAAATAAAATGTTTTATCAACAATGATAATTATCTTTAGTAATACCTGAAACTGTCCAAAATTTGTAAATGATTTCTATTACAAATTTTAAGGAGATATGCAAGCATTGAATATTGAATACTAGGGATTTCAATAAAACTTTATAAATACATTAATAAAGTTTCCAAAAATTACAAAAACCGCCGGACTTTTTATTATTATTTTGTCGTTCAAAGTTGACTGAAAAAATGATGAATCATATAGGTAATTTTTTTCATTTGGATATTTCCATATCATAAAATCTAGAGAGTGTGATAAAAAACTATCTAAAATATTTAGACAATCTTGTAGTTTATAATAAATATCATAAAAATATAAAGTTTTTACACAATATTTGATTCTTTGTAAAAACTGGTACACCTTTCCCCTACGTATATATGATTTTGTGCATGTTCCAGTAAGTAAGAAACATGATCTATTGATATGTCTGATTGACCTATATTATATTTTTGTTCTAATTTTATATTTTTCTAATTTTTAAAATTACAAAAGTTATTTTATTTTCAATATTATTTTTATTTCCTAGAAAAAGATAATTAGTTTTAACAAAATTAATTTTTAAATTAATTCATTTCCTGGTATTAATGAAAATAATACGATAACTCAAAGGTTTTTTTTTTCTCGTTTAATTTTGAATTTTGTTTTTTTGTTTTCAAATGCATTCAAACCTTAGAGCAATTAATACATGTAACCATTATCAAGCTAAGTTGATTAAATACCCTGCAATACTAGTTGAGTAAATCCATTTCTTGAAAAGTTGTTAGCTAAATGTTGATAAATTGCAAAAGAAAAAAGTACTATTACAGATAATTGTACTAAAATATACAATTTAATATGCAGATGTTTTGCACTTTGGTAACGTTTCTGAAAAATTATTTCATCAAATCCAACCCACACTAACTAGTTACTATATTTAGCCAATATATCACACCAACATTGTATCGTATATAAAATATTAAAAACAGAAGAAAAAAATTAAAAAACAAATTACACTTGTATGTTTTTGACGCTTACATTATTTGAACCACAAACTTCAATTATCAATCTACTTAGAATATGAGTGACGTAATTTTACAGAAACGTAAATCCATAATCACAGGATGATTTGTTAACTGGAATCATAAATATCACAAGAGAATTACAAATAAAAAGAACAGCTGGCAAATGTTTCATTTGAAAATTAGATCCATGTCAACTCTATCGAAGTATTAGCGAATCGGTTTTAGTTATGTGCTGGAAGTTAGCAGGGTGATTTTCGAATTACAAAAAATCAAAAGTTGTGCTACAATGTGCAGTTAAGAAAATTGGAATATTCGGAAAAATACAGGAATGGCAGTTTTTTCGAAAAAATAAAAGTTGGGAAATATTGAGTATGGAAGATATTGGGAAATATTGAGTATGAAAAACTTATTTTTAAAATGTATACTACCCACAAGTATAAAACCAACTTTTAAAAAAGTCACTATTTCACTTTCAACAAGATCACTTGTGATTTGTGGCATTATGGAAACGAACCTTTCAGGCGTCATTTTATTATGGTTTTAAACTATTTTTCTTTTTTTCTACTGTCCGAAATGAAAATCATCATGCCATACTTTCTGATAAAAAGCTAGCTGTATTATTTTTTTTACGTAATCATTACATAGTATAAAACAATGTCACTTTCGGCTGCCTGTCTCTAATCATAAGTATACTTAGATCTCTAAAACTACTCGACGGATTTTGGCGCGGTTTCCTACTAGTTCTTCAAAAACTTAAAGAGTTGTTAAGCGATTTAGCTCAAATATTGACAAGATATACAATCATCTTCAAGGATTGATTTTATCTATTTTTAACCTTCGAGGGATGGAAAGGTGGAGCGAGAAACTGGAATGAATAATCGAATATTTTCAAAAATACTCAATTGGGGTATTAAATAAAAAACCATGACGTTTACATTACAAGACTGTAACCCCTACGCAAGGAGATATGGGAGTAGGGATGAAAGTGATGATGTTGCCCAGCAAAGCGTGTAGTACGCAACTAGTTTGATTTATAATCGTGTCGCTATACTTTAACGAATGGAATTTTGAGTCAATGTAAAACATACTTTTCCAAAGTCAGTGTCAGTGTCTAGCATACTTCTGACCCATTAATATCAACCTGTACAATATTGCAATAGGTAATGTTCAGTATTTATATTAGCCTGGCTTGTAGAAAGCATTTTATATATAGTAAAGTTGTATGTAATATAGTTTAACAAACGATGTACTATGTTGAACGTATAAAGTTATTTTATTCTACACATGTGTCAGTTACATGATCGATATAATTGATTGATAGTTATCACACATGAGGTTTGATACTTATCACATATGTGGCAGCCACATTAATGTATAATAATGTTCTCACACTATAACACTATAAGTTATATATATATTGCTCTGCAGAAGAAGACAACACAAATTAAACTATGTTTACAATGGCGTATTATAATGTAAATTGTATTTTATTGAAAATGATCAATTAATTTTATAAGAAGAAATAAGAATTTTATTTATTTAATCTAAATGTAAATGCACCGAATACAATAAAACCATTTACGTCTTATTAATCGTAATCGAAAGCTTTTTCAACAATCTTAACTGGAACCGTTTCGGAATATCGATTAACGGAGTCAAATAACACATCTTCGCTTTGCAGACGATATTAAACCAACTTTATTTATATACCAAACAAGTTGAACTTAAAATAAATGCCGAAAAAAACGAAACTATTGTCAAATGCGAGCACAGAAACTAATATCACAGCTACTTTGAACGAGAACATCATTGAAAGGGTAAGATCCTATAAATACTTGGGACAAATAGACGGGGATTCCAATACTGCAGTGACACAACGAATATCCAACGCATAGAGGACATTTTGGTCACTTAAGAATATATTCAAGAACAAAATTTCAATCTCTCTGAAAAGAAAAGTTATCCACTCTTGTATTCTTCCGATATTGTCACATGGACAACAGACAATACCGTTAACGAAAAAGAATAAAGCAAAACTAATGGTCTGTCAGAGAAATATGGAACGAAGTGTGCTTAGTGTCAAAAGATCCCATAACTTGAGATGCTCCTTCATACGTTCTAAAACAAAAATAAAAGATGTGACCTTCACAATAAAAAAACTAAAATGGGATTTGGCTGGACACGTATCACGATTAAGAGACAATCGCTGGACATTACACTCCACCGTTTGGACGCCATATTAATCAACTCGAAAAAGAGGACGACCACTTACAAACGGGCGTGAACTCATAAAATATATAGGTGCACAATGATCTACAAAAGTTAAAAGCCAAAACTCATGGGTTTCATTGAGGAGGGCCTTTGTCCAACAAGTGGGCTTAATTAAAGCTATACTATTATTATTATTATTAATTGTAAATAAAATTTATCTTATTTAGTGTCTGTTTTAAAATAAATCATTTTCTATATGAAAACTTAGGTATTGGAATTGTTTTTTTTCATTTTAATAGCTTTAGCTAGAAAGGTGTTCGACTAAGAAACATAAAATTTGGAACATTTGCCGTAAGTAATATTGACCAGGCAAGTGTAATAAACGAATTATATATGCGTGGAATTCAAATATCAGCCGTTTGAACATCTGCACCCACATGCTCGTATCAATATGATCCTATTAATGAATATTATCAGCTTTGTACAAATATCTCACGAAGGATATTTCTGTATTTTCCAATCGAGATTTTCATCGAATATATAGAAAGAAAAAAAGAACAAATATTTTATTTTATATTTTTCTGCAAGTCAATATTCTATTCGATAAAAACTTAACAGTATAAAATTTAAAATTGCATTCATTATTATTTCTGCAGAATATTGAACCAGATTTTAATTTTAGATTGGGAAAAAAAAATTGAAATAAAACTATATTGAGAGATTTCTACTTATTCTGTCTGTCGTCTGATTGGAAAAAATGAAAATATCTATATTTAAAAATATAAAAAAGTGTCATTTAAGGAAATGAAAGTGACGTTATTTTCATTATCAGAGACAATTTTCAACGTTAAAATAAAAATAAAAAAAAGAATCTATATTTGTTTGGTAAAAAAAAATTCGCCGTTGTTATCTATGCATATTTAATTTGAATAAAAATGTATTACTGTGAACTTTGTACAGTAATCCACTGAACTGTAAATAGCAGCACAGGGATATTAAATACAATGTTTAAGGCATTATTCTTTGACCGTTTAGCTACTGACTGGGAGATTGCAGGTTCGAGTCCAGGCAGCGGCAGTGTGATTAATTATAATTAATGGGGGTGCAGAATTGATTACATTCTCGTCGCTTGGATAAGAACGAAGAAACCCAATCCATCCAACTTTTTGCCAAAGCATTTTTTCGTAGTTAGCCTGTTATCTTTCAGTTAAATTCAATAATAGTGACATATTTTTAAGTAGCATTTCCTCCGAACACTGACGATTTTCGAAAAATTGTTGAAATGAAAAATGTTGTTTTTAATGAGGATCAACTTTCTAAAAGTATTTTTCTATCTCGAAGAACTGGGTCCAATGTGATGTCAGACCATGATGTCCCACATCAAACTCTGCAACTTTTTTGTAAGTTATCTTTTGATTGGTTAACTACAAAACAAGCTAGAAACAATTATAGATAAAAATGGCCCTCCCTGTATATGGGAACTCAATAGAAAAGAGCGCTCCATAAAAGAATCATAGAAGAAGGCATTGGTATGGTTGCCTTCCTCCTTGAACTTATAAACACTTTCAATTTTCGTTTCACAAATTCTTAAGTTTATTCAAAGATGTTAGTGATGTTTCTACGAATTTGCCTTTCAAAAGTACCACATAATGCAGTAACCATTGGCACTCGTCTCCATCGAACGTAACCTTTCATTATCCGTTTTAGAAATTCGTACTTCTGTCTATCGTAAAGATTTTTTGACGATCGCAGTGGTTCACTTAAACTTATTGGTTGTTTTAATATAATATTAATTATTGTGTTTTATTTGCGTTCAGTGGAATAAAAGATAAAGCCGTTAAAGAAATTTTTTTTGTTCCCTACCATACTTATTGCTTTCATTATACGTATTGATTGAGTTTTAATTAAAATTTGTCGGAAAATATGATTCTAATGGAAAAATAAGTAAATTTATGCATAAAATTTTATCATATAATTATTTTAAAGTGTGCAGTTTTGTGTAACAACCACAGCATGGCAGCCGTCGCAAGCAGTCAAATATATATAAACGTGGATATTTCATTCGAATTGATCAGTTATAACAAATTCAATTGAATATTCATTTCAAATATATATATACAAGATCTAACAGTAGCAACGCAGTAATGTTGATAAAAGGTGACCTTAAATCGCATTAGAAGTATATCCTGTGAAATCCCAGGTAAAGCGGCTTTCTGTGGTCATTATTTTTCATTATTCAGTCCAGATGAAACATGTGTACGCCTGCACTCACTGCGCTGCCGGAGGGAAATTTGAAAATGATTTAAAATAACAGTAAAATAAAAAATTTATACCAAAATTCGGTGTTACTACTTACTTGAGTTACAACTAGTCCAACTCACGGCTTGTTGGGACGTTTTCATTTTAGCTTCTCAAACAAAGATATTAAAGTCATTAAATAAGCGTTATTTGAAGTGATATGTATGAAAGGTTGGCATATTTCAAACCTTGGTTAGCATACCTATGGCGTCGCCCTAAATTTGTTCGTATGTTACCTTCATTTTTAATAAAGATTCAGGTCAATGAAATATACTTCATGCATTTTCACATGTTTCTCACTTACTCGAAGGTCCATTCTTTATCCTTTGATATTTAATTGTTCATCTCTAAGAATGTAAATTCAGAGCTCATATTTAAGGATAATATGTATAGTCGATATCTCTCCTCTTGATACAACCTGTATCTTTACAATAGTTCCTTCGTTTATAGTTATTTAGTTCCTTCCGTTTTAATTATAAATTGGAAGTACGTTAATTAATAATGCTTATAATCATAAAATGAAAATTTTTTAAATATAGTCATTAGCCTTATATCGAGAGAATCAACTCTATTAAACTAAACATAAAAAAATGGCTAGAAAAAAAATAAAACTTGATTATTTTAATGTACTCAACAAAACCTCTTTTTTAAACTTAGCCCCTTAGATCCTCTCAGACTTGTTTCTTTCTCTTCAGATTTTATTTAAAGCAGTAGGGTTTTTTATTTTTTTATAATTATTTATTTTTTATCATTTAACCAGATTTATCCAGTGGTAATATATGCAAAGAATGTAAACCAGAGCTTGGGTTTAAAAAAAAATGATAATAAAATACTTATGCTTTTTTCTAGTGTCCATATTTTAATGATAAACTGCCATGCTATGAAAAAATATAATAAAATCAATCACGTTACTGTATTACTTTGTTACAGTAATTAAATATTGTATGATGTGCTTGTAGCTCGCAGCTTGCACGTTACATTTATTTACAAAGGTTTTTATTGTATAAAGTGTAACACACTGATTACATTACGCTTTATGTATGAAATATCGAAACAGCGTTTTACGTGTAAGTGTACGATGATACAAAAAAAAAAGGAATAAATTGATAGATGTTTTACAAAATAGAAAAAAACTTATATAAAACTAATAATATTGAAACGCTGTGATATCTATTTGAAAATAATCATATTTATTTTTATATATAGATTTTATTTTTCTTTCATTTACGGATATTAAATACTAGGGTATCTCACGACTTGTTCCAAATTTATTTGTCGGACGTACCTATTTGCCATTACATGAAAAGTATGATAGTGTGGGTGAAATATATTATGTGGCGGGTCTGTCACCCTTTCTAGCGGTACAATCACTTACTTTGTTTCTATTTCTATCTCTACATTTGTGGGCGATAAATTTTAAATTTGTCTTTTTTCGATTTCAAACAGTTCATATTGGCAAAAATAAAACAAATAATAAAAGACTAGGGCTAACTATCTGTGAACTACCTGCTTTCTTGAAGCACGTCTTCACTTTCACCCTTCTCCCAATACCCCCTTGCGTAGCGGTTATAATTTTGTAATATATACGTCACACTATTTTATTTGATACCCCACTTGGGTATATTTGAAAATATTATATTATTCATCCCCACTTTCTCGCTTCACTTTTCCACCCCCTGAACAGGTGCACAATGAAAACGGCCTGAACACTTAAATAAAGTCACTACACAAATGGTCCACAAAATGTTAAAAACGCAATCAATTGATACCACGGAGCCACGAATTTTAACAATCTGCAAACGAATTTTGAAAGACGTATTGTTTATTTACTTAAAAATATATATAAATATTGTTTCCCCAACAACCATTGAAATAGGTAAATTATTATCCAAACTAATAGATTGCCCTACACGATTATAACGTGTAGAGCCATCTGGTGTGAGGCATCTTCAGAGAACTAAAAGAGTATAAATTTTTCAGAGAGTTCCAGATATGTTTTAAATTAAAAACTATAATCTATGGATTTAATGAATTTTTTCAAGGCACCCTTGCTGAAGCTGTAATATGAACAAACGTCTGTAAACGAACGAAGAGTTGTCAACCATCATCATCAAAGTTAATAGTGGATTTTTCATTTAAATGAAATTACCTGGATTGGTATGCATGTATTTTTTCTCTCTACCTTCATACCACCTTTTGATTGACATTTCACAAACAAATCTGTATATAAATATCGTCCGTTTATCATTGGTATAGATATCATAGAAATACGAGATTGATTTTACTGAAATTAAATTTATATTTTATATATAATTATTTTTAATACATCAAAGTATAATTGCTTAATAAAAGTAAATATAAGATTTGCAATTGGAATAATTCAACAGAAAATATTAGATTTATAATTGGTATTATTCAACAGTTTAATTTTTTATCAAACACTAGAAGTGTCAAAATATGAAATTTTTAGACAAACATCTACGGATTCCACTTTATACTATGAGGATTCGATCGGTTAGTCGCTTGTTCCAATGTGTGCCGCTATGAATAAAAAGAGGTCTTATAAAGGTTTTCCATTGTATTTGATGTTCTTTTAATCCAAGTTGGGGACTAAAAAATTTCCAAATTTTTTTGCAATTTTCTTAAGGGATTGTTGATTTTACTGAAATTAAATTTATATTTTCCGTACCCCTTCGATAAAATCGAGAAAATTGCAAAAAGAATTTGGTTTTGGAATTTGATGAAACTCGGGGTAATTTTGATCAAAAAAGTATAAAATCAGGTTAATTTAATGATTTTTTTGCAGAGTTTCTGCGATATCGCAATATTTTGATCGATTTTAGCCCATATCTCAAAAACAATTCGGCCAGTCGTCAAATGCACCCGATTTTTGTACTATTTGGGTCTAAATTACCTTATATACTGAGTTTTATCGAAATTGGAGATTCAAAAATTTCTCGATTTTTTGCAATTTTCTTAAGAGGGTACCACTTCGATAAAATCGAAAAAAGAGTATTTTTTATCCAAAAGGTATAAAAATCAGAATAATTTAATGATTGGATGCAGAGTTTCCGAGATATCGCAATATTTGGATCAAAACTCGGTGGATGGTGAAATTTTAAACCAAAAAGTATAAAAATTAGGTTAATTTTATGATTGGACTTATAGAAAGTTACAATGTCAGCGAGTATCATTGGCAAAACATTTACAACTCTAACATTTTCAAAAAAGTTAAAATCCCTAAAATTTGGAACTAAAGGGTGGAAAAGTGAGGGATATAACGTGATAGTCTAAAGGAGAAATTGCCCAGCAAAGCGAGCGGATATCTGCTAGTCTCAAATAAAGCTTACTATCATTTTTGGTCTAAAGTGCACGGTTATGGAGATTTTGTGCATTATGGACAATAGTAACTAGCTTCTATTCGTTGTGTGCGTAGTCATGGTAGGGGACAATAAAATCGATGCCAGCGCTTTAAGTGAAAAATTTTGGAGTTAAAGGGGGCTGTTATGACTAATTTGCAATTCTTTACATGTTAATATAATAGAAATATCAAATTAAAATTATTGAAAAACACGAATTAATTAAACTTAATGCATTAAAAATTGTGAAAATAAGAAATCAAATTGCACAAATATTATTTTTCAAATGTAAATTATCATAATTATTTATTTAAATTTGTGAGACAAGAATATTAAATTTTAAATGTAAGTCTTAAATGCAATCCATACAATTATATATGCATCCATACAATTCTATAATTAAAGTAGTGTATCGTTACCATGGAAACGAAACTCACGCACGGAGCGAATATAGCCTGTAGTATCTAGTTATCAGATGAGTTAGATCGACGTTATATCGTCTCTTAGTCCATATCAACTCTTTTACTAATATAATAATCACCTTAAGTATTCTTGAAGAATATTTCTAATTATGATAATGGTACCAATTAATTATTTTTGAACTCCATATTATTTTATATATTAATACCCAGAAAGAAAATTGTGATAAAAGAAAATTTTAATTAAATACTTTTTCCTTTAACGTTTTTATTAATATTTATATTTCTATAATAATAATAATAATAAAACATACACATATACATACATATGTCATACAAACACACTACTTCAGACAACAGAGAATTTTTGTCTGCATTAAATTACAGGAGTTATTTTTTATTTAAATAGGTTCAGTATCACGTACTGAATGTAAATGCACAAAAAAAATCCTTACAAAAATTGGTGGGGGGAGTGAGTCCACTTTAAGGAAAACCGTTTTGGGCTATATCCCCATAACCGTGCACTTTAGACCAAAAATGGTAAGTCTTCATTGTAGATAATTAAACTTCCTGTCTTTTTTCTATTTTTTTTTTTTTTTTTGTATCACTAACCGTTTATGACTTATACAACTATGACGATATTCGGCCAGTCGTCTAATGTGCACGGTTATGGAGATGTAGCCTAATACGGTTTTCCTTAAAATGGAGGCACTTATCTGACCTTTTTTTTGTAAGGATTTTGTGCATTTACATTCAGTTCGTGATAATGAACCTATTTATATAATAAAATAACTCCTGTAATTTAGTGCATTATGAACAAGAGTAACTAGCGTCTATATAACCTGTATTATACGTATTGAATATATATTTTTGAAAAATTAGAAATTATTCGCCCTTTTTCATCTTTAGTGTGTATATTAATTATTAAATACTAATTATAGAGAATCATTTTAATAATAATTATATATCTATACAATTTTCCTTTTATAATTATATAATGTTGTATACATATACAGAGTAATTAAAAATAAATCATCTTATTATAGACCGGCATGATCAAGAAGTTCCAATAATGACAGATCAAGATGTTCCAATTTCTCGGTTCTGTCTCAATAGGAAGTAATGTCAAGAAATTCGTCTTGAATTTTCCAATTACAATGGCGATTTTATTAGCTCTGCCATGATTAATTAATGAATTCTGCGATAGAACAAGAAACTACAAGGGTCGCAAGTACAAAAGGTTTGAATTAATTTGTTTTGCTATACGGAAACATGAACCATATTAGATTTTGGTCCCGAAAAATGGCAAAGGCAGTTTCAAAATATTATCCACGCAGAAGGAAATGTTTAAGGCTACCTTATCATACGCCAAATGGCAGACCCATAAATAACAGTTTAAAATAATGCCCATCGATCAAAAGAGATAATGAGATTTTGAATCCACTAATACCGTGCAGCGTTCTGGGCTAAAAGGGAAAATTTTCTTTACAACTGCTTCTGTTCTTTATATCACCATGCAATGGTTTCGCGGGTTTTCTTTGAAATTGAACTGCCTTCGGAAAAAACCCTGCGCGTTACTAATGGACTAAGCTTAACAATATTTTTGATCATAAGTTGCGATTTTTCAAATTTGTATTATCGTGAAACCTATTCAATTATTTGGAGCCAGGAAAAAAAACTGAAAAATTTATTATTTCGGTTCGTTGTTTGTACCTGACAATTTTCTTGCTTTAAAACATCAAAACTAGATAATTTAATTATTTTTAATAACCCTATATATTTATAATACCAAATTTAATGAATAAATGAAAATTTTAATATTATTCTTTATTATTATTTAATTCGTTTTCATTTTTGATGAGCTTGTGAAAATATTAAATTTTTCATAAATATATTAATTATTTGGTTTCTGTGATATTAGAGAAGTATGTAAAACCCGAAATTAAACCAGTTGAATAATTGAACTTTTATATTATACATTATACTATATAGAATGGAAAAATTTCACCTAGGCCAAGGCAACCTAAGCAACCTAGGCAAATTTCACCTGCTGCATGCACCCCATGTTTTTCGTTCCCAATCATAAAAGTATTTTAATATCTATTTATTATTTTATCCTTTTTATTCCGTTATAGAAGGTAAAATTAACAAAATGTCAAATAACCCATGAAAAATTTTTGGGGTATGGAATCCTAAACTCGCACTTGAAACATATTTATGAACACTCTCTTTGAGCCTTCCTTCTTCAAATTGAAACTACTTTGAAGGTCATCGCTTATTTTTTAGTTGATTCGGGTACGGAACGCTAAACTCGCACTTGTAACATAACTTAGAACACTCTCCATTAAATTACCTTTCAACAGACAGACAAACAGGCACACACACACACACATAGCGGTCAAAACTACGTACAATATGTATCTAATGGCAGACAAAAATTATTTACTTACCGATTGGCATATTGAGTGAAATATTGTCAATGAAAAAATACACTAAGATCACCCACCTGAAACAAACAAAATACGATTCGAATTAATTGATTGTGTATTAAAAAATTTAACTTTGAAGGACTTTGCAATGAATTATACATTCAGTTTTGCTCTAATATGCCTTCCCTCCAATGAGCCAAAAAACATTGCGGCTATAAACATAGAAAGCTATGTTTCTTGGCTTATTTTCTTCTAGAAAGCTATGTTTCTTATAGCAACCTATTTTGTTTTCTAATAGCAATTTTGTCATCCCTTTCGCCGATTAATTGGATTTCCAAGAGATGAGAATAATTGAACTAAAGTTTTACTCAAACAGACAACAAATATCAAAGTATCACGATCGGAAGATTTGTGGATATAAGAAGTAGCAATTTCTACTTCTTAACGTAGCTATACTTTTGGACATAATTTTTTTTAAATAATTCATATATAACATTGAACAAAAAATATTTAGGATAACTTTATGAATGTAAGCGTATAAAATAAGGTATTAAATTGAAGTGAACAAATTTATTATATTTATATTAAAAAAATGTTTTTGAAATACTTATTCATGTTTATAAAGAATATTGTTTAGGGATATTAATTATAAAATTATGTTTTTCTTAGAAAACAATTTTTTGATAAAGTATATTTTACTTCTTCAATCGCAAACAGAAATAAAACATGTTTAAGGGCATTTATTTAACAAAACCAGAATAATATAAGGGCGTAGTGATAAAAATTTGTGATTATTATATCTCGATTTTTTTTAGTACAAGGGAATTTGATAATAATAACGTTGGAATGTTGGAATCATTAAATTTAGAACCGTTAAATTATCTAGTTAAAGTCATTTAGTACAACTTTTTACTACTACCTGATACAAAATTTATTTAGTCCCGCGTTCATTATCTCTTTCTTATTTTGTTTTACAAAAGAGGTATCGAAAATTTTTTATATTCAAATTTCAATCAAAATATCTATTTTTGCTTATCCCGAATCCGTTTTGACGAGTAAAGAAGCGTCATAAGAAGGTAAATATTTTTTCCACATTAAAAGTCTTTTCACAAAAGTTTATTATCATTCAATGTGGTTCTTGTTCCATAAGTTCTTGTGCCGAGGTTGCAGGAACAGCTCGAACAGAAAGTAAAATATTTTACATTTAATATCTATGTAATGAATCTATAATTATAGCAATAATAATAACAATATAATTCAATATAGTAATGTAATGTAATTGATTACTTTATTGTCTGTATTAAAAATTCTAAAATGCTAAAACTCGTTGAAAAATTTTAGTTGATGGTTCAGAATACTCAATCACGATGGAAAATTAACCTAGGTCAGCAAAAAATTTTTTTTTCAACTCTCTTGTTTATCACGTTGTCGAATCCAAAAACAATATTCATTTTCTTGCATCACGACAGATTTTCAATCATCACTCATTTAAAAATCGGGAATTCAATTGGTTGAAAGCTTTTTCTTTATAACACTTTCTTTTTATTCTTTATGATTCTTCGATTGCACTTTTGCTTTTCATCTTCTGTTTTTCTATGATGAACTGAAAATTTCCAAGAGTAGGCACAAGATTTCCACGTTCAGTCGACATACTAGTCTTGTGAAAGATTCTCGACAAAAAAAAATTAAAACAATTCTTTCAAAAATTTATTAAAACTGATGCAAACATTGAAATTCAAAACTCTCTTTACAGAGTATTTCAATAATTAACTCAGTCAATTGTTTATTGTTTTCTTGTGTGATGTACTGTCAGTCAGACAGTGGATATTTTCGACAGTTGTAATCTATAGAGATATATGTA
This sequence comes from Chrysoperla carnea, assembly GCF_905475395.1. Lineage (NCBI taxonomy): Eukaryota > Metazoa > Arthropoda > Insecta > Neuroptera > Chrysopidae > Chrysoperla > Chrysoperla carnea. The sequence goes on from NC_058338.1 coordinate 18,938,909, forward strand.
AATTTATAAAATACAATAACAATCAATTAGTTAAAAAGATAAACATCCCGTTGTCGATACTTAATCGATGGAGGGAGTAGTTATTGAAAATATTTATTATTGAAAGGTGAATAAATGTGTTTTGCTTTTACCGACTTTAAAAGTACGAAAATTTATTTGTATTCTCTGGGTGTATTTTGTGCGTTTATATTGCTTGTTTTTCAATTCTTTCACACCAATTTTTAGGTTTCATTTATTATGGGAATTTACATAACTTACTGAACAAAACGAAGGTTTCTTTGCTTCTTAAGTTCATTGCTCACTCTCATATTGCTCACTCTCATACATAACTGAAATCTTTTATTGGATTTATCGGTAAACTTTTTTCGAAGATTGGCTAAATTTTGCAGAAACAATTATACGAAATAACAATTTTGATACGAAAAAACGACTTTGGGTAAAACTTTTCAGTCCGTTTTTACCTAAACTGCACGATTTGCGGAAAAATTTTCCAAACAAAAAACGTTTCTTTTTTAATCAATGACAACTTTATGAGTTAAAGTGTTCATGTATCGATTACCAGTTATAATTTAGAGTAATCTTGTCATTGAGCTTGAAAACCTGGTACAAGTTTAATGCAAAAGATGTGCGCCTACACACTCAAAATTTTTCGCTTGAAGCATTTTTATCGATAAAAGTTATTTTTCGAGTTTCAAGCATTTATTCCAATTTAAAGAAGTGAAAACAAACAATTGACTGAGTTAATTGTTGAAATATCATGCATAGACAGTGTTGATTACTCTATCACATTACACATACATACATGACACACATACATATCTGATATTCCCATATAATACATACTATATAATTTAAGCCTTATTTGTGCCCTCACGGGTAAATAATGATGTTTGCGAAAAAATGTTTCAAACAAAAGTTGGTTATTTTTTTATAAGGAATATTTTTAACATTTATACTTTTGTTCTATCTTTAACGGTTTACAAGATGGGTCCTACTGACATAAGACCCAATTGACCTATGTTACTCATTTTCGAACTCGACGATAATCCTGATGACAGACGGACAGACAGACGACAGATAGACAGACAACCGGAAATGGGCTAATTAGGTGATTTTATGAATACCTATATCAAAATTTTGTTCATAGTATCAATATTTTTAAGCGTTAAAAAACTTGGGACTAAACTTAGTATAAAGATACCCTGTATAAGTGAAAACAATGCGCTAGGTCTTTCTTCTAGAAACGTTTAATATTAGACTAAATAGATAGGTGGCTGGTACCTAATAAGAACTGTGATATAAAATATATAAAGTATATATTTAACCACTTTTACTATTATTTTAAATATTACATTATGTTTTCAATCACTTTGACAGTTTGCTAAATTGAATTTTCCCTTCAATCATACATACTTAAAAATAACTCGTATGAATCGAAAAAAAAAAGTGAGAAAAAAATCTCATCAACTTTCTTTTTAGAGTGTATTTCATATAATGTGTCAAGTTCTATAACTAGAATGGGGAAACATATTAAACTGATATTCTGTATCAATTGTACACCCCATATTGAACATTCAAGTGTGTCCCATCGGGTATGTCCATTTTTTTTTTTTTAATTCTAAGAATTAAGTGAATCGAAGCGTTCCAAGACTGACGACTCTAATAACATAGGTTCACTACCTATGTATAATCCACCTTGAAACATTTTCCAAATCCATCATGTTCTTCAAATTTGCAAACAATTAATAGTTGCTGAGATATATAATCTCGAAGAAGCATTGTGAAACCGTGAAAAGACAAAGAAAAAGTGCCATACGGTGTATATGACTAGTTACCAACCTAAATATAAATTTCACTTACTCCATTTTGATTGGAAAACCAACAAGTGCCAAACTAGTTTGAAAACAAAAGTTGCATCCTAAGTATCTCCCGTTTGAGGAATGATTTTCTTGCATGTAATCCGATCTCTAATCATGATGTCGTCTTACTACATACAGTGACGGATGTAGGTATCCTTATCCCTATATACTATAAATGTGAAAGTAAGCATGTTTGTTTGTTTGTTATGTAAAAAAGAACAAATTAATTTAATTTGGATTTACCATTTATAAATTTTTACAGAAATCTTTAATTTATGGTTCAAAATGATGATTAAAGATGGATATATCTATGTTCATCCATAAAAACCATAAATTAAAGAATTCTGTATAAATTTAAAATAGTAAATATCAAACAAATCATGGCCAACTATTCTGATATACTCAATAAATTATGACTATTTTACATTTAACAAAATTGAAAACTGTGTATATCAAGAGAGAATGGAGGCTATAAAGCGGTGGTTTTTACATTTAAGTCCAGTGAAGCGGTCGGGTAACAATCTAGTCTATAATAATATATTGTTTGATAAAGCACCAGTTCACTATCTATATGTATACTTGAGACTTGTTTTAATAAGTTTAGTAGGTATCGTCTTCTATTTAGAACTTAATTATCCGAAATAAAAAATGGATGTAAGAAGCAAAAAACTTCTTTTTTTGTACTCTGCTATTATTTATTTTACTTTCTAGTATGATAAATTAGTTTTCGTCAACTCTTATATGTTACAGTAGCTGATGGATGTAGCAGTGAACTGTACTATCTTGCTACGTTTTTTTGCTTTGTACTATTTTATTTTCATTAATTTGCTAATAAAAACTACCACCCTGAATGATATTGTTTTCTTATTTTGAATTTATGTATGTACAGTTATATTAGTTATACACAGTTTTCATTGTAAAATATAAAACATACCTACAAGATAAAATGAAGACTGTCAAAACTTTGCTAATGTCATTATCTAACTTGACAAATAATTAGATTGTAATACAGAGAGTTGTTGAATAATGAATAATGATATTGAGAAACAAACCAGGAATCTCTAGAGTTATCCAAAGTCTTGTTTTCAAAGACAGACTTTATTTTCGAAGCACATATTACAAGTAACAAAATGAAAGTATAACATTTTTGCTTAAAATTTTCGAAATTATTTTCTAAATCAATACATTTTCAACAAATTATGTTATTTCACAAATATTATAGAAATAACAGTGAAATAAAAACTTTAACACCAATTTCAAGACTGGCTTTGACATGAGAACCATCCAACTTTACGCAATCTTTCCTCCACTGGCACCGACGAAGGACTAAAATGAACACTATAACGGGTCCTTAACTCTGGCAAATTTAATATTAGGTTCAATAAATTCCAGCAACTGAATATACGGAATTCACACCAAATCAATAACATATTCAACCATTGGTGCAGATAAATTCATGAGGAATAATCTATTATCATTATTTTAAAATAATTATATTTCATGTATACATAATTATCAAATTTTTATTTGCAACTAATAAACATTCTTTTTAAAAAAATGTAAATAAATAAATGTACATAACAAAGATAATTATATTCAAGTCAGTAATTTCATTCAATTCAATTACGTAAAAAATAATTTATTGAAAAACAAAACCAATATGTATTGAAAAAAATAATATATATTAAAAATAAAAATCTCTATGTACCATAAATGCGAAAGTAAGGATGTTTGTTTGTTTATTTGTTTATTTGTTACATTTTCACGCAAAAACTAGCGAATGGTTTTTAATTAAACTGTACAACATTATAAAATCATACATCAGAATAACACATGAGCTATAATTTCTTTAATTTATGGTTCAAAATGATAATCAAAGATGGAGCAGATCTGAACCATAAATTCAAAGTTTCTGTAAAATTTAAAATAGTAAGTGTGAAACAATTCAGAGCCACATTTTTAATATACTCAATGAATTATGACCTATGCAAGCGGAGCCACGGGTAAAAGCTAGTTATAAATAAATTTTAATTAGAATAAACCAATAATAGTAGTTTGAAAATTGAAAAAAAAAATTAATTTAATACCAACTAATAGAAAAAAAATTATATTTAATGTACCATAAACCTAATTGAAAAACATTAAATTTTAAAAATCACCTTCAATATTGTACAAACTTTTCTTTTAACATCTTAACAAAAGTTCAGAGAGTTTTTCTACATTTATTGAGCCTTTCTACATAATCGCATTACATGTACAAGAAAATTATTGCATTAATAAAACTGAATAGAAAATGATCAACTTGAAACAAGAAAAAATACATTAAAAATAAGAAACAATTTATAATTAAGCTCTCGTTTTAATTAATAATTTAATTTTGAATGGTAATTTGCAGTTGGTAATGTTTTAAGAAAATTTTAAAAGGTAACCTTAACTGGAGCTATTTATATAAAGTTCTTGAGCTTCTTATACCTACACTGGGGTTAACAATTTAGGCGTGCCAAATTCTGCTGATGAATTTTCTAACATCGATGTCGAATTTTATCCACTGAAATTTAGATCTAAGATCTTTTTGAACTTTAATATTGTAAATCTATGAAGTAGAATATGCGAAATCGTGTGTCTCCTTTCCTTACTTTAGCTTCCAAATTTACTCTTTCAAACAATTAATAGCAAAAATCAGTCTGTAATGAGATTGATGTGCATTTTATCCATTGCAAGTTCATCAGTCAGCACCAACTGCATTTTTGGATAGTTAATTAACTACAATTAGGCAAATGCGATCTAAATAACACTAATTATTTAAGGAACAGAAAACAGTAAACAGAAAGGAATCTCTATATCATGCTTAGTTGTTTACTTTTTCTTAGATTCTGACTGCAAAATGCAAATTTATGACTTATAAGGTTTTCTCATGGATCACACGGGAAACACTAGCTTTCAAATAAAAAAAGAAACATCAAAATCGGTTCACCCAGTTGACAGTTCTGAGGAAACAAACAAAATAAATACAGTCGAATTCAGAACCACCTCCTTTTTGTTTGAAGTCGGTTAATTTTTGCATTTAAAAGTCGTATACAAATCATCACCCACATAAAAAAAAATATTTTTTTATGTTTAGTGAATGAATCACGACCTCATGCTGTAATTCCTCGTACAAGATAGTGGGGTTAGGATCGTTTTCTTGGTATATAGGCATAAATAAATATAGCACAAAGGTACTATCACATAAATGTCTAATAAATAAATTGACAAAGGTACACAAAATAAAGTAAACAGCACGTCATTTGCAACAACAAAAATTCAATTTATTGATTTGTTTGTATAAATAATAAACCACGTTCTGTTCTATATAATGTACGTTTGTTTTGTAGTCTGTACTTTGTATAGGTTGAAGAAACTTGATTTTTCACTTACATTATAAAGATCCTTTTTATTTTTGTGTTCATAACAAATCAAAAAGTTGAATTTTCTTTTGAAATATTTCAAATGTGGAAGAAAAAAACACATTATTTTTGAAGATGTACATTTATTTTTTATTATATAAAACTAGGTCGACCTAAAAACAGGATAGGGAAATAGTATAATAGTACCTGAATAACCGTTTGGCTAAGAATTTAATGATAATATTTTGCTTGATACATTTCTAAATTATAATTCGTGATTTTATTTTATGAAAATATATTTAGGAGAGTTGTAACTTAGATACTTAGAAAACTGTTTGTTAAAATGTGCGCAACTAGTCTCATCGTGTGAACAACTCATTAGAGTATAAATAATTGTATGTGAAGTAGTAATAGATAAGAAAATATAGAATAATTATTTAAATGCTTTTCACAAATGAAATAATAACATAATAAATATATGATAATAAGGTACTTAATCGAATTAGTGATGAAATGTTTACTGTATTTAATGTGCAACATTTTTAGTTCTACTTAGTTAACATTCGTTAAGAACATTTAAATAAAACTGACTTGCGACTTCAATCAATATTTTTGAAGTGAAACTTTCCTTAGCGTATTTGGGCACTTTTTGGTAGGGGAAAATGTTATGGGTTCGAGTTACCGACATGCTGTGCGCGCTCCGACATGCTTATAGCAGTATATTTGTAGCTATACAGCTGACGTATTGTGTAACGTTAGTGCTGCGTATATAAAAAGGTCATTGAAAATGTAAATACAAATACTATCCACAAATCATATGATTGTATATTAATTGTTATTTCAATTGAATTGTATTTGTAATTTGTCATAATCTTATACAGCCCGTAATATATAATTGTAGCTCAAAAAAAATGCGGTCGAAGACGCGGGTAAAAGCTGATATTTCTAATGATTTTCAAACATTTATTCGAATTTAATAATTTCTACTACTAAAGAAAAGAACCACAGAATAAAATAATTTTATTTTAGCATAGTTTTTTTGTTGTTCTAATTAAACACGCTCATTTTATTTAACGTATAAAAAATTAATACACTCGTGAAATTTAATTAAATAATCTAGACAAATCCTATCATAATTCTTTTTTTTATTTTATCAATAGAAAAAAATCACTTTTAATTTGCCTATTCCATTCACTGTAAGTAATATTACATTAGAGTTTAATACTTCTTGTTATACCATGTATGTATGCCATATATCTCAAGGTAAACTAAGTTTAGTCCCAAATTTGTAACGCTTAAAAATATTGATGCTACGAACAAAATAGGTGTTCATTAAATCAACTTATTAGTTCACTTTCGGTTGTCTGCCCGTTTGTCTGTCCGTCTGTCTGTCAACACGATAATTCAAAAACTAAAAGAGATACAGGGTGAAATTTTACTAGCGAGCACAGGACGTAAAAAGGTAGGTCGAGTTCGTAAATGAGCACCATAGTCAGCTGGGTCTTGGATCCGTAGGACTCGTCTTAAACAAAAGTCTAAATAAAAAATTATCCTTAAAAAAGAAATAACTTTTGTTTGAAACATTTTTTCATAAACATCACGGTTTATCCTTGAGGGTACAAATTATATAGTATGTATTATATGGAAATATCAGTTCTGTGTGGCTATCTACTTACATGGCGTAAAAAAAACAAACGATTGCGTAATCAAAACTATCTATACATAGTATTTCAACAATTAACTCAGTCAATTGTTCGTTTTCACTTGTTTTTTTTTTATATTTTTTTTTATTTTAACATAATAAAATAGAACATTATATTATTAACATAAATATTATGCTATATAACGCAAGAAATAATGCTATAGTTGTTATTATTATGATTATTATTATTATTAAGATTCTAATCAGAAAATGTAAAATATTCGGTATTTAACTTTGTCATGCTATTTTAACAATCATTCAAAAAAGTTAAAACTACTGTTATTGTTGTAACTTGGTCGATTACAAGGAGAACAATTCAGAAATTAAAAAAAAGTTCATAAGACTAAAACTGTTTTCAATTTTCAAGAAAAAAAATTGGATATCTAGATGAATTTCCATCCATAAGGTCAAGCTCGTTATAGCCGTCCATGATTCTGCCACGAGCTGCTTCGTTTTCGCAACCTAGGCTTATTTTTATTTGAATGCATCAATCGTCGTCGGCTCGTAAAATATCGAAAAATTCTAATTTTTTAAGATAAACTTATATTTGGACAATTATTAAACAATCTTTGTTATGAACTTTTTAGAATTATTGTACCAAAATACTTACAGAATTTTTTTTTTACATTTTTGTTTATTTAATTATCGTTTGCCTCCTTTATTGCTGCTTCAGAACAAAAATATTCAGTAAACTTTTCTCCGTGTAGATAAACTATGTGCATAATATACCTTCATAAATATATGAATATTGTTGTGTCATTGATTCTATTTAGTGATATATAATGACTATTTAGTATATAAAATTTGTACGAAACATTACACTACAGATAAAAGTGCATTGTCCTCAAATCGAGTAGAATGTGGTGTAAAGCGCATTGTTATACCAAAAGGTAGTATGTCCCTATAATATAGCAAATATTTTAAACTTGGCTTTAAAATTTTAAGAATTATTTTTTGGAATATTTTACTTTTATTATATTATACGGTGATTAAGAAATAATGTATAACTGTAATAACTGTATTAAATTTGTCATGTAATTTGTAAGCTAATAAATAGGACAAGTTGGTGACGTAAAATTAGAAACAAATTATTTTTAATTTACATATACAATAAATTTGATAAAATAAACATAAAAAAGTTAAAATAACTAACAGAATTCATTGTTTAAATACCATGCATATAATGAGTTGGTATCGATTTTGTTAACAAGTGTTCAGACAATTAAGTTATAAAAAATTTGCTTCATTTTTCTTTTTAATAAACTCGATGAAAGTACTACTTATTCAGCTCAAAATATATAATTTAAAACTAGGACTAAATATAGTGAAGTCTGAATAGTCGGGATTCAATAAAACATCTCTCTTCCTATTACTGGATTAGCTTCGATTGCTGGGATTGTATTGAAAAATTCATTATAAATAAAATAAAGCATATTGGTAGCATGGAATGGATGAACTTATGTAAGACTGTATTGAAATTATTGGATGAATTGTATTGAATGTATATACAAACAAACAATATCATTTTTGAGTGATTTGTATAGAGCGAAAAATGTGGGTGAACATTATAATACAAGAGACGGTATAAGGTCGATCTTCACTCATTTGATAACCAGTTGAGACATCTTTTTTATGAAATTTTATTGAATTTTAAACATACTATACCATTATTTTCGTTAAAAAATTATCTTTCTTCTGATACCTACCAAATTCGATTGGCTAACAGACCGGTGTCGTTACTTATATTGACTTATCGGTTCATACTTAATGAGGTTACTTCACCAATTTGTTAGCTAATCGAAATGAGTATCAGAAGAAAGACAATTTAATTACGAATTTAATGGTATAGGCTTGCCTGAAAACAGCCGTTCATCGGCCAATAATAATATTACTTTTAATTTAATAATAAAAATTAATTAAATTAAAAGTAACACTTTTCGATAGAAAAACTATGATAGATATGTTTCAAAATCAATAAAATTTCATAAAAAAAATATGTCTCATCTGGTTATCAGATGGGAGAAGATCGACCTTATGCCGTCCCGTAGACCATTAAATATATATTTGTTCATTTATACTTCCAGATATTTCTTTTTTTTTCAAATAATGGTAATATTTATTTACAAAAAACGAGCAATTCAAACAATCTGGAACGTATAAACATAATAAATCTGAAAAAATTATTTAAAAAAATAAAAATGCAACAACACATTTTCCAGAACTCATGAAAAAAACGACAATAATTGTATAATTCACATAGAAATTCGAAGTATATTGCGTGCAGACACAAACAAAAACATGATTAACCGCATTTTTTTTCCATTTCAAGGGCAAACATTTGAAACATAACAATATTACATAACAATATTACTTACTCTTTACCACATACAAAAAGAAAACAGAACTTGCTATAAACGTTTCAATAGCACCATATGTGTATATGTATATGAGGCGTAGAAATAGCATATCCGCCATATTTATAATTTTTTATTATAACAACAGAAAAAACATTATTATTTCAACTAAAGTTCAAAATTATTATATTTATATGTCACGCATTACTTTATTGTACAAAGTATAACAAAATTAGGAGTTAGGTTAGAGTAACATTACGATAAATGGCTTTAGTTTGTTTAAAACGAATAAATAATGAAAAATCTCATCAATACGCCTCTAATAATACAATAGTTCCAGCTAAGAGGTCTCTTTGAATGTTTAATATGTGAAATAACTTTCAAATATCGCCAACACATTAGAGCACACTAGCACCAAAGTGTGTAGTGTCAAAATAACGTTACCTATTTGGGTAATATTTTCGTAATATGTAATTAAAAAGTTTTTCCCGTGATACTCGCTGACATTGTAGCTTTCAATAGGCCTAATCATTGAATTAACCTGATTTTTATACTTTTTGGATGAAAATTACCCCATAAACCGAGTTTCATCAAATTCCTAAAAAAAATTTTTTTTTGAGTTTTTCTCGATTTTTTCAAAGGGTAAAAAAAATTGCAAAAATTCGAAAAATTTTTTTATCTCCAATTTCGATAAAACTCAGTATATAAGGTAATTTTGACCCAAAAAGTACAAAAATCGGGTGCATTTGTTGACTGGTCGAATAGTTTTTGAGATACGGACTAAAATCAATCCAAATATTGCGATATCTCAGAAACTCTGCGTCCAATCATTAAAATAACCTGATTTTTATACTTTTTGGACCAAAATTACCAAATAAACTGAGTTTTATCAAATTCCAAAACAAAATATTTTTTTCGTTTTTCTCGATTTTTTCAAAGGGGTACCCTTTAAAAAAATTGCAAAAAATAGAAAAAATTTTTAAATCTCCAATTTCGATAAAACTCAGTATATAAGGTAATTTTGACCCAAAAAGTACAAAAATCGGGTTCATTTATTGACTGGTCGAATAGTTTTTAAGATACGGACTAAAATCGATCCAAATATTGCGATATCTCAGAAACTCTGCGTCCAATCATTAAAATAACCTGATTTTTATACTTTTTGGACCAAAATTACCCCATAGACCGAGTTTTATCAAATTCCAAAACAAAATATTTTTTTGCGTTTTTCTCGATTTTTTCAAAGGTACCCCTTAATAAATACAAATACAAAATTACCCCATAGACCGAGTTTCATAAAATTCCAAAACAAAATTTGGAGTTAATATAGTTAAGGTAAAATTTATATATAATTCTTTTATATTTGAAATTTCTTAATTTTCTAGTTATCATTGTAGGTACATAGCTCCGTATTGGGACCACTTGCTGGACTCAAACTTTGAAGAATGACTGTTAAGAATCCTATTTAATTAATTATCAAACAAAAAGACAATTTCTAGCACCACCACATAGTGACAGTTTTTTAAACTCCCCCTGGGTGGAATATTCGACGTAGAAATTCGCGGATCCTTACAGAGCGACTTGGGGCATTACCTACTGTCATATTAAAGGCTCAGCAGACAGTAACCATGACCATCAGTAAATCATATGGGCAGCTCTCTAGTTATATATTACTAGTTTTGAAATATTCTGTACAAATGTATTAAATATTATATATTCAAAGTACTTAACAATACTTTAATGTTTGAAAAAATACACAGCGAGAAGAAAATTATTTTCTTTTTTATATTTTTATGTTTACATTTTGTTTTTGTTACGAAGAAAATATTTTTATGTTCTTTTTTTTGTTCCATGAGTGTTTTATAAGTTTTAACTTAAGATGGGGAAAAACAATATATACGACTTATAAAAAAAAAAAAAGGAAAAAAAAATTGTTTAAAAGAAAATATTTTTAAAAGTTATACGGCCACCTTTTATTGTTGTTGTATTTTCATCATCAATTGAAGAAATAAATTTTTGTTCTTAATTTGTTCGATACAAAAGTTTTTGACTGTTCTCTTTTATATTATAAACGAATCTTTGACAGGAACATTTTGAATAATTTATCCAGGCTGAACAAATCTTGGACAGAGTTGGTTTTAAACAAATCTTATTTATTTTTTTTTAATACTTTCTCAAAATCTGATTGGTCTAAAATTCCAAAGTCAATTCCACAAAAGCTTCTATTATTTTAAATTTTTTGAATGACCAATTTTATTTGCGAAGCAGCTTCATTCACATGATACATAATATAAAATATATTTTTACTAACCGTTACTCGTTTACTTTGCTGAGCGTAAGCATTTATCAATAAAGCGAGAGAATTACGCTGTCTGTGTAGAATAATTACTAAGAGTAGCCAATATTTTGGCCAAATTTTCTTCGCTAAATAAAAATATTAGTATCTGTGAGTGAATTATACGAAATTATCAAAAATCTTAGTTTGTGTCGTAAGTAAAAAAATGTTTGTGTAAAAATAGACACATTTATATGAATGTGTGAGTAAAAAAAATATATATGTGTTATGAAAACTTATTTGAAAGTATTTTTTAAAGATATTTTAAACTTGATTGTCTAAGTAAAGGCTCAAAAAATTATTTCATTTCTTTAAAAAAGCTCATAAATTTATCTGTATAAAAAAAGTAAAACAGTTTTGACTGCATTCCATTACGCTAAGGATAATAAGATATGTAAGACTAACAAGGACACAAATGTAATTGTCACCTACGAATACTGAACGCAACTAATCGAAACCAGTTATATACTGTGCCCAAAAAATAGGGTGACATTGTATTTATTTTGAAAATTCTTTATTTATTCTTCCAAATCAATTTCATCTCCTACAAAGTAATCCTCTTCAGATGCAATGCACCTATGAAAACGGATTTTCCAATCTTCGAAACACTGGTTGTAGTCACTTTCCGGGACTGCCTTCAGTTCAGAAGTCGCACGGCGCCATATCAGGTGAATACGGTTGTTGCGGAACAATATGAGTTGAGTTTTTGACGAAAAGATCACGAATTATGAGTGCACTATGGGATGGTGCATTATCGTGGGTTCCGGCCTTTTTAGGCGGATAGCGTTACGCAAATGACGCATAACGTTCAAATAATATTCCTTGTTGACTGTTTGGTCGGGCGGAAGGAATTAATAATGCACAACAAACGCGCGCGGTTTAATTTCAAATGTCACCTTATTTTTTAGACACAGTGTATGCTATGAGCCTATATAGACCTTCATTCCCTTACCTAACATCTCCTTGAAATTTTATTTTCATGACAAAATTAGTTCAGCGTTTTAAGCGTGAAAACGTAAAAGACAAACAGACAGACAGGCAGAGTTTCTTTCGCATTTATAATATTAAGTTTAGGCTATATGTTTATATAAATATAAATATTATCTGTATGAATGCTTTAAAATGAAAAATAATATTTGAATTGTTTCTGTTGGTTTGTTATTTAAGAGTAATTAAATTTATTACATGATATATCATGAAATAGAAACACACAACAATATTAGAGTCAAAGAGAAACGAGAAGATATGAAAATATTCATATTATTTGGGTAACCGCTATAAAAATATTAAATTTATATAAAACAAAAGTATACACACACCACCACTCCGGTTTTAAAATGTAAATATGGAGAATTTTTCACTATATCCATCTTTGAAAATTTTTTGGCAGAAAGTAAGGTTTTATTCATCCTAAAAATTGAAATCGAAAATTTTAAATATTTTAATTTTAAAATACTACAATGCTAATACAAAATTTTCTATAATAAAAAATCCCTATATATTATTATAAATGTGAAAGTAAGGATGTTTATTTGTTTGTTACGATTTCACACCAAAATTAGCGAATGTTTTTTAATGACACTGTACAGCAATATAGCTCATACATCAGATAAAGATATAGATATTAAAAATTTTATTAAATTTAATCATTTACTATTTTAAATTTTTACAGAAATCTGTAACTTATGGTTCAAAATGATGATCACAGACGGAGCAGAATGATCATCATTTTGTACGACAAATTACAAATTTCTGTAAAAATTTAAAGCAGTAAATGTCACAATTCATGGCCACCTTTCTGATATACAATAAAGGCGAAAATTCATGCAAAAATAATGTCAGACATATAGTTTTTAAGATAAATCATCGGAAGGAAAATATAAACTGATATACAAAAAAAGCGCAAATATAAATTCTTTATTAGAAATGCATTGACTTAAGCTCTAAAGGTGTTATCAAGCAGAGTTTGTTACCTATAGGACTGTGTTTTAGTGTGTAAATCTCCATATTTATATTATTATATATAGTTAGTTAATTTATTTATACTGTGTTACCACTGAAATATTGTTGTTAATTTATTAGATTTTATATCATACAATATCATATATAAACGAATAAATTTCATTTATTATTTTCTGAGATTTGAATCAAAATTCAGTTTATTTTTTACTAAAACGAAGAGGCTTGTTAAAATTTTACAAAAAAATATTGTGTTAATGACACTTATCTGATGAAGAGACAGAGGAACACTATAAATTTGTCATTTTGTCTTTTTAATAGCTAATTGTATTTTTAATAGCTAATTAAACATATTAATTTCGCTTGCTTACTTAATCTAAACTTTTCCGGGAGATAACAATATTCAATTAATCTGCACTCCCGTATACTGTATATACTTGTTGAAATAACGCTATTTTTTTGCTCACACATTTACTCTCGTAATTAAAGAAATTCTCACAATTTCTGGAAGGCAATGTATTTGAAATAAGATGAATTATAATTTTTTTATATTAGCAATTTTCGTAGCTTTTTCAGCGGGTGTAAACTATACTAGTAAACGCAACCCCTCGCAGGTGCCAGGCTTACCTAATTTTAATTACTAAATAAATATCCAAAATCCAGCCGTTGAGACATCACCTTTTTCGTGAATTTGTCAGTATACCAACAAAAGCACTTGTGTTAAATGTACATAGTAGTTTTCCTTTACCTAGACTGCCTTAAAATGTAACTTTCGTAGCTTTACATATTTTATGCCATCTGCCTTCTAAAGGTTTTTAATTTTTGTATACAATAATAAGTAATAATCACAAAAGAATTTCGCATGCACAGTTTTATAATTTAATTATTATTATTTTTTATTTTAATTATAAACATTTTAATTTTATTTCGTTTGGTACGGTGGTGCTTACTCTTTTTTAATATTTCACAATCCAATAAAAATTAATTGTTCTGCTAGTTAATAGGTAGGTGCAATATACCAGGCCAGCAAGTAGGTATACATGTAGAAAAAATGTAAAAAGTGGAAAAACTCATGAGCTTCAGAGCTCTATGCAGTAATGTTATATTCCCCCTTATTTAATGTTTCTTAATGTTAGACGTTATGCATTTTTTAAAAACTCGCGAAAAAAAATGGCATGAATGAATGATTTCTTTTAATGTAGAAATATCGCCATAAAAAGGTTGGAAAAGACACACTCCCAAAATTTTCCACTATAAAACGTCTTTATAAAACAAGAAAATAAATGATTTAGATGTATGTTAAAGAGAGAAGTGAGATGGGAAGTTAGTATCCCTAAAAGGTGGATTCTTGAAAATAACCGAACTTACATACTCTCCAGCTCTATTTAAACAGACTTTTCAGATGTGTATAGTTATAAAAGTCTGTTTCCCCCCGAGAGTCTCAATCAGACATTCGAAAAAAGTTCTATAAATGTTGACATAAGATACAGTGCATAAGTCTATAGTTTCGAGAAAGTAAGATTAAAAAGAATTATCTTTGCTGATTTAATTTCATTATAATATAATATAATTATAATATTTTCTATTTTCAGTTGTTTTTTTTACTTTGTTTTCGCAACCGTTTTATTAAAATAATATTAATTACATAATAAATGTTTCATTTAAATCTTGTTATCTTCAAAAGTTTGCTATCGCTTATTTCTTTTCCGCTTAACGAATGTACTCTGTCATACTCGTAGTAGATGCCACAACAGATTGTATACTCCACAACTAATAAATTAATTAATTGTGGAATGGTATAATATGTTACCGAACTATTTTTATCAATATCCTATGATAGAGAAATATAAGGTTCCTAACATGCATAAATGTTAGAGCATAGTTAATATGTGTTAAAACCAACCTTTTAAATGTAATTCTGTATGGTTAGCAAGTATAAAGTAGCTGTTTTATAAGAAGAGAACGTGTTATGTGACAAATACACACAAAAAAATCATACACAACACTCAGCTTTTTTGTGTTTTTCTTCTAAAAAAATACGTATTTTAGATACTACTGACGGTTTGTCGTTCACTACTAATGGACATGTTCTAACTACCTTAGTATATAAAACGACCAAATGTTTTACAGAATGTTTAGAAAGAAGAGTGAATTACTTTGAGCTAAAATAAAAGAAAATTTTCTTATCAGCCCTAGTAATCACAGTTATGCTAGTATATAATCCTAGTAATACGTTAAAAAGTGCGCCTGGTTTCTAGAAGGAAAAACAAGTCATATATGGCCATGTAGGCTCAGATATTCGGAGGCACATAACGGATTAAAGATCACCAAAGATAGTCAATCAATCTCCATTGTATCCATCTCCTGCAGGTACGATAGAATTGGAAAAATAACTGACTAACGGAAGAATAAGAAATATCAGAATGGTTCATAACACTCCAAAACATGACATTCTGTGATTCATTTCGACTGCTTTCAATGTACATCATCTATCATCATTTCAATTTTGTGTTTGTTCTGACTCCTAAATATTTCTGAGACTATTTATTCACCTCATTGAATTAATCAACATTACCAAGTACTCAAAATCACCAAGACATCTTGATCAATACTACGCCATCAATGATACCACCACAGTCTGTCAACACAGCTGACCGCTCGGTTTTAATATGTTACCAGGTACCTGGTTATGTTACCTGGTTTTAGCAATAAAAATATGAAACATACTGTACCTACATATATGTATGTGTATTGTATAATTTATAAAAAAAACCCACAGCGATAAAAAACACATCTTATGCATTAACTACATGTTATAATAAAGCTAAAAATTGCAACCTAAATTTTATGATAACAGCATAGCCACTCCTTGTAAATGTTGTGAGAAAAATATATATTTTTCTCAATTTTTTTATTTGTTTAAGTTTTTGTTTTGTTTGGTTTATATTTATGTTCTGTATTAAATTTGACCTTTTTTGTGTTACCTATTTCGGTAAAATTGTGATTAAATAGAAAATATTTTACTTCAAATTCATTTCTAATATTGACACATTTTATGCAAGCGTTGGTCTTATCTGATTTCTAGGTTAACAATTTTTTCAATAACCCGTTTTGATCATCATCACCAATTTTTTAGTTTAAACTCGCACTTGAAACATAGCTAAGAACACTCGCCATTGAATTACTTTTCAAATGAAACAAAAAATTAAAATCAGTTCATCCGTTCAGGCGCTACAATGTCACAGATAGACAGACACACACACATAGCGGTCAAACTTATAACACCCGTTTTTTTTGTTCGGGGGTTAAACAAATTTTTTTACAACTTAATATTGATGCTAAACTGTTGTGCTTCACATACAGCTATTTCCTTAAAGAAGTAATTTACAAAAAAAAAAGAATGTAACCTATTTTTATATGATTTATTTTCAGCTATTATCTCATTATTAATTCTGTTTCAAATTAATTGAACAATTTATTATTTTCTTTCTTCTATATGTTAAGTAATTATTAAGAAAAATGTTGACAGTTTTTCCCTAGTCTTCTATAAACACATTTTTTCCTATTATATAATCATTTCAACGTGTCATATTGACAACATACACATTGTATTGTTATGAACATAGAAGCATTAATGACATTGATAAAAGTATTATGCTATTATATAAAACAGTGATGAGAAAAACTTCGGTAACCCTCAAATTACTTTCAAACAATTCAAGATAAAGGACTGAAATCGTTCGACGTTATTTATTACCATGAATCTCCTCTAAAACCGACTAATTTAAAATCATTTAAGTCCGCAAAAAAGCCCTTGTTGAGGACAATAGAGCATCTTCGACGGTGTCTATGACTTTCATCTGAAAGTCTCGTTTTAATGTCGTTTGACTCTGATCTTCAAATAATTTTGAAATTTACGTGGAACAATTAATTATTAACACAGGCGAAATACCTCTATTGACCTAGATAAATTTCGCCTAAAAAATTTTTCTTAAGTTAATAAGCTTTTCCTCGATTAAATATAAGTCGTATTTCCATCGAAAGCTAACGGTTTTGAATAAAAGATGTTAGTTTTTTAATGAAGAACAACTTTCTTTTTTCAACTGTTATTCTATCTTTAACCTATTGGGATCTTACTTGACTATGAAAGCAAAACAGAGAACTAGATTCAATCTGATGTCAGATCCTGATGTACATCACTCCTTCAAACTCATCAACTATTGTTATACCATGTATGTATGAAATATACATAGTATATTAAGTTTAGTCCCAAGTTTGTAACGCTTAAAAATAATGATGCTAGAAAAAAAATTTGTCATAGGTGTTCATAAAATCACCTAATTAGTCAATTTCCGGTTTCCGTCCGTCCGTCTGTGGACACGATAACTTAAAAACAAAAAAAGATATCGAGCTGAAATTTTTACAGCGTACTCAGGACGTAAAAGTGAGGTCAAGTTCGTAAATGAGCATCATAGGCAATTGGGTCTTAGGTTCGTAGGGTAAATCACCATAAACCCATATGCAAACCCATCTTGCAAACCGTTAGAGATAGAACAAAAGTTTAAATGTAAAAAATGTTCCTTATCAAAAATTAAACAACTTTTATTTGAAACATTTTTTCGTAAACATCACTGTTTACCCGTGAGGGCGCCAATTAGGCGGAAATTTTATAATATGTACTACATTTGATTATCAGTTATGTATGTGTCACATGTTTGTATGTTTAATGTGATAAAGAAATCAACACTGACTATGCATGGTATTTCAACAATTAACTCAGTCAATTGTTTGTTTTCACTTGTTTAGGTTATTTTTTGATGAGTTAACTACAAAAGGAGCTACAAGCCATAATAGAATAAAATGGACCACCCTGTATACTTTCCTTTATAGCGATAAATAAACAATAATTGTGTTATTATTATATTGAGTGAGCACTTAAATATGTGACAATGACAGTTTATCATCCAAGGTATGTATTTTAGTAGCATGTGTATTACATTAATCAAATTAATTGATATCTTTTACTTTAGTTTATTACGTTTCGAACAAAACTAAAATATGCAACAGCGAAATATTAATAACAATTGATTATATATTAACTAGCTTAAAGTATAACTTTGTAATTGTTCCTCAACAAACGTTTCTTTAAAACATCAGGTTGTAAACCAGGATCCATGTTATTATCCGCTGTGAAAATATTCAAATCATTTTTGATTTTTTTATGACAAATACAACAAAACCCATCTTTATTAATTTGTAAATCAAACCAACGACCATGACATACATTACATACTTCAAAATTCAAATTCTTTTGAAAAAATTTTTCTTTATTTGTATTAATTTCACTTAAATTTTATTCTACTGTAGAACTGCAAAAATTAATTATTTATGTTTTGTTATCACTTTTTTTGTATTTTTCATTATGAAGTTTTTTAATACTTGAAAGAATCTACAGATGGCCACTCAATTAAAATTAATATTAAATGTAGCCAATTATATATTAGTATTAGATGTAGCTCACAGATAGTGCCACTGTCTCTACATACATTTAAATTGTATACATACATGTAATAAATAAAAAATATTGTTGGTTTTTATTATTTATTATTTATATAATTTTTTCTAAAAATAATGATTGATAACACATCTAGACATAAATATGGAACTACAACATTTCGTCTCATGTCTAAATCTTTTGTATTTTTTTGTAAAGTTTACCACCAAAAAGTTACATTTTAACCTAGTAGAGGCTCGCTTCGCTCCCCTGATTATTTGTTCGGGAATGAATAGATGATAAATTCAAGTCAAAAGTCGAATGAAAAACAAATTAATACACAGGAGCTTTAAAGTGAAATTATACGATTTTGTCTACTCTCACTATTATCAGTAAAACATGCAAAACTTCGACATTTCGTAGACTATATGATGAGTTTCATACTAATTAACAAATATTCGTAATAATCTATTACATTAGGTACAAATAAAAAATTATATACAAAACACGTCAAACATAAAACACGTTCTAGTTTTATCCACTTCATCAAAGCTAACCAACCAACTTATAAAATACAAAAACACCCCAAAACCTTTTTTAATAAAAGCAGTAAAACTATTTATGAATTCATGTCACTGTTAACATAGATAAATTAATGAGATGGTGCCTGTGCAACTGTATGTGTATACAGGGTGGAACAAGCTATTTAGCAGTACTTTATCAAATATACAATTTGTCGAATCATTCGATTCGAGGAAATGCCCTTTTCTATATACAGGGTGTTCCCTAGTTCTATATACTAAACTATCATTTGAAGTATATCTAAAAACACTGTCCATTAAAATACCTTTAAAACAAAACCAAATAAATCAAAATTGGTTCATCCGTTTAAGTGCTTAGATGTCACAGACAGACATACACACATAGCGGTCAAACTTATAACAACCCCTTTTTTAGTTCGGATTAAAAAGGGTATTTCTGTCTATATTGCCTATAAAGGCTTTTTAAAAAATTGGAAACTTCCACAATAATAGGTTATTGCATAGTGTTATTGTATTTCATATGAAGTCAATGGCAATAGAGATGTTTTTATCGAAACGGAGTATTGGTAAATTCATATTTCTACCTACGGTTTTAGTAATTTATCACCGTAAATCATGAAAGATATCATTCTGCTGAATTTTCTAAGAAGATATTTTAACAATATAAAAAAAAACTTTTTCTTTGAAAATTTCAACGCGCTATATATGTAAAAAAGGATGCTTACTCGACTGTTAGTGTATTGCGAAATTGCCATTACTTTAACGATTTCTATAATAAGATAAAGTCCTCCTGTTATAACTTAGACCACTCGGTATTTTCATTTGGGAGCTTTTCATCTCTCTTTTCACTTTTAATACTAACTAACTGGTTCCTAGATATCTTATATATTATTTCTTTAGCGTGTTCTGTCCATGCGATATTTTTCTTATTCCTTTATCAAATTCCATGATTGGGCCCTCATTTTCATGTTTATCGTGCTGACTACTGACATACAAGTGTAATTTACAAAATTTAAAAAATCTCCGACAAATGCGATTTATTCCTTGTAAGCCGATTTTTGGAAAATTTCGAGTCGGTTCTACCATTTAGGGGCTATAATGCCACTGAGAAACACAGACACACAGATAAACACTTTGATCTTAGAACACTCGTTCCTAAATCAATATCAAAGTGATGGTCAAGGACATCAGATGAGATGAAAAGGATACTTAGAAGGCTACTATTTTTTGGGCAAATTTTTTGGAAATATTTTAATTAAAATTGAAATATTTGAGTTGACTTTGTTCTTTTGAATGATTGTTTTAAATTACCTAATTATGTCACCATTTCACTTTTGGAAATGTATTGAACCAAGTTTATTGAACCATTTATTTCCATAATAATTATTTATTTATGTCATACTTTTTCCAAACTGAATCGATTTTGAAGATCATCGCCAATTTTCTAGTTTTTTGAGTGCGCAAACCTAAGCTAAGCAATATATCATATCTGTAATAACACAAGGTAAATTACTATTGATATTATTTTATTTCTCTGTGTTTTTGGCCACAGGTACCGCACTACACAATTCCTCACGAGACGAGCTAGTAATTAGTATTAGTATTATAGTAAGTACATATCTTTTCTTTTGTTTGTAATTATGGACAATTTTAGATGTCATGTATCCAAATAATTATCTGTGTATATTATAATGCGTAAGGTTATCAGCTAGTTACGAGTTCTCTTGTAATTTTATTCTTTGGTCTTTTTATTTATGGTTACGTACGATGGTTAATTAGAATAAATAGAAATTTATGAATAATACAAATGTCCTATTTACCTTATAAATAACGAATGATCTATTTGGCTTAGTCCCTAACATGTTAACCAATGGTAACGATTCTAAGTATCTATAGGTTTTTATAATAAAACTTTTTCGAAAGTATACATCTGAAAATGACAAGCGTTCCTACTAAATGTTAAATGTTACATATCGACCATTTTTCAATTTTTTTGTACGGAACCCTAAATTTCACTTCAAACATATATAAGCCCAAAACAAAAAATTGGTCTATCCTTTCAGGCGCTAAGATGCCACAGACAGACATATACACATAGCGGTGAAACTTATAACAACCCTTTTTTTTTAGTTCGGGTGTTAAAAAGGTTACGCTAAAGGTTAGAAAACATTGGAATAAGACAATAAAATCGTTAGAATTGTACATTTTAATAAATCAACTATTACTTTAATATACAATTCAATACAAAATTTATTTGTCTGACTTATTTAGCATACATTGTCTAAAGATATTATTCTCATTCATTTTATAATATTACCTTAACTAACCTCACCTTCTGTATTCGTACTGTACCAACGTACACAAAAGTACACTGAAACAAGGGAAGATAAAGTATCCAGAGTTAAATGTACCTTGAATCATCATTTATAATTTTTCGCCTGATATTGAGAATTACAGGACAACCTTTGTATTGAAATGTGGATATTTTCTTAAAATTCAGATAGACTGAAGATTGGTTGTCAATGTGGTTTCAAATAAGCTAAAACTAAGTTTCTTTTTAAAAAAATTTAGATTCTTCTGATAGTCTATTTACAAGCTACAAATTGCATATTGTTTTATAAATCATACTAAGCATAACACACTTATTATTGGTAGAAAATTATTGGTTTAAAGAGGTAAAATTCAACTTCATTTATTAAAAATACCACTTGAACCTGTTTCTGGACTTTCAAAGTTGTACACGCCTGTGTGGAAAAGGCGTAGGGTTTTGAATAATTCAAGTACTTGTATACATTCTAAGATACTGTTCTCAACAGTGAACTGAAACGATAACATGGTGAAGAGAGGTGCCTTCAATTATAATCGGTAGGGGTGATTCTAGATAAATTAGGGTATGGTTCATGGTACATTATGAAATTGAACCATGGGTCACACGTTTTTTATCGACATTTTTAATATTTAAATTTTCAAGAAAAAAGCCGTGATTTTCCGGAATAACACATAAATGTATTTTTATTAGGTACTACACCTTCCCTTATTATATTTGGGCAACTAAACTACCTATACAAATAATTAAGATACAAGCTTTTGAATTTTGTAACGAAGGTATTATTTAGATAATAAAATGTTGTTTTAGTTCATACACAATATAATTTATAGAATAGAATTTATTTAAATAACTTTGCATATATTTATTTTTTCAAAACCACCCCATTGTCTATCCACCTAACATAATTTATAAAAAGGTTTTCAAAATTCAACAATATAAATAAATAATATATAATATTAATATTAAAAAATATGTAATGCGCCATACATTTCACTTCTATCATCAGTCCATAAAGTTAAACGAAGAAGATTTGGAAAAAAATGAAACGAAAATTGAGTGTTGAAAAAAAAAAAATGTTAAAAATAAAAAAGCTTCAATTCAATATTTTATAAAAACGGTAAGCCAGAATTTTTTAATAACAAAATATTGTTTATTTTATTAAAAATATTCTAAATTTTTATAAAAATAATTTACAATCCAATAGGAAAATAATTATAGTTAAATTATAACCAAATACAATCAAAATTTAAAAAAATATTTTTTTTTTTCATTCCAGCGACCAAGTGCTTAATTTTTATACTAGGTACACTTGGGGCCAAATAGACTTTCCATCAATGCCATATTTCAATATTTAACTATATATTATAGAACAGTTGATTGAATTTTGGGTACAAAACGCTGTGCTTTTGTGAAAAAAGGGGTTTTTGTAGTTTTCTACACTTTTCGGTATGAATTTTTGCTGTAGGGAGAGTTTGCCAGCACTATTTTTTATCTCGTATAATCTATGTATGGAAGTTACCTGGTTTATATATTTTTTTTCTTTTCATTTCAAATAAAAACATCTACGCTGATTCAATAAGAGAAAATTTTTTTCTTCAACCTTGAAGAAATATAAATTTGTGGTCTGAGTACATGTCTACGTTTTTAATATGTTAAAATATTTTTTCTCATGATAAAGATAAAGATTATCTCGAAAGGAATATTTAATAGAATAAAGGCACAAATTTTAAAAAATGTAAACCTCGCCCTAGTAACCTTTGGATTTGAACATTATTGCTTATTAGGCAATTTAAAAACTTAGAGTAACACTTCCAGTTCCTTTGGTCAAAAAATGAACGATCTGTAAAAATGGGATGATCTGTACAAATTTATTCTTCGTTGGGGTAAAGCTCTTCATAAAAGTTTTTGCAAAGGTAAAAGAAATACAGTAGGTGAAGTCTCAAAGAAGCAGTTCTTTCTGATTTTGGTCATCAAATTTCAATTGATTGCTGATAAAGTAGCTTTAGTTTTGATTAATAATTTTTACCATAATATATTCATACCAATGTTCGGCTTTTTAGAAATTATATTTTGAACGCTATTTTAACATAAAATGATTTTTTTAATCACTTTATTTTTGTAACTGATAGAAATGATTTACTACTTTATTCGTGAAAAGCATGTTCTTTAGTGTTTTAAGTGTTCATCTAATTTCAAAAACGTGTTTTTTAATTTGTAATGTAAGAAAATATTATTTATTAAAACTATGGAATGTTATCTGCGCTTCCACATCAAATAGTTTTTAGGTAATTACTAATCCTGAAGATCATGGTATAGATAATAAGACAGTCTTATTAAATTATTATATTGTAATCGGTCCTTGGTAATTATACGAAGTTTCAATTCAATCCGACGTTTTGAAATGGCTGAAAACTACGTTCAAAGATTCCGTCAGATAATAAAACCGTGTTCAAAAACAATGGTGATTTATCCCCAAATTCCTAAACAAGTTATATGCGGTAGGTACATATACACGTTACTTGTCAAAGACGTACGTACACACATTACGTCTATAAAGTAAGACGACATACTGCATTGGGATTACATCTAATTAATAATTTAAAATCTTTAAAAAAAAATGTATTCTAAAAAACTATATACCTAGTATATCAACTAATTTCCCATAAGAATTCCCCATTGTTTAAAAAAAAGCCTCGTATAATATCTCTTTGTTATAAATGTGTTTAAGATTAAAAAAATACACACACACACGAAAAATACACAAAAATGTGAAGTCTAGCTAATATTTACATTTTATGTTTATGTACTTTGTGTAAATAATTTATTTACATACAACCTTAACTTATTATTACTCTTACCAATTTATGAAAGATGCTATTGATACCCGCCCTCTTCAGTAGGCTTAAAAGAAAAAACCACCGCTTTATATAACCTCCACCTTCTCTTGATATACACAGTTTTAAATTTTGTGAAATGTAAAATAGTAATAATTCATTGAGTATATCAGAATAGTTGGCCATGATTTGTTTGACATTTACTATTTTAAATTTTTACAGAATTCTTTAATTTATGGTTCAAAATGATGATTTTAGATTCGCTCTATCTATAATCATCATTTTGAACCATAAATTAAAGATATATGTAAAAATTTTAAAAATGGTAAATATCAAATTAAATTAAATTTTTTATTTTCTTTATTTTTTTTAATGTAATAACGCAACACCCACATTACCCAGTACGAACATGCTTTCTTTTCTCAGAATTTACACAATTTAATTAGCTTAAGGTAGTACTATCGGTAATAGACTTTGCATTCAGAATTTAATGAAACTTGGCATAGTTGACCATTATTATATCATAATTAACCAGTTAAATTTTTAGGGACCTTCAGAGAACTGAAAAAAAGATATTTTAACATTGATCCTTATGGGAAATCACAGATTTTATTTTAGTTCACAAAACTGGACGTTCAGATTTTCAGTTCTCTGAAGGCCTCTTAAAATTTAACTGGTTAATTATGATATAATAATGGACAACTATGCCAAGTTTCAATAAATTATGAATGCAAAGTCTATTACCGATAGTACTACCTTAACAGAGCTCATGTATTCATATTTTATATTTTTTAAAGCTCCTGATAATACATTTTTCCAGTGAATTCTTTTCTAGCTCAAGTTGTAAATATTTATTTGAACTTATTATTTATTTTTTGTTAAGAACGGTAAATAGTCAATTAAAATGTTTACTAACAAATAATTATGCTACCCAATTGTTTTTATATTCCACGTGTTTATACTATTTACTCTAATAACGTCTACTATCCCAAGTCAATTTTGAACTTTAAAGTACAGTAAATGGTGTTACAAAAATAAAGGAAAATGAAGAATGAAGAAAGCGCTCGCATTTTACTAAAAACCTCATGGAATGTATTTATTATGGGTCAAATATCATTAGTTATGCATGAATTAGTGGCGCAAATGTTTTTATTTGTTAATCAACAATAAATTGTTCAATTCAATGCCTTGTATGACGTAAATGTAAAGGTTTTGTCAAATAATGGAAAACTATTATACTTTTATAAAGTATACGTAACTCAAGTTGCCTATGTATTTCAACTTTAATATTAATCGTTCCATTGAATTAACAATTTAATTTTTATTAACAAATAGAAACATAAACATTTGCGCCACTAATTCATGCGTTACTAATGATATTTGACACCTAAGAAACGTGTCACATCTATAAAAAAAAAGGGTAACATCTACACTATTAGGATAAAAACTAGTAACTTTCACCCTGAAAATCGAAATAAAACGTTTCTTTTATTCTGTTTTGAGGTGCGTATAATTATATTTAAAAGTTTTTAAATGTTCGGAAACACTTTCGGGAACAACGAAATATATTCTTATATAAAAAAGAATGAGGGCAACTTACTGATCAATTAAGAGAGTAGTTAATAAATAAAAAATACAATAAATAACATAACCTTTTATAAAGATGGTTATGTTATTTAATTGTATTTTTAATTAATAATTAATCTCCTAATTAATCGGCAAGGTACCCCAATTTTTATATAATAATATGTTGCGTTAACTATAACATACTAAAAATTGGGATCCCTGTCTGCTAATTTATTTTTTCTACTACCAAGGGATGGTCAAAAAAAATTATCATTACATTATTCTACTGTAAATACAATGAGATAAAATTGTTAAAATTCTTTTTATTTTTTTCGTACAAAAATTTTCAGATAAAAAACATTATTTTCTAAAAAAAATTTTTTTACAATATTTTTATTAAAAATACAACTGCGTCTTTCAACATGGTATTCATTTATTCCAATTATTGGTTTATAGAAAAATTTCGTGCCCTATGTCTATTTGGTGAAAGCATATGTTAACAGAAAGAACACTGATAATATTCAAAGGCATATTTTAAAAATTTATGTAAGGTATAATACACAGTAAAAATGTATGAATGAAAAACCCACAAACGAAATTAGAAACTTTTTTATCATTTTTCTGATTGGTGCCTGTATTATATAATATTCGCACAAAAACTTTTTTTTTTAACAATTCTACCCTTGACAACATTTACTATTTTTGGTATCCCCATAAATGAATATGAAAAAAAAACTTCTTTCTCATGTACAGAGTGATTTCGTTTCAAATAAATTATTTTATTATATAACTTATACTAGATCTTTGTAGTTATCACGCTGAAAATTACTGAAAGTTTTTGGTAGTTAAAAGAATCTAAAAAAACATATCAAAGTTGCTGTTATGGGGAACCCCGAAAATAAGTAAATAGAAAATGACTAAAAAAAAAACTGTTCCAACTACATATTACTGACGTATGTGTCGAAAAAAGCCAGCCAACTTTGATGCTAGAAAGTCATACAAAAACAAAAATGTGCAGAATTACTTCAGCTACAACTTTACATTTAGTTTTTTCGAGCCAATGTTTAGTTTTAAAAATTTTACTTTTTGATTCTTTTTCCATATTTTATTACGAATGAGGCAGCGAAAATACCATGGCTGTAAATACAGAAAACTTAAAACAAGGTTTCAACCATTATTTCAAAAACTTCCCTTCTTGTGTGCCATCTTAAACGAAAAATTAAATATGTAGGTATGATAGGTTGAGGCATCTGTTAGTTCCTTTTTTAAGTACTTTATATGAAGTACAAAATGCTTTCAGTATTCAGTTAAGAATATAATGGTCTATCATTCAAATAATCCACTGGTTAGTAAGAGAAACACATTCTCACAACCAAATTTTCAGTACCTTTTTAATGGTTTGAGACTCTGTTAGGTTTGAGCTTCACTTAAACACTTTGGTGATGAGCAAAATTAGTCTCTGTCTTGCATTCTTGGTCTTGGTCTTGCAAATTTTTTACGGCCAAGACGAATAAAGTTATTAATTCGACTAAACTAATACCAATATAACTTTACAAGGCCAAGGTCAAGACTCGCCTGTACAAGACCAAGAGTCGATTCTGCAAGACCAAGACATCTTTTTGCAAGACCAAAACAAGCCTAAAAATAATAACACAAGACCAATATCAAAATACAATGGTCAAGAACAACACTTCTGGGTCTCGCTCATCACTAAAACACTTTATGAACGTTTTATTACGTTCTCCAAAGCGTTAATTGTCTCATTATGAAAAGCATGACTTTTTTATTTGATACCTTGCAAATAATAATATAAAACGGACCAGTTTTCAATGTCAAGTTTTGGTGAATGGCAATAAATGCTTTTTATTTAACATTAGCCGAACGTTTATTCATTTAATACATTCACCAATTTTATTATGTGAAATTTCGACCGTCTGGAAAACGACCTTAGAGCTCCAAGTATGAAATAACCGCTAGTTCAAAACCATACCTCACGAAAATATACCTCATCCTATAGACATGCTCATGTATATATATGTATATATAGTCGTAAAATATTTTAGGGATTTTTTTCCAGTTAGTTTTCAGCATATTATTTATCTATTTACGTATTTACGAGGTAAATACTGTGAACATGTTTTAAAATGTCAATAACATTGACAAATGTATGTTTGTTTATTTATGGTAAATTTTCTCTCATTCTGTAACAGCATAACTATATACAGAATGTTCGATTTACATCTAGGCATATAAATATCACGAGTATGACCGAGTACATGCGTTAAGCAATGCATCTAAGTAAGAGGTATTATATGAAATTGCAAAAGTGACTTGTATCGTGGCTTATCTGTTGTAGTTCATCTATTCAACTAAGAAACTCCCACTCTCCAAGCGTCTTACAACTATCTCAACGCATATCGAAGCTTCGACACTGTCATACTGTCATTATTCTGTCATACCCGTGATATTTATATGCCTAGATGTAAATCGAACATTCTGTATTTGCTTAAAATGTCGAAGTCGAACTTATTTATAATATCAATTTATAAATTCAAAAGTTACAAAACAGTTTTTTTTGTTGTTGTTGTTGATAACTTAACATTTACCGCCTGTTCAATAACACAAATAAACTAAAAAAAATTTGATTTATTATATTAAATTTTTTAATGATTTTTAACAAAAACGCACACGTATAAGTAATATTAAATTTTATATAAAGGGTTTGAAAATAAAATATGTAGGAGGTGACATTATAATTCACCTTCAATTTGTCAGTGCCTTATATTTAAGAAGCAGATATGTAATTGCGCTTATATAAAAATATTAACAATCAAAGGGTTGGTAGGTGGTTTATAGTTAGTTAAATCCGGTGTTACGGTACTGATTTTTTTTCGAGGTATTTGGTGTTGAGACACTGAAAAGAGTTAAAGTAAATTTTTGGCCTATCCTCTGAAGGAGGTGTTACCGAATATCTATGAAGGTTGCACTTACAGTATTAATTACGATTGGATGAGCGATGAATTCTAAGATTTATGTAAAATTATGAACCTTAGTTGGTGTAAAAGGTATCCAAAAATAATTTGTGTTGCTTTATTTTATTTGTTGTTTAAATTGATTCATTTAAGATGTTATGTAACCGTTTTCGAAATTATTAAGTAAAGCTGAAGTTTTAGAAAACAATTTTAGTTTGGTTTAGTTTAGTTTAGATTAAGAATTTTGGTGTATGCCACTTATCTCTTCACAGATGCATTTTGAATAATACAATAATGAAAGTCCTAAAGTTAGCTATATCGAATTTAGAAAGGTATTTTTATATCAGAATGTTTAACACAGCAGAAAAAGAATATAAAATCTTTCAAAGTAAAGATTCAAGCTTATAATTTACTAATGGGCTATGCAACTTGGGGCTAAAACAATTCACCCCTCTTGGCATTAAAATAATATTGCTGATCTCGACTGGTTTTAAAATTTCATCTGACTTTAAAGGCTCCAAAAGCGACCTCACTAAGCCGAGAAAGGTCTTTTTATAAGACTAACGTAAACGCTTTCTTTGAAACATATCATTTAAAACAAATATATATTATAGAAAGTTTAACTTGTTATTTTTGTTGATGATTATATATAATTGAAAGTAATAACTTATTGATAGTGTCATATTCTCGTTTTTTATTACTGTTACCTGCCCCAATAGATGTTACAACAAATCCCAAGCACGGGGTTATAGCACCGCCTTTTTTTAAATAAAAATATAATTGTGAAAGAATTACCCGTAGTTATAACTTTTTTTCAATTTAACTAAATAGATGAATGGTTAAAGTATCAATCAAAATTTAGCTCGTAATTTAATCAATACACCTGAAGATTTATTAATTTTTCTAAAAATTGTTACAACAATTCGCTCTTCTACTTCAAAATGTCTATTTTTAAGAAGGTTTATTGTTTTTGAAATTATACTCTTCGCATTTTGTGGTACAAACGTATAAAATTTTTTATTTTAGACTCAGCCTTGTTGACTCAGTCTCAGAACTAATTGATGTGATATAGTATGCTTTAAATTCTCACTCAAAATAAATATATCGTTAAACGTAAACGAAAATGCCATTGGTAAACAAGTTTTCATTAATATTATGCGTTTCTTGAGTTAGCATGTAATTTTTGATAGAAAATTTTAAAATAACACAAAACTAAGAAATTCGATGATTCGAGAAAACAAATCCCAAATTTTTCAAGCTTTCACACAAACAATTTTTACATTAATAATAACTTTTGTATAAATAAATTTTTTTTCATTGTATGCGGCACAGTGAAAGCAGCATCTTAAAAATATTGATAAGTTACTTTCTCTTTCTTCACCACCAACTCGTATATTGTGTGACGTTTACAATTTCCTCAAAACGATTCTTTTATTATTACTGTTACTTTTTTATGGTTTTATCCTAAAGTAATAAAATTTATTTAAACGAAAAATGTTTTCGATATCGTAAATGTTATTTTTTTCGGTTGTGAAATTTTTTTAATCCATTTTATTTCATCAGTATAAAGAGTTTTTATTTCTATAGAAATTAAATTTTCTTTTATTTATTGATTTTTATGTTTTTTTCAATAAAAAAAAATATGAAATGCTTACGCCACAAGGTATATTTTTAAGCGTGACTTACATTTCAATTATGAAAATTGGAATTTTTCTTACATTTTTTTTTTTCCACTCACAGTTTTAAGCTTTTACAATGTGTGAGATAAACATTCTTCAGTAGGGTGGTTTCACCTTATACGTATACCGTTGTCAATTTTTCATTTCTAGGTATTCTAAAAAGATGTAAGCATATGCGTTTTATGATTCCTCGGAGGCTAGAGGCACTTCAATAATTTTGCGAATAGAATTTGCTTCTTCACTTTTTCAGTTTATTTGAAGATATGTGCCCCTACATTTGTTTGCTTGTATTTATTAAATTTAATATAAAACAAAAGAAAGCCGGAAAAAGTGTCGACAATAGAAAAGTTGGGAAACAGGTCCGATTTTATTTAACTTTTTGTAACGTGTTTATAGAAAGCAAGAAAAATTCAGCCAACTAAACCTAGTCATATTCTGTGACTTCGTTAAGTTGGTTTAATCTTCCTTAGGGTCCTATAAACATGTTACAACAAGTTTCATTAAAATCGGTGCTGTTTCCCAACTTTTCCATTGCATTCGGGCTTATTAATTATACAATGGTTATTTTTTGAACTAACTTATGAAATCTCGCATTACTAATAATAGGGGATCGGACTAAATTTTTTTTATCACTTTTGATAAAGAATTTTTACTCCTCGAATAGAAAAGTGACATTGGTTTTTAAAAATATTTACTTGTATGCAAGATATGAACGTTTAAAATTCCTAATTAAACAAAGAGGAAGATACCCACTAGTAGTGTCCGACCAAAGGTCGATTTTTGGCCGAAGCCGAAGCCGATTAATCGGCTATCGCCACAATCTTCGGTCGAAGCCGAAGCCGAAGGTTTAGAAACAGGATTTTTAAACTTTAATATTAAAGTTGATCTATAGAAGTTGATTTAGAGATTATGATCTCTAGAAGTTGATTTAGAAGTCGAATCTAATGATGATTAAAAAAATTACCTGGAAATTTATTTCAAAATAATAACACTAGGAACCTTCGAAGTCGACCGAAATTCAGGCCGAAGCCGAAGCTTCGGTCGGACACTAACCACTAGTGAGGTCATACGTGGGTATCGCCAAAGAGATTACCTATAAAACTTTGTTTTGCGAAAACGAGATGGGCAACCTTTCAATACAATCTTTCATTGCTTATAACTTCTTCGTTTTTTAATCAATTTAATCAATTTGCAATAATTTATTATTTTATACATTACAATAAATTAAAACATTTTATTTAATTTTATTTAAAAAAACTTCACTTACGACAAATAAAAAAATTATAAAAAATGATAAACTGAATAGAAATAATCCAAATATTACCTAATTCCCGCCATCTTTTCGTAAACAGTTTAGGTACTGTAAGTTCCTGACTCCAGGGGGCTTATTAGACAACATTTCATGTTCAGTAGAGTTGCTTATCCTACTTATCTAATAAGGTTTGTCTTGTCTATAGGTTTGCTATTTATAAAAAATCTCCAATTTTCCCAATTGTGTCAATATATTGCACACAATACATCTTAAATCGTCAAGATTTAATCAATTTTTGAATACGGATAGAAAAAGTTTCTTTTAAACTAAAAATTAATAATAACAAGAATGATATAAACACATTAACATTTAACAGAATAATGTTATAACGAAAAATTTATGTACAAAGAAACACTTATACATTATTGTTATTATAAAATCGAATAAATGTCAAATATTACGAAACAAAAGATTGAAATGTTTACTATATACATAGGCACACCGACAGCCGACAATGAAATGAATTGAACGACTATTGATAAAATAAGAACAAAGAAAAGAGGTAAGAACGAATATAAAGTCAAAAAGCCACGCTATACTCATACCATATAAAAACCTCTTTGGTGAGTATAGTGTTGTATCTTTATTATAAAACCTCTATAAAGGTTGTTTGTGTGTCAGCCAACCGATGAGCTAGCAATAGTTTTGTATGTTTGGTTTTCAAATCGTCTAATATGATTGACATGGGATAAATAATATTTGAGAAAAAAAAGGTCAAGTAGCCAATCAAAACCAATCAAACAATTCAAAAACACATATATATTTTTATATTGTTATTCTTTTTTTATAAATAGTTCGTTAAATATCGAAGCTAAAATTATTTTCTCTAACTTGCCAAAAGAAAACTGCCAAAGCTATCATCATATTGAAGATAATATAAAACTCTAGGTACTGATACAGTATACCTAGTACCGTAGTATCTAGTGCTTACACCTGTATCTTGAAGATATATATATTGAATGCTGTGGCTTAGTTCATAACCCAATATAAGAGATAACAACTTTTTAACGGCTGAACTTACTTTCATGTAGGTTAGGTTAGGTTGGGTTATATTGGCTGCCCACGAAGGACACACTTAGGCTGTAGAGCCCATTGTGATACCATATATGTGTTTTACCACCTTTCAGCTGATAATTTCATTTATCAGCTCCTAAATTTCAGAGGCTGAGTGCACCTCCTTCATGCATATGCCATGCACTACACCAGCACATCACAACTATACATTCAATAAATTTTGTTGCGACGGCGGCAATCGAACCCGCTACCCTAAGCATACCGCGGACGGAATTGGTTTCACCTTAACCAACTGAGCTAATAAGGCGACTACTTTCATGTAACATACTGTAGCTTTTTAATTACATATCATACGCTTTTATTTGATACCAGACTTGGCTACCTATATTTAAAAATATTCGATCTTTCATCCCCCCCCCCTTTCACTCCCTCCCCTATGCACCGCGGTTAAAATTTAGTAGTGAACACATCATGCTCTTTTATATGATACCCTACTTGGGTATATTTTAAAATATTCGACTTTTAATCCCCATTTTCACGCTCCACATTTCCGCACAAAGAAAGTTAAAAATAGATAAAAACAATGAAGCTGGATGTGTATCGGGTCAAAATTTGAGCTTTGAAGCACCATCCTTTCAATCCGTAACAGTTCTTTCAGAAAAGCTTATATTCCTTTTATTTATAAATTTGAAAAAATACAAATTACCTACTGCAAACTGCCAGATATGGCGAAATTTCGTAAATAGCAAACTGCCCGGTGAAAATAACCTATAGCCAATTTAAGTTTGAAAAAACTTGAAAGAATATAAATTGCAGAGTATATTTGTGGCTAATTTTTAAACTCACTGTATTTAAAATAAAAATTTATTTTTTCAATTTTCACCTTCAATGAACTCTTCTCTCTCTGTGTTTTTAATTTTTTTGTAAAATGTGAAAATACCACGGCGTACCACCGTTATCAAAACATCAAAGAATTTATGATGTTGTTGTTTTAATTTAAGTATTTTTATTGTTATAACAATTCGTATTTCTTGATTTAACCTTGACATTTTATTAAAATAATCGGAGACAGGCTATACCCAAAGATCAATTCAACTCATAGTCATCAATTCCTTTTCATTTTTTAATTATTCTGGAGATGTTTTATTAGCAATTATTAGAAATGTTTTTATCCTCACTTTCACACCAATATTAAATTTTAAATCACTTTGAATATTTCAGATAATTAACACATAAAGGTGGAATGACTAGAATGACCTCAAAAACAACTACTAATTAATTTAGTAATTTTGTAGCTGGTTGACCAGCCCACTAGATTCGTACGGAGGCATTTGTGAATATATGTCGATCAGTTTCTACATACCTTAAAAGTGGGTGTGGCAAAAATCAAGATAACTGATCCAATATGATAAGTTTTTAGAGAATTTTGAACTAATTTGAACCAGAATTTAACTTTTTTTTGACGTCAGTCTTTTTCGCACCACATTACAATAACCACTTAACAGAATATTTATTTTCCACTATACTAACAAGTGACAAAATTTAAATAACCCCGACAAATGCGATTTTTTTTTTGTAAATCGATTTTTGGAAACTTAGCTATAAAATGTTCTCAATCAAGTCGGTTCGACCGTTTCAGGGCTACGATGTCACTGAGAAACACACGGACGCACAGATAAAGCTTTTAAACTTAAAACACTTCTTATTAAATCAATATCAAAGTGATGGTCAAGAACATCAGATGAGATTAAAATGATACTTAGAGAGCTATCATTTTTTTGGACAAATTTTTGGAAATATTTTAATTGAAATTGAAATATTCATTATACACAACTCTCCGTTAAATTACCTTTCAAATGAAGCCAAAAAAAATTAAAATCGGTTCATCCGTTTAGGTGCTACGATGCCACAGACAAACAAACACACACACACATAGCGGTCAAAATTATAGCACCCCTTTTTTTTAATTCGGGGGTTAAAAATAATAATACACCGGCTATTTTTTTGGAATATAAATTAAAAAATCATAAAAAAATAACGTATACATTTGTTAAAAATGGTGGGAGTTTACATTCATCATCATCTAGTAAGTCCTGTTAGCTAACCAGAGCTAGTCGCTAGTAGCAAGCTCAACAAGACCACACACACATTGTTAAGTTAATTAATAGGTAGTATCATCATCATCATTCACTCATTATTATTATATGGGAGCACATAGCACACAGCTTTTTTATTTTCTGATAGAAAGTTCTTGTATTCACACACAAAATAATATTCCAAAATTATCTTCACCATTCGTAAACGTTTTATTTAAGGTGTTTCGATAGCAAAATGAAAGTGTTACCAAAAAAATGAAATTTTATGTATCAATTAAGGAGATATGCAATGGATTTAATAATACTAGGGATATCAATAAAACTTTATAAATACATTTTTTGATTAACAAAGTTTACAAAAATCACATAAAATTCCTAGGTTATCGGGCTTTTTATTATTATTTTATCGTTCAAAGATAGCTTAATAAATGATGAATCATATAGGTTGTCTTTTTGAATTGGATAATTCTATACCAAAAAATCTAGAGAGAGTGAAAAAAAGCTTGGTTTAAAACACTATGCACCGTGCAATAAACCAAAACTTTTTTTTAAATACTGTATGTAGACTTACAATCACCTTAAAGAGTATTTAATTAATTATGAAAAATAGTCCTTTTTACATGGTGGTATATGAAATCGTAATAAATATCGGTTTTTAAGTGGTGATTTTAAAAACACCACTCCCTAGTAGCACTCCCAAAGTTAGTACAAATCGATTGACGTCTGAATCATCAAAATTGGCGCGCGCGTTTGATCTCTAGTGCGCCACATAGGAACACATATACATTCTTTTCACTTAATCGCGTCTGGTGGTCGCTATATGGAATTTTCATGACTGCCATATCTTTAGTAGCACTCACAAAGTTAAAACAAATCGATTGACGTCAAAATCATCAAAATCGGACAACGCGTTTGGTGTCTAGTGTGCCGTATAGGAACACAACATATTTAGCTGATAAACACATTACCATTCCTTTGCGTTACTCAGTCGCGTAATAAACTAACGACATTTTTACTATAATTATCACTCCACGGGATTCTTAAACCATTTGCTGTTGGATATGATACGACTCGGAAAATTTAAAAGATTTTCAACCACATCTAGCTCAAGTAGAAATACAATGAACAGAGAGCTAATCTGGCACATAAAAGTTATACTCATTACTTGTTTTGAAGTGAATAAATACCACCACACACATATCATCATTATTAATAATTATAACATTTCATTTTCAATGAGGGATTTTGTGTAATTTAAATAATAAAAAAACACACACAAAAATTAATGTGAATGTATGTAGGTGGTTGAATGAAAGGAAAAAAAAACTAACCCTGAAAAAAATAAAAATAAAAAATGTGTTACAAATACGTGACAGAAATATAAGATTTATAATAATATAATATGGGTTGTGTTCACTTTAAAATATTATTTAGGTTTAATTAAATATTATGAATATGTGTGTCTAAGGTAAGTTAATTAGAGCTCTTGAAAATTTGTTATACCATGTATAAGAAATATACTAAGGTATAGTAAGTTTAGTCCCAAGTTTGTAACACTTAAAAATATTGATGCTATGAAAAAAATTTTGGTATAGGTATGCATAAAATCACCTAATTAGTCCATTTTCGGTTGTCGGTTCGTTTGCCTGTCTGTCAACACGATAGCTCTAAAACGAAAAAATATATCAAGCTGAAATTTTTATAATGTGCTCAGGACATAAAATGAGGTCAAGTTCTTAAATGAGCAATGTAGGTGAATTAGGTCTGGGTCTGTAAGACCCATCTTATAAACCATTAGAGATAGAACAAAAGTTTAAATGTAAAAAATGTGTCATAAAAAATTAAACAACTTTTGTTTGAAAACGTTTTTCGATAACATCACTATTAATCATGAGGCCGCAAATTAGGCGCAAAATATATTATACTATGTATTTTATTTGGGAATATAAATTTTTCAACGAGTGTTATTTTAGGTTTACTCTCGAAATTTAAATAATTATCTTCCTGTTAGGTTTCACGACCACATAAAAATGTCTATTAAGTATGGATTTTCTAGGAATACTTTTGCGCTATTATGAAAAGTTAGGCAATTTAAGGTTTATCTAGCCGTTTACTTGTACTCAGATTGAGTCAAAAATTTCTTCCGGTATAGCCATGCAATCCAAACGGGATGTTAAAAACATGTAAGTCAATTAATTATTTTCCTTAAAGGAAAAATTAAAAGTAATGGATTAAAAAGTTTCAAACTAAATTGGGTAAAGTTTTACGAATGAAGAAAGAATCATTAGCAATAATTAACAAAAAATTATCTACATACGAAATTGTGCACAAAAAAAAAAGAATTTTATAAAATGAATTTTATGTGTAAAAAGTAAAATAGCATAAAATGAACTTAAAAAAAGATAATCTTCACCCGTCCGCCCGCGTTCGTCCCTACATCTTTTTGAATAATGTTCGTTATTAACCAAGTTTATACGACTGTTAGATGTAATAAGCTAAAAGTAAGGTGACAATGATTAAGAAAATACTTTTCACAGTTTAAAATATGGTTTTAAGAAAAGTTAAGAAAAGTTTGAAGAATGCATAAATGGTTCGGTAAAAGTCTGAGTAGCCATTAAGAAAGTATAAAAAATATTATGAGTTAAATAAAATAAATAATTAAGAAAATCAAAAATCCGAATGCGTATTCGGTAAATATTGAATTTCGCATTACTTACAGAGTTTTTTTTTTTTAGTCGACTACCGAAAAATACGAGAAATTTTGTGTGAAAAATAGTTTGAGTTCCGTACTTCATTCGATCAGTTTGATTTATCATCCTGCGGCAACACGTGGTGAACCAGCACTGTGACCGTAAATTTCACACTAAAAAATTTTTAATAGTGTCTCGTTTTTACTCTTGCCACAAGTTTCTGAGTTTTTTAGTCAACTCAGTGGAAAGTTACGGCATGCTAATAACACAGAAAAATATATATTTTGTGTTGATAAAAAAATAATTTTTAATACTTTTCTTCGCAAACATAAATTACAAAAATTATAACTACAGTAACACATTATATAAAAGTTGAAGAAACTTGAAGAAATTTGAAGGAAAAAAAATTACACTCATAACTTTTTTTTTTATTTGTATAAGCTCAGAGATATGTATGTTATGCGATCAGATTTTAAAATATTTTTGTCACAAAACATGCAAAAAAAAAAAATACAAAACTGTTTATAGTCAAACCATAATCGGAAATTGACCTTTATAATTTATAATTTTATTGAGTTGACTTTAATGGAGAAGTTTGACAATTATTTCTTTGGTGAAATAAAACTTACAAAATCCTTATTTTATTTGGTAAATGACTAATAGTAGTGTCAGCTCATTTTTGAACCCAAAGAAAACTTTTCTACTTCAAATTGAAGAATAAGTGGATCAAAAGTTATTTTCTAAAAAGTGTAATTTTAAACTCACATGCACGTGAGTAGAATATTTTAAATCCAGAATATCCGTAATAAGAACGGGTCGTAATATTATCAAATTTTCCAATTCTCCTTGTCCGTTCGTCACCTCGATACTTCAAAAACGAAAAAAGATATTTAGAAGAAATTTCTATAGCGTACTCAGGACGTAAAAAGTGAGTTTGTGTTCGTAAATGTGTAACAATTGTAAAATTTATAAAATGTGGACAAAACTCCAAACTCCATTAACTCCAAAACAAGATAAGAGATAAATGACAAAAAAAAAAAAGATAAGAGAAAAAAACAAAATTACTAGGCTCTTTAAACTAGAGATCTTGTAAAACATTCTCGGAAAACGAAAAAAAATTCTAGGAAATATTTTCTTTCACTGACATTGAAGACTTTCTATGCAGGATATTTCAACAGTTAACTCAGTCAATTGTTTCTTTTCCCTTGTTTATTTGTTTTTTATTTTTAACCCTCGAACTATAAAAAGAAGTGTGTCATAAGTTTGACCGCTATGTGTGTGTGCTTGTCTGACACTCTGTCTGCCTGTGGCATCGTAGCGCCTAAACGGATGAACCGATTTTGATTTTTTTGGTTTCGTTTGAAAGGAAATTTAATGGAGAGTGTTCTTAGCTACTTCAAGTGCGGTTTCAGGGTTCCGTAACCGAAAAAGTCGTGGGTTTTTTTAAATTTTTTAAATTTCACATGTTATTTAACTGAGATCAAAAACTATGTTTACACCACATGAAATATTTTCGTTCTTCAATGAAACAAACATTTTAATAAATAATAAATAATATGGTATATAATATTTTGTGGTTAAGTTTTATATAAATAAAAGTTTATATGATGCGGCTTTGATAACTTCTCATCAAACGTGTGAAACATTTTCAAATACACATTAAATGTAGTTTTGTTATGCAGTCCAGCATACATAAAGTTATAAAATATTGTAAATATATTTATTTGTACGGTTAAATAGTTTTTATATTTATTTTTTAAAATGCGTCAAATGTTACCACATCATACAGGAATTCGATGTTAAACTCTTAAATATTTCTGTAAACTTTTATTCC
This sequence comes from Chrysoperla carnea, assembly GCF_905475395.1. Taxonomy (NCBI): domain Eukaryota; kingdom Metazoa; phylum Arthropoda; class Insecta; order Neuroptera; family Chrysopidae; genus Chrysoperla; species Chrysoperla carnea. The sequence continues at coordinate 18,978,866 of NC_058338.1, forward strand.
ACATCATATAAAATATTGTTCTTTATGGTTTGCTAAAAATATTTTATTTCATTACAATTATGATCATTTGCTAGAGCTTTGAACTCTACCACGAAGTTGTAGGTAATGTTAAATATTAAATCTGAAAAAACCGGCAATAAAAATATAGAATCTGGAGAATTCAGAAATATTCTATATAAAATTTTGAAAATGAAGTTTTGCCCATGATACTTACTTTCTCTATAGATCCATTCATTATATTAACCTGATTTTTATACTTTTTGGATTAAAATTACCCCATCCATCGAGTTTCATCAAATTCCAAAACAACAAATTTTTTGTTTGCGTTTTTTTAATTTTTTCAAAGCGTAGGTACCCCTAAAAAATCAAGAAATTTTTTGTATCTCCAATTTCGATCAAACTCAGTATATAAGGTAATTTTGACCATAAAAGTATAAAAATCGAGTGAATTTGACGAGTGGTCGAATATTTTTTGAGATATGAACTAAAATCGATCCAAATATTGCGATATCTCAGAAACTCTGCATCCAATTAACCAAATTAACTTGATTTTTTTAATTTTTGGATCAAAATTACCCTATCCACCGAGTTTCATCAAATTCCAGAACAAAAATTCTTTTGCGTTTTTTTTTCAATTTTTTAAGTACCCCTTAAAAAAAATTTAAAAAAAATCGCAAAATTTTGTTTATCTCTTATTTCGATAAAATCAAGAATATAAGGTAATTTTGACCCATTTTTATATTGTAACTTATTATAGGTGAAATAATGTTTAAAATCGGTTAAGTAGTTAATTTTTAATTAACTATTAATGCTTATTTTTTGAATATTGAAATTATTGTATATTAAAAAAACCTTGGTAAAATTATAACATACGTTGATCTATATTTGTCTATAGATAAAGCTATTAACATGCAGTAAAATAAGTAAAATTACTAAGCGTAAAAAAATTTCCATTTTGAATAGTCATTGAACTCGAAAGTGGAGAGTGAAAGACAGTGGCATAAAGAACTTCTCCAATTGAAGATTAATCTCCGAAGTTGAAGAACTTCCTGTATTGTAAAATAAATAATCAAATTTAGCAAATTCACGGTCAAGGTTTAAATATAAATCAAGATCACCAACTAGTAATCTAAATCAAATCTTAAACCAACATTCTCAAAGAACAATTTCTTTTTTTTTCCTTTTTTTCTGTATATAAAAAGATATTTTTCGATTTGATAAAGTGTAAGACAACATTGTAAATTCTTATTTGTCAGATACCAGAGGCTTATAATAGTATACGCATAAATACGATCGGGTCTATATGTACTATAATATACAGAGTGTGTCGTTAAAAATATTATAAATATAATGATCACATTTAGATTATTTTTACCTGACTGCAAAGTAGTGATAATGTTTTTATCAGTCTATATATATACTAGCTTGATACCCGCCCGCTTTACTGGGCTTAAATGTAAAAACCACTGCTTTATAGCCTCCACCTCCTTTGATCGCATTTATCCCCTTCCATAACATTTTTTAAGGGATTGTTTTACGCAGCTAAAAGATATGCACAGTTTTCAATTTTTTCAATTGTAAAATAGTCATAATTCATTGAGTATATCAGAAAAGATAGCCATGAATTATTTGTTTGGCATTTTACTGTTACTTATTTATATTTTGCAGAAATCTTTTATATATGGTTCAAAATGATGATCATAGATGGAGCAGATATATGATTTCTGCAAATGTCAGATTAGCATTAATTTTTTTAATTGATCTATATGAATTATAGCTCATGTGTTATTCTGATGTATGAGCTATATTTCTGTACAGTTTCATTAAAAACCATTCGCTAGTTTGGCGTGAAAGCGTTACAAACAAACAAACAAGCAAACAAACAAACAAACATCTTTACTTTTACATGTATAATATATAGGAATACATTTTTTTTCTATTTATAGTAATTTTATGTGTATTCCTTATGCGGCAACCTAGAGACCAAACGCGTAGGCCGGTTTTTGACGATTCTTTCGTCAATCGATTTGGCATGATCTTGCGAGGATCATGCCGGTATGGCAGTAATGAAAATTAAAAATGGACGGCCACCAGACGCTATAATATGAAAAAGGAAAAAATTAAAGTCTACGAACTAAGATGTGAGAATCATGAAAATCGTATGACGCGTTTGATCTCTAGAGTGGTACAAAGGACTAAACATGCACGAATAGAATTAAATGAAACTCGAAGAGGGTAGAAAATGGGTTATCTTTGAATAGATATTTGAAAACAAAAAAGTGTTAAGTAAAAAAAATAAGTTAAAAAAGAAACCGGCTGCGTTTTTGAACTGAAAAGAAAAAAGTAAGTTTGAAGAAAATTAAATTTATAACAATTAAAAGATAACCCTAAAGATGCGTTGTACAACCAAGTCGTTCTAATCAGTAGGTGCATTGAGAAAACTTTTGAAAATCATATCGTGAAGCCCTCAAGTACCAAAATTTGCCCGATTTCGTTTAATTGTTTACCAAGTAATAAATGTTATAAACGAAACCCGAAAATATTTCAACAGTATCCACTTCTGAAACAACTGGTATACGGATGGAATGGTCGGTCCTATGTGCGTAACAGTCTATATAATATAGACAGATAGTGTTATTGATATCGTTCGGTTTAAGAAGCAGAAGAACCGTACAGTATTGTATCGTACATCGCGATCATTACCAACCGATCGACATTCACAATTTAATGCCCAGATAAGAATGAAACATCTATCCCGTGTGTATAATATACTATAAACGTATATCGAATACGTTTTTTTTATACGTATGTAGTAGGTCCCTTTATCTTTATTGAACAATGGAGAAAATAACTGCCATAGATTTTTTTTCACTTCTGTTTTGTGAGTATAGAAAGAAAAAAATTTACCAAAACTGTAAAATATGTAAATTTTTGAAATACTACAACACCATGGAACTAAATATTCAATACACCAAGGCAATAAAAGATCGATGTAAACCCTGCTAGAACTCTATTTATAACCTAGTATGCCATTTCTGATGGTATGAAAGAAAAGACAAGTGAGATGAATATTTGGTACCTATTTTTCGATTAAAAGAATGACAAAAACTGCTTACTTCAAAATCATTGGACCATGGAACGGCTCATACATCCTTGTTATGATAGTCCTCAAAAGGCTCTTTTTAACCCCCCGAACATAAAAAGAGGAGGTGTTATAAGTTTGACCGCTATGTGTGCGTGTCTGTCTGTTTGTCTGTGGCATCGTCTGTGCGGTTTTTGGTTTTTTTAAAGGAAATTTAATGGAGAGTGTTCTTAGTTATGTTTCAAATTTAGGGTTCCGTAGCCGAAATATATGTCGGGGTTTATTAAATTTTGTAAATTTTATTTGTATTATTTACCCATGCCATGGAAAAATAAGTTTCCATCATAAATAATACCATTAGTAAAACATAGTGGCCATTTCGAGGTCATGGTTATTTTCAGCCCTTGTTTTCGCTCATTTTGGTCTAACAAGATCATATCTACTATTGGAATAAAATATTGAAACGAATATATTTCCATCCAAAATCGTGTTCTTATTTTTCTTCATTTGGGGCCGTTCATAAACAACATCATGCTTAATTTCGCCATATTTGATCTCTCCCCCACTTCTCACTATTAACGACTTACCTAAATATTACACCACAAAATTTACAAACCCCCTCCCCCGCCCTATAAATAGTTCATTTCGGCTAATGGTACCTTCGCAATTATTGATATTTTAAACAATTTATTATTTATTTTACAAGCCAATAAATAATTTACGCAACTAATGCGACTTGTTTTGCAAATCGTTGTTTTTATTAGCAATTTATTATCATTTTATATATATTTTTCTTATAGTGGCGGAAAAATTCATACCCGGTCATTTTATCCCAGAGTTACACATAGTTCCAACTCGCTCACGTTGAACACGAATGGGTATTTAATATTGCATTTAAATAATTTGTAATACATCCAAATTTTTCATCTAAAAGCCCCTGCAACTGATTTTATTTCGATTATCTAATGCGCAGTAAGTTTTTGTTTTATTTTCAATAATTTTTGTTTACCAATATTACGCAAACAAATAACGAATACCTATATATTTATTGATTTAATAACTTTATTTTTACGTATTAAAAAAGTTTTAATTAAAAAAATTAAAATAATATTGTCACATAGAAAATTGTAGGTAGATTTTAAAAAGCATATTCCAAACTTTGTTGTATAAAATGTTGTACACTCACCTACCCACCCATCAAACAACCATCCATTATCAGGTATCGTGGTGGCCTCCTCTCATTCCATTAATACTTACAAATTTAATCAATATTTATACCCATTTTTAAGGTGAAAATCGTTAGTAATTACCTGAAAAATAAATAGAAAAAAAAATTTAATAGAAATATTTTTTAGTATTAAAAATAAATAAATGTTTTTTGTATAATTAAAACTTCAAGTATTATTATTTTTTTATTATTTGGTAATGAATTTCGTAACAAGCTTAATAATTTGGGAATATTTTTCAACAGTTTTTTTGAATACTAATTGTATAGTACGAAAAGTGCCATTTAAATATTGAAATCAATCAGGTTTTAATCTGGGTAAAATAGTACAGTTCAATGGCGACCGGTTAAAATAATTCCACTTATTATCTCAGTTAATAATAACCAGACATGAATCGATACGATATAGCATAGCATGAGAGTTATTTAGAAATAAGTGAGTTTTCATTTTTCAGTTTTAAATTTTATGCGGGATTGGTTATTGGTACCAAAAGGTGGTCAATAATTTGTAATAACAGAATATTTGTGTAAGAATCCCTAATATTATAAATGTGAAAGTAAAGATGTTTGTGTGCTTGTTTGTTACACTTCCACGAAAAAACTGATGAATGGAATTGACTGAAATTGTACAATAATATAGCTCATACATCAGAGTAAGACATGAGCTTTAATTTATAAAGATATATTTAAAAAAAATTTAGTCTATGACATTTCACTTTGCCATTTATGATCATTTTGAATCATAAATTAAACATTTCTGTAAAAATTGAAAACAATCATGGCCACCTGTTCTGATAAACCCAGTGAGTCAAGACTATATCAAATTTTAAAAAATTGAAATCGGTGCATATATTTTACCCGTGCAAAACAATTACTACCCTTATTTCGAGTGTTATGGAAGGGTAATAGGGGAGAGCAAGAGAGATGAAGTCTATAACGCAGTGATTTTTAAATTTAAGCCCAGCGGTGAGGACGGGTATTCACATAAAATGATTTTCCGCATTCAAGCTGGCTAATGCCAACCTTCAAATTACAAGGTACACTTTTAACAAATGACATCCAGATGGTAGCGTTTAGGTTATGAAATGGGAATAAATTAGTGTCGAAATGTTTAGTTTAAACAAATTTCATAATAACTTTGATGCAAGTTTTCTTTTAGCTGACGATCGTAAGATTAAGTGGAACTTCACATTCTCTTTTCAAGATCTATGATAAATCACAATTAAACGTATGATTCATTACAGATCTAGATGTGTACATTTACTGTGTGTAAGCAGTCAGTTTTATTTAATATAGCAGTAGGTAATTCAGTAGTATACGTAGATATATGCACTCTGTAACATAAATCATAACCTGTAGCAATCAACCATTCAACCAGTTAACAAATTACTATGCAGAAATAACAAGCCATTACATTCCATACTCATACAGGTATGAATTTATGCATGTGTACTAAACGTACAAAAATTGCTGGTATATGAAAAAAAAAAAGAAAAAAAAGCGAAGTAGTAATCTGCCAAACTATTATCTGCCAAATCTTATTATAATTGACCTTTTTTTACTCGAAAAAGGTATAGAAAGTTCGACAAGGCAGGTCATACTTTTTATACTCTGTATATAAGAAATATATCAAGGTATATTGTCTTTAGTCCCAAGTTTGTAACTCTTAAAAATATTGATGCTACGAACATAGTTCATGTCAAGAGTCAAGAGTACATGTCCGGTTGTCTATCTGTCCATCAGTTACACAGTTTTCATACAAAATTTTATCCCCTATTTCACAACCTCGAGATAGAATTTCGGAAAATCCTTTCGTATGGGATGCGTACGTCAGACAAAGAACGCATTCCCCAAGTTTCAGATCTCTACGATCAGCGGTTTAGGCTGTCATAAAATGTAAATGTAAATCATGTCTAAAGCATTTTACATGTGTAGATTGAAAGCTTTGAAAAGACTTTTTCCTATGTCATTGATTGCAAAACGTATGAATTCCTAAGACTTTGGAATTGGAAATAACATAAAAATAGTTCATTAGTACGAGAAAAAAACAATATCTAATTCAAAAAACGTTGGAACTAACCGACCTACATAAATCAGTTTTTCACTTTTATTGAATACTTTTGGAAGAAGTTAATTAGATCGATCCCGGTAAATGGAGAATTTCAAATAATGTTGGGGTACTTTTTAGCCTATAGTGCGAGAAGTAAAAGATTAAAACAATGAACTACCAAATTTCTATAAAAATTTTCACATTTATTTAAAAATATTAACTTTACGAAATGATTAAGACTCCATTAAAAATATACAACATCTGTTTAAGAAGTAAGCTTAAATAAGTATAACTTTTTCTCAAGTAGGTACGTAATTTCGCCCACGGCATAATTCCGATTGTAATTATTTAATAATCAAAGTAGCTGAGGTACAAGAATATTAAACTAAGAAAAGAACATTTCCTTATTTCATCTTTTAATATCGAATTTAAAAGATGCATAAGTGTTTTGAAACACCCATTTATGTAGATTTCTATATATGTATAATATAAGGGCATATATAATACATGCACCATTGATACCACGATGTATGGTATATAATTGCGATACGTTGACGAGGAAGAGGTGATTGTGGGTTCACGTTCGTTAGAAATTTTAATTGGGGTGTATTGATTGAAAATATTGTATATATTATTGCTACTCACTTTACTATACTCTTTCAAGTTTACATATCCTCGGCATTTCCTTTTTTTTTTAATCAATCCAACAACGTTCTGTATGTATGTACGTATATTTATACACGGTGAGTCATTTTAAGCTATCCACTTAAATATCTTCCCAGGAAAGCTTTAAATAAAAAAAGTCTCTACAAAAGTTGCATGGCTTGGAGGGGACCATCAATCGATTTAAAACTTAAAAAACAGTTTTAATGGTTTTTTTTTTGTGTTTTGTGGTTTCAAATTAGTTTCAAATTGGTGTGGTTTCTAATTGGTGAACAAGTTCTAATTGGTGAAATATTTCCTATATATAAAACAAATGTGAAAGATAGGATGTTTGTTTGTTTGTTACGCTTTCACGCAAAAACTAGCGAATGGATTTTAATGAAACTATACAGCAATATAGCTCATACATCAGAAGTAACACATGAGCTATAATTTATAAAGATATCTATGATAATCATTTTAAACGATAAAGTAAAAATTTCTGTAAAAATTTATAATAGTAAATGTCAAACAATTCATGGCCTTCTTTTCTGATATACTTAATGAATTATGACTATTTCACACTTAAAAAAATTGAAAATTGTGCAAATATTTTCGCTGTGTAAAGCGATTCCTTCGAGTGTTATGGAAGGGGAGTAAGTGAGATCAAGAAAGGTGGAGGTGGAAAGGTATATGTGATAGCTCCATGGATTCGGAATGATATGTAGAAAAAATTACGAGCTATGACACGCATTTTTAAGACCATTATTTCCATATTTCACCAATTTGAACTTGTTGACTAGACTAACTGAAATAATCCTGAAATAATCTTTAAATATCAAAAAAGGCAAGCATTTATCTAAACCTAATGCTTTCAGAAACAGCTGTTTCTGTTTATAAATTTCAATTTGCCTTTGAAATGGCTTTAAAGGTCAAGTTCAAGATCAAATCAAAGTTTATTATTAGATGGCCCTCTTCAGGATCGAGAGGCATTCTTGTCGAGTTACTAGGTGGATAGATTAAAATGGTCCACCGTGTACATCTGCCTATATGGATGAATTTAAAGCGGATGGATATGTGAAGTGTATTTAAGTACCAATATTACTACCTATACTTTTGTTTAATATCATGTGTTCCGATTGGCAAAATGTTTTTACATGATGATTAGGTAAAATTTTTAATAGATGTATTATTCGGAACATGTTGCAGAATAAAGGTAGTTAAGAGGCATTCAATTGTTTCTTTTGTTTTATCTGTTCTAAAACGTTACATGTAAAGGATTCATATATTTTAAGGGGAAAAGTATACTTTTATAAAAAGTTATCGGTTTTACAACATTGTTATTATCAGAAATATTTTATTAAAGGAATATTTACGAATTTGAAATATCTAGACGAAGATATTAAAAGTTGTATCTTAAGGACTACAAGTCTGGCATCACTTTTACCTATCCGTTTCTTCGAACTTTTTATCAAACCATTAACATCCTTTATCTAGAGATTTAAATGTATATAGAGTCCTTAAGTGTTAAAATATGATTGATTTCAATAGAATTCAAAAACTTCTCTGAGATATTAGTTTTTATAACTACAATCATTACATGAACTGAAGCCGATTGATCAGGTAGACTATGCTTATGAAATAGCCATTATTATACCATGTATATATGAAATATACATAGTATTATAAGTTTAGTCCCAAGTTTGTAACGCCTAAAAATATTGATGCTACAAAAAAAAAATTGGTATAGGTGTTCATAAAATCACCTAATTAATCCATTTCCGGTTGTCCGTCCGTCCGTCCGTCCGTCCGGCTGTCCGGCCGTCCGTCTGTGGTCACGATTACTCAAAAACGAAAAGAGATATCAAGCTGAAATTTTTACAGCGTGCTTAGGACGTAAAAAGTGAGGTCAAGTTCGTAAATGAGCAACATGGGTCAATTGGGTCATGGGTCCGTAGTACCCATCTTGTAAACCGTTAGAGATAGAATAAAAGTTTAAATGTAAAAAATGTTCCTTACAAAAAAATAAATAACTTTTGTTTGAAACATTTTTTTGTAAACATCACTGTTTACCCACGAGGGCGTTAATTAGGTACAAATTTTATAGTATGTAATTAATATAGGAATATCAAAGTGAATATCTTTTGTTATTTACATGACGTCAAAAAAAACAAACGACTGCGCATCAACACTTGCGCATTATATGAGAATGTCAGTTAAATATGTCAGATATGTATGTATGTGAAATGTGACAGAGTTATCAACACTGCCTATACATGGTATTTCAACAATTAACTCAGTCAATTGTTTGTTTTCACTTGTTTTATAAGTTGATTTTCTGAACATAGCAAGTTTATTTTGCAAAATTTAAAAAGCTCGACTAATATTTCGAGTCTGGAATCCTAATTTCACACTAGAAGCATAGCTACCATTCCTTTTTTTTCGTTCAGGGGTTAAAAACTTCACTTATGGGAGAATGGTGGTACAAACGATGATATTTTTAAGTGAACACAGAATAAATTTATCCTGCCTATCGATAGTGTTAAGCCAAAATTGAATGTGCACCATTATCACTATAAACATGTATAGAGTATTGGGTAAACCCGGGAAATAATTGTGGCATTTGGAATTGCGTGCTGGCAAACTATAAATACGATGAAACAGCATTACGGGACCTTTATATTCGACATTAACAACGCCATTGGAAGTATTTTTTAGCTAAGCTCTGCTTCAGACAGGATGGGTTTATATTCACATGCGCAACAACTTTTAATAGTCGATCTGGAGTAAAATATTATAAAACTTTTAATACAAAATTTAAACGTTTAAAAATTTAAACACAATAACACATACCAACTTAGGGCAGGGCCAAGGTTCTTAAAACAATATATATGCGAATACTGAAAACGATACAAAGAAACCTAAATATAATATCTTATATACTGGTACAAAAATGATTTCCTTCCGAGCAATCAGTTCAATAATAGCAATTTTTCATAACTTTCTATCCAACAACAAACTGTGTCTGATTAAAATTTGATAACTAATTATATATTAAATTTAAAGTAAAGTATATATTTCTTTATTATTTAAGTGAATCAATATCCGGAGAAATGCACCCTTGAAAGCATACCAAATATTTCTAAAGTTAATTGAAATTTGACGTTAGAATTGTTATCAAGATCAAGACGACTTACTCAAATAAATACAAATATAATATGCTACACCAACATAAAAACCCGTTGAAGTTCCCTTTTTTGTTATGAAACATAAAATTTCCATATAGTCACGCATTCATAACTGAGAATTCCCATATAATACATACTATACGATTTGCGCCTAATTTGCGCCCTCACGGTAAACAGTGATGTTTACGATAAAATGTTTCAAACAAAAGTTGTTTTTTTTCTTTAAGGAACATTTTTTATATTTCATCTTTGTTCTATTTCTAACGGTTTACAAGACCCAATTGACCTATGTTGCTCCTTTACGAACTCGGCCTCACTTTTTACGTTCTGAATGCGCAGTAAAAAATTTAGTTTGATATTTGAGTTATTGTGTTGACAGACGGACGGACGGACGGCGAAGAACCGAAAGTGGACCAATTAGGTGATTTTGTGAACACTTATACCAAAATTTCGTTCGTAACATCAATTAGAATCAGCATCAAACAGATTCGTAGCATCATTTAGAATGACCGCTTCTATATCAAAATATTGATTGTGTGGCAACATTGAGTATAGATACATAAAATTCAAAATTTTCTTATTAAAAGTTATATTCAGTTTTCAATTTCGAAACATTTTCGACCAAATAATACGAAGACATCGGATATTGAAGAAATATATTTATCGTAGGATAGCATGTTATAGAATCATTTGTGGATATAAATTTGTTGTATAATACTATATTTTGTAATTTTTCGGCATTAAAATTATTATATTTGTTTTAATTAAAAAAAAATAAATAACATTTTCTAAAAATATTATTTTATTTTAGAATCGTTCACATAGATTTTATTTATAACATGCTTAGTGATGAGTGGTGATTAAAACAATGTGACCCAACCTGCATAGTCTGGTATATTTATTGGAGGAATAATATTTATTTTTCTTTATTGGAACGACAGATTTTCCAAGGGAATGAATTTTATTCAACTTATATTATAACTTTTATATAGGAAAAATATATTTTATACTCTAAATTCTACTTTTTTAATAAATAGTTGGCTTCCAATACATATGAACGAAAAAAAAAAGGAGTGTTAGCTATGCTTCAAGTGCTAGCTATGCTTCTAGTGTGAAATTAGGATTCCAGACTCGAAACATTTGTCGAGGTTTTTAAATTTTGTAAAATAAACTTGCAATATTCAGAAAATCAACTTATAAAATAATGGCTATGTCATAAGCATAGTCTACCAGATCGATCGGCTTCAGTTAAATTAAATATTAAAACCAATAATTTAGAGAAGTTTTTGAATTCTATCGAAATCAATCATATTTTAACACTTAAGGACACTGTACATTTAAATCTCTAGATAAAGGACGTTAATGGTTTGATAAAAAGTCCGATGCAGCGGATATGTAAAAGTGATGCCAGACTTGTAGTTCTTAAGATACAACTTTTAATATCTTCGTCTAGATATTTCAAATTCATAAATATTGCTTTAATAAAATATTTCTGATAATAACGTTGTTGTAAAACCGATAACTTTTTATAAAAGTATACTTTTCCCCTTAAAATATATGAATCCTTTACATGTAACATATTAGAACAGATAAAACAAAAGAAACAATTGAATGCCTCTTAACTAAAGTTCTAAGAGCATGATTTAATGTTGCCGTCAGATGTCGTTTTCATCGCGCTCTCTACAAATACTGACTTATAGAGCTAAAGATTTATATTTTTTAAATAAAGCAATGCTATTATGAAGTTTCAGAATGGCTTAACAACAAACTCTAGTTCGGTATAGAATCGGATACAGCAAAGTTCATATATATTAATAAATGCACAAGGTATATAAAATACATATTCAGTATTGAATAATATAGTACAACAAGTTAACCAAACTAAACCACCTAAAGTGAAACAGTATTACCATTATTAAACAGTATTATTATTACAAAAAGTATCTGATATTATAAAAAGTTAAGTGATATTGATTGATAAAAACCATGATTCATTTAAATATGAAATTTATTACCTGCTATATATATGTACAGGATGTTTCATTTAAATTGAGGCAATATACAATAGTACGCCATATTGATTTGACCATTGAGAAAATCATGGAGGTTATAAAGAAAGAGAACGATCGCTATGCGCTAAAGTATTAGCGAATCTGTCCCTGAAAATTTGTAGAATTTATAGTTCATTTTTCAGCCACCAGCCCCGCTGTCGTCGGTAAGTAGTATCTGCGAAGTTAGCTGTTTATGAGTACAAGTAGATGAAGTTAGTACCATTCAAATTTATAAAGCAGTATAGATAAATTTATAAAGTAGAATAGATAATTTATAATTTATTCATTAGTAAATAATAATAATAATTAATAATAATTTCATTATTTGCTTTTTTTTCCTTTGAATGATATTATATACACGTATATTTAACGTTGATAGATCATTTGAAACTAGCGCACAACAGCCCGCTTTTAATGAGACAACTTAGCGATCCCAGTGCCTCACTTATTTTGTCCATATTTTGGGGACAATATTTTCTATAGCGATCGTTCTCCTTCTTGAGATTGATCAGGCTAGATCATTTTATGATCCTGATCCTCTCTTCTTTCGAAATCTTTTGTTTAGTTCAGTTTTTATTAAAATCTTATGTTTTTAATTATAATGATGTAAATTTTATAATTAAACGTCATTGGACAGTTAGCAAAGGTATACTTAACGTCAAAAACTAATTACGAGACACCTGGTATATTTATATAAGTATAGTATTTTATTGTCATAAAAAATATTTCTATATAATTTTCCATTAATTTACATTCATATTATTATTACTGACTCTACTACTACAAGGGGAAGCAGAGTATGAGAGTAGGGGGTGTAAAAAAAAAAAACCGTGTTTGAATAATTTTATATGTTTTATAATAATATTATATTATGCGTCTAAAATATTGATTAGATTAAATATTATCGATAAAATAATAACCAAGACAATAGATTGTAATCTTTTTTAATAGAAATAATAAATTGAAATACGTTCATTCATACCGATGAAATTATCATTGTTATTAAATTTGTGTTAATGATCTCATTAAGGGTATTCGACCATTATTATTTTTCGAAATAGTATTAAAATTTTTATATTCCTAGAGAGTGAATAACATATATCATCAAGCTCGTCTAATTTGTTAGATTGATTTGAAGTGGATATACAGGGTGTTCCGTGACTCAATGAACAAAGCTTAAGGGCGTATTCCTTCGACAATTTTCACTCTAAATTATATAATTTAGTCCAAAACCCAATAGTTAAGGAGTGATATGTGTCCCATTTAATTTAAGCAGTAAAGTAAAAACATTATTGGGTTAGTAGTTTAATGTTTAATTAACTAACAAGTAAAATTTACCAAATTTAAAAAACTCCCGAGAAATTTTTCGTGTACGGAACCCTAAACTCGCACTTGAAACATATCTAAATACACTCTCCATTAAATTACCTTTTTCCTTAGAGCCTTCGACAAACTGAACCGATTTTGAAGATCTTTATCCTATAAATCCTTTATCGCCTATTTTTCAGTTATTCCGGGTACGGAAGTCTAAACTCACACGAAACAGAGCTAAAAAAATCCATCCATTTAGGCGCTACGATGCCATAGACAGACAGACACATAGCGGTCAAACTTATAACACCCCTTTTTTTGGTTTGAGGGTTAAAAATGGTTCTATTGCACACAAATGTAATCAAAAATTTTGTTTCAACATATCATTGCTGCTTTGGATACAGCTGCTCCCATAACAGAAGACCCAGATGCTCTTTAGAGAGCAACGTCTTCAATTAACAGAAGAGCAACAACGTGTTGTAGGGCAGCAGGGGAAGCACGATCCTGGTGGCTTGCATTATTATTATTATATGTTTATACGACTTAAAGCAATAAATTAATGCTTATTTTCAAGATGAGTAAATATGCGACTACTTATTTACAAACGTTTTCCTGTTTTTGAAATTAGAACATTTTTTCAGTTCGAAACATACTTATGTTTTACACCATAAACGTAGTCAATTAGGAAGTAATTTAAAAGGAGGCATGTTTAACAACTAAATGTACAAAGTTGTTTTAATGTAAAAAAATTTAAGTATTCTCAGGTAATGAAATACCAGATATTAACTTACAAACAACGTACACAAATTAGTTGAGATTTGAAGGTAAACATGAAATATTTGGTACGTTAATAAACCTTTTGAACAAATGAATTTGCATACCTACCATGATACAGAGAGTCTCTTACAACATGAGTTATAAATGTGGTTGACTAGGGAGTCTTGGAGGTAACTTTTACCAGAGTTTCATCTCTTCAAATCGTGAATTCAATTATAATAATACTAGCCTTTCATCAAGTAAATTGATCGCATTTTTTATACCATGTATATGAAATATACCAAGGTATACTAAGTTTAGTCCCAAGTTTGTAACGCTTAAAAATATTGATACTATGAACAAAATTTTCGTACAGGTATTTATAAAATCATCTAATTAGTCCAATTCTGGTTGTCTGTCTGTCTGTCGGTCTGTCGTCCGTCGCCTGTCCGTCTGTCATTGCTCAAAAACGAAAAGAGATATCAAGCTGAAATTATATAGCGTGCTTAGGACGTAAAAAGTGAGGTCAAGTTCGTAAATGAGTAACATAGGTCAATTGGATCTTGGGTCCATAGGACCCATCTTATAAACCATATCTTCTCTAAGATGCCAAGGATAGAAAAACAGATACACAGTTGCATAGATACACAGACACGTTAAACTTGTAATATTCCTCTTTTTAATAGGGAGTTAATAAATATCATGTTCCGGAAATAGGTGGTTATTACTGCCGCGCAATTTAAATTGTACCACTTACTTACTTCTTTCGGAAATAATGGCTGCAATTTTCTTCAATTTTATCATTAGATATTTTTTAATCTTTCCTTCATTTCATTTTGAACAGATGAAATGTCATCTGTTAAAAGGTATTAGTGATACGAATTAAATGGTGTTCCCACATGACCAATGTTTTACCTAAAAAGCACAATTGTTAATGAATACGGTCGGCTTCTTGGATCACTCACAACTTATGACACTTTTGATTGCTAAAAAACAAGCTGTAATGAAACTTTATAGCATTATTTTTATACAATGTATATATATGAAATATATCAAAGTATACTAAGTTTAGTCCCAAGTTTATAACGTTTAAAAATATTGATGCTACAAAAAAAGTTTTCGTACAGGTGTTTATAAAATAAATTTACTTTCGTATATCCGTCTGTCTGTCTTCCAACGCGATAACTCAAAAACGAACAATTAACTCAATCAATTGTTTGTCTTCACTTGTTTATTTTATTTCTAAACAATCTAATATTAATTGGAATCGCTAGATAATTCCAAATCTTTTAATTTTGCTAAACAGATTTTTTTAAGATTAATGATTTAGTTGAAAAGTGATTATTTGGTGATTATTCTCATTCAGCACAGAAGTCGTATCTATTTCTTTGGTCCTAATTTAAATTAGATGATTTGAGAAACTCTCGGTTATTGAAAGTATATTTATCTTGTCCAAAATATATTTATAATGCGTTTCAATACTATATCGAACGATGAAATCTCTTTAGTGTCGTTATTTTACGAATTAGATCGTATGTATTCGTTTGTGTGTACGTATACATTCGATATGCACGTATATGTTAGAACTGAACAAATGTAATGTCACCAGGGTATCGTCCGTCACGCGGCATCGAACTTGAGACCACCATATATCCCAATCCTATTTTTGATCCATATAGATATCTATACATATATACTTACCTATATTATATGTATGTGCCTAGTAAAAAGCAATCTAATCATTCAGTTGCCAACTGAAACGACAAACCACTATGGAGTGCGAGAGATATAACCAACATGGCCAATATATTATATAGAATACCTCAGTTATAAATTTCATAGTCAAGTATAGGTCTACTCGTTGAAATAGCACCAATGCAAATACTTTTTGATTAATTCTCCCTTTTTGAGCGTACTTCGACAACAGGTTCGACAAACATTGCTCAAGGTTTGCAAATTCATACATCAATAATTTGTGTCTGTGTGTCAAAATATTTTATATTGTATTATTTTTGGAACAAAGTCCGTTAACGTGGCTTGCCATGGTAATCTTATGGGTAGAAATCGCCACGTAACAGTGTGAGATATGCCGTGTATGTGGATGTATGACATATCCATGGAAACCACAATATGTTCAACTATTTGACACTAACCAAATCCATAACCATTTTGTTAGCTGTCAAACGAACAACAACTTATAAACGTTAATTATTTAATAAACTATTATAACTAATTAGTTTATATCTTTATTTAAAGAAAAGTAAATTAATAAAATTGTATATAAGTATTTATTTAACGTTTACGTTTATTTTAGTGTAGGTCTCGTAAGTCACTTTGTTCCTAATGAGGGACCCACGATCACACTTTTTTATTTTCAAATTAGTTATCAAGATTTGATTTCAAGAAACTTCAAAATACCGAGGCAAAATATGGTTTTGAGTCAAAATATTCATTTATTTATTGCTCTTAAACAGTTACCGAAATTTATTTATTGCTCTTAAACAGTTAACATAGTGATATCTAAAAATAATTTCTTACCGTGCATACACGCTAATATTTCATCACAAAAAGTTGTGTAGTTGAACGTTCATGTACCGGTTAAAAGTTCAAAACTTTACAACGGAACCCAAAAACTGCCTAAAAAGTGTTCATACTATATAATATCGAAACGCCACAACGTCTGCTCCACACCTCTGTCCACATCATCATACGAAAAGGGCAATTTTTATTTTTGGATGTATTGCTCTTATTTTCCCCAATGTAAATGGTATATTTTACCCTAAAATGATTATCAAAATCAATCACCTGATATACACACAAATTTCACTTAAAATTCGTTCGAACACCATAAATTTACCCGTTTATATTGTTGAGAGCGTTGTAGTATTTTAGATAAATTTTAATGGTATTTATGAGAAAATTTATAATATATGTATAGCAAGCAAGCGTATGGTTCGTTATATAAAGTAGTATCATTTGATATTATACACATACATATTCGAAATGGGTCACTTCATTAAAATTTTATAAAAAATAACATTTTCAAACAAAATATTGGTAGTAATTTTGCTTACTACACAAATGTCTGCAGCAAACAATCATGAAATACATATATTCTTATAATGTCTAGTTAAAAGTAATTATTAAATAATGTGGACCTCGCACAAATTAGATATAATCTGTATTTCGGTAAAACTTTTTCAAATTTTGGCAAATGATAGTTCAAGTCATTCTTAAGAAAATTTCCCATGATCATAAGTCATTAAAGATCAGGATTTCATGTTATAGCTAAATGAAAGTTGGAAAATGTACTTATTTGTATAATATATGCCTATGTGTATATAGGCAAATATATAAACAGATATGTATAACTACATGCATACGTGTGTTTTTTAATGTAAGGGTGTTTTTTGAAGAACGAAAATTGGTTACGAACTACAAAGAAGAAGCAGTGTTAAATGTTCAGTGGATCAATAATATGAATTGTCAAGATCAATATTTTCAGCTACATATATAATACGTACATAATTTTTGACAATTAAATTTTTATTGAAAAAATATGTTTTAAATACGACTTGAATTTTTTACTTAAAATGGCAGGAAACAGAATTTGTACATTGAGTTTGTTGAAAAATAACCCAGAAAATTTTTTTTGCAATCTAGAAATTCCACCGGTTACGAAAAGTGGCTTTGTACTTTGATTATAGGCAAATCATGAAAGCTAAGATTCTAAATCGAATAGCTACATATACTATTCGTATAAACAACAACATAACGAATGAATCTAACTAAAAGTCAACAGCCACAGCGATATATTCTCAGTTGCTTCTACCAGTAAAAATGTACAGTACACAGTTGGGCGTAAGTGGATATACAGTTACAATAAAATTGATTTCAAAAACTAAACCCTCTACGAATAAAAATCACGCTCTAAAAAGTATGAACAAGAAAATATATTTATCTAAAATTGCTATGATCAGTACGGAAAAGAGGCCTCTCGTCTGTAAGGACGATGTTACTAAACATATAAATTTCAGACGATAATACGAGTATTTTCTTATTTCATGCTTTTTAAAGCGTCATTTTAATTCGTCGAGGTTTAAGTTTTTGAATTTTATATTAGCTGCCCGGCTCGCGTTGCTATAGCCATTCGCGTCACTTCCACTGCCCTAACTTGCCCCTTTTGTTCACAATTTCATAGGTTTTAATGTTTTTTTAACACACAAAATTCGATCATGTCATTTTCAACTGTACCTCAACAGCTTAACCGTTTTGTGAATTATCTGAATACAGTTCTATGAACTTTTCTCATGAAGAACTCAACAATTTTTTCTTATGGTATTTGCATAAATATTGTGACATCTTTGGTAGAACATAAACAGGTTATAAATCAACAGCTTAAAATAGAGAAAGTAATATTATTTATAAATGTATATCTACTTACTCGCCATTCTGTTATGCGAACGATACGGCAGGTATATTGGTATAATATAACACATACTACACTTTGACATAAAAAAAAATTCTTTTTAGTTTAGTCACGTTAATTATTTATTCATGTGGCCCATTTTCTACATTTCAATTTGTTTGTGAAA
This sequence comes from Chrysoperla carnea, assembly GCF_905475395.1. NCBI lineage: Eukaryota > Metazoa > Arthropoda > Insecta > Neuroptera > Chrysopidae > Chrysoperla > Chrysoperla carnea. The sequence goes on from NC_058338.1 coordinate 18,997,766, forward strand.
GTAATATTACCATTAGCTATTATAATATTAGTTGTAGGAGAAAATGGGGTACAGTGAAACAGCCGCAATATTCCAAGATAAATTTTGTAAACGAAGGACCCAGATTTATTATGAGGTTTATATGTATAATAGTCGTAATTATTCATTGAGTATATCAGAAAAGATGGCTGTGAAATATTTAAAAATATTGACTGTTTTTACAGAAATCTGTAATTTATGGTAATGTCAAATGACTACTTTTACAGAAATCTGTAATTTATGATAATGTCAGATGACTACTTTTACAGGAATCTGTAATTTCTGGTAATGTCAAATTAAATTAATTTTTTATTTTTTTTTATTAATATATCTTTACAAATTATATCTCATGTGTTATTCTGAAGTATGAGCTACATTGCTGTACAGTTTCATTAAAAACCATTCGCTAGTTTTAGCGTGGAAGCGTAATAAACAAACAAACAAACATGCTTACTTTCGCTTTTATAATATATAGAGATCATTCTCATTCCTTGAATAAAACATCAATTTGAAAAACAATTTATTCATTTTCATTTAACAAAACTAAAAATCCATCTACAGCTACACAATTAAAAACCTTGAATTGAAGTTGTACTAAAAATTAACTTTATAAAGAATAATAATATTATTTAATACGCGTATTATATGATAAGTGAAGAAAGTATATAAAGATGATACTATATAATGTTGAATATTATTTTGTATATTTAAAGATAAAGTATAAAATAGAGTAAGAGAATTTGTATGTACTTTAAACGTGGTCAATTAGCTCGTTAATTTCGACAGGCAATATAATGTCTAGTTATGTTAACACAAGTCTCTTCGGCTATAAAAATTAACATTTCGGGATGAGCAACTTAATATTAGCTTCTGTTTGGCTACTGACTGGGAGGTTGCGGGTTCAAATCCAAGCAGGGGCAGTGTGAACAATTACAATTAATGGGAGCGGTAGAATTGATCAGATTGTCGTCGCTTGAATAAAAACGAATTAACCGATTCCAACCCACACCATAACATGTAAATGTATATATACGGATATAGTTTTAATAAATAAATAGTAACAAATAATAGTGGGGATGGGCCTCTGTTATAGGTATATGTCAGAGAAACGGAGGTTAAATCCCATCATTATTATTATTATTAATTTAATATTAGCTTAAACAGAAACTAAAAAAGCTCGAATTACTTGATAACACAAGTTTTTGTATCACCTTCATTTTCTTGTGCACATACCCAATAAGTCGAATTTTTTCAATACAAAAATCTTGAATATACAAAAAGTTTAATTGTTTTATCATGGTCCAATCATGAAAAACAATCTATTTATAATGTGAATTCTTTACAATTTGGAATAAAAAAGCTATACACTTCGAAGCATTATAGCTAGTTACTTTAGAGTCCGATTTCAAGCTCGCACCTTAATCAATCGAAATCTTAGACTCGAAATCATTTGATCTATACGACTATCTTTTCGATATTTTATTCTTGAATAATTGCTTTTGAATTTGATACTTCAAATAAAAACTTACTCAAATCATCCTCATCTCACTAAATTAACACGTGACATGGAAATAAGTTACAGATAAGATTTTTAAAAAGCGAATAACCTCGACAAAAATTATAAAATATTCTATATAGACTGTAGATTATGAATTCGAGCTAAACTAGGAAACTTTAATCTTCTTTAGTATTTTAGGTTGTGTATTTTCACAGCAGTGGGAAAAAATTTTCTTTTGAACACCATTTTCTGTTATTTCGAAACTGAGAAGATTAATTTTACATTTTCTTCGTATGAAATAAAAAAAAACAATAAGTGTACCCAAATTTTAAGCTTATCACCGTTATCAAATTTTGCATTTTTAGATTTTTCCCAATGAAATTTGTGACAAGACCGTCATAATATAGCCACATACGTCACTAAACAGAAACTTTTCAAAAGTATAAATAGGATCGAAATTACTGTTGTGTCTAATGAATTGAACCGTTTCTAAAGAATAGAAAAAAGTTCAAAAAGATAGATTTTATGAATAATTTTATTCCCAAGGTAAAATTTCTTTAGTAAAATACATCTAGCCCTTAAAAAATTTGTTGGAATTCTAACTTCATGACCATACAAATCCGTGCATTTCAGTACCTAAATCCTCAAGAGAAAAAACTTAGTAGCATGATGAGGTGATCATCATAAATGGTAACCAACATTGTGGAATAAAATGTTTTTTTAGTAACTTATACCACCATATTCTTTATCATCTATTTGTCATTCTGTTCACAAATGGACGAATATTTTAATAGCACACAGTACACAGTAAGTTATATGTAGTAGGTAAGAATAATACCATGGTGTAGAAAAATAGGAAAGACATTCCGTATATTGTTTTTGACATAATAGGGAATATTCCTGTATTTTTTTTAATAATTTTAATTCATTGTTTACACCGTTATAGCAAAGTAAAAAATATAAATACTGCTTAAAAATGCTGTAATTAAGTGTAAAAAAATATTTAAAATACATTATATTTTGAGATATTTAAACGTATTTTTTTGGCGCTCTTTGTTGATGACGTATAAGTACGTGATCTGTCAATTGGTGACAGTTCAATGTATAGTTTACACTTTAAAAAAATGAATTTACAACACAGAATACACACTCGTTATTTTTAAGTTTTCTAATAAAAAGCCGTAGAATAGTATGATTCAAAATACATGTCACACATACATAACTGATATTCCCATATAATACATACTATATAATTTACGCCTAATTTGTGCCCTAACGAGTAAACGGGTAAAGTGATATTTACGAAAAAATTACGAGGACCATTTTTTACATTTCAACTTTTGTTCTATCTCTAACGGTTTACAAGATGAGTCCTACGGACCCAAGACCAAATTGACCTATGTTGCTCATTTACGAACTCGATATCTTGAATTTCAGCTTTATATCTTATTTCGTTTTTGAGTTATCGTGTTCACAGGCGGACGGACGAGCGGACAGACAACCCGAAATGGACTAATTAGGTGATTTTATGAACACCTATACCAAAATTTTGTGCGTAGCATCAATATTTTTAAGCGTTACAAGCTTGGGACTAAGCTTAGTATACCTTGCATATTACATATATATGCACGGTATAGTAAAAGTTAGTTTCCAACCTTCTCTGTAATAGTTAGCAAACAATTTTACCATTTTCTTGGATTCCAACCAAACGAAGTACTACTTTTTATCTTTATATCATGGATAACATAAAAATATGAATTTAACACAGAACTGTACCTTACAGTGTAAACTGTAACTGTAACTGTAACTGTATAAATATAAATGCGGTTTGGTTCTTCAGTTTTCTTTATTTTGAAATGATTTCCACACCGTTGGTTTCACAGTTTGAGATAATTATAGGAAATTAAACTTTGTTACTTAAAAAGTATTTTCTTTAACTCTCTCATATTTTATTCAACACCATACTGTAATATAAATATGTCGTATAATATTACGTCCATATGAATGAATGTTGAAAATATATACATAATATATATATATATATATATATATATATATATATATATATATATATATTTATTTATTATTATTATTTTATTTATTCAATTTCTGATAAGAATGTTCTGGTTTTCATCTTGAAAATCAAAATTATAAATTTTATAATATTTTTATGTTTCCAATAATTAACCCGTAAAGTCTTCAGTGTAATACGTTTTACAAAAAAACGCCTTTAACACTATTAAAACAAGTGAAAGCAAACAATTAACTGAGTTTATTGTTGAAATACCATGTATAGACTGTGTTGATTACTCTATCACATTACACATACATACATTCCACACATACATAACTGATATTCCCTTATAATACATACTATATAATTTGCGCCCTGACGGGTAAACAGTGATGTTTACGAAAAAATGTTTCAAACACAAGTTTCCTATTTTTTTATAAGGAACATTTATTACATTTAAACTTTTGTTATATCTCTAACGGTTTATAAGATCGGTCCCAATAGAGGGACAGACGACAGACAGACAGACAACCGAAAACGGACTAATTAGGTGATTTTATGAGCACGTATACCAAAATTTGTTCATAGTATCAATATTTAAAAGCGTTACAAACTTGAGACTAAACTAAGTATACCTTGGTATATTTAATATACATAGTATAAAAATTTAAAAATCAATCGTCATGGCTCTTTTAGCGAATTGCCGAAGGAAATGGAGTTATTGTAAAGTACTCTTGTGATTTTTTCTCTAGGCGGTCAGTTTTCGAAATAAAAAAAATTCCAAATTAAATATTCGATTTTAAGAAAAATGTGTTATTTTTTCAATCTTTGAGAGAATTCGCTTAGCTAACGCAGTTCCTGCGCTACGAATTTTTCTTTTTAATTTTTTGTGCCAACTACTTGGTTGGTAGTTCAGAAATTTCATCTTTTTGAAATCGTTTTAAATCGAAAACTATTCTTTATATATACTGATTTGATTTCCGAAGGTTATATCTACCATCAGTTATTTTTATTTTATTTCTTTCATTTCATTTTCTGTATTTATTTTATGTAATATTTTATTTATTTGCAAACAATTTTTATATATTTATGATTTAACTTGTTTCATTAGAACAAGATTTATACTTGTTCAATACTATTAAACCTTTTGGAAGCTTCAAAAACATGCTAAAATATTAAACCATCAAAAGAGTGCATTGGACTGAAAAAAATTTAGCGGATACTTTGAAACAATTTTTCTAGCTTTATATTCTGAAACCGAATTTTCATTTTCTGCACAAATGATTCACTTTGCATACATATTTTATTCCTACGAAAATTCTACATAAAGTATGTCAGCAATATCTTTCTCTGAAATGAATAGAGAAGTTGAAATCTCAGAATACGAAAGAAGCACTTATACACATTAAAAGTAGTAAAAAAATTTTGTAATAAAATTCCTGTAATAAAATTTTCTTTTAGTTTTATTGACCAATTTTTGTCTTATGTATAAAGTTTGAAGTCTGTATTCTATTCTCAAGACTGTAATTTTGATTCTGGTTGAAAATTTTTTCCTATTCTCAAATAGGAATATATAAAACAAAACGAAACAGTACGTTTGGAATAAATGAAATTTCGAATATTCCTATTCAAAAAATCAAAAGATCAAAGTATGTTATACTGGTGTTCTCTGAAAAGATTTAAATTTCTCTTCTTATTGATTTTACAGCCTCTGATTCTATTTCTAACATTTTGGATATTTCAGGACGATGAGAATTACATACTCTCAAATATTTATTAAGACATATAGGAATATTGCAAATTCTGTTGTCAGTCTAACAGGATTTCTAAGATATTAAATAAAATTCGAACTGTGGATAAATTAGCACTTTATAAGATAACAAAGATAACTCTGATTTGTGACCGAACAGCCCGTAATGTCTTTAAAATTTCAAATTTAATTGTTTTCTCTTAGACTAGATGTGTTTGCGCCAAGTTAGGCTTCTATCTAAGTCAATTCCCAATTGTGAGAGTGAGTGCCCTAATTGATATTGTATAACCATTGTGCCCAATTTTGAAATAAAGGTATTTGGTTAAGTATAATCAATCACTTTTATTATTTTGTTCTATTTAATCGGAGTAAAACTCAGCCTTAGTTAAAAACGAAAATAAGGGATGGTTTATACCACATACTTTCTAAATTCTTAAACTGAACTTTGTAAATACTAATTCTAAACAATTTCAAACTATAATTCTCAAAGCCAAATGGAGCTGAAGCTGAAGTTTATATAAAAAAATGAAACATATGGAATCATTTTAAATTGAAAAGTTTAGTCAAGTAATTGAGGTTTTCATTAAGGTATAATATAACACATCTAACAAGTTCCTCCATTCTGTTTCTGTTTGAGAAACAATATTAACTGTTTCAGTTCTAACAATAATATTCTCAGTATCAAACAATATATGATGTTGCGGTATTTTAATGCCTATATATTTGATACTTTGTGAATGAGGTTCACCACAAAACACAAGAGACAAATTTTTGATCTCTTAGTACAAAATATTCTTGAAATGTCATAAATATTTACCATCTCTTGTAACTACTTGAAAATTTTAATGCCCTTCGGCTATTATCTTATTTACAAATATAAAAATTTCATTTCAAGTTTCAGTAATAGAAAATATTATCTATGTATTATATTTTAAGGAAAATTTGTCCAAATATAAAAGGAAATGATACTATTATGTGCTAGCTATCTAGATTTTCCCGTAAATATTTTAAAATGAAGACTTTTAGGTTTCCAATATCTACAATGAATTATGGTTAACTATACTTTGTTATTTGCCCGACAATCTCATGTTTTCATATATAGTGTGCTCCGAATAATATGCAAACTTTGAAAGCATATTCCTACGTATCTCTGAATAATTTTCAGCAGGGAAACTCATTTTTCGTAGGAAAATTTCGGTGTAATCTAACTAATTTTTATAGTATTCCTTGTTTAGGTGGGTATATTACTCTCTAAGAATCTCGAGCTCTGGGAAAACAAACCTTGATCTGAACCACTGCATTCCCCTCAATCACTCCACATTCAAGCCAAATTTTCCCGTAAAGAGGAATTTGAATATTAAACGGGTTTTTTTTTGCACTCTATAAAACACACATAGTGTTTCTTAACATTTACTTGTTTGGCTTGTTATCATATTCAAATGTGGGTAAAAAAATGTACCTCAATAAGAACCTCAAAAGACTTCTGTATAAAGATTTGAGACAACGTTATAGCACAAGAAACTTTCTTGAATAATGGCACATCAATTTAAAGCCTGTGGATGAAAATTATGCGTGTCCAAGTTTCTTCCAATTCGTGTCCATTGCCATTGATTATCTAAGATGAACATTCTTCTAATAATTGCACATTTCTGATTTAACGAAAAAGAGTAAATAGTAAGTGTAAGTACCTATTAGTACACAGGAGGAATTCACGAATGCGAATAATTGTTCCAATTCGATTATGAAGAGGCCTCTAAGCTTAGATGGTTCTCTTAGTGTGGAATTAACTATTACTGTTACTGACAAAGTAAGGATGGCAGTAAATTGAATTTCTATCCTGGTTTTTTCACCAGTTTACGTATAACAACCTGTGTATACAGAGGTAAAGCATACATTAGCATGAATAGGTGCGTGTAGTACTAACCTACATTTTTTTTCACGAATGATAATATTATGATAGGAAAATCTTTGTTTACTGATGTTGTTTTTTCATGTAAAATATATTGTTCACTGTGCCTTCACATATAATCCTGCATACTAATTTTAATAAAAATTCTTTTTTTAGAAACGTACAAAAAATTCAGAGTTTTTATTTTATTTTTGGGTTGTATTTATTTTTATGTTATTTTGGAAATTGTGAAAATTATTTTTAATAATTTAGGTTATCTAGTACTTATATTTGCGAAATGTTGCAAATCTTTTATGATGATTTATCTATATATTTCCTATGATTTATAATAGAATAAAAAAAATATATATTACTAGGGAAGTTAGTTTTCTGTTTACTAAAGATGTGCCAGAAAAACTAAATTCAATTGACCAACTTTGCCAAGCAAAGAAAATTGTAAACTAATTAGTAAAAAAGCACGAGAAGTTGAAATTCTTTATATGTTCGCGACGCCAAGAACTCTTTTACCATTTTATTTCATGGGAGCCTATATTTATTTTATTTATAATTATTATTCATTTTGTAAAATTATAAAAAAAGAGAAAAATATGAACATGTTTTTCAGAGGTATTGACGCAACTCGCATATTGATAGCACAAAAAAAAAAAAACACTTGTGAATCAACCTTTAATCTTGAACATGCACATAATATAATTAGCCAAAAAAGTCAACATTACTGTGTCAGTATATATTCTAAAACTGCGTAAAATTTGCGATATTCCAGTTAAATAAATTTTATTCTCGAATAACCATTCATTTTTATTATAGTCGATGTTGCGGGTATTTAAAGAAATTAAAGAAAATTAACAGTTAACGTATAACAATCGATTTTTATATCGGAAATAATGAATAATTGCAGTCGGTATGAATACCGAATAATATATCGAAAGTAAAAAAATAATAAAAGCTTTTCATAATGTTATTGTTATGTTAATTGATGTTATTGTACCTATTATTATATTTTATATGATTAATATATTTTCATTTATTTTTCAAATTAATAATTTTCATTCTTTTTTTTTTTTAATAATATTATTCCATTGACAATATTAAAATAAAGCTCCAATCAAAAAATAATAATATTCTTTGAATATTTATGAGGCGTTATTAAGAAAAAAAAAACTTTTTACTGGAACAATATTACATTTCTTCTCAATATGATAAATTATACTTTTTTCAAGAATAGAGTTAAATATATGAAGTTGTTGACAATGTACCTTTTTCTTTTCATAAAATTGTTGACAAGGGAAACCGAACAAAACTTTTTAAACTGATTTTTCACGTTTAAATATGTATTATAATAAACTTAAAAGTTTGTCAGTTAAGGTATTTGATACTTACACATCTGAAGGACGGGCCAGATTCAATTTCAATTCGATTCAAAGAATAGTTTAAGTCCGGAATCGATTTAACTGTTTTTGATTTTTTTTATAATTTAAACCGTTTGATGAAAAAAAATTTCCATGATCCGTTTTGTGTGCCTTTTTGAGAATTGACAATGGTCTACCGTGTATGATAAAAGGAAAGTTATTGATAACAAGTAACGATTAAGTAACAAAACCTTTTATCAACTCTTTCGATAGATCTTGCATACTTCCTGGAATTTTTTCCTACGTATCCTATTATCATTCTTTATTTATCTCATAAACTTTTTTTCTAGCGTGTTTTTTCCTGTCCCCGCGGAATCTTTTTTATTCCTTTATCAATTTTCCAGAATTATCCCTTTATCTTCAACGTTATCGTGCAGCTACTAAAAATTACGAGGCTACTAAAATTGTACCTTGAAGCTACTGTTTCAAGGCACGGACAAAAAATAAACTCGAGGAATTAAAATGTACCGCTTAGGAAAGAAAACAGGTTAGAGAAATAATATTAAGATTCAATCTTGTTCATTATGTTCTCTAACCTTTTTTTAGACACAGGTACCACACTTTGGAATTCCGAACATGAAGAGCTAGTTTTTAACCGACTTCAAACAAAAAAGGAAGAGGGTATCAATTCGACTGTTTTTTTTTCTATGTTTGTTACCTCAGAACTTTCGACTGGGTGAACCGATTTTGATGATTCTTTATCTATTTAAAAGCTAGTGCTTCCCGTGTGGTCCCATTTCATCGAGTTCTGACAACGGCATCCATGAGAAAATCATAAAAGTCTTAAATTTGCAATCATTATGCACGACAAGAGGCCGATAACTCAATATCACTTCGATGATTCTTTTTTAGTGACAAATTAGTTAGTGTACTTCAGATTCACTAAAAATCACAAAATAAAAAAAACTTTTAACAACTTTTCCAAAATAAATTAAAATGCACTAAAAAGTAAAATAATAACGACAATATAATGTAGTTAAAATTATTGTTATTTTTGGAGTCGGTGTCAGCCAAGCTAATCTAGCAAACTAAGAGTTGTTTCCTTGGCTGACACCGACTCCAAAAATAACAATAATTTTAACTACATTATATTGTCGTTATTTTTTTACTTTTTATTGCATTTTAATTTATTTTGGAAAAGTTTTTCTTTTGAAGTCGGTTTTCTTTTTGTTAAAAGTTTTTTTATGATATATATTTACAATAGACAAGAAATGCCTAAATGGCCGAGCGGTCTAAGGGGTTAGTCTTTGACTAAGGAAACACGTAAATCAAAAAACTCGATTACCATAACATCAACATTCGAGCCATGATTCAATCTTCAAATTCCTATATTCCAAAACTTATCTTTCTTCAACTAAAAAATGTCCGACAATAATATTCCTCTACGACAAAGAGTTTCGATTAACCAGCTACAAATTACAGAACACAACAAATTTTTTCTTACAAAAATACTGAGCATTATTATAATTTCATTATCTATTCGATACCTTATAATATTTACCTAACAACAAAATCACTTATTCCTTATTAAACGAAACATCGAAAATAAGGAAAAGAAAAGGATTTCAATGTGTCCTGATTGTGCTACCTAGGAACTCGTTAAAACGACAAATTAAAAAATATGCAAGAATTGGTGGTTGATAATAAAAGAAATAATATAAAAGTGGATAAAAAGTATCAAAACCTCCCACGTTTAACACACCACATAAACATAAAATTTATAGAAAGGTAGATAGCGAGAGCGAGAGAAAGACAGAAATTAAAAGGGATAATAATAGGATTAAACCGTATATATATATATGTATTGTAAACATCTGGGAATATTAACGACACCGAATAATTTCCATTTAAATAAGTATAATATTTTTTAATGACGTTAAAATGATTCAAATAGAAAACATTTATAATTGAATTGTGTGTATAAATATGAATGGATGTAAAATATGGTTTGAGTTTACCATTCCAACAATAATGAGTTACCTATAGCTCAAACTACTGATTCAGTTTTACCTCTATGTCCTCCTAGTATAAACGTGCTGTTTTCCATATTGTTTTCAAAGGAATTTGGCATGGTTTAATAAGAATGTTTGGGAATACACACTTTTTGCAATATGTCACAAAGTAGCACATTAATGGCGGGTTAAGAGGATCCATCGCCTTGGAAATCCACTGAGTTTCATCAAATTCCAAAACAAATAATTTTTTTTTTGCGATTTTCTCGATTTTATCAAAGGGGTACGTACGTACGCGATAAAAAATTACAAAAAAATCGAGAATTTTTTTAATCTCCAATTTCGATAAAACTCAGTATATCAGGTAATTTTGACCCAAAAAGTACAAAAATCGGTTGCATTTCACGACTGGTCGAATAATTTTTGGGATACGAATTAAAATACGAACCGAGTAAGTACTTCGGTTAAGTCAAACATTGTTGGTGTACAGAAATTTACGCACGGAAGTCGTGTGGAATCCAAACCAGTTATTAAGGAAAAATGGATAATTATACGTTTTGTTTTTATTCTATTCATAATTCGATGAACAAATAATAACAATTATTATGATTACACAAACATTGTTGAAATATTGTGGATAAACGTATAACTAGAAATAAATTATAGATAAAAGGATCGAAGCTGAATTTTAAATGCACCGAAAATAATATCGGATGAATTGAAACTATGGCAAGCTTCTTTTATTAGTGGTATTATACACCTGGCAGTAATTTTTATTTAAAGTATCTGCTTTGTGCACCTACACTGGGAAAGAGATTTTTCGTGTTAAAAAACGAATTAATACAAACTACGTATTGATTTGAGAAAAAAAACGGTATTATCGTATGTTACCTACGCATACTTTCGAGAAGTTTACGTATAGTATGCCGTAATGTCAGTGCTTGAATTTTCAAATTACATATCTTGCCGAATTATTTTATGACTGTAGTATCCAAACAAATGAAGTAATTCTGAGTTCTTTTTCTAATAACATAAATGTTTTAAGATAAAATTTAATAGTTTTATCCACAATTTCAACTTTTTGTATTTATCATTCAAGGTAAGGTGAAGTTCCTTCAGCCACCTACGTTTTAAATGTATATGTTACGGAAAAAGTTAAGATTCGTGAATCTGGTTTACCATAAAATTTCGATGTTAGATACGTGTTTGTCAGGTATGAAAAAGACACTTCCAAAAAATATTTTTCCCCCGTCTTAAAAGTTAGTTAAGGTAGTACTATTGGTAATAGACTTTGCATTCAGAATTTAATGAAACTTGGCATTGTTGTCCATTATTAAATCATAATTAACAAGTTAAATTTTTAGGGACCTTCAGAGAACTGAAAAAAAGATATTTTAGCATGACATATAGATTAGACAAGGACACAAGTGAACTCACTGGCAGTCTTCTTTCTCATTCATCATATCGCAAGTTTTGGGCCCTGGCGTTTTCTAGTTGTATAAACTCTTTGGTATACTTTGAATTGTCATAATCGATGACGACATGATTCTTGGTACACAATTCACACAAGTATTTTAATGTCATAACTTTCTAAGCGAATATTTTTATTGCAAAACACTTTTAAATGTAAATATTTTATTATAAGAATCATTTTTTGGTCCCTACAATCGATTCGACGTGTTTTTGCTACAGAGAAAAATTACAAAAAAAACTCACCTAATTAGTTCATTTCCGGTTGTCTGTCTGTCTGTTATCTGTCGTCTGTCGTCTGTCGTCTGTCATCACGATAACTCAAAAACGAAAAGAGATATCTAGCTGATTTTCATAGCGTGCTGAAAGACGCTATGCGTGCTGAAAGACGTAAAAAGTGAGGTCAAGTTCCTAAAGGAGCAACATGGGGCAATGGGGTCTTGTTAACCGTTCGAGATAGAAAAAAAGTTTAAGCGTAAAAAATGTTCCTTGAAAAAAATAAACAATTTTTGTTTGAAACATTTTTTCGTAAACGTCACTGTTTACCCATAAGAGCGCAAATTGTATAGTATTATATGGGTATATCAGTTAGTTATATGTATATGTGTGACATGTATGTATGTGTAATGTGACAGTGTAATCAACACTGTCTATACATGGTATTTCAACAATTAACTCCGTCAGTTGTTTGTTTTCACTTGTTATATATTATTTTTCCTTACTTTAGATACAAAAATAGAATTTAACCTATAGAAAACTTGCTCTTGACAGTACCTTAAACATTTCAAACGTAATTTAAAATAAGTTAAACCTGGGATTTGTATTGTCTAGAAACTTTTCTTTATATATGATAATAATAATAATAATAATAAAAAAAATTTTTTTTTTTTTACTTTGCTAAAGCATACGGTACAAACATACTCTTAGAAAAAACATTACATATTTTATTTAAAAAAAATATAATCTCAAAAGAGATGCTGTAAGATTATTATTATATAAATGAAAGTAGAGGTATATACATGCATGTATGTATGTATGTATGCATGTATGTGGTATATACGTTTATCTACCTAAGAAGAAAATTCATTAAATATATTATATATACTTCTAGAACATACTACTCATTCATAAATGTGAATTATTATTTTAAAAATGAGAGACTTGAGAAAAATCCAAACGATTTTATAAAAATCTATATATGTTTCAGTTATTATAGGGGTAAGATACTTTTAAAAATTTATTTTCATGTTTTTTTTATTAGTTTAAAATATAACCATTGATTATTAAGCATTTCCGCATGACATTAAACTTGATTCTTTAAATAGTCGTTTTTTATTGAGAAAATACAACAATTCAATTAAATTTTTAAAATATAATTAAGTTTTCAGCTGCAAATTTCGTGATTTCGAGGGTCAAAGTGTATATAAAACACACTGTCCTCCCAGTTATTTTATTCCTCAGTTAGAGTTCTAAATGGCCGAGCGGTCTAAGGCGTTAGTCTGTTTGTCTATTTAGGCTTAGGTTGCTGGTCGAATCCAGGCAGCGGCAGTGTGAACAATTATAATCAATAGAGGTGCAGAATTGATCACATTGTCGTCGCTTGGATAAGAACGAAGTAACCGAATCCACCCACATTAAAATGTAATTGTAAATATGTATGGCGTTAAATAAATAAAGATTACCAAAATATAATGATGCGGGTGGCCTCTGTTATAGGCGAATATGTCAGAGAAACGGAGGTTAAACCCCATTATTATCATATTCCTCAGTTAGGCTAGGTTAGGTTAGGTTATATTGGCTGCCCATGAGTGACACACTTAAGCCATAGGATCCATTGTGGTACCATTTTGTATTTACCACCTTTCCGCTGATAATTTAATTTATCAGCTCTTCAATTATTTTCAGAGGCGGAGTTCACCTCCATTCATGCACATACCCTGCACAAGATCAACCCATCACTAAAAATAATTATATTAATATTTGTTGTGGCGACGGGAATCGAACCCACTACCGTATACCCTAAACGGAATTAGTTACGCTTTAACTAGGGTCGATTTCTACACCATGTTCCAACCTTTACACTATATTATTTTTCATGAAATTGCCTTAAAACCTATAAAAAAGAATTGATAAAAGTAAGATGGGTTACATACTATTAAACTTCCTGTCATTTGTGTCTTAGCAAAATCTATTTTTCTACTAACGCATATAAACCCTGCAAAAGGTAGGTATTAAGCATCACAGAACTTTGGCTCCATTATAGTAGCTATCTTCATGTTATATTTTTTCGAACGAACATCGAACGAGCTAAAAATAGAAAACAATGCGGTGATCAGCAAACTCATACTAATACCATGAAGTTGAAACGCTTTTTAAATAAATAATTGATCTAGACAGCTGGGTCAAGTTCATCACTATAGAATTCTAAACATTCTACATCTCATACCATTAGTTTCGATTATCACCTCATAAATTTTAAAACAAATGAAACAAAAGAACATTGTAGAAGTATAATTCAAACATCTCTTACCAAGCAAACAACAACAAAAATGGTGAATTTTATTTAAAATATCGTTTTGATTTGGGATAGATACCTATAGAATGCCCAATAGACCAAGAAAAGGTGAATATTCTAATCCCTAGAGTATTAAAATACCTATTTAAACGTTTGAAATATTGTCCAATTGTTAACAAGATTAACATAGATAACATAAAATAAGAAGGATTTGATTTTGTATAGAATAATATTTATCGAATTATATATTATATATAAATGAGAATAGAATCAATACTTAATGTATTCAATTTTATATTATATGTATCTTTATATTATACTAAATTGATACCCGCCCGTTTCACTGGGCTTAAAAGTAAAAAACATAATTCATTGACTATATCAGAAAAGTTGGCCATGAATGGTTTGACATTAACTATTTTAAATTTTTACAGAATACTTAAATTTATGGTTCAAAATGATGGTCATAGATCCACTCCATCAATAATCATCATTTTGAACCATAAGTAAAATGTCAAATTAAATAAATTTAAAAAAAAAATACATTTTTATAAATTATAGCTCATGTGTTATTCTGAAGTATGAGCTATATCGCTGTACAGTTTCATTGAAAACCATTCGCTAGTTTTAGCGTGAAAGCGTAACAAACAAACAAACATGCTTACTTTCATATTTATAATATATAGGGATGTATTCAAATTATTTGTCATACTATGGATTAACTGTAGGATTTTTGCAAAAAGAATTCAGCAATGCTCTTTTGATTAATAAATCTTTTTTTCAGAGAGAGAGCTCGAACTTTATGTTTTAATTAACATGGTTGTGATTCGATGTATGGAATATGATATTTGACAAATGGCCATTTAACTGGTAGTAGAAGGGCAAGCTCATAAACTTAGAAAGTTTATTATAAATCATTTTAACTTCTAACAATATTGAACCCTAAGATTAAAATTTTGTCTGATTCAAATAAGGTAAAGTCTTAAAAAAAATATTGACATTATTAATATAATACAACTTATCTAATCAAAAGCAACAAAACAGTTTTATCAACAAAAAAGTAATAATTTCATTAGATAAAAAGGTTGTAAAATGTATTTCTAAACAAGAGAATGAGTATGGCCTAGGTATCAATATCGATTCACAGCAAGAGATAAAGAATAGGAATTAATAACAGGGAAAAAATGTCTATTTATCCATAATCCGTTGGACATAGAGTTTGTAAAACATTGAATCCTAGAATATCGCAATGTTTGGATCGATTTTAGCCCATATCTCAAAAACTATTCGACCAGTCAACAAATGCACCCGATTTTTGTACTTTTTGGGTCAAAATTACCTTATATACTAAGTTTTATCGAAATTGGAGATCAAACAAATTTTTCGATTTTTTGGATTTTTTTTAAGGGGTACCCCTTTGAAAAAATCGAGAAAATCGAAAAAAAGAAATTTGTTTTGGAATTTGATGAAACTCGGTTCATGGGGTAATTTCGATCCAAAAATTGTAAAAATCAGGTTAATTTAGTGATTGGATACAGAGTTTCTGAGATATCGCAATATTTGGATCGATTTTAGCCCATATCTCAAAAACTATTCGACCAGTCAACAAATGCACCCGATTTTTGTACTTTTTGGGTCAAAATTACCTTATATACTAAGTTTTATCGAAATTGGAGATCAAACAAATTTTTCGATTTTTTGGATTTTTTTTAAGGGGTACCCCTTTGAAAAAATCGAGAAAATCGAAAAAAAAAAATTTGTTTTGGAATTTGATGAAACTCGGTTAATAGGGTAATTTCGATCCAAAAATTATAAAAATCAGGTTAATTTAATGATTGGATGCAGAGTTTCTGAGATATCGCAATATTTGGATCGATTTTAGTCCGTATCTCAAAAACTATTCGACCAGTCAACAATTGCACCCGATTTTTGTACTTTTTGGGTCAAAATTACCTCATATACTAAGTTTTATCGAAATTGGAGATCAAACAAATTTATCGATTTTTTTGATTTTTTTTAAGGGGTACCCCTTTGAAAAAATCGAGAAAATCGAAAAAAAGAAATTTGTTTTGGAATTTGATAAAATTCGGTTAATAGGGTAATTTCGATCCAAAAATTATAAAAATCAGGTTAATTTAATGATTGGATGCAGAGTTTTTGAGATATCGCAATATTTGGATCGATTTTAGTCCGTATCTCAAAAATTATTCGACCAGTCAACAAATGCACCCGATTTTTGTACTTTTTGGGTCAAAATTACCTTATATACTAAGTTTTATCGAAATTTGAGATCAAACAAATTTTTCGATTTTTTGGATTTTTTTAAGGGAAAAAATCGAAATATATTCGAAAATATAATCAATTTTGTAATTACAACACGATACAAAATTACGTATTGAATTTTAATGTGGTAAATAAACAATTTGTTGAATTAACTATGCTGGAATAGAATTGATTTCACTGACTTATTGTTCAAATTTTGTAAATTTGGATTACTTGATGTTAGTTTAAAAACACTCAGTATTAAATGTTTGCATTGTTAAAATGCTTTAAATATAAAAATTGGTTCATTTAACTAACCGTGCTATTACTACTTCTACTATAAGGTAGGTACTGCTGTTACTACAGACCATGATAAACCATAAAATTCTATGGTTTGTGACGGCATTATCCAGATTTCGTTTGTCAGTATATGCAACAAGATGAAGAACACATTTTACTTACCATCCTGGATGGCGTTGTTTTATACCAGATTATACAGTGTCGTTCAAAGAGTAGGAAGGACTTATTAAATTTTTCAACCGAGGCAGAACAAAAGCAAACATATCTGTTTCAAATATTCAAATTCTTGATAATCGAGCTCACAGGTTAATATTTATAATAATTTTGTAGTTTTATTGGCCTTAGCACACGAACAAATTAGTCTCAGCTTTATAGCGCATATTTTTATCCCTAGTGGTGAATGCACCCTCATACAACATTTCATGTATTGCCATTTTAAAATAAAAAAAAGTGAAAACAAACAATTGACTGAGTTAATTGTTGAAATACCATGTATAGACAGTGTTGATTACTCTGTCTTATTACACATATACTTAACATAACTGATATGCCCATATTAATAGATACTATAAAATTTGCATATAATGTGTGCCCTCGTGAGTAAACAGTGATGTTTACAAAAAAATGTTTTAAATAAAAGTTGTTTATTTTTTTATAGGTAACATTTTTTTTATATTTAAACTTTTGTTCTGTCTCTAACGGTTTACAAGATGCGTCCTACGGACCCAAGACCTAATTGACCTATGTTGCTCATTTACGAATTCGATCTCACTTTTTACGTCCTCAGCACGCTATAAAACGTTTCAGCTTGATATTTCTTTTGTTTTTTGCGTAATCAGACGGCAGGACGACAGACGACAGATGACAGACAGACAGACAACTGGAAATGGACTAATTAGGTGATTTTATGAACACCTATACCAAAATATGTTCATAGCATAAATATTTTTAAGCGTACAAATTATTGGTTATCCCTATTTGTTGTTTAAGCAATAATACTACCATATATTTGAAAACACCGCAAGGATAACACTTTACGGCTCCATCTATGATCAACATTTTGAACCATAGATTAAACATTTCTGTAAAAATTTAAAATAGTAAAAGAATTCAAGCGGTGGTTTATACTTTTAAGTCGAGTAACTCTAGTTATTTTATAAAAATTCATTTTGATTAAATAACACATCAACACGCGTTGATGTGCAAATCAAAAGACGTCAAAAACTTGTTTTGCAAATAACAAGTTATTTCAAATGATTTGGATGACACGGTATAGCTGGTAGCTATACATAGTATATAGAGTAGCCTGTATGTTGTTAAGAGAGTATTTTCCATTTATTGAGAGAAAATCTACATCCCTAGCATTATGTATTCATCTTCCTCTCAGTGTACTCTTAAAACGGAACACGAAAGGAAGACAAAATGTGGAAAAAAACCTCTCATGTATACACGAAAAAAAAAGTATTTAAATCTTGAAAGCATGCAAGAGATATGTTTTTTTTTTTTTTTTCGTTGAATTAAAGGGAAAATTATTTACTAAAATGTGTATTTATATATATTTTTTAAATACTAAACTTAATCATCATTATTTTAATGCATTAGTTTGTGAATAATATGTTTTATTTTTTAAATCCAAAAAACATTAAATTTTTGTAGATTATTTCAATAGGCGATTAAAATTATTTATAAATATGCCTAAAAGGGAATTAGATCACTGTACCATATTTTTAGTACTTAATACACAATATACTATCAGTAAAATACTTCCAATTTTCTATTATTTTAAAAGTTACACTCAAAATAAATATAATACAACATTCGGGAACATTCGGGAAAATTTTCAAATCAGTACAATAGCAATAGCTCCATTTACTTCGACAGTTAGCTAATTAGGACGAATGGCTAAAATTTTCATAATGAATATGGCATTTATTATGTCTTATTTTTAATTTTACCATTAAAAGTAGTTCTTGACAATTGGTTTTTCAATTTGTTACGAGTTTTCGCCCATCTGATAACCAGGTGAGACATATTTTTTATGAAATTTTATTGTTTTTTAAACACTCCTATCATAGTTTTTCTACCGAAAAGTGGTGGCTATTATTAACTAAATTAATTTAAATGATTTTTTTCCCTTGAAAGGCTTTTTTCAGACAAGCTTATACCATTATTTTCGTAATTTAATTATCTTGCTTCTGATACCAATTTCGATTAATTAATATATCAAAGTAGACCTGTTCATGAAGTGAACCAGTAAGTCAATATTCGTTGTGTGCGTAGTGATGGTAGGGACAATAAAATCGACGCCAGCGCTTCCAGTGAAAAATTTTGGCGAGAAAGTATGCTGTTATGACTAATTTGCAATTGTTTACATGTTAATGTTATTGAAAATGTCAAATTAAAATTATTGAAAAACACTAATTAATTAAACTTATTGTTAAACGAGCTATATAATGGTCCACTCTATATATAAAATTTATAATATTAATAAAATGTGAATGTCTAGGCAATATTTCATAAATTAAATAATAATAATTTTAATAAAATTTAAAACTTTTTTATTCTTTCAAATATGTAAAATCACATTAACATAAAAGGTTTTGAAACGAATTTGTATTAATATTTAAATTAAGTTATTACATATATTAAAAAAAATAACACTTTATAAACGTGTAAAACTTAAAAAGGTATTATTAGATCATAAAATACACGTTTCAAACGATTTTTTCTAAACAATTTGTTTTCTAAATGTTTCACACATATACCTAATTTTTATTTATTAAATAACAGTTATTATTAGCAGATGTTTTTTTATCAGTTCATTTTTAAAATATTTTTATGAAATAGTTCCAAAACAAACATAATATATATGCTAATTGGTTCTTAGGATTATAAAATTAATTGGTATGATTTATTTTATATTTTATTGGTAACAGAACGATTGCCCGACAGCATTTGATGGCATTGATAAAAAACATGAAAACCATTGCGTTATTTAGCATAGATACCAACATTGTTTTCCATCAAAATTATCGTGACTGATTATCGCTATTCTTCCAAGGCGACAAAATTATTAATTTAAAAAAATCATTAAACCAGCAACCATGCAAAACGAGGCGATATTTGACATACAAAAATTGACATTTTTGGAATAACGTGTATGTGTGACATGTATGTATATGTAATGTTACAGAGTAATCAACAGTGTCTATTCGTCGTGTGCGTAGTCATGGTAGGGACAATAAAATCGATGCCAGCGCTTCCAGTGAATAATTTCGGCGATAAAGAAGGCTGTTATGAATAATTTGCAGTTCTTTACATGATAATGTTATAGAAAATGTCAAATTAAAATTATTGAAAAATGCTAATTAATTAAACTTAATGCATTCATTATAAATTGTGAAAATAAGAAATCAAATTGCACAAATATTATTTTTAAAATGTAAATTATCATAATTTTATATTTAAATTTGTGAGACAATAATATAAAATTTTCAATCGTTACCATGGAATCGCCTTCAAAAAAACTGCGAATACATGGTATTTCAACAATAACCTCAGTCAATTGTTTGTTTTCACTTGTTTTTAAGTTATTTTTCATTGTAAGTAATAAAATTTAAATATTATTACAATCAATACATTATCGATAAATAAATGGATATTTTATTAATTAAATTTTAAAGTAATTATATAGATACTGAATTATAATGATACATTTAATTAAAAAAGATATTTTTAAAGTATTTTAATTAGTTTTTTACTTTTTATTTTTGAAGTGTTGACAGTTTTTTAATATTTTATATAATATATTAGTTGACATATTATTATTATAATATGAGATTTTTTATATAAATATTTTTATTTAATTACCTTGTTGACACATTTCAAAGAAGAAGATGTGGTGTGGAATGAAGTTTTCTTGTATAATAAGTTATATAATTTGTTTACACTTTTTACGTTTAATTTTAATTATTTTGGCTTTTATGATTTGATTTTAACTTATTTAAACGGTCATCAGAAAACAATATTTATACCATGTATATATGAAATATACATAGTATATTAAGTTTCGCCCCAAGTTTGTAACGCTTAAAAATATTGATGCTACGAAAAAAATTTTGGTATAGGTGTTCATAGAATCACCTAATTAATCCATTTCCGGTTGTCCGTCCGTCCGTCCGTCCGTCCGTCTGTGGACACGATAACTCAAAAACGAAAAAAGATATCGAGCTGAAATTTTTACAGCGTACTCAGGACGTAAAAAGTGAGGTCAAGTTCGTAAATGAGCATCATAGGTCAATTGGGTCTTGGGTCCGTAGGACCCATCTTATAAACCGTTAGAGATAGAACAAAAGTTTAAATATAAAAAATGTTCCTTATAGATAAATAAAAAACTTTTGTTTGAAACATTTTTTTGTAAACATCACTGTTTACCCACGAGGGCGTTAAATAGGTGCAAATTTTATAGTATGTATTAATATAAGAATATCAGTTGTGTGTGTGTTGTGTATTTAAAAGTGAATATCTTTTGTTATTTACGTGACGTCAACACTTTCTATACGATTGCGCATCAACACTGTCTATACATGGTATTTCAACAATTAACTCAGTCAATTGTTTATGGTGTCTTTAAAATTGCATATCATTTTTTGTTTTTTTAGGTTAATGATTAAATTTGTATTAAAGTGAATCTGTTTTTAAGATTTATGTTAATTATTTAATATTGCGTGAAGTATTTACTTTTATAATTTATAAATTTATAACGTTTTATATAATTTATTTTAATTTATATACACTAATTCACTGTATACATTGATCGAATCGAAGTATTTTTAAATACCCACTAATTAATGTTTATTATTTAATTCGTAGTGTAGGTATGTAATCTGGAGAAAGTCATCCCTTTTAAGGAAGTGCACAAATAATTGGTTTACTTTCTAATTGTATCAAGAAAAAAAAAATTGAATGAAGGAAAAGTTTTTAACGAACTGTGTATTTAAAATAAGAAAAATACTTTGGTATATGAATAAATAAAAATACTTAAATAATACATTAATATCGATTTAGAAAATATTTCAAACGATTTGGGATTTTCCTTGACCTAAGAGAGTCCGGTTTCTAAAATGGCCCATAGTAATATCAAGTTGAGATTCGTGGTTGAAATTATTTGTTCTTTATTTTCAACTTTGATCATGAAAATACGAAATTTTTCGTTATTTGTCTTGGTTATCGAAATATCGAAAGCTAAATAATTAAACAAAATTTTCAATTTTCGATATTTTAAAAATTACTCCACATATCGAAAAATTTTAATGATAATCATTATGTTAATCATTTACAGTGGAAAAAAAGCATTAATCATGTGAAATCTGTAAAAAATCTTATACTTTTCGTATAAGAGATTAACTACAACATAAATGTAGTAAAAAAACCGAGGAAAAACCTGATATTTGTAATAGAACATTTTATAATAGAAGCCAAAAATTCTTAATAAATAGGGTCTATGAATAGTTATTACTACACTGTATCCGAATGACTTAATGTGTTTCGGTTTAGAAGCATGTGTTTTCGGTTTATACTTATTCGGTTTTCTCACTCAAATCTCGGATAAGTATAAACTTTAATTTTTTTTTAATGAATTTATTAATATGATTTTTTGCAAATCAATTAAATTAATTTGAATACGCATTTATTTTGGAATAAGTTAAATTTATTAAATAAATTTTATTCATTAGGTTAATATAATTTTCTCATTGATATTGCTTGTTTAAATAGTATGTATATATGTCGGGTCATATGGCGATGTGGTGAGCGAGTCCGACTTATAGTACTAAGATCGTGCGTTCGAATCCCACTAAGGTAAAAAATTTTTTTTTCCCTACTTTATTAATTTAAGTTTGTGTAACAATCCCACAGGTGTTTTAGTCACTCAAAGCTTTTCATTAGGTTAGTACAGCTTTATCACCCATAATGTCTCTTGATATTGTTTCATCATATAAGAGGTGTCGCAGCTCGGTGTTAAGCGGGTGCGACTCGTAGATCGAAGGTCTATGGTTCAAAGCTCGGGCAAATAAAAATTTTAAATTTTTTCTCTACATTTCATGTTCTGATTTATTCAAATTAATTTCATTAATTTATATGCGTGTTAAATTTCCGCGCTTTTTTCGGGTGTGGTCAATCAAAATTATTCATTAGGTCAGTAGTGTTTCATCGTTCATAGTGGACAGTGGGTTACATTTGTGCTCTGTGTTTCACCTTCATTTGACTTCGACTTCCAAACGTCAAATTTCATTTTCGAATTTGTTTCTGAGTAAGTTTTTGTTTTAATTTACATTTTTCTAATTCTTTTTTTGTACATTGTAAAATTCTATATTATATTCAATTTGTTTCACATTTTGCCCAAATACTTTTTTACACAAAACTTTTAATATTAATTAAAAAAAAGTATGTTTGAATCATTTGTTTATTTTTTCAAATTGAAATCACATTCTAGAATTAGTTGTTTTATTATTAGTGATTGACTACAAGTATTTTTATTTGATTTCAAAATTTTTCGAGCTTGCGTTTATTTCCAAGAGATTCAATCTCATTTATACAAAATTTATTTATAATAAATATAACAAAATGAATATGTACTATGGTTCGATAAAATTTTTTGACGTTAGTGTTATTTTAGATGTAGAGTTTACTAATAAACACACAGTTTTAATATTAATAATTATAATTTTTATTTAAAGACGTTCATTCATCAACCTGTTTTGCTATGTGCGTTTATATGGAAACAGTATTTAAATTTTAAATAATTTTAAATTAGTAGAATTTTGAAATTTTTTTTGCATTTCTATTAAATTTGTATAAATAAGATTGAATCTCTTGAGAATAAACGCAGGTTCGAAAAATTTTGAGATCAAATAAAAAAACTTGTAGTCTTATACTAATAATAAAATTATTTTTTATTATTTTAATTATTTATTACAATATAGAATGTTATACCAAAAACCTAATACAAATTCAATTAATTATTTGTTTGTTTTGAATTATTAAATGATTAAATTTATATAATTTTTTATTTGAAAATCAAAAAAATAAAATAAAGAATAAAAAATAGGGTCTATAATTTGAATACGCATTTATTATTGGGACCACTAAAATTTATTTATTCATTAGGTTAGTCCAGTTTTACCACCGATTATGGCCGTATAAATTGTAAAGTTGAACATCAAGTCGTGTGGCAGAGAGTATAGCGAGTTCTACTCGTATTACACAGGTATGGAGTTCAAAATCCAGGTAAGTTATTTTTTCTCTACATATCATGTGATAATTTATTCTTACTAATATAATTAACTTGAGTGTGTGCTTTACCATTCACTATGAATAGCTTAGTTATTTGACATTTATCTACTCCCTTCATTTGAATTCCAAATCTTAAATTTCGTTTTCGGATTTGTTTCTGAGTTTTTATTCAATTTATTTTCTGTTTTGTATTTTGTGTAATTTGTTATATATTTTTTTCAGATATTTTTTTTTACGCAAAAATCAAATATTTAAACAAAAAAATTATTTAACTAGTCGCTTGTTTTTTTTTTATTTTTTTTTTTATCATATCCTATCCTAGAATTATCTTTTTTTATCATATCCTATCCTATCCTAGAACTTTCTTTAATTGTTTATGCATAAATATTATTGAAAATTAAGCAATTTTTAACTTTTTTTGCCCAGAGATATTTTTGGTTTTTTTCACTTTATTTTACTCTAAATATCAGTTCATTAATTTTAATTTGTAAAATCGGTCTGCCCTACATACTGAGAAGCGACGTTGACTAACTAAGGTTAGTATGATGTTTCTCAGGAAAGACTCGTTCGATTTGTCGCTTGTGTTATAACCTATGACAAATTGTGTAGTCAAAAATCAATTTTTTTTCGTTATGTCTGTCTTGAAGCTAAGCGCCTCGATAGGGGACTGTATCAACTCATGATGTCGTTCAGACTCATTTGCAACGTGAGCAGTCATCACTTAAAATGAGTTAGGTATATCTAGACAGATAATGTACGGAAAAAATTATCTTGATTACATGGATTTTTCGCCTGTGTTATAGCCTATGACATATTGGATTGGTTTTATTCTGGGGTAAGTCTACTTATAACTGGGTTGACAAATTGCCTAATTTTTCTTTTTAAATTTTTTTTATTTTCTTTTTAAAATATATTAATTTTAATTTGTAAAATCGGTCTGCCCTACATACTGAGAAGCGACGTTGACTAATTAAGGTTAGTATGATGTTTCTCAGGAAAGACTCGTTCGATTTGTCGCTTGTGTTATAACCTATGACAAATTGTGTAGTCAAAAATCAATTTTTTTTCGTTATGTCTGTCTTGAAGCTAAGCGCCTCGATAGGGGACTGTATCAACTCATGATGTCGTTCAGACTCATTTGCAACGTGAGCAGTCATCACTTAAAATGAGTTAGGTATATCTAGACAGATAATGTACGGAAAAAATTATCTTGATTACATGGATTTTTCGCCTGTGTTATAGCCTATGACAAATTGAATTGGTTTCATTCTGGGGTAAGTCTACTTATAACTAAGTTGATATGGTTAATTCAGATGGACCTTCAGAAATATTTATGCATAAAGATTATTGTAAATTAAGCAATTTTTATTTATTCCTTTTCTTTTTGAAATAATTGAATTTTTTTCCAGAGATATTTATGCTTTTTCATCTCCGACATTGTCATTTGTATAATTCTGTGTTTGTGTTTTGTCAAATTCATATCCTATCCTAGAATTATCTTTTTTTTATCATATCCTATCCTAGAACTTTCTTTAATTGTTTATGTATAAATATTATTGAAAATTAAGCAATTTTTAACTTTTTTTGCCCAGAGATATTTTTGATTTTTTTCACTTTATTTTACTCTAAATATCAGTTCATTAATTTTAATTTGTAAAATCGGTCTGCCCTACATACTGAGAAGCGACGTTGACTAACTAAGGTTAGTATGATGTTTCTCAGGAAAGACTCGTTCGATTTGTCGCTTGTGTTATAACCTATGACAAATTGTGTAGTCAAAAATCAATTTTTTTTCGTTATGTCTGTCTTGAAGCTAAGCGCCTCGATAGGGGACTGTATCAACTCATGATGTCGTTCAGACTCATTTGCAACGTGAGCAGTCATCACTTAAAATGAGTTAGGTATATCTAGACAGATAATGTACGGAAAAAATTATCTTGATTACATGGATTTTTCGCCTGTGTTATAGCCTATGACATATTGGATTGGTTTCATTCTGGGGTAAGTCTACTTATAACTGGGTTGACAAATTGCCTAATTTTTCTTTTTAAATTTTTTTTATTTTCTTTTTAAAATATATTAATTTTAATTTGTAAAATCGGTCTGCCCTACATACTGAGAAGCGACGTTGACTAACTAAGGTTAGTATGATGTTTCTCAGGAAAGACTCGTTCGATTTGTCGCTTGTGTTATAACTTATGACAAATTGTGTAGTCAAAAATCAATTTTTTTTCGTTATGTCTGTCTTGAAGCTAAGCGCCTCGATAGGGGACTGTATCAACTCATGATGTCGTTCAGACTCATTTGCAACGTGAGCAGTCATCACTTAAAATGAGTTAGGTATATCTAGACAGATAATGTACGGAAAAAATTATATTGATTACATGGATTTTTCGCCTGTGTTATAGCCTATGACATATTGGATTGGTTTCATTCTGGGGTAAGTCTACTTATAACTAAGTTGATATGGTTAATTCAGATGGACCTTCAGAAATATTTATGCATAAAGATTATTGTAAATTAAGCAATTTTTATTTATTCCTTTTCTTTTTGAAATAATTGAATTTTTTTCCAGAGATATTTATGCTTTTTCATCTCCGACATTGTCATTTGTATAATTCTGTGTTTGTGTTTTGTCAAATTCATATCCTATCCTAGAATTATCTTTTTTTTATCATATCCTATCCTAGAACTTTCTTTAATTGTTTATGTATAAATATTATTGAAAATTAAGCAATTTTTAACTTTTTTTGCCCAGAGATATTTTTGGTTTTTTTCACTTTATTTTACTCTAAATATCAGTTCATTAATTTTAATTTGTAAAATCGGTCTGCCCTACATACTGAGAAGCGACGTTGACTAACTAAGGTTAGTATGATGTTTCTCAGGAAAGACTCGTTCGATTTGTCGCTTGTGTTATAACCTATGACAAATTGTGTAGTCAAAAATCAATTTTTTTTCGTTATGTCTGTCTTGAAGCTAAGCGCCTCGATAGGGGACTGTATCAACTCATGATGTCGTTCAGACTCATTTGCAACGTGAGCAGTCATCACTTAAAATGAGTTAGGTATATCTAGACAGATAATGTACGGAAAAAATTATCTTGATTACATGGATTTTTCGCCTGTGTTATAGCCTATGACATATTGGATTGGTTTCATTCTGGGGTAAGTCTACTTATAACTAAGTTGATATGGTTAATTCAGATGGACCTTCAGAAATATTTATGCATAAAAATTATTGTAAATTAAGCAATTTTTATTTATTCCTTTTCTTTTTGAAATAATTGAATTTTTTTCCAGAGATATTTATGTTTTTTTTTTTATCTCTTTCTTATATTTTAGGAATACCTGTCCTGTAATTATATTAAGTGATGTCAAATTTAGGCTGATAGTATTTGGGGATTGTGAATTTTTTTTTTTAGAAATTGCGATAATGTTATCTAATTTGTCATGTTCCGGTCACGACAAATTGGATGATTATTTATCTTTTTCTTCTGTTTAAATGTAACCGGATGCACTTAAATAGAAGGAAAAGATCGTGGATTAGGCCTATAGGGGATACCACGTAAAAAAAACGCGCTGATGTATCCTACCTCAATGGTAGTGTGGAAACGGATACAAATTTCTTTTATAATGATTTTCTTTTACAGTGAGAATTTTGGGTTACAAATGACAATCTTGGCTAAAAATGCAACGATCTGCTAAAATTTCAAGTATATCCATCGAATATAAATAATATCAACAAACATTTAAACAAACAACAGACTTAACAACACACGTGAGTATTTGTTTTATGTTTCTTGTAAATAGTCATCCAAAACAACATTTATCCAACTCAACAAGATTCAATGGTTTTCGTGATTCAATATTTTGTTTCATATAAATTATATTTGAAGGTATTATCATTCAATGCCGGAAAATATAAAATTTGTAATAAACTTTGTGCTTTTTATTTCTTTATAAATTAATAATTTATTAATTTATCACTAGAAAATAAATATTGGCTTAGGATATCGATTCTAAGTGCTGTTAAATTAGTTGCAAATATTATTTTATTATTTTAACATTTGGACAACTTTTGCTTAAGCATTTTTCTGTATCTTGCGTTTTTTTTTCTTTCGATTCAATGCAACAATGATATATTTTTCGTATTGCGTCGTATTTTCTCCGAAATCTTACAATTTTCGAAAGAATATTTTCAACCAATTTCCTAATTTAATGTGTTATGCTATCTCTTACATTTTAGGATTAAAATTGATTAATAAAGCAACCCCAAAAACTAGATTCAATCTGAACGAACTATTTTAGCCATAATAGATTAAAATGTTCTACCCTGTATATCCAGAATTCATGTTCCCAGAACATTTTTCCCAACTAGATTAATCAGTCCCTATATGCGTAAAATAGTATAAAATGCGAAATAAAAAACCTTATTTGTATCTTCGATTGTCAAGAAAGAAACAAGCTTTAAACTTGTTATTATTTTTTTATTTAAAATTTGCACTGAATTCTTAAGATCGTGTAAAATCGATCTTTACCGATGTCATTCACAGGTAATTACAGTAAAATTGCGTTATAAAATACTTGCTATTAAATAAAAGGACTTGCAGAGTTGCTGTACATGTAATAAATTAAGGGCATTATTTAATACTTGAAACAAAATATGTAATTATGAATATCATGAATTTATAAATAGGAGCCGAGTCGAGCTGAGCCGGCATCAACACAGTAGGTCTTAACAAAATTATTTACTTTCACTCATAGTACGTCGATCGACCACCGTTGGCATTGTGCATGACTGTTCTACGGGGCAGAGGCATACTAGCGGTGTAATACGTATTGTTTTCAACAGTTAAACAATTTTTTAATTTTATTACAAGATAATTACTTTAATCTGATTACTGGACTCTTTTTTTTTATTTGTTTTCTTTCAAATTCAGTTTCTTTGTCGATATGTCCTAGATATATATCTTTTTTATTTATTCCAAATATTTTGATACTTTGATTTTTATCTTAGTTAAATTTTTCTTGTGTAATTCAATGGCACGCCTCACATGGTTCAAGTATGTTACAAAAGTGATTCAAGACTCAAACAGACTTAATACTCTTTCTATTTTTTATCAGGGTAAGCTTTCATTTGGGAAAGTGGGATCTTAGATTAAAGCAATTCTGGGTAAAATGTAAACGCAATTAGCAACTGTCTATGCATGGTATTTCAACAATTAACTCAGTCAATTGTTTGTTTTCACTTGTTTTATCTTACTTTTTTCGAAAAAGTTTAAAAATTAGTAGCATTTTTATCCAGGCACTGTTCAAGCAGTTATTAAAGGAACCCGATTTTCACCTTTACTGGGATCAAATTAGTTTTTTTCTGTCCTATCTTTTTCGAGCTATTATCCTTTTTAACCGACTTCAAACTAAAAGGAGGTGGTTGTCAATTCGACTGTGTTATTTTTAATGTATGTTACCTCAGAACATTTGAGTGGGTGAACCGATTTTGATGATTCTTTATATATTTGAAAACTGGTGCTTCTCGTGTGGTGCAATTTTATTTTAGTCCAGTTCTGACAACAGCATCCATGAGAACATCATAAAAGTCTTAAATTTGCGTTAAGTATGCACGACAAGAGGAAGAATAACTCAATATCACGCCAATCGATTTCGATAATTCTTTAGTGACAAATTAGTTAGAGTACTTCAGATTGACTAAAAATCACAAAATAAAAAAAAACTTTTAACAAAAAGAAAACCGACTTCAAAAGAAAAACTTTTCCAAAACAAATTAATATGCACTAAAAAGTAAAAAAAATAACGATAGTATAATGTAGGTAAAATTGAGAGTTGTTTCCTTGGTTGACACGGAACCCAAAAATAACAATAATTTTAACTACATTATATTATAGTTATTTTTTTACTTTTTAGTGCATATTAATTTGTTTTGGAACAGTTTTTCTTTTGAAGGCGGTTATCTAAAAGTTTTTTTTTTATGTATTCTGTACAAAAACGATTAAATCAACACCCTTGGAAGATCACCTTTATGATAAATTTCACAGAGATAAACTGATTAAACTCTCACAAGCTTAACATTATCAAATAAATAGAAAATAAATGTTTCTACTGTTATTTATCTCATACACAGAATCAAATAATACCCTACTTTTTATCAACTGACGATACTTTACAAAAATTGACAATCAATTCATATGATATGAACGTGATATATCTATCTCGATTACGCAAATAATAAGATAAAAAAAAAGGTATACCGAAAGATAACTTGTTTTTAACGGAAAACACTGTGAAAAAACAAAACATGTGTGTAATACCTTTTACTATTATTAGGTAAGGGTTATATAATATACTCAAGTTGAAAAAAATTAAGCTAATCTAAAATATTATTTTACAGAAGATGGTTTAATCTTTGACATTTATAATGAAAGTAAAATCTGTCGTTTGAAGATTAGTTGCGGAAACGAAAAACTTAAATCAGTCAAAGTTCAAAAAATTTGAACAAATAGACAAATAGATAATAGACAAATAGATAATTGCATTTTAAAATAACCGTAAATATACTAAATTCACAATTCGGTTACTAGTGATGAAAATGATTCCAAACTTGATACTTGGAAGTTTTTGTAGTCGTTGAATACGAATATCGTGACAGCATTGGTGTCCGTACCCGGTGCCCAAGGTAAATGGTATCCTCGGTGTCTCCTGAAGTTTTCGAGAAATTCGATATATAATCTGTCCAAACCAGTTTTTTGGGGGTTTTTGGAGTCGCTGAACACTAATACCCCTACAGAATCGGACACTAGGTACCTCGAGAACCAATTTTGTCGTGATATTCGTGTTCAGCAACCCTTGAAACCCCCGAGTAATGAGTTTTGACTGGTTATATAACGAATTTCCCGAAAACTCCAATAGACGATGGAGTTGTCGTTCACCCTGGGCACCATTTACTTAGGAAACCAATTCTGTCTGTCAAATTGCATATTTTTAATTTCTTATCAATCAATTTAGGTCACATTCCAAGATTAAAATTTCCTGACTTTCTAACGAATCGAATGCAAAAAACCGCATTCAAATCCGTTTCACTGGTCAAATTTTCGAAATTCAGTGCTTCCCTTTCGCGACTAGATTATCAGCTCTCTTCTAGGCTGTATAGAATATCATAAATGATAAAGAATGTGGAAGTGCAGTGGACAGTGAGGATTCAATTTTCTCCAATAGTAATTCAAATTTTTTTTCATTTACATATTCAACGATCAAGATTAGGTCACATTCCAAGGTCACAATTTCCTGACGTTCTAACGAATCGAATGCAGAAAACCGTATTCAAATCCGTCTTACTGTTTAAATTTTCGAACTTTAGTGCTTCGTAGAAAAGCCTTCATAATTTTCTTTCTGAAAATCTTTTGAAAATTTAATCAAATTAAGTTAATTATTAAATTTTAAGTTTTTAATGACTTTTTTTATTGTACCTCAAAAATCTTGAATGTGGCACAAGGACTAAGAAACTTTTGTTGTTTGGATAAGTTCAGAAATAGAGTGGATAAATTCAATAATGCCTTTTGTTAACAAATAAAAGCTTCAAAATTAATTTAACACAATTTAAATATCCATAAAAATGTTCACTTTACCTTTTTTCTGTTAGGTTGGATTAGGTTAGGTTAGGTTAAATTGGCTGTCCTCGAAGGACACACTTAAGCTATAGAGCCCATTGTGATACCATACATGTGTTTTACCACCTTTCCGCTGATAATTTCATTTATCAGCTCCTCAATTTCAGAGGCTGAGTGCACCTCCTCCATGCATATACCATGCACTACACCAGCCCATCAAAACTATTATTTATATTAATTTTGTTGTGACGGCGGGAATCGAACCCGCTACCCTAAGGATACCGCGGACGGAATCTGTTACTTTAATCTCATTCGCGGTGTAGTAATAACTTATCACTGCATAATGGAAAATTTTTTGTCTCATTCTGTACAAAATAAAAGTGTGAATGTTGCATATTACTGTATTTCTAATAAATGTTTATAATAAATTAGACTTTTCTGATAGTTTTTATTTAAATTAGTTCAATTTTATGGATTGGATTTGTACAAAAACACAATATACAAACAATTTTGTTTGAAAGGAAAAACTAAAGATACATTGCCATTTGTTTACTCCTACATAGAAAAAATCTATGAATATTAAAATAGCCTAAAGCTTTCTTCTTCATATCTTCTTCTTGCTTTTTTTTGAACAAATATATATTTGTCACATGGCTGAAAAAATTTTATTTTTTCTTCATACTTTATTTATTCAATGGAGCGGCACGGCACATACACTGATGGGGATATGTTTACTTATTATATTTATGGAAATAAGAAATAAATTATAGTTATGAATACAATTTACAGGAATTTTTGGTCGCAGATTTGTATGCGCGGTAGTATAATGTACTCTGGGAATTGAATGAAAATGTACATTTTAGATGATACGTATATTTTTATACAGAATGATATAAATTATACATAAATAAAAAAAACTTTTAACAAAAAGAAAACCGACTTCAATAGAAAAACTTTTCCAAAACAAATTAACATGCACTAAAAAGTAAAAAAATAACGATAATATAATATAGTTAAAACAGATGTAGTTAAACTCTGACAGAACATTTTGAAACATTAGCTTGACTGACACCGACTCCAAACATAAGAATAATTTTAACTACATTATATTATCGTTAGTTTTTTACTTTTTAATGCATATTAATTTTTTTTTCGAAAAGTTTTTCTTTTGAAGTCGGTTTTCTTTTTTCGAAAAGTTTTTATTTTTATTTTGTGATTTTTTGTGAATCTGAAGTACACTAACCAAGTTGTCACTAAAAAAAGAATCATCTAAATCGGTTGACGTGATATTGAGTTATTCGTCCCATTATCCTGTATACTTAATGCAAATTTTAGACTTTTTGGATGCCGTTGTTAGAACTGGGCCAAAATTAATTCGGTCCACACGGGCTTTCAAAAAGATAAATAATCATCAAAATCGGTTCACTCAGTCGAAAGGTCTGAGGTAATACACATAAAATAAAAATACAGTCGAATTGATAACCTCCGTCTTTTTTGTTTGAAGTCGGTTTAAAAAGGATAGTCAGTCATGAGGAATTTCGACGAAAGTGTAACCTTTAAACTTTGAAATAAAAATAATTGAAACACGTATAAAAAAGTGTTTCAGAATTTTGTTTATCAAATTCATTCTATTATGAGATAGTTTTATGTCTTACAATAATTCATACTCAAAACTTCATTAGCAAGAGGGCTTAATAAGCATCCCAATTTCTGGATTTTAAGTTTCTTCTAAAGAAAAATAATATCCAAAAAATCCCGCATTAATATGCCTCTAATCTTAATAAAAATTTAAAGCGATTTCTGATAAAGTCTCATGACTAACATATTCTGTCGAACTTGAACTTGAAGCAGTACTTTTTTAATGTTATTTTAATTGGTAATATAAATTTCTAGTTAATTGGACAACCAACTGAGTTTAAATGTTTATAAAAAATAAATAAAAATTATTATTTATTTCTTTAAGTTTAGTTACATTCCTATAATTTATGTTGCTTAAATAACATTAATAAAATTAAACGATTTCCATCATTTCTATTTATCATTTTTATGCTTATTTACAAATGTTATGTAATAATCATGACTTATTTTTAAAAAAATTCAGCTTACACAAGCTGCGTTGGCTTAATAAATTTCTCGAGTCAGTGGAAAGACATAAATAGTAGATAATCGGCACTGACTGCAATATTAACATGTCAGTACAATAGTCAGAATGAGTCAGTAATTTATACAAGTACAGTAGAACTGCGGTAATCTCGCATCTGTCTAATCCGAGCACGATTTATTATAAATACATAAATTTTTCGTGATTATAGAGCCCATTGTGATACCATATATGTGTGTTACCAATCTCTCCTGATAATTTCATTTATGAGCTCTTCAATTTCGGAGGCTGAGTGCATCTCCTTCATGCTTATACCATGCACTACACCAGCCCACCACAACTATTAATTAAATTAATTTTGTTGTGACGGCGGGAATCGAACCCGCTACCCCATGCATACCGCGGACGGAATTGGTTACGCCTTAAAAAACTGAGCTAATTCGTGCTTGTAGACAGAGGTTAAATGAATCTATGAAACGTGTACGAGCACATAAAATATTGAATTTAAAAGAAAATATATTAAATTATAGTTGGTGTGTAAAAAGAATATTACCTACTGCAGTATCTCTGATTACTAAGTCCATAAGCACCAAGATAATTAATAAAAATACTTCTTTGAAATATAAATATTTACGTTTAAGGTGTTGTGTAAACAGATGAATACCACACGCAGTAAGAGTAAACAACATGGTAAAAGATATCTATGGATATTTTAATTACCTACATGTCATTGTTATTTGAGATAAATATTACATATATAAGATGTTAAAAATTTGTCGTGATCCAGAGTGAGTAATTTTACTATAGACACCCCATTTTTGTTTGCATTAAGGTATTTCTAACGACATGAGAGAGAACGCGATATAGTTCTTTAAATAGTTTTATTAGCGCCGTAAATCTGCCAACGAATACTATAGGTATATTGCTTATCTAGTCCCGACAAGTATAGTTTACATTCAGGATTATGTTTTAAACGGGATCCTGCAAAAGTTTTCCATTCGAAAATTAAACATGCTCAATAACGGATTTTGCTGGGACTAATCTGTGTACACAGTGTGGTTAGAAACACAATAGTCACCGAACACACAAAAATTTAACAACGTTGCCGCTGGTGGAATTCATTTCTGGATTAGACTAAATATACGTCCAAAGTAATCTTCAGTTATGGTTTCCGTTAAATCAAAATAAGTTCATCCGTTTAGGCGCTAAGATGCCACAGACAAACAGACAGACAGACACACACGCACACAGCGGTCAAACTTATAACACCATGTTTTTGGTTCGGGGGCTTAAAATTGAACAACACAAACTTCCAATCTTCTTTATTCGAATGTATTTAGTATTACTGTTCCGATACCAATGTTATTTGCTTAATGTGCTGAAGACCTTTATTAATTTCCCATGAAAGAAAGTCACATCCAAGTTGCTACGAATAACTTGGATAAATTTGATTTCGAAACTCCTCTATCTAACAAAAAGGTTGGAAATAAAGCTCATAGATAATGAACGAAATCGGAATGGTTGATACCACCAATATAATTTCACGAATCTTATTCAATAATAATAAATAAACATTCCTACATAGGATTTACTATAATATAGGTATACCGAAAAAATTCGATAGCATACACGAGTAAAATACTGTTAAGAACATACGTAATGTACCTAGTTTTATATAGTAAATTTAAAACTTGTACACGATGAGTAAACATCGTCTAATAATTAATTTAAAATAAATTATTAGTCACTATCATCTTCTTTAATTTGATACCGCAGGTGTGAAGTTATTTAAATTTACATTAAATATCAATTTATTATGACACTTTATTTTTAAATTTTAAAAAATATTATCATGAATTCTTTGTTGTTGCGTGTAATGTACAAATATTTTGGACGAAAATTATTAACTTAAAATGGAAGTGGATAGCAACAAGTTGTGATAATTTCCTTGGACATGGTAAAGTTGGTCACAAATTCAACTATATTAGTAGAAGATCCGAATTAAGGTCGACCTTCACCCATCTGTTTACCGAATGAAAGTTTTTTTTTATGAAATGTAAATTATTTACAAATATCCCTGTTGTGGGTTGCCCTAAAAAATATGGTCCAGACAACTTTTAATAAAATATCAAAACTTGGAAAGCTTGTAAATTTTATTTTTTTACTGATATTTTGTGGACAATCATATGAAAGTCAGTGAAAAATTTCTAAAAATTTTACTCTTGATATTTTCACTAAAAGTAGTCTGGACCACTTTTTTTTAGGCAACCCATTGCAGGGATATTTGTGAACATTTTATATTTCATAAAAAATAACTTTCATCCGGTTAACAGATCGGTGAAGGTCGATCCTAATTGGGATATTAGACTATATGTACTGAATTATTTCTCCTAATTTTCTCGAATAGAATAAGAAACGCAGCAGTTACATAATCTATGATCATCATTGAGAAATTAAAGAATTCTGTAAAAATTTAAAATAGCAAATGTCAAACAATTCATAGCTGTCTTTTCTGATATACTCAATGTATTATGACTATTTTTCAATTTAAAAAAATTGAAAATTATGCATACCTTTTGGCTGCGTAAAACAATCCCTTCAAGTGTTATGGAAGGGGTATAAGTGAGATCAAGAGAGGTGGTGGCTATAAAGCGGTGGTTTTTACTTTTAAGCCCAGTGAAGCGGGCGGATATCAAGGTATATATCGTATCTTTATAAATTATAGCTCATGTGGGTCAATTTCAATATTATTATTATTATTTTTTTTTTTTTTTTTAAATTCTATTCATTCGTAAAATCTTTATTTACCAGCTTGCTTAAATATCAGTGATACATTAAATTATTGAATCATCGAATGCATGCGTGTAATTTAAATAATGAATGTTATTCATTAACTAACTATACATTTGGTAATGTGGTCGACCGTTTCGTTCCTTGTTCCTGGTGTACATACAAACGTATTATTTTATTACTGGCTTCATGCAAGCCTCTTCTATATCTCTGTAATAACGTACAGGAAGATACAACGAAATGTAAGTTATCTTATAAAATCTAATTAGGTGTACGATACTAGAAATAAAATTGTACAAGAAATTCTATTTAAAAAATATAATTCAAAACTAGTGAAAACAAACAATTGACTCTGTTTATTGTTGAAATACCTTGCTTAGACAGTGTTGATTAATCTGTCACATTACACATACATACATATACATACACATAGAACTGATATTCCCATATAATACACAATATATAATTTGCGACTAATTTGCACACACTTTGTGATATATACAAACAAATGTTTCAAACAAAAGTTTTTTATCTTTTGATAAGTAACATTTTTTACATTTAAACTTTTGTTTTATCTCTAACGTTTTAAAATGGCCCAATTGACCTTTGTGGCTCATTTACGAACACAAACTCAATTTTTATGTTCTGAATACGCTGTTAATTTCAGCTTGATATCTTTTTTGCTCTTTTGAGTTATCGTGTTTACAGACGATAATGGACTAATTAGTTGATTTTATGAGCACCTATTTCAAAATTTTTTTGGTAGCATCAATATTTTTAAGCGTTACAAACTTGGGACTAAACTTAATATACTATGTATATTTCATATATATATGGTATAAAAAGTGGAATATATTTATTTGTCATTTTTCGTGAAGCATTCAGTATAAAATTTATATTCTACTATTTTCATGATGAAAAGAATTTTAACGATCGTAGGCTCTAATTAATGTTAATTAAATTTTTAATATTAAATTAATAGAATTTTACACGTTTTCTCTATTAAAATGTAAATATTCATTAAAAATTTTTAAAATAAATAAACTTATTAGGTAGTAGGTATTACTAAATTTAACATTAATATTTAACAATTCTATCATTCATTTTATAAATTACAATATTATCTATTTAAAATATAAATATTATAAATGTACGTCGCACGTAGGGAATTGAAATGAAATGACTTGATTATTATCACAAAAAAATCTGATATA
Organism: Chrysoperla carnea; assembly: GCF_905475395.1. Taxonomy (NCBI): domain Eukaryota; kingdom Metazoa; phylum Arthropoda; class Insecta; order Neuroptera; family Chrysopidae; genus Chrysoperla; species Chrysoperla carnea. Next base: position 19,035,885 of record NC_058338.1, read on the forward strand.
CACTCCATAAAACCTCTATGTACTTATAATGAACAAATTTCCAAGTATATTTCAAATTCAAATCTCCTATAAAAAAAGAAAAGTTCAGAAGATTTCAAAAACATATATTAAAATCATGCGATTCATTTTAACCGACTTCAAACAAAAAAGGAGGAGGTTATCAATTCGACTGTATTTTTTTTAATCAGTGTAACCTCAGAACTTTCGATTGGGTGAACCGGTTTTGATGATTCATTATCTATCTGAAAGCTGGTGCTTCCCGTGTGGTCCCATTTCATTCTGATACAGTTCTGACAACGGCATCCATGAGAAAACCATAAAAGTCTTTAATTTGCATTAAGTATGCATGAATAACTCAATATCACGCCAACCGATTTAGATTATTCTTTTTTTAGTGATAAATTAGTTAGTGTACTTCAGATTCACTAAAAATCACAAAATAAAAAAAAATAAAAAACTTTGAACAAAAGGAAAACCGACTTCAAAAGAAAAATTTGTCTAAAACAAATTAATATACACTTAAAAGTAAAAAACTAACGATAATATAATGTAGTTAAAATTATTGTTATATTTAGAGTCGGTGTCAGCCAAGTTAATGTAGCAATCTGTTCTGTCAGAGTTGTTTCCTAGGCTGACACTGACTCAAAAATAATAAAAATTTTAACTTTATTATATATTATCGTTATTTTTTTACTTTTTAGTGCATATTAATTTGTTTTGGGAAAGTTTTTCGTATGAAGTCGGTCTTCTTTTTGAGTGAAGATCAGTTCGTATATAGAGGTAATATGTATAAAACAAATTGATTATTTGTACCTACTAATTTATTTATGTATTTACCAAACAAAGTAAAATATATTTTTATTTTAATTGACATTTATTTGACGCTGTTTGGTGTTAAATTATTAATATTTTGTCATATATTTAATATCGTTAGTGGATATCGTATAATGAAATTTTTCCTGAACGTGTATATTCATATGCTATCAATTTTTCTAATATAAAACCAGTTCGATCAAGATACTTGATCGTGCTCTACAAGTATCTCAAATTTTAATTTCTAACAAGTGATAGATCTTCCAAAAATAAGAATAAACATGTTTCAGTATTTTTTTCAAATTTGATACAGATTTGACAAATTTTGATGAAACCTTTTTTTATAAAATTCCTCAACAATTCAGTATTTTATGGTCTAAAATATATAATGGCGTTCGAATGGGATTTACTTTTATTAATCATAGTTCGAAAACCAAGCGTTTCCGGGCATGTAGAACAATATCTTTTAATAACGCCTAAACGGATGAACCGATTTTAATTTTTTTGGTATGATAATTTAAGGAAGAGTTCTAAGCTATGTTTCAAGTGCGAGCTTTGGGTTCCGTACTCAAGAAAGCTTAAAAATGAGCAATCATGACATGTAATTTTAACATATAAATAATAATTACTATAGAAATGAATGGTCAAATAAACCTAGTTCAATTCATTTCGAAAAATGAAATGGTAAAATAATTAGGTAATTCAAAATAATAATTCAAATGAACAAGGCCAACTCAAATATTTCAATTTCAATTAAAATATTTCCAAAAATATGTGTCAAAAAATGATAGCTCTCTAAGTATCCTTTTCATTTCATCTGATGTCCTTCACTTTTAGTAAATTGCGTTCGGTAGCAACCATTAAGTCTCAGCATGAAAATGTGTTAATTATAAAAATCACACCATATTATACATGATTTCTACATAGAAAACAATAGTAGTAATTGTTTTTACAAAATAAATAAGTTAGTACTGTTATTAACAAAAAGTTTATAATATTGACTATAACACAGAAAATGATTATAATATACAAAAAAATAAATATTTAAATAGTAGATATTATATTCTATACATTTTTTTTTATTATTATTATAAGTCAGTTGTGAGTTGTGGTATAAATGTTTTAAATCAATAAAATGTATTAAACATATAAATTCTTATTCAATTACGTTGTAAAAACGTTCGTTATAGCAACACAATCACTCCGAGGTGTGATCTTATGGTAGGTCTACACGAGACCAACTTCACACAAACTTCTATAGAATTTTGTCTGCGCAACAAATCGGTGCAAACTAAAGTCGGTATGATGGTAAAGTCTGAGTAAAAAAAGTCATAATTCATTGAGTATATCAGAAAAGAAGGTCATGAATTGTTTTACATTTACTTACTTTTTTCAATATTTACAGAAATTTTTAAATTATGCTTCAATTAATAAGGAACAACTTTCTGTTATAAAGTATCATCTTTGAGTATTATCTTAAGATGTGCGATGAACTCAAGAATTTTTGTTAAAAGCCTTTCTTTCAACAAAATTTATTTTTCAAGCAGTTAAAAAAAGACACTATTAGACTTAAAATCTAAATTGGAAATATTTTGCCAATTTTTATTGAGCATGCATGCACAATATAGTTAAGCATCATTTTGAAGGAAGAATACTAAAGATATCAAACGTCGTCCCGTGTGTCTTCTTCGAACAACATCCTTTATTACATTCAGGTCCCGTAGTGTGTACAGTACACAGTACATAGTAATAAGAAGGTTTATTAGAAATCAATTGATTATGTAGAATGATAATAAACACATAAAAATGAATAACTTATTTAAAAAAGATTTTTATTACATTTTATTTAAATAAATTTAAAAAAATAAAAAAATAAATGATATGAATTCGAATTGAACATAAAAATAGACGTTATTAATTGATTATTTTATAAATTATGTGAATACATGCTATGTCAAGAATGTTGACTACCATGTATTATTGAAATTTAAATGTTTTAAGGTAGTATATGATTACCGTACGACATCAAAGATATCTCTATCTCTACATATTATAAATACGAAAGTAAGCATGTTTGTTTGTTTGTTTGTTACGCTTTCACGCTAAAACAAGCGAATGGTTTTTAATGAAACTGTACTGAAATATAGATGATATATCAGAATAACACATGAACTATAATTTATAAAGATATATTTTAAAAAATTAAAAAAATTTAATTTAATTTGGCATTTACCATTTTGAACCATTTTGAACAATAAATTAAAGAATTCTATAAAATTTAAAATAGAAAATGTCAAACAAACCAAGGCCAACTTTTCTGATATACTCAATGAATTATGACTATTTTACATTTAACAAAATTGAAAAACTATGTTCAAGAGAGGGTGGAGGCTATAAAGCGTTGTTTTTTAATTTTAAGCCCAGTGAAGCGGGTTGGTATCAACCTAGTAATTAATATTTATATTGCCTTGTCAAATAGTTCGCGCCTCATTTGTAATGAAACTTAACGTTTTTTCAGTTTCTGTCATATCCATGGCCCAATCAAAAAAGTTCCACTGTAATTACGTTATAGTTTTTTCACTACAAATTCATTTTCACTTCTTATAACACTTAAAATACTTTAAAAAATTTAACATTAATTCTTAAACAAAATTATTTTAGATAATCATGAATAATATTAAACTTCTGTTTCAGTTTAGTTACTTATACTATTTTTAAAATGATAGGTTTATTAGTTGCTGGTTATACCCTTGTATATGTATACACTGTGTAACAAAAGTAGCAAAATATTTCAAATAACTTTTCTGAGAAGCATTTTTCTTTTGTCAATAGTGTCAAATATATACTTAGTGACCTTACTTAGTGATCTTGAAATAAACATGGAAGGCCAACTATTATGAAGGTCAACTTAATAATGTCAAATAGAAACCCCTAAATATTGTGTTGTTGATTCGTGTAGTTACGATTGATATCACGGTTACGACGGAATGCAAAATTCTACCTATAAGATAACGAGACATGTGGATCTTTTGTCTGGTGAGCCATTGATTTTAGAAACCTGACGCTTTTCTTAAGTAATTTACAGCGAGAAAATTAATGGTACTCTTAATTTGGATCTTAATGCTGATATATATAGTGTATGCCGGATAGAGGTAACTATACTTCTCAAAAATCATTCTTTATAATAAAATTTGCTTATTCTGAAAAGTATGTTTAAAGTGTTCTGTGTTTCACAATGATTGAGAACATTTTATAGGTTTCCAAAAATCGGTTTACAAAAAATTAATTCGCATTTGTCGGGTGTTTTTTTAAATTTTGTAAATTTCACTTGTATGAAAGTGTTACCACTACTTTTGTTACACCAGCTACACAAACGTAAGTATAATAGTAAGTTAACTGTAATTACCCGATGAAGCGATAACAATGTCTATAATTAACCGAAGTGGTAGGTACTTAAAAAGAAATTTAGTATAAAAACAAACGTAATGTACTTCTTTTTGAGTATTAAAACAGAACGATTTATTATAATCTACAGCTATACAAATTATATATGTATATAAAATTGCTTCAAACATTCTGAAAAACCACAAAAATATTCTTTACGTAAATAGATCTTGAAGAATTAAAAACATACTCTATATTTACTAAAATATTCCGTTTTTGAGTATCTTTAGAGAATATTGACTGTATATTCGATGTGTGCGTAGTCATGGTAAGGACAATAAAAACGATTCCAGCGCTTCCAGTGAAAAATTTTGGCGATAAAGGAGGCTGTTATGATTAATTTGCAATTCTTTACATGTTAATGTTATGGAAAATGTCAAATGAAAATTATTGAAAAACACTTATTAATTAAACTTAATGCATTATAAGTTGTGAAACTAAGAAATCAAATTGCACAAATATTATTTTTCAAATGTAAATTATCATAATTATTTATTTAAATTTGTGAGACAATAATATTAAATTTTCAATGTAAGTCATAAATGCAATTCATACAATTATATATGCATCCATACAATTCTATAATTAAAGTAGTGTATCGTTACCATGGAAACGCCTCCAATAAAACTCACGCACGGTGCGAATAATATATTCTCAGGTTTTTTATTAATTAGAAATTAAAGACATATATGAATAATTTTCGATAACAACTATGTGTACTTAAAATTGGTTTTTTCAACATTCCAAAATTATGGTACATAGATAAAAAATAAATTTAGAATTTGGTGGAAGCGAAGGGCAAAAACTTTATCGCTAATGGTAAAATAGTTCAAGCTATTTTTTAAAGAAGTCTAAAATATCGATTAAAAAATAATTATTAAGTGTTTTTTATTAAAATCTTAGGATTAAATTATATTATTTTGGTATTTATTATTTAGATTTTCTTTTTGCATCTGATGCGTTCATGAATTGTCCTTCTCCGTCTATCTAAAGGTTTTAAAATGAAATAAAATATATTCATTAGTAGAATTATTCTTCATTAGAGAAGTTCTTCTTTGAAATAGAATTTCAAAAGGAAATCTCATTTTTTTTAAATCAGTAAGTAAACCAATTAAGAATTTTACTTACATTTAGCATATAGCCTTTTATATACATTACACATATCATTTCAATCATTAATAACATTCACAATCATAAAAACTATAATAAAAAATAATATTACGTTTTTTTTTTAAATTTTTATATTTTAATTATCAAAAATGACTTAACAAATAATAAGTATATGATTTTTATACCATGCATATATGAAATATACATAGTGTATTAAGGTAAGTCCCAAGTTTGTAACGCTTAAAAATATTGATGCTACGAAAAAAATTTTGGTAAAGGTGTTCATAGAATCATTTAATTAGTCTATTTTCGGTTGTTCATCCGTCAGTGAACACGATAACTCAAAAACGAAAATAGGTATCAAGCTGAAATTTTTACACCGCACTCGTAAAAAGTGAGGTTGAGTTCGTAAGTGAGCAACATAGGTCAATTGAGTCTTGTAAACCGATAGAGATAGAACAAAAGTTTAAATGTAAAAAATGTTCCTTATCAAAAAATTAACAACTTTTGTTTGAAACATTTTTTTAACATCACTGTTCACTCACGAGGGAATACATTAGATGCAAATTTAAAGTATGTATTAATATGAGATTATCAGTTATATATGTGTGACATGTATAGGTAAATGTGTAATGTGATAGAGTAATCAACACTGTCTATACATGGTATTTCAACAGTTAACTTAGTCAATTGTTTGTTTTCACTTCTTTTCATAACATTTAGTCTTAGTTTATTGTTTGATAAGTGCAAGTTTTAAATACAGAGTGTCGTTCAATTTACATTATGACGGAATAGATCAACAATTTTTCATCCTGCCTGCCTGAACTAAGGAACAAGCATTTATTATACTGAAAATAGGAATTTTTTTTCTATGAATCACTCATACTCGACTATTTGTAAAAGCTTGAGGCGCTCAATATCGAAAAATAGTTAGGTATGTGGAGTGAATTAGACGCTTCGATTCATTTTTGATATTTTAAATTGAACTGCGTCTCAAGCTTTAACAAATAGTCGAGTATGCGTGACGCATAAAAAAATTATTTTCTACTTTTTAGTACAATAAATGCTTGTCCCTTAAAAATACAAACCACAAGACATCACACGATGCGAAATGTGAGTTAGTAAATCACATGAGTCAAAATAAGTTGTTAATATACGTTCATTTTCTAGAAAAATATTACTCAAAAAATTTTACATGGAGATGGTACTTCTAAAAACGTTTTGCAACGTTTACACAACGTAAATTATTAACGGGTAAAAAATAATGTTCACTTAGTACCTATAAAAAACACATTACACATTCAATATTTTTATTTAATACCCATAAAAATTATGACAAAAATTTGAAATACAACTTTCAAGTTTTCTAGTATAATTAAATGTGAAAAATATAGGTTACACGAAACGTGAGTTTTTTTTTTTTGTCAGATATACATATAATATTACATATAATATTATATTTGTGAAACAAACAAAGCATGTATGTTTGGAGTACCTTATCAAATGTAGTGAAAGCATTTTACAGTGATTTTATTATCATCTGATATCACTATATATTATAAATGTGAAAGTAAGCATGTTTGTTTGTTTGTTTGTTTGTTACGCTCTGACGCTAAACCTAGCGAATGGTTTTTAATGAAATTAGCTGATATATATATTTTACTTGTGAAAAAATTTTAGCCCGCCCTATCATAAATCATAAAGCACTCCCCCATTTATAACATATAATTATAAACGCCCCTTTGAAAAAATCGAGAAAAACGCAAAAAAAATTTTGTTTTAGAATTTGATGAAACTCGGTGGATGGGGTAATTTTGATCCAAAAAGTATAAAAATCGGGTTAATTTAGTGATTGGATTCAGACTTTCTGAGATACCGCAATATTTGCATCGATTTTAGTCCATCAACAAATGCACCCGATTTTTGTATTTTTTGGGTCAAAATTACCTTATATACTGAGTTTTATCGAAATTGGAGATTTTTAAAATTTTTTCGATTTTTTGAAATTTTTTTAAGGGGTACATACCCCTTTGAAAAAATCAAGAAAAATGCAAAAAAATATTTTGCTTTGGAATTTGATAAAACTCAGTTTATGGGGTAATTTTGGTCCAAAAAGTATAAAAATCAGGTTATTTTAATGATTGGACGCGGAGTTTCTGAGATATCGCAATATTTGGATCGATTTTAGTCCGTATCTCAAAAACTATTCGACCAGTCAACAAATGCACCCGATTTTTGTACTTTTTGGATCAAAATTACCTTATATACTGAGTTTTATCGAAATTGGAGATTTAAAAATGTTTTCTATTTTTTGCAATTTTTTTAAGGGGTACCCCTTTGATAAAATCGAGAAAATCGGCAAAAAAATTTTTGTTTTGGAATTTGATAAAACTCGGTTTATGGGGTAATTTTGGTCCAAAAAGTATAAAAATCAGGTTATTTTAATGATTGGACGCGGAGTTTCTGAGATATCGCAATATTTGGATCGATTTTAGTCCGTATCTCAAAAACTATTCGACCAGTCAACAAATACACCCGATTTTTGTACTTTTTGGGTCAAAATTACCTTATATACTGAGTTTTATCGAAATTGGAGATTAAAAAAATTTTTCGATTTTTTGCAATTTTTTTAAGGGGTACCCTTTGATAAAATCGAGAAAATTGGCAAAAAAATTTTTGTTTTGGAATTTGATGAAACTCAGTGGATTTGGTAATTTTGATCCAAAAAGTATAAAAATCGGGTTAATTTAGTGATTGGATGCAGAGTTTCTGAGTTATCGCAATATTTGCATCGATTTTAGTCCGTATCTCAAAAACTATTCGACCAGTCAACAAATGCACCCGATTTTTGTACTTTTAGGATCAAAATTACCTTATATACTGGGTTTATAAAAACTTTTCTTCTTAAGGGGTACCCCTTTGGAATAAGTTAACATTTTATGTAATAATCGCTATAAGAAGTTTTCACTGTATATTCCAGGCAGCTACGTTTACTTACTACGTTGCATTGGTTAATAGTCATCAGTCCAACCCTACCATCGTAGTAACTTACTATTATAACTGTTATATAAACATACATATGTATATTATAATCGTTAAATATTTTACTAGGCAAAAAGTACTATTTATTTCGTAATTATATTTTCAGATATACATATACATACATATTACATCTTTCCCATATGTCACATACAGTAGCTCCGTGAAAAGTGGGTCAAATTAAAAAATTATTGTTTAAAAAACAAATTTTTATTTTATTCTTGTTATGTTTTTAGATAGCATTAGATTTTTTCTATCTTTATAGCTGATAATTATACGAAAACTAGAGTGATACCCACCCGCTTCGCTGGGTTTAAAAGTAAAGATTGATCAAGATTGCTCTCGTTTATCCCCTTTCTATAACACTCGAAATAATGGTGGGGATTGTTTTACACAGGTAAAATATATTATTTTTTTAAATGTATAATATATCTTTATAAACTATATCTCATGTGTTATTCTGATATATCAGCTATATTGCTGTACAGTTTCATTAAAAACCTTTCGCTTGTTTAAGGGTGAAAGCGTATCAAACAAACAAACAAACATGCCTACTTTCGCATTTATAATATATAGAGATAACATTATTTAAAATACGTTTCAGTGATACTTTTCAACTTTTCTATTTATCTTCAAAATTATGAACAGAAGTCAGGTTATTTGGGCTTTAGTTTCCAGACTCTTCATTAAGATTTTTGATTAAATGAATATCAATTGTGCTAAGAAAACAATGTATATTTCTGCTAAACAGTTAATTCCTCTAAATCTTTATGCTTTGATATTTCGAAAACAATTACAATTACAGAAAAGTGTTACTCCTATTTCGGTCTACTTTCTTTAAGTTCTTATAGAATCCATTCACAAAATTTGTAATGTAAGCCTCAAATATCATCCATCATACGCACACACAAGAGAGTAACTTGCTAAATCAAGTCAAATATATTCAGTGTTTTTTATATGAGCGGATTAAGATTCATGTAATGATGATATCTTGAAAACATTTTTATTAACATTTATGATAAAATAATTTATTTCTATTGATTATTGATGATTGTCAGCCACAAATTTATAATTCACAATAAATTATTGTTTAATAATACAACACTCTACTCGTCTATTTCAATAGAAGCGCCCACTTACTTATCCAATTAAATTCCATGACTTTTATTGAACTTAAATGTAAGTATTAATAAAAAAATCTAATTTGAATGCCGTATTACTTCTGTACATACAATAAAAAATCAACCTTAAATCACTATAAACAGATATTACAAAAGTATGCACAGACAAATAAGATTAACAAGTCGTGGTTAGAGTCTGGTGCTACCCTTGAGGTATCATTTGGCCGTTGAAACGCTTCGATCAGCACCTCAACGAAGTCGACATCATTTTTTGTTCGCACGATATCGGTCAGGGAAAAATTTAAAAAAAATCTCGCCCGACTCGTAACAACTGGGCCGAATGTTATGAAATTCTTTTCGGATTATATTTAATACGCATCGATAGACAGCTCATCGAAATCGATATCATTTTTTATTCGCACGATATCGACGACGAAAAAAATGTTTACGGACGTACGTACGCATAAAAGCTTTATGAAAGTTGTCTAAAAAAATATTTATTTCAAGCAGTAGCTAAAGCTGTGGTCTTTAAAACTATTACTCATGATGCCCTTGCAGTATATCGTTACCCAAGATATAATTTTAATTTTTTTAAATATTATTATTGGTCAATTTTAACTTATTTTTGTCCAGCTGTCAAAAACATACTCCAATAAAATTTCGACTTTAATCAAACTTTGTATACGGAGGTAGTTAATATAATTTATTCATTTGAAGAAAAAAAAATAAGGTACCATGATTGGAGTACATTCCGATGTTTTCTTTGTTTCTATAAGTGAAAACGTGATCAATTTATTGGAAAATTGTGGTTTTGCTATTTAAATTTTTTTCTTTTTTTTATATAAATTCAAATAATTTAATTTATTATTTATGACAAAGAACGTGTCGATCGATAAACTTATAAAAATATTTATGTATTTTTTTTTTAAAACCAAAATATTATTTAAATGAAATTTTTTGATTTTATTAAACATTTTTTTTAAAGTACTTACTTTTTATGAATATTTTACGTGGATAAAATAATTTATTCGTATTCTAGTAATAATTATTTACAAACACGTGTGGGCAGAAACTTTGTAGTCTTGTAAATGATGCATCTTCTTATGAAAAGAGTTATTATACCTGGTTTTTGGACTTTTTGGGAAAACAATTCGCTGAAAACATTAAACGAAAAAGTTGAAGATAATCGTATTTTGAGCCAAGACTTTCTGTATCTTAATTTGCAACTTTTTTTTATTTTTGTTTTTGATAACATTTGAAACACATCCACTTTGATCACGAAGTGTGTACCTTAAAAAAGTTTTTTTGCTAATTGAGATACTGAACTATATGGAAATACGTCCCGTTTGTCGGATTTTCCGACGAGAAATAAAAAACCAACAGCCTTCTTATCGACTGACCATATACTTTAGCATTTAGATGTGCACGCAATAAAATGTTTTGCTTCTGATTGCATCAAAACCGCACACTTTACAGGCATGGTTACATAAATATTGGCTCCTATTTATGGTTATCTTAAATTAAACTTCGTAGAAAGTCATGACATTAATTAAAACGAAAACTTATGTCGATTGATTAACGTGCCAGTGTAGTTGTTATACCATGTATATGAAATGTACCAAGGTATTATAAGTTTTGCCCCAAGTTTATAACGCTTAAAAATATTGATGCTATGAACAAAATTTTGGTATAGGTGTTCATAAAATCACTTAATTAGTCCATTTCCGGCTGTCTGTCTGTGTGTCTGTCGCCTGTCCGTCTGTCATCACGATAACTCAAAAACGAAAAAAGATATCAAACTGAAATTTTTATAGCGTGCTTAGGACAAAAAAAGTGAGGTCGAGTTCGTAAGTGAGCAACATAGGTCAATTGGGTCTTGGGTCCACAGGACCCATCTTGTAAATCGTTAGAGATAGAACAAAAGTTTAATAATGTAATAGCTGTTCCTTATAAAAAAGTAAGCAAATTCTGTAACTTCTTCTATGCGTAATGTGACAGAGTAATCAACACTGTCTATACATGGTATTTCAACAATTAACTCAGTCAATTGTTTGTTGTCACTTGTTTGATTATCAGATGGATGAAAGTCCATCTTACAGCGTCTTCTGTACTATTTGTTGAAATATTTTGACCTAAAATAAAATTAGCTACAGCTTGTTTCTAGTGTTTTTAGTGGTTGAAAATTGTTGTCTTTCTAGCGTATTATATTTTATAACTGTAGGTTATTACCCTACTCAATGTCTCGCTATAGATATTTTTTATTAGAAGTCGAGAAAGAATGAAAAACAGTATATAATATTATGTTCAAAGTGGTTGTACAAATATTTACAAAAATGGAAAAAAAAAATCGATGGCACACCTTACACAGGATAAGTATTACCAAACGTTATTTCTTTATTGTAAGACCATAAATCAATATTGTTGGCAGGGTACAAAATAGTATACAGGGTATAATGTCCGGATGTATTGTGAATAAATTTAAGTAAAAAAGTGAAATTTACAAAATTAAAAAACCCCCGACAAATGAGATTTATGCCTTGTAAACCGATTATTGGAAACTTAGCTATAAAATGTTCTCAATCAAGGCCGTTTAGGGGCTACAATGCCACTGAGAAACACAGAGATGCTACTAGAGATTAATACTTTAAACTTATAACACTCCTTCTTAAATGATTATGAAAGTGATGACCAAGGACATCAGATGAGATGAAAAGGATACTTAGGGAGCTATCATTTTTGGGACACATTTTTTTAAAATATATTGATTGAAATTGAAATATTTGAGTTGAGTTTGTTCTTTTGAATTATTGTTTTGAATTACCTAATTATTTAACCATTTCACTTGTCAAAATGAATAGCGCTTTTCATTTACAAAATGATTCTTTTTTATTTCGGACTGTTTTCAATCAAGTAAAGACATATCTTATATATTCTATCTTAGGTTGAATAGTTTAACTTTCTGAGGTTGAATAGTTTTTTGAAAACTGTCCCAAACAAAAGCAAATTGATGAAGAGGTCTATTGAGCCAAGTTTACTTGACCATTCATTTCCATAGTAATTATTTATATGTTAAAATTATACGCCATGCTTTTTCCAAACTGAATCGATTTTGAAGATCTTTGCCAATGTAATAGAAATTATTTGAAATTTGTACTTTTTCCGACTATTTTCTCGAAACCTAGGTACTATAGTGAATAGGAACCTAATAAGTAGCTTAATATTAGTGTATTAAAATAATAGTTTCTTTTCAACCTCAACTAAAAAGAGTGATTAGAAAACTTTTGGAAATTCATTGGTATGGCCTTTTGACTAACGCGAAATTAGTTCATTAGGACAATGGCCTGGCCTCATTTTATTCCAATTCTCATACATTTTAGTCACACCCTGTCTATTTACAATACAACAGAACACAGAAGTATCCAGAAATAACAAAAGTATTTTATAGAAAAGTAAAAAAACAGAAAATTGTGGTATAAAGAAATAAAACAAAAAATGATATAACTACATCATCCTTCTCTATTTATTTACTTTTGTTCATTTTATACATGAAATATAAATTGCATCGAAAAAAAGAAAAAAACATTTCCAGAAGACAAATTTTTTTATATACAGAATGTTTCTTCAGTACAAAAACTTTAAGCGCATATTCTTGTGGCAATTTTATGAAAACAAGTCCAAATTAATACACATATATGGGCGCAAACGTTTCGTTTCTAAAATACAGGTGGACATTTGAGAGATCTGTGTGTTTTGCGTTGAATTTACGATTGACTTTACCTTTAGTATTAATTTAAATCCGGTGTGCAACGCCCTTCCACGATTACTTGTTTTTTGTCATCGAAAGATATTTTTGAAAGTGCTTAATTTTTGTTCTGTCCATATTTCTCTATTAGCAACGTTAATGTCTTAAACACCTGACAAACCAAAACAATCAATATTCGACTCGACTCAGGATAAAAACAATAAGACGAAAAAGTAATAATGCTTTATGTGCGTAGATCAATAATCGTTACACATTATGGAGATCAACTCACAACAGATCAATCAAATTCTTGTAGGGTAGGTGTATTTAAATGAATAAGAAACGCAACTACTTCGGTTAATGTCGTAATTTGTCGTGTTGTAAAAGACACTGTCTTAAGTCTGTCTTTCTATGCGTTCGTATGTGTGGCATTTTATTGTATTTATACGAACGCACACACGTATGAATATGAATGCACACATTTTAAAATTTAGGCAATAGTTCTTGCCTTAGCCTGGAATCACTCAGCAGCGCTAGTGCGCAGCGCAATGTGAAGTTACTTAAAATTAAATGTATGCCGTATAGAATTATAAACGATACCCGTTAAGATGTTGTGTTTATTGATAATATTCGTAGATAAATAATATTAGATATAAGAACAAGATTATACATATTTGTCTAAATTATGTAGGGTAGGCAGTGCCTTTCTGTCTATATGTACTGCACGCTACTACTCATATGAACTTTTTATCATAAAATTAACTCAAGAATATGCTCTTTATTTTTTACACTCTGTATAGTGTACCAAGTACAATGATATTATCACATTACCGATGTCGTCACCTCGATGTCAACTCCGTTAGTTTAAGATAAACTGGTTATCTATTTGTGTTATTTTCATGAGACTGATACAGATAAGCAATGAGTTTATCTTTCGTCTAATGTTATCTATTTATAGGTATCTAATCAAGTAAATGTAAACGTATATAATGTATTATAATGCTAGATATATTACTTGGAACTATAAACACATTTTTCAACAATCTTAAATGAAGATAAATTATTAAAATCTCAAAGTTATATTTTTTCATTGTTCGTCAAAAATAATTTCCTAAAAACATGTTTAAAAAATGAGCCACCATACAGGTGGACCTCCATAAAATTTGAAAACAGGGACCTTCAAAGGAGTTTTTTACACCTGCACTAAATACAATTCTTTTTTAGAAAACATTTGTATAATTTGGCAATTTGATGATAGTATTATACAACGAGCTTCCGGTAGGTACGTTCTAAAGATAGGTATGGTAGATGAACTTTCTTTACTAAACCAATGAGTGAATGCTTTAGGCAAACAAATGGTAAATATAAATTACCCTAAACAAACAACAAAAGAGATACGAAAAAACCTAGCCTTAAAAAAAACGACGAATACATATTTAGTTGGATACAATTATTATACATAAAAATACCGAATCTTGGAACTTTATTATACTGAAGATTTTGATAACAGAGGTGAAATATTGATTTAAATATTTATTAAATATTTTTTCTTTACAAGTATATTAAAAATTATATAAGAAATAAACAAGTTACAAGCAAGAATCCAGTTTCCCCCGAATTCTAACAGAAAAATGATTATCTGGTGATGGTTTCAATGTACAATTATTGAAACACACACACACAAACATCACATTGAAAGGGTTTGATTTGGATATTAAGACCTTGAAATCGCGGAAATATGTAAAACTGGAGATTTTCAAAATCGTCCCCATTACATTAACCTCCTCTGGGAAGTTAACAAGACACCTACACCAAGTCTTCTTGCATCATCCTGTAAATTGTAAGACAATAAATACAATATAATCCGTAAGAAAATATCTTATTTTTTGTCTATATGTATTTTTCGTACAGTACTTTCCATTAGATATATGTGGAGTGGAATTAGTTT
The DNA here is from genome assembly GCF_905475395.1 of Chrysoperla carnea. NCBI lineage: Eukaryota > Metazoa > Arthropoda > Insecta > Neuroptera > Chrysopidae > Chrysoperla > Chrysoperla carnea. Next base: position 19,051,102 of record NC_058338.1, read on the forward strand.
GATTCGAATAGAGTGGAAAATTGTATTATCTAGGTAGTAAGCAAGTAAATAGCATGGTAAATGTGCGTCAATCATTCAAGTAATTGTAATGAAAAAGTAAAAAAGAAAAATTACTTTATAGTTAGATGGGAATTAAATTGTATTATAAAAAAAATATAGAAATCTTTTTGAAAACTGTGTAAAAGATTTTCTTTTCACTTTATAAAAAGAAATTAATTTTAATGTAGTAAAAAAATTGAATTACTTCATCCATTCTTGTTAATAGCAACGATTTTGCGAAGTGTTTAGTTTCGAAGTGTCGACATATTTAAGAAAAAAATTCAACTCAATAGTTGTGGTAATGGATTGTCGTCTGATTGGTCTAAAGTTATAGACCGTAAGCCCATAAGTAAATGTAAAATTTTATATTTCTTTTCATCAATATTTGTCGCGTTATAATCTCAGTTGGTTAAGGCGTAACCAATTCCGTCCGCGGTATGCTTAGGGTAGAGGGTTCGATTCCCACCGTCGCAACAAAATTAATTTAATTAATAGTCTTGATGGGCTAGTGAAGTGCATGGTATGTGCATGAAGGAGGTATACTCAGCCTCTGAAATTGAAGAATTGATAAATGAAATTATCAGCGGAAAGGTGGTAAATTACATATATATGGTATCACAATGGGCTCTATAGCCTAAGTGGGTCCTTCATGCACAGCCTAAATCTTACAATGAGAAAAATTGGTGTTAAAATTGTATAAAAATTAGGGTACCGCCGGGATAATTTGATTTATCATAAACATTTAGGAAAATAGCTCTTGAACAAACAACGAAAGTGGAAACTGATTTGCATTACTCAATTTCCGAATTAAACTTTAAGTTTTTACCGCGCTTAATGCAATAAGCTAGTTTAAGAATAACAGAATCTTTATTTACTTGTGGGCTTACGGTCTATGAAGAAAATTATTGTGTGTTATCTGTTTGATAATTTGAATTATCCACAGATTCTCTTATACATACTTTTTTTTATTAATGCTTGTTACTCCAAGCGAGTGGTTGGCGATTTAGTTTTTTTTAGCCAAAACAGCATCATTTTTAATGTTAATTTAATTTTGAAGAATTAGAAAGTATACCAAATGTGAAAATATAAAATGAACTATCCTCTATCCTGTACTGGTATTGTTCTTTTACTATATAATATACTTATTCATGAATTGTTGACTGTAATCCTACATTTGAGGTTAAGGATGCAAGTAAGATGTAGTGAGTTGCAAGATATTCGAACATATCTGTGTTGAATATTATCAGCCCAAAATTTTAATTGATTGCTCTAGAGCTTACCAAATCAAAGTCTTCATAGTTCTTAAGATTTTGCAAAACATACCTGAAACAAAGAAACAAAAAAATTAATTAACTGTTAAAATAGCCGCGCTGATGTAGAAACATTTTTCTCTAAAACAGATTCCTTTTGATTACATACCAGAAAATTAGGAAGGTTTTCTATTTCATTTTATTTGATTTTTGTTTATATTTATTTCTGCCTACCTATAGCAAGTAAATAATAATTATCTACTTATGGCAAGTACAGGAGATCCAATACAACCATTTCTCAGCTATTGCACCAGAAAGAAAACCTGTTCGTATCATAATGAATGATGGATTAGAAGATAATCTCAAAAACCAACAATTAAAGGCATGGACCAGCTACGAGGGAGGGCGAATCGTCAAAAGCCAGTTGGGTGAAGGAAGATCGCTCGGTAACAGAGCCGAGGAGATCTAGAAACTAAACAGAGCTGATATTAGAGTCATCGTAGAGTTACTCACAGGGCATGATAACCTGAACAAGTTCCAACATCAGATTGGAAAAAAACAATCTTCCACGTGAGACAGATGCGGAGAAAATTCAGAAGAAACATCGATCCACTTTCTCTGTTACTGCTCGGCGCTCATACAGCAGCGAAGGAAATGGTTTGGTCCGGCCATAGTCAAACCAGAAGAAATTAGGAAACTCAGTGCTAGGCAGATCCTGGGTTTCAGTACATCAGTTGGTTATAATAGCCACTGAAAAACGTAGCGGGGATAGAGTACAAGGGTCTATTTGGCTAGGTGCTCTGAACCATTGCTTCGAGGCCCGATGCTCGAGCATGGCCCGCTAACCTCCATACTCATACTCATACTCATCATAATGAATGCAAACATGGATTTACCGAAGGTATGATACTGCCCTTCTTTGGATCTCTACTTTTCGTACCTTGTTACATATGAGCCTATGTCCAAGACCTATTGTATTTATATAAGTTTACACAACCTTAAATAAAAAATTTCTGATCATTCTTGGGTCTAATGATTCCTGTTAAATCCCTTCTCAATTTAAAAATTGGGTACAACAATGCAAGTATAATAAATTAATTTAACATCTGGAGTTATAGTATATTGTTCTACCAGGCTTTTATCTCGTACATTATTAATTTCGAAATAAGATTAAATATTCCTCGATGACTAAACAACAAAAATCTACTGCTGAATAATAATAAATTTTCTTTGTTAACTTGAACAATAACTTTTTCTACTCATGAATATAAAAATAAAACTCAATTATTATAGTTGAATACAAAAATACTTGCTTTCAAGGTATTTTTATTTCGATGAACCCATCGAAATGAGTCATCGTGCAGAATTTTTTTCCATAATATATCAATAACATATATAAGAAATGTCGGTATATTATAAATATTTAGTGTAGAGAACTGAACTGAACTGTAAACAGAATTAATATTGAAATTGCGTGTTTCATACCAAAGTAATCATATTGATCCCGGATAATTATACTTACACAATGATCAAACCTTATTTAAGTGATACCTATATGTGTACCTTTACTACTAATATATTTTCAGTATAAGTATCTGAAAGAAAACTTTTGTTTTCACATCAAAAATCGAAATTTAAAAAAATCGTGAACACCTGACCGAACTCTCATCAGATGCTTTCTTATTATAACAGAGGTTTTCTATTGAAATGGGATTTTCAACACTTTAAATACTAACGAAAAATGCCGAAAAGATAACCAGGGCAGTTTTCTCTACCCAAAAATACAGATAAATTTTTAACAGTATTAGGTTAGTTAAGCTTGGAGAGATTGTGGAGGTGCACAAATCCTTAAGAATCACGAAAATCCATGAAAGTTTGATATAAAAAGGAAGAAAGAAGACTAGAAATATGCACCTTAAAAACATTTTCTTGATACTTATCTAACCTAAATTTTGACCAGATCACAATTTGTAATAAACGTGTAATTTTTTTAAAATCCTTTCCTTAGTTCATATAATTAAATGAAATTTACTAATATCTACTGATTATCATTGGCTACTGGTTATCGAATGATAGTCAGTAAATGAACAAAGTTATCAATTTTTTCCATATCCGTATCTCCCAAATTAGGCATCATATCCAAATTTGGAAAACAGTTTTTTTGTTGCTCTTGATCAGCTAATTTTGGTAAGCTGGATTTCTGTAGGCAATAACACAACACGGCTTATAGAGAATATAAAATTAGCAATAGTTTTAGTGGACGAGTCAAAGCAGTAAGGGCGTCAGGCCCATACTGATTGGAGATATCACAATACTGGCAGATAGCCCATATTCAAGACTATAATATTACTCATGCCAACGTAAATAGAGCAGTATCTGTCTCTATATCATACCATCATTGTAATAATCGCCATACATTTTTCCCCGTGTAAAAAATGGTAAAATGAATTTTAATATGAATTGACAGTGTATAGATTCTATTAAAAAATATATTGACTCTGCCTTTAAAAGTCTTATGCACCAAGACTTGTTTAATCTATTGTACAGAATTATACTCTACTAAAAGAAATGACATTAAGGTTTACTACTCCATTATATGGAATGTGAGGACCGAAAAATACTCATTCAACACACAACTAAATGTGGCGGGAAACCTATATTTGATAACGAATTGAAAATACTTGGGAAAATAGAGTATGATTTTCATGAGCTTACTAACTAAAATTAAAGTAAGTCTGAATTAACTGAATGTTGTCTGTAAATAACCAAGTCAAGTAAACTTCTGACGATTTACTACATGCTAATTACTACAAGCTGTTCAGGTAACGAGACGATCAACAAATTTTGACCTTGTAAGGATCACTTTTCCATGATAAAACTTAAACAAATTCTTTAGATTTTGACGAATCTCCTTCTACTTATAAAGTATACCTCCAAAATGATAAATTTTTTTAAGTTTGCTGAATTATGATCTGAAATTGAAATGAATTATAGTTTTCTAAATTTTGCGCGCAATTCTCAGTATATGAGGAGTCCGATTTTCGAAATCGAAATTTTCAACCCATTTTAACGTTTCGTTAGGTTTTGTTAGGGCAACGCACCAAGAAGAAGTGCGTGTGTCTGTGTGTGTGTGTACGTACGTTTATGGTTACTTTTTTCCTAATCGACATCGCGCGAACTTAAAACGACATCGACTTGATTGAGACGTTGATCGAAGTGTTTTACCGGCAATATGATCCGAAAAGAATTTCGTAATATTCTTGTTGAGTCGTATTCGAAAAATTAAAAAAAAAATTTTCTTTTTATTAAACTGGGAAGTTATTTGTGCGTTTCTGCCCAACATATGGCCAGTTTTTTATTTTCAATTAAGGGGGCTTGAATTTCCAGTGGAAAGAGGATATTCGTGCGTATGATCAAATTAAAATGTTAGTGTTCTTCTAATTACGATAAAATATACATCCTTCGAAAATACCAGTTACGAAGCTTAGTTTTACAAAAACATATTTTATTTGCAAGTGTCAATTATACTTGTCAACAAATCTCAATCTGATACATACTTAAGAAAAGTTTGAAAAAAATTTATTGCAAGATTAACCAAAAGTTTTTCTATATTCAATAACAACAATGTTGCAAAAATATTTACTTAATTCCCTTTAGAATATTTCGAAAGAATTAGAAACGTATATCGAGTTACCTCTCATATATATTATAAGAAGTTTAGGATATGAAAATAAAAAAAAAAAAAAAAATGAAAGTAGGAAAAGAAGAAAAATCATCCAAAAAGACTGTTATATGTTGTGTATTTGTGTCATTCCCATGGGATATTAATGAAAGGAATATAGGTACACATTATGTACTGACAAGATGATTATGTGAATATAGCGTGGTCAACAATAATTATTAACATTGGAATATAATGAGTTATTATGAGGACTAAAATGTTTTAAAATGACTCCCTTGATACACTTTTTTTTTGTTATCTGTTTATAATTATGATTATTTATAACAAATGATCTTATTTATAATTTAATTTTAACAAATGAATTTATATCGTTTTCATATTCTGTATAACAATGCAAATTTAATTCTGTGATTAACAAATAAAAGCAAACAATTGACTGAGTTAATTGTTGGAATACCATGTATAGACAGTGTTGATTACTCTGTCCCATTACACATACATACATGAAAAATTTCTGTACTATTGTCCCATTTTTGAACGCAAGGACTAAAAACTTCAAAACTCAACCAACACCTCTATAGTCGACAAACTCAAGAAAACCAACGCGTAATTACAACAATACTTTCTAAATTATGTATCTTTATGAATGTACTTTATTTGAAAATAAATCAAATGCTGGAAATATCCTAGAATACTAATTTATAACAAAAATTTACGTCATTTAAAAAAGAATCAGTTAATTTAGGTTAGGTTAAGTTATATAGGCTGTCCACGAAGGACACACTTAGGCTATAGAGCCCATTGTGATACCATATGTGTTTTACCACCTTTTCCGCTGATAATTACATTTATCAGCTCCTCAATTTCAGAAGCTGAGTGCACCTCCTTCATGCATATACATGCACTACACCAACCCATCACAACTATTAATCAAATTAATTACTATGCATATCGCGGACGGAATTGGTTACGTCTTAACCAACTAAGCTAATAGGATGACATCAGTTAATATAAATTATAAATAAATTTAATTCCCTTAAATATAGAAAATACTAATCGTAAAAACGTTTTATCATAAGTTCTGGTCGCGTGCAGAGTGTTTAGTCCCCTTAGCGGAAATGATTTCTAGTAAACACAAGTTAACGTTTCTATACATCATCATCTATGTGCAACATTACTATATGATATAATAAATCAAGAATTTTAAATTATATAAATAATCTGATATCTTTAAATTAAACCTACAGAAAAAGTTTACCCTACAACATTTACCCTATATTGAAAAATAAAATACGGTTTTCAATAACAATTTTATAATATTGATTTTACCATTAGTACCAAATAATAATAATAATAGAACCTAGTTGTATGCATAACAAATTTACAAATTTTTATTTATTATTCAATAAATTCAAGAGAAAAACCTGTTGAAAAAGAAATAGAACACAATTCATCAAAAATAACAGCTTTAAAATATGGAATAACAGCTTTTTTTTATACCTACTATGTATATAAAATATATCAAGGTATACTAAGTTTAGTCCCAAGTTGATAACGCTTAAAAATATTGATGCCACGAACAAAATTTTGGTATAGCTGTTCATTAAATCACCTAATTAGGCTATTTCCGGTTGTCTGTCTGCCTGTCTGTCTGTCATCTGTCTGTCGTCTGTCATCACGATAACTCAAAAACCAAAAAATATATCAAGTTGAAATTTGTACAGCGTGCTCAGGACGTAAAAAGTGTGGTCGAGGTCATAGGTCAATTCGGTTTTGGGTCCGTAGGACCCATCTTGTAAACCGTTAGATGTGTCTATGTATCCATGTATGTGCCTATACATTTATGTGTATGTAAACTCTCTAGTGGTCGCAATTTAAGTTCGATTTGAATAAAATTTGGTATCAAGAAGGGATTTGGTATTTCAAAGGTCAAGTTCGTTAATGAAGAAAATCGACCGATAAACAAGGAGTGGGGGATGAAAAAAGTCCAAATATGAAGTTTTTCATAATAAAAAAATCAGTTTTAAGCAAACAGTACTCTAATGATTTTTTTCTCTAGATGCTTGGTTATTTTTTCAATCTCTGAAGTAATTCGCTTAGCTAACGCAGATTCTTCGCTACGAATTTCAAAAAAAAGGAAACGGGTGTAGTTAGTAAAGAAACGGGTGTATGTTGACTGGACTCGCTAGCGAAGTCGTATTACATAATGTTAAAATTTCAATTTATTGAAAATTGAACAAATTTGGGAAAGAATTGTCAATTGTTTAATTTTTACAATTCCTCAGAACCAAATTGAGGATTCAATATATTTAAGATAATCATTTTATGTATTGGTATTCTTCAGGAATCAGTTGGAGCTTATTTTGAGGCAAAGTAATTTTGCTATCTTTAGAAGTTTTAGTACATAGTACATCGACCTTATAGCATTCAATAAAAGAATTAACATTTTTATGAATGTAATTCGATTATTTTATAAACTTTTAAAAACTCAAACATGAATGTAGGCAGATTATCAACACAAAATAAAATTTCAACAACGTATTAGTTACACTAGGCATGGTGGTAGATTTCCATGAAATGATTGAAAATTTATTCAAACAATAATAAAATGTAACAAATTATTGATTTAATGTGCAAATTAAAATTAAATTAATATCTTCAACCTATTTATTTCACAACATGCAATATAAGGAAGTTTCTACGGTCAAGGCAGTTATAATTTTTTTATAACACTAACTCATTCACTCATTCAGTACTCACTCATTTAATATACATAAGTCATATAGAGAAAAAAAATATGGTGTGAACGTCAAACAACAACCATATATACAGGGTAGGTCATTTTACCAATAGTAGTTTACCAATCAAAAAATAACTCAAACAAAAGTTGCAGAGTTTGATTGGGGGCATCATGTTCTGACATCAGATTGGACCTAGTTTTTCGAGTTGGTTTAGTAGACAATTTAGGTTAGGGTTTTGAGTTAATTAACACTTTTGATTTAAAAAATATATGAAAACAGTCGTGAAGGCTTTGCAATATTTGGGCGAAAGCTTAAATTTTTGGTTACTCAATCGCATTAACAGGTCTCGTTCTCATTCATGGCATCGGGTATTTATCAATAGCTTAGGTTATATTGGCTGTCCACGAAGGACACACTTAGGCTATAGAGCCCATTGTGATATCATATATGTGTTTTTCCACCTTTTCGCTGATTATTTCATTTATCAGATCCTCAATTTCAGAGGCTGTGTGTACCTCCTTCCTGCATTATCATGCACTACACTAGTCCATCACAACTATTAGTTAAATTGATTTAGTTGCGACGGCGGGAATCGAACCCGCTACCCTAAGCATACCGCGGACGGAATTGGTTATGCCTTAACCAAGTGAGCTAATAGGGCGACCAATTACAATAACTTTAATGATACTTTCGAGATAATTTGAAAAAAACGATATTCAATAATTTTCAACTTCCTGTACATGGATGTATTAAATTTTAATATAAAAAAATCGCACCACTTCCATTATCATTAAAGAATAATACGATTAAAATTAAAATCGAAATAATTTTTTTTAATACTTTAATGGAACTCTTTCCATAATGTAATGTATGTTTTGAAAAATATATTTAATATCGGCGGTATTGCCGATAAAACATTCAACTAAATAATAAAACACTCAACTAAGAAAAATTTCGAATAAAAAATATAGAAAATAAGAATTTTTCTTCTCTTTGATTCCTCTTTTTTACATATATTCACGTTTAGCAAAGGTCGTACCTCAGTTATTTTGAATATTGGAAATATTTAGAACAACTTAACAAATTATTGATAGAAACACACGGGACTTTAAAAAATATTACAAATGCGGTAAAATTTTGGGGTCGATAAAATAGGAAGAAACATCAAAATACGAAAACAATTTGGTTAGAAAATTTGAAGTGAAATTAAAAAGTCCTCAGAAAAAGAAAATTTATTCTCTGTAATTTATTTAATTATTGGTTTTTTATATAACTCATATAAAAAGTGTCTCAAAATAGACACAAGATCTAAATTTATCATTATTAGTGCGGTTAGTTGTTAACAATGGATAAAAAACACAGTGTGAGAGCTAACTTTTACAACCGGCGCGCGTACAGCATGTCGGTGACGCGAACCCATAACATTTTTCCCTACCAAAAAGTGCCCAACGTCGCTAAAACTCACTTCAAAAATTTGAACATAAAGCTTTGTATGTGCCACACATAACTTATCGTAGAATTTGATTGATTAAAATATTTAGAGTAAAATCGTGTCATGATTTTCAAAGTACTTCTTGCAATAATTCTAATACCCTTTAACACCACACGTAAATTTGTAAATTAAAAATAATTATTTAATATAATATTGAAAAATTAAGAAATCAATTTTTTTTGGTAAATTTTATAATAATATTTTTGAAGATAATATCAACTTAAAACATATATAAAGTATAATAATTTATTAATTTATTCACAAAAAACTTTTTGAAAGTCGGTATTATATTAGATAGACAAGAATAGTAATATTGAATAAGAAGAATGGCTTATAATTTTAATATTAAAAACTTGTTTCATATAGTTTAGTTAGATACTTGATAAAATTTATTGAATAATATAATATAATGTCATAAGGAATATAAATAATGTTCAAATTATAGATATTTTAGAACGTTCGTCTTTCTAGTTTTAAATTTATAAAATTACTTTTTCGATATAAATTTTTCTTGGCATTTTCGTCGGTAGGTACTTTTAAACTATGGCAAATTATATTCCTTCTTTTAAAGTATATTCAAAGTATGCTTGCGTACTAGAAGGTAATATTTATAAAATTGTTTTTTCAAGCTTTATTTAAAACTTGCAATATGTGCATGTATGTATTTTATTAACCCCCGAACTAAAAAAAGGGGTGTTTGAACGCTATGTGTGTGTGTCTGTCTGTGGCCCCTAAACGGGCAAACCGACTTGATTGAGAACATTTTATATTTAAGTCTCCGAAAATCGGTTTACAAGGAATAAATCGCATTTGTCGTGGTTTTTTAAATTTTGTAAATTTCAGTTGTCTGTATGTATGTTTTTCGCGTCAAATCTTGCAACTGAATGTGTAAAAACTTTTCCAAAACAAATTAATATGCACTAAAAAGTAAAAAATAACGATAATATAATGTAGTTTAAATTATTGTTATTTTTGAAGTCGGTAAAAATTTAAGACTTTAATGGTTTTCTCATAGATGGCGTTGTCAGACCTGGACCAAAATGAAATGGGATCACACGGGAAGCACCACCTTTCAAATAGGTAAAGAATCATCAAAAACGATTCACTCAGTCGAAAGTTCTGAGGTAACACACATAAAAAAAATACAGTCGAATTGATTAGCTCCTCCTTGTTTGTTTGAAGTCGGTTAACAAGCTTTTATTGTATTAAAAAACGACTCTATCAAAATATTCATGTATGAGTAACACCTAGCAACAATTATTTTCTACTTTTCAGTATTTTTTTTTTTTTTTTAATTTAAACTTTTCGTTTATTTTTTGAAAACAATAAATATGCAATTTTGAATTCCAGTAGATTAAGAGCGCATGGTTAAATTCGAGGAATGTCTTGCTGCTATTATCTTTATTCTATATATTTATCAAATATTAACCGAGAAATTTTAATATTTCTCATCCCTGTAAAGCCACCCTTTTACACATAAATTTGATTGTAAATTTAATGGCATTTTTAACTATAAATTTTTCAAGTACGACCTTAGAGTTCCCTTCTTGAAAAAACTACAAAATTAGCGATGATCTTCAAAATCGATTCAGTTTGAAAAAGGCATGACGCATAATTTTAACAAAAAATGGCCAAATAAACCTAGCTCAATTCATTTTGAAAAGTGAAATGGTAACATAATTAGGTAATTCAAAACAATAATTCAAAATAACACACTCATCCGAAATATTTCGATTTCAATTCAAATGATTCCAAAAATTTGTCCCAAAAAATGATAGCACTCTTAGTATTCTTTTCATATAATCCGATGTCCTTGATCATCACTTTGATAATGCTTTAATAAGGAATGTTATAAGTTTAAAGTGTTTATCTGTGCGTTGGTGTTTTTCTCAGTGGCGTCATAGCCCCTAAATGGTGCCGAATCAACTCGATTGAGAACATTTTCAAAATCGGTTTACAAGGAATAGATCACATTTGACGGGGGTTTTTTAAATTTTGCAAAATTCACTTGTGTTTTGTTGTGTCCGTTTAATTTTAAACAGCCTATACATGAATATCGTTCATAAAATTTATTGTTTGAATTATTACATGTCACATAGAATATTGTATATAAATTTTAAATCTTACATGATACATTGCTTTTTAACAATCTATGAAAATAGTACCTTTACATACCAAGTACTTGTTTGGATTAAAATATAAAAGGTGTCACATCGGCTACACAGAATTCTATTTTAATATAAAAAGAGGCAAATAATTATTAAATTAAGGAACTTTTAATTCATTTATTAAAATTGCAGGATGCAAGATTATTTACAGAATGATGAAAGCAGTTCTTTCAAATCCTTGATATAATCATTTTGAGTAAATTTTGGTATTTTTTTAGTTTATCTTGTTTGTCTTGCGTGGTTTGTATCGGCAGAAATTGTGATCTTAAAAACTCACTTCAGTCTTCTGCGTAGTTTTCTAATAGAAATACCAAACAGGTTTTAAGCACATTCATTTTGAATTCATTGCTGAAAGAATCGTTTAAGTTTATAAAAAGTTTAATAAATATGGTGGAAGCTCTTTAAAAAATGCTTTTCGCATTTAAGACGATTCCTACACATATTTTTCAATGGTGTGAAATCATTATTTGATTGGCGTGAAACTTTCTAATTTTTTTAAGACTCCTCTCAAATATTCATTGGTGGAAAAGAATATTTATAAAGAAAAGCGGTTTTCCAGATAAGAACGGTTAAAGTTACAATTGAATTTCAAGCACTGCGATTATACCCTTTACTCTATCGATTTGAAATTTGGATATGTTATAGGTACTCATATTCTACCTGCCCTGGTTACTTTTATTTTTCCTTTTATAAAATCCTGTTAATTTTCCCAATTTTCATTGTTTTTGTACAAATAATTAGTGACGATATACATGGAATAAAAATTCAAAAAAGTATTTGTAAATTGATTATTAACACGAAAAAAGCTTAAATTTAATTTCACTTTAATAAAAACATTCCAAGAATACATTTAAGTCGCGTATTGAATCGTATAAATTATTCTTTATTTTAAAATTAAATGTGACATGCCCGCTGTTTCACTCTGTACTTCGTTTAATTCATCTTATAGCTAGCTATACAGTTCCTTGTACACATAAATTGAATGCAGTAAGTAATGTAAAATGTATTTTCAAAACATAAGAAAACATGACAAATACATTTGTATAAACAAAATATTTGTAACTAAGTACTTAAGAACTAAGAATTAATATTGTCAGGTGTAATATGCATGTATTTTAATATCTATTAATTTTTCTAAAGTTTATTAAAAATAAATAGGTATTGTATACAAAAGTATTTGTAGACAAATATTTTCTCTTATTATACCATGTATATGAAATATACAAAGGTATTCTAAGTTTAGTCCCAAGTTTGTAACGCTAAAAATTATTGATACTATAAACAAAATTTTGGTAAAGGTGTTCATAAAATCACCTAATTAATCCATTTTCGGTTGTCTATCTGGCTGTCTGTCATCTGTCTGTCGTTTGTCCGTATGCCATCACTATTACTCAAAAATGAAAAGAGATATCAAGCTAAATTTTTATAGCGTGCTGAGGACGTAAAAAGTGAGATCAAGTTCGTAAATGAGCAATAGAGTTCAATTGGGTCTTGGGTTTACATGTTCCTTATATAAAAATAAACAACTTTATATACATATATATATATATATATATATATATATATATATATATATATATATATATATATATATATATATATATATTGATGAATATCAATCTATTTTTCTTACTCTAATAATAAGCAATTTGTCCATACTCCGCCATTTTGAAATATAAAACTTTGGAAAAATTTGACTACAGACAGTCAGTTGAGTGTCAGGCAAAATTCAAAAGTCTAGAAAAGTTGATTATATTCTGAGTAAAGTATGATATTTTTAAAAAGTTTTAAAATATAATTGATCAAAAAACGAAGAGTTTGAACCAATATTATTCATTCAAAATTAATTTTGACTGAAGTCTTCAGTCAATACCAATTATGACTGATTTTTACAGTCAATTTATCAGTCAGAACCAATTCTTGTTAATTATAATCTTTGACTGTAATATATATACCGTTTTAAATCACAAAAACCTCAAATGAAATGTTTTTGTTATTCCTAGCTCCGTATTTACGCAGGAAAATCTTTCAAATCACTCCAATTGGTATTTTAAAAGTACTTCACTGTTACAGCAAATTAGGTTTTAGCCTATCATCATTTACTTAAGATTTAACAAAATTGGCAAGTCCGTTGAACAATGGGAACAGAGAATGTATTAAGAAAAAGGATAAACTTTATTTATACAATTTATTGTGATTGAATTTTTATTTTTGATAACAAGATTTATTTAGAGTGTTGTTCACCTGTTTATATAAAAAATAAATAAAAACCTTGAATTAATCTTGAATTCTTTTACATATGTTCAATGCAGCTAAGCCTACAAGATGAAAACAGCAAGCAATACTTTAATAATAAACCCATATGTTGAATATTTTAAAAACCATTGGTGGTGTGCGTACACAGCGTGTTACCAATTCTTTCTAACTAAGTGAGTTTATTTGGACGGGTCCTCTATTTATCATAACCCTAAACTACTAAATAAATACCTATGTTTTTTTATTAAAACAAATTATATAGTATTAAAATTGAGCAATAAAATGTACATAAAGGAGTGATGGAGTTTACTAAATTAGAAGATAAATTCTAGGAAAATGTCAACTTCTCAGAATTTATTAGAACAAAGTTAACGATTCTTTCTTACAAAAAAAAATTTTTAATCAAGAGCTGCCTGGCTTGCAATGTCTGCTAAAAGAGCAGATCTTGTATATTAAAGAATATCGGTCTGAATATTTACATATTCTTTTTCCGACAATAACAGCAGCAGGGAAATTTTTGTACCTTTAATTCCTGGATTATTAATTAGAATGACATTTAGATTTAAAACTTTGGAATAACTGTATTTTTTTAAACAAAATAATAAAATAAACAAACACCATCTGTGAACAGTAATCAGAAGTCACCAAAGATCAGAATCACTTATTTAATTCCTAATCACTTATTATTATTACATAGGTGTCGTTTTTTCGATTGAAAGTTTTAGTTTCTTAAGGTACGGTGTTATATCTGTAGCTATATTCAGAGCATGTTGATGCCGCGAGAGCATAATATTTGATCCTACCAAATATTATTTAGCAGAAGTTTTCACTTCAAAAGTTTGATATAGTAAAAACTTGTATAGAAATTATCAGCTTCAAATCAGGACGAAATGAGAACCCTGACATGAAATTTGCAAAAACTATCAAAAGCAAGTTCGATGCAGACTGCGAGAGTTGTTGAAAACTAATCAAAAGATGGATGTAGTCATAAAAATACTTTAGTTCGATAAAAAAGGCTGACAAAATGATTTCCAAAATTTCAATAAATTAAATAAAAAAACTTTAGGTATATTGGTAGACCAAGATTGACTTAAAATATTTTCCTCTGCTAGAAATTATTTACTATTTTTTAAAGTTCTTTCAAAAAAAGTTTTAATAATAAACTTAAAATAAACACTTTAAAAAAAAAAAGAACGAATTTCCTTAGAAAATGAAAATATAATTTTCCTCTTAAATAATAACAAAGTTACATTTTATCACGTGAACATAATATATATAATACATATACAGTAGACAAAATAAATTTTGACTTAGTGAAGTTATATTTCTATATAATTAAGTGGTGAAAAGAATAATTTTCATTACTATAGAGAGTAAATCTTTTCGGTCATAGAAAGTTTTGTAAGTCTGATCCTTTGATGACTATGTTTTACATAGAAGGATTAACAACAAAGTTGATTCAAGAATGTATATAAGATAATATTATACCCCAATGTTGTTGTATTAACTTGTATTCCCATTTCCCCATACGTATATATGGTTTTTTATTTTTTGTTTATACAGGGTTTTAGAATTCTTGGAAAATATATTAAAAAGAGAATTTTATTTATATTTAATTGACAATGAATGCCTGTAGCTTCAAACTGCAAATATTATAATAAGGTATTATTTTAGATAAATTTGCATACCAGATAGCAAGAGAGCTGGTGGCAACGTTGTCGAGAGTAGGTTAGTTTAGGTTATATTGGCTGTCCACGAAGGACACACTTAAGCTATAAAGCCCATTGTCATACCACATATGTGTTTTACCACCTTTCCGCTGATAATTTCATTTATCAGCTCCTCAATTTCAGAGACTGAGTGCACCTCCTTCATGCATATATCATGCACTACACCAGCCCATCACAACCATTAATTAAATTAATTTTTGTTACGACGGCGGTAATCGAACCCGCTACCCTATGCATACCGCGGACGGAATTGGTGACGCTTTAACAACTGACAAGTGAATTTCATATATATTTCTGTCCTTTATTGAATTTAAGTAGGAGTGAAGTACGTATTGCATTTGGGAGCACTTGCATTAACTAACGCTCGATGCTCGTTTTTAAAGTAACTCAATTTATGTCTGAAAAATTAAAATAGCATTCTTTAATTATTACAGCAAATTTCATCCGATCTACCAAACGAAATTCTCTTAAAATCTCAAGTTCTCTCAGGTATCAGGTGTACTTCATCCTTACCTAAAATCAATATGAAAAGAAAAATCCAAAATCCAGCGAAAATTTTTTTCACGTTGCTGGCTCGTATACCAAGACTTATTTAAAGTTTAATTTCTGTGTTAATTTTGTAATTACCTGTTAAGTTATTGTTTTCACCAAGAAAAAAGATAATTTTAGAATATCTTTACATTAAAAGTATAAAAACTTGATTCCTTAAATCGTATTGAAATGAATTAACTAATTAAACTTATCACGAAGCTATTGGTCTGACCTCTAAAGACCATATTCATCACGGCTTATTTAATTAAAAATTTTATTTTTAGAGTATAAATTTTTGTAAAATTTTTATAAGTAAATTTAATTTAGGTGATATATTTTTAGATATAGCCTATTTTTAGAAATAACAGGAATGACTTTTTAGAGACTACATATTTCATTACTTTCCTTGAATAACATATATATAGAGAGTTAGGTCGATACTTACTGAGTTTTGATAAAAGGTTGTATGATTCCACACTAAAACATTAAAACGTATAAAATGTGAGATAAATCTGTGTTTTAAAGCTCAGCGATGGGAGTAACTACCTACTAGTTCATTATCTTGCTTCTATTTGGTTTATACTCGATTTTATATATACCCTGTATATTAAAACCATATACATATGTTGTTACTCTTTTATATAAGTACGTTAGAAGAGTTTCTTGTGAAATTATATACATGCAGTTGGTATTAACGTTTTTACTAACAATTATGAATATTACAGACTTGAAAGTTTTCCTATATTTTGTAATTTGATGACATAATATGAAAATATAGCGTTGTCTCTTATATTAATTATTCACACGTTTAAAATTTCTGGAAGCACAATTATATCTGAGCTGGCATTTATTATTCCCAATATAATTATTATATTCATCGTTAAAATTGAAAATTTCTTCACATATTCTGAAAATTTTCTTAAATTTATTAATATTTTCTTTTTGTGTTAATTTTGTTTGCCTACTAAAAAGAAAAATTGCAAAAGTTTATGCGGGAAAACATGTTTTCACTTGAGCCATCCAATTGATTGTTTTCACTTGAAATGCAGTATTAAAAAATAAACTATGAAGATGATTCGAAGTCACAGGTTTTGTTTTCTTTGCCATTACAAAACCCGCAAAGAATACTTCGATTTTGTGTAGACATGACAAATTTGTTTTAAACTTCATTAGGGTACCAGATTAGATTCTTTTTTAATAATGCTTTTAATAAAAATTTAAAAAACTGAGTTTATTGCATTCCATACATCCATAATAAATATTAAACAACAAATGATTCAATAAAAGTTATCCTCTAATTAAAATTTGATTATGTACATGAAAATGGATTATATCCTATCAAATATCATTTGACTATATCACATAAATAATTATGTTAAACATTCGATGATATATTTTCAAAACAAAACATGTTCCCGATAAGAAGACCGTCTAATTAAAATCTTGATTGCAGCTTCAGCCATAATAATGTCTATAATTTTATTATTTATGAAAAAATGTTATCGAACAAGCGAAATTTACAAAATTTAAAAAACCCCCGACGAATGCGATTTATTTCTTGTAAACCAATTTTCGGAAACATAAAAATGTTCTCAATCAAGGTTGTTCATCCGTTTAGGCGCTACGATGCCACAGTAAAGACAAACACACAGGCACACACACATAGCGATCAAACTTATATAACCCTTTTTTTAATTCACAGGTTAAAAATAAATTAAAATAAATAATAACCATACAAGTTCCATAGGTATAGCATAAATTCATTTTAGATTTCAAAAATGAGTTCAGTCTAAATAAAATATTTTTTTAAGGTTCACATGCTACTGGGGCATATTCAGAGTATAATATTGTATGAAATATTTTTAACGGGTTTTCAGTCACCTAAAAAATATTGTGCATGTTTATTTGTTATTATTTCCAATATATGTATAAAAAACTAATATATTTTTGTAATATTATTTTTTCAATAAATTAGTGATGAGTTCCCTAAACTAACTGTTTTTAATGATGTGATTTAATGAAGTTCTATCATGCGTTTTTTTGTTTATTAATTCCCAATTAATCTCTCAAGGCATAATGTTATGACATAATACATTTATCATACATGTGCATCAAGACTTTTTACATGGAAAATTTTTAATACGACATAAATCCCAATATGTTCATGATACAAAAAATATATTATAACGTATTCAAAATATATTCAAAACGAATCTTGAATATTGAAATTAGTATTCTTCAATGATTGAAGTCTTCTTTTACTCCCATTTTCCAAACAAACAAAAAATATTCCTCTCAAAAACGAAAACAGATATCAAGATGAAATTTTTATAGCGTACTCAGGACGTAAAAAGTGAAGTCGAGTTCGTAAATCAGCAATATAGGTTAATTGGGTCTTGGATCCGTATGACCCTTCTTGTAAACCGTTAGAGATAGAACAAAAACAACTTTTGTTTTAAACATTTTTTTGTAAACATCACTGTTCACCTACGAGGGTGCTAGTTAGGTGAACATTTTATAGTATGTATTATTAATATGGGAATATCAGTTATGCGTGTGAGGCTATTTAAAAGTGGATATCTTTTTTTATTTACGTGACGTCAAAAAACAAACGATTGCGTCATTAATACTGTCTATGCATGGTATTTCAACAATTAACTCAGTCAACTGTTTGTTTTCACTTGTTTTCAATAAGTAATAAACTACTATTCCACTGTAGGATACTAATCGTCATTATTAAGTCGTGTTCTGAGCGAATTACACTGACATAAAATTTTGTTATAAGTAAGAAACACCTTAGAAATTAATTTTATAAGAGCAATATTATTTTATAAATAAATAAATCAAACCAAAGAAAAAACTTTTTCAATAAAACATTTATTTATGTTTTTTTTTTTTTTTTGTAAAAATAAAATTCTTCTGACTGTCATAAATATATTTTCGATGAAATCACATCATCTTACCTAGAAACAGACAAGACATAAAAAATTTATATGTTTGTACTTTTTTACTTACTTATAAAAGAGTTGCCTCGACCTTCAAGTGAATGTATAATCACTAAATTTTCTAAAGTTTTTTATTTTTTTTATTATATTTATTTATTTTAAGTCGTAAATCCATTTATTGACTTGAAAATTTCTGTCTTTCAACAACATCAGAGTACCGAATATCATGAGAGAGAAAAACAAATTCGTGAGCAGCTGAGTGTGCTCCATCACTAAAGTCATATTTCCCCCTTGTCACTTTCTTCTTACTCAAGTATTCTTTGTATGAAAAGGGATTCTCATTTCTTCTTCAGTTTAAAATGCGAAATAAATAGCTCTGCCTATCTGTCTGTTAAGCAATTACGCCTAAACTAATGAACCAATTTAAATGAAATTTGGTACAGAGATATTCTAGAGCCTGGGAAAAAAACGGCTGTAAGGGGTTCAAATTTGAGGGTGCTTGTATGTATGGAAATTACGTTATTTTAAAGGCTAGAATTTTGAAACTTATTTTTCAGGCATTTGATTAGATAAAAATAAATACAATGATATTCAAACTTGGTGAAAATTACGGAATCATTTCAAATGTGAAAGGTGAAAGCAACAGAGGATATGAACTAGGCCACAGCCTTCAAGATACAGGTATAGGTATTAGTAAGTAACATGGGCTGTTTTAAAAAAAATTAGGGTTCCAAACCAAAATAATAATTTTGAATAAAAGGAGGATAAAGCATATGAAGTGAAGGTAATGACACAATAATATTTATATTTAAAGTTGCCCAGCAAATCGGGTAGTTCACAGCTAGTATCTTCATAAAAAGGGGGTAATTGGGTAAGGGATACTGCTATGTTAACACCTAAAAAATCACATCCTTGACACTTATCCAATCTACATACCGATTTGTAACATTCAAGCTCAATTTAGGGAGGCTGTTCTTTACGTTAAATGACGTAAAGAGTTTTTCCACTTTCGATCCTTCCCAAATTCATGAAATTATACTTCTTTCATTTATAACATCGATCCGCTTAGTAAACAATGGAGCATATCGTTGGAAGAGACCGTTGGGAATGCTGGAATGCAGCGGAAAAAGATATATATCACACATCTACAAAACCCATTAATTGTGTTCTGAGGGCTATGAAATGGATATATAAGGCATCTTCATCCCTCCTTGTTGACTTTCGATACAGTAGATACGTCTACATTTTTGGGGCAAATATGATGAAAACGTAATTCAAGTTGAAAAAATAAATAAATAAATCAAGAAAGTTTGGAATAAATTTTTTGTATCAACTTTCGCAATAAGACTACTATATTAAAAGATAATATTAAAAAGAGTACATCAAAGTATTTATTTGTGAGTATATATCTATGTAGATTGCTTACCTTGATGCATATATGATATAAATGTTCGTATACACTACTGTCATTTATAACAAACTAGCTGTGAACTACCCGCTTTGCAGGGCAACATTCCCACTTTCACTCCTCCCCCTATATTCCATATCATTTTCAAGGT
Source organism: Chrysoperla carnea (assembly GCF_905475395.1). Lineage (NCBI taxonomy): Eukaryota > Metazoa > Arthropoda > Insecta > Neuroptera > Chrysopidae > Chrysoperla > Chrysoperla carnea. The sequence continues at coordinate 19,071,495 of NC_058338.1, forward strand.
TACTATCTATCACCTAACTAAATTTCATCAAAATCCGTTCAGCCGTTTAGGCATGATAGAGCAAAACTCCCAGCAAAAACCATAAAAAAATCACTAACTCAATTCAGTTTTCTGCCTACTTCCTACCCCCTAAGTACGATGACGTGATCATTTTGATCTTATATCCGTTTTTAGGTAACCATCTATTACCTTACTAAATTTCATCAAAATCTGTTCAGCCGTTTAGACGTGAAAGAGCAAAAGTCCCAACAAAAACGACTAAAAATCACTAACTCAATTTAGTTATCTGCCTACTGCCTACCCCCTAAGAACGATGGCGTGATTATTTATAGCCTATGACCATTTCTAGGTTATCATCTACCACCATACCAAATTTCATCAAAATCCGTTCAGCCGTTTAGGCGTGAAAGAGTAACAGACAGACAGACAGACAGACAGAGTTACTTTCGCATTTATAATATTAGTATGGACTAGTATGGATTATTCGACCAGCTTTTCACTTTTTGCAAACAAAGTAAACCTTTGATGACGCATAGAGTTAGTAGAATCCAGTTGCAAATTTTATATCTCTATCACAAGAGCCCAACATAAAGTTTCGAGCATTTTCTGTCTCTACAAATTCGTATTTTTAACCTCCGAACTAAAAAAAGGGGTGTTATAAGTTTGACCGCTATGTGTGTGTATGTCTGTGTGTTTGTCTGTCTGTGGTATCGTAGCGACGAAACGGATGAATCTATTTCAATTATTTTGGTTTCATTTGAAAGGTAATTTAACGGAGAGTGTTTTTAGCTATGTGCGAGCTTAGGTTTCCGTACCCGAAAAAATTGGCGATGATCTTCAAAACTTTTCAGTTTAGAAAAGGCATGACATATAATTTTTTAATAACATATAAATAATAACTATGGAAATGAATTGTAAAATAACCCTGGTTCAAAGTCAACTCAAATATTTCAATTTCAATTAAAATATTTCCACAAATTTGTTCCAAAAAATGATAGCTCTCTAAGTATCCTTTTCATCTCATCTGATGTCTTTGACCATCACTTTGATATTGATTTAAGATCAGTGTTATAAGTTTAAAGTGTTTATCTGTGCGTCTGTGTGTTTCTCAGTGGCATCGTAGCCCCTAAACCATCGAACCACCTTGATTGAGAACATTTTATAGATAAGTTTCCAAAAATCGGGTGACAAGGAATAAATCGCATTTTTCGGGGGTTTTTTAAATTTTGTAAATTTCACTTGTTTTTAACACTTAATGGATGAGGTTGAAATAAAGAAATTATCGCTAACTCGCGTTGATTTTATTAGAGTTTGTTGAAGTTTTATGAAACAATCTGTATATTATATTAGACGTAGATATAAAATTGATACTTGTATCTACGTGAATAATAAGATTTAAGTAAAATGAAGAATTATAATTTAGTATGAATATTATAGAACGGAAATTGAAAAATACTTTTTACACGATGATTAGATTTTATTGATTTTTTAAATAAAATAAAATATTACAAATGTAAAAATAATAATAATATTCTATCTATAAGTTTTAATTTTTAACCCCCGAACTAAACAAGTGAAATTTACAAAATTTAAAAAAACCCCTGACAAATACGATTTTATTCTTGTAAACCGATTTTTGGAAACTTGGCTATAAAATGTTCTCAATCAAGTCGGTTCGACCGTTTAGGGGCCACGATGCCATTGAGAAACACACAAGCAGATAAACATTTTAAACTTATAAAACTCCTTCTTAAATCAATATCAAAGTGATGGTCAAAGACATCAGATGAGATGAAAAGGATACTTAGATACCTATTATTTTTTTAGACCAATTTTTGGAAATATTTTAATTAAAATTGAAATATTTGAATTGATTCTTTTGAAATACTGTTTTGAATTAAATAATTATTTTACCATTACATGTCATGCCTTTTCCAAACTTAATGAATTTTGAAGATCATCGCCAATTTTATAGTTCTTACAATTTCTGAAGGATTTGGAAAAAAAAAAAAAAAAAAAAAACGACAAAAACGACAAAAAACTGTACATAGGTTGGACAAAATCTGAGAAATTCACCATTTTTATAAATAAAATTATATGAAAATAGAAAAAATAGTTTAATAGAAACGGAAATTTTGCAGGGATTTACTTTTCATATTTTTCCAAGAAATATTTTATTCGAATATATATATAATCCCAAGCTTGACATCAATTTTAAACTCGATATTTTACTCTAATATACTCCGTTTAATCAAAACATAAATGAAAAGGTGAACATATGTGACATGTAAAGTGTTTTTCAATACGAGTGATATTTTTTAAAACTTGAATAAGAAAAGGCAATCAACATAAAAAAGTAAATTGGGCTTTAGTTTGTAGCTTAGACATGAAAGTTATATTGAGAATAAAGTAAGTTCAAATATACACCACAGCTATTTGCAGGTCTGAATTTGGATGTCGAAATTTTCAACTAAAATAAAATAATAACAAAACTTCAAAATATAGCACAATTTAATTTGAAACGTTGAGTTGTTTTAAGCAAAGTATTTCGTACATTTAGTATGGGATTTGACTTTTGGTTAAAATTTCTTGAATCTCTAAAGGTTAATGACGATAGATTATAATGACTGTCCAGGAGTGACACACCTAAGCCGAAGGCTCCATTGTGGTAGGACACTTAGGCTATAGAGCCAATTGCCATATCATTTATGTGTTTAACCACGTTTTTCGCTGACAATTTCATTTATTAGCTCCTCAATTATTTTGAGAAGCTGTGTGCACCTCAATCAGGCATATTCCGTGCACTACACCAGCTCGTCACAAGTATTAATTATGTAGTCAATTATCTTGTAAACCTTAATTCAAATAAAAATTTTTGCAAATTTTTGATCAAAATTAGTGTAGAAAATCATTATACTTAATCCCTTTCAAAAAATTTGAGAAATGTTATTGACAGGGTAATTTTTAAGATAAATATTGTACACTCTCGCCTAGGCAGGCACATACGGATTTGTCTACGTATACAGTCAAATATTATAGAAAACACTAGTGTATTTTTGTATTTCTGGGATGAAAATGATCCTAAAAATTGATTATTATCAAAATCGGAGAAAAATTGTATGCTTCGATTTTCTCGATTTTTAGAAATTAAGAAAAATTGCCCAGTTTAAATTTTCAAAAAATGTAACACAGAATCCAAATGCAATATCGTTTTAAAAAGTATCGTTCTTATTGAAATACCCTATATTTTGATGATTTAATTTTTTTCGGCTTTTGTTATTGTTTTATTTTTAACTTTTTAAATTTATTTCATCCATGTAAAAATGAAATAAAATAAATAACAGTTACATTTCATTGGGATTGAAAACAATGCATATAGGAGAATGTAAAATATTTATTTTCACTCTACAGTTTTGTGAACGTCGGTCAACACACAATATATTAAGTAAATTGCGGTCAGGTAGAAAAAACACCCAAAATGTATTTTAATCTTCACCTAAAAGTAGGTAAAGTGCTTAGCATTATATATGACACACCTTGAAAATTGCAGAAAACTTTGAAGATGCGGAGCAACAAACTTTTTCAAGGGTCGAACAAAATATATGTAGCATTTGCAATTAATTGTCTTCTTATTATTGAGTTAGGTTAGAGTGGCTGTCCTGAATTGAGACACAGTTAGAATTAAGAGTTTGTTATGATCCAAAACCAGTGGGTTGGTGGCTATCCCCGTCTACTACCCTATGAATCAGTGAGAAAAGCAAAAGTGCATTGACGAAAAAATGCAGCAGATCGGATAGATCGTCAAAGGCTGATTCAAATGAATCCGCCATTATCATTTCCTATAGCAAGAGCTGGACAGTCAGGGAAAATCTTCTTCTGTAATAGTCATTATGGGCTGGTAGGTCCAATCGTTCAGCGTTAATGCCTACACCCTGGCTAGTGTCCTGTAATAGATGAACGATTTTTAGTACCACAGGGTGATTCATACTCCATTTAAGATTGGCTATTTTTAAGATTTCCTCATTAAAGAGCATCCAGTTCGCAGAAATAACTCCCATACACCTAATCATCTCTCTATCCAACAGCCTTGGCCATTTTCGTATTCCTTGTTAAGTTTATTATATATAACATTAGAATGTTATATGTATAACATTAGAATGTTATTTCGTAGCATGCTTTTGTTTGGCAAACAACTCTGGCGTATTAAACATAAGCTCCTGAAAAAAAACAGTACATACTAGTTTATTTGGATAATCTATCACCTTTACTTTTGGCTACGGGTAAATGTTTTTTTTTTTTTTTAATACATATTTTCTCTAAAAATAATTTCACAAAAAGAGTTGACAAAAAATAACACACAAAAACCCACATATGTTCAAAATATAAAAAAAAAAGCTTTTTCAAAAACGTTTGGTAGGTATAAAAAATAAATTATATTTATTAACATTAATTTAATGAAAAATGGACGAGCATTCTTGGTGTTATTTAAATTTTGTATATCACATGAAAACTTTTCCAAAATGAAAATATGATTAATATATGAAAATCAAAAATAGATTGACCTTTATGAAAAATAAGGTTAGTTCTAGTTGTCTGGTTTGGATATTTACAAAATTGTCATTTTTAGCTAGGAGCTAAAAATATTTGCCATTTAATTAATTATTTTTATTCAATTATACAGAACCTGAGTAATGTTGATCTATTTCTAAAACCTAAATGATTTGAAGGTCTTCCTTGCTTGATTTGTTGTAAGAGTTACATACGCGAAAAAAAATTAAAAAATTGGCAATGATCTTCAAAATCAATTCAGGCATGATATATAATTTCAACATATAAATAATTACTATGGAAATGAATGGTCAAATAAACCTGGATTAATTCATTTCGAAAAGTGAAATGATAAAATAATTAGGTAATTCAAAACAATAATTCAAAAGAACAAAGTCAACTCAAATATTGCAATTTCAATTAAAATATTTCCAAAAATTGGTACCAAAAATGATAGCTCTCTAAGTATCCTTTTCATCTCATCTGATGTCCTTGCCCATCACTTTGATATTGATAAAAGAAGGGGTATTATAAGTTTAAAATGTTTATCTGTGCGTCTGTGTGTTTCTCAGTATGGCATCGTAGCCCCTAGACGGTCGAACCGACTTGATTAAAAACATCTTATAGTTAAGTTTCCAAAAATTCGGTTTATGAGAATTATATCGCATTTGTCGGGGGTTTTTTAAATTTTGTAAATTTCACTTGTGTAAGCTTCAATTAAATGAATAAAGACTTTAAATTAGAAAACTTTTCGTATCCTGACAACGTACATTTGAACAGGCATTTATCATGTAATACGATAGATTAAAAATTAATCTACATGATGAATACACAAAGTTTTAGAAAAATCATATAATCAATCACATATAAATGTGTATGATTTATATTGGATGTAAATTTTTCAGATAATTTACCAAAATAATTGTAAAATAAATTATTTTTTGGGTTAAGTAAAACGTGATTAGTACTGGTTTTTTTTGGCCCACTGGTTTCCGACAAACTACTTTTTGTTGCGATTTGTAAGACATTTTTTTGCACAAACCTCCGCATCAGAAGTATTTTCCCTAAAAATTGTGCTAATTTTCAGGTTTAGAAAATTTTGATAATTTTAAACTTTCAACCTATTTTCTGGTTTCAAATTAGGAAATAAACAGACAAAAAACTATGTGATATTATTCAAATATCTAAAACGGATACGTCATAGAATGTGGCTCGTCAATGGTATTACATTAATTTATATTATTCTACGTCTTTTTATTAGAAAACTTAATAATAACGTGTGTAAATTTTGTATTGTAAATTCATTTTTTTTTAAGTGTAAATTATACATTGAACTGTCACCAATTGACAGCTCACATATTAATACGTCATCAACAGAGAGCACCAAAAAGACTGCGTTTAAACATCTCAAAATTATTCTCTATTTTAAATATTTTTTTACACTTAAATACAGCATTTTTAAACAGTATTTATATTTTTTACTATGTTATAACGGTGTAAACAATGAATTAAAAATATTAAAAAAATACATGAGTATTCTCTATTATTTAAAACAAATATTTCTTAATTTTTAAAGCAGTTACACTCAAGTATTCTTCAAAATGAATCCATCATACATGAAAACTTCATTAAAATTGTTTCAAGCCATCCCTTTAAGTAAAAGACTAATAAATAATAATTAAAACCTAACCGTACACATAAATGAACAACAAACACCACACACAACTTACCATAAAAAATTACAAAATGATAATAATGATAATGATAATGATAAAACATATTATTCAACTGAAATAAATCACAAATCACTACAAACCCTAGTTCTATACATGTACGTATGGTATGTATATATGTATGTATGGTATGTATGTATATGTTTATGTGTGTAATAATATCACAGTGATATTATTTCGTTGTAGGTGGTACCCCTATATTTTAATATACAAATATAACAACATTATAAACATGTTAGTATTTATATTACACTGCTTGCTGTATATACCATCAAACAAACAAATAAACAACAACAACTCCTCCTATTTTCATTAAAATTTTGTATATTTATTACAAAAATCCCTATACAGTACTTGTAAAAGTAATATACCCATCCATACAGATACAGGAAGAACGTCACTATTGAACAAATAAAAGAAAACAAATCATTCAACCATTTTAAATCTGAACTGATAACGGGTTTAACAAGTGTATTTATCATCATAGTCACCGAGGTAAATATACGTTTCCACAATAATTGTTAAAAACATATACAAAGTTGTAATAGCAACGGAGAAACAATTAACCAACGGTCCAGTGAGCCTAGAAAAACCCTTTAGGAGGAAATCTAAAAATAGATATATTAAGCAAACATCAGGACAATGTTTTTTCATTAGGATGATTTTATAATAATAATAATAATAATGGGATTTTTCATCCGTTTTTCAGGCATCCATCTATAACAGAGGCCACCCACATCCTTATTTTTTAATCTTCATTTATTTTTAAACTACATTCAGGTATACTTTCAATTTTATGATGTGGATGGAGTCGGTTACTTCGTTCTTGTCCAAGCGACTACAGTGCAATATATCTCCTATTAATTCCAGTTTTCCCTAATCTTCCAGTTAGTATGCTTACTAGAAATAACAGCAAAATTAACAAATAAAAGACCTCCAATAAGTTTTATAAAATTCTGAAGGAATTTGAGAATAGGGAATAATTCTGTCGAATGTCGAATTGGCTTTATTACCCATAAAAATGTAAAACTAGATATAATTCTAAGGCAAAATTTGAAAGTGAAATTATAATTTTGCAAAACAGTTTCTACTTGATTGCAATGTTTCTGGCCATAATTTTTTGTCTTGGATTTTAAAGACTTAATCAACAATTTCGCAAATGCTGTCTTTTTTTTGGGTTAAACACTTTCAAAACCCTTGTAAGTGGGAGGAATTTTAAGGATAAAAATTTGTTTACACTTCATTAAGCTTTTTTAGAAGCACTATCTCCAAAAAATATTGTTAGTTATATGTAGTTATATATATATAAAATATAACTATCTGTCTAAATGCATCAACTGACATTTTAACAGGATGCACTACATTGGGGTAGTAGAATCTTAACTAAACACTTGCAGACAAAGTGCAGTTTTTAGAGCACATTAAACTAAGAATGTATAAGCTTGTGGTGCTCCCTATCTGTATTTTATAGCATATGCCTTCATATAAGTAAGCTATTATGTTAAATACAAAATAACATCAAACCATTTACAAATGAACCAACCAAATTATGTGAATAATGGATATATAAGCTATAAACAATGTGAAATAAATATCCTGTAACTAACCCGAAACAAATCACTCATATTTTATGTAAATTTTCAAAACATCCCAAGTGTGAAGCTTCCGATTCCATCAGAGAGTTTATGTTTTCAAAATTAGATTGAAAAATCTTTCAGATGTTGCACAGGTTTGTCTTGGGCTAATCAATTTTCAATCTCAACATTCAATGAAATAAAATATTCGCTATGGAATACCAGAATAGTTTCAATTATTTTCCTTGATTGCAGCATTGATTACAATAAACATCATTAGAATTTTATTTTAACAAGTAATAATATACGAACTAATAATTATATCATACATAAATAAATGGAACTACAGGCGTAAGATAAATGCGTTAACAAATAATAATCAATATTTTTTGATACAAATGATACAAAAGCAAGTGAAATTTACAAAATTTAAGAAACTTACGACAAATGCGATTTATTTTTTGTAAATCGATTTTTGAAAACTTAGCTGAAAATGTTCTCAATCGAGTCGGTTCGACCGTTTAGGGGCTACAATGCCACTGAGAAACACACAGACGCACAGATAAACACTTTAAACTTATAACACTCCTTCTTAAATCATTATCAAAGTGATGGCCAAGGACATCAGATAAGATGAAGAAGATACTTAGAAGCTATCATTTTTTGTACAAATATTTGGAAATGTTTTAATTGAAATTGAAATATTTGAGTTGGCTTTGTTCTTTTAAATTATTGTTTTGAATTACCTAATTATTTTACCATTTCACTTTTCAAAATGAATTGAGCCAAGTTTATTTGACCATTCATTTCCATAGTAATTATTTATATGTTAAATTAATTATACGTTATGCCTTTTCCAAACTGAATCCATTTTGAAGATCATCGCCAATTTTTTAGTTTTTTCGAGAACAGAACTCTTAGCTCGCACTTGACATAGCTAAGAACACTTTCCATTAAATTTCCTTTCAAATGAAACCAAAAAACATCCGTTTAGGCGCTACGATGGCACAGACAGACAAACACGAGGGTTAAAAATGGTACTTATATGATTGAAGTTGGTACTTAGATGAATGTGCCACATATTTTAAAAATGTTACTCACTGTTGTGTTTTTGATCTTGGATATTTTTACGAGGGATCTCTGACACGCCTAATTAAGGGATTTTTACCACAGCCTGTATTTATTATACGTTATTATACACATAACATTTAAACCATGCAGTTTTTAATTCATTATATTATTCTAAAACTCTTATTACTGGTAGGATGGTAGTAGCTGGTAGTAGCATGGGTGAATGTAGTGAAGGAAATGAGCTGTCATTAACAATGATAACAATAAAACAGATGACACACAAATTAAGGAGTATGTGCTTAATGCTTATGTTATAATTGCATACGTACATACCAGTAGTTAATAGTATATGTTAGTGTTAATAACCACCATAGAAGGCAGTATTAGCACGCGTATGAGCGAGCGACCGAGCGCGAAGAGTTAGTGCAGGCGCTAGAATGCGTTTCATATGTAAAAATTTAAGCACTGTATTTTATGCATTTGTTCTTATTTTAAAGACGGGAAATAATGAGGAAACCCATATTTTCAGTGGTTTTAGCTCGATTTTTTCACCCCGTGATAATGCATGCTATAATCAATTCAGAGCTGTAATATGTTCAATTTTTGAAGCAAGAACATTTTTGAGATATAAGATACAGCAAATAAAAGATGTGACTTTATAAATTCCAAAGTTGAAGTGGCAATGGGCTGGAATTGTTTCGTGAATGGGAGGAAGGCGTTTGAGTTTCAAAACCACTGTATTGACACCATGTAATTGTAAAAGGAGAAGAAGGTGTCAGGTCAAACAATTTTGAAAAGATGCTCGTTAATAACAAGCATCTCTGGGGCAGAGGTACTAAGCACTTCTATCTTACATATCTTATATATTAATTCTCTAGCCAATTTTTTCCTAACCACGCGATATCCCCCTTATTCCCTGGCTTGATTGAGTAACAAACATCCATCCATCGATCCATCCAAACTTTCACGATTATAATATACTAGCTTGATACTCGCCCGCCTCATTGGTCTTAAAAGTAAAAACCACGGCTTTATAGCCTACACCTCTCTTGATCACACTTATTCCCCTTCTATATAACACTCGAAGAGACTGTTTTACACAGCTAATAAATATGCACAGTTTTCAATTTCTTTAAGTGTAATATAGTCACAATTCATTGAGTATTTCAGGACAAATGGCCATGAATTGTTTTACATTTACTATTTTAAATTTTTACAGAAATCATTAATTTATGGTTCAAAATGATGATCATAAATGGAGCAGTAAAATGTCGGAATAAATTTAATTTTTTTTAAATTACAGCTTGTATGTTATTCCGATGTATGAGCTATATTATTGTACAGTTTCATTGAAATCCATTAACTAGTTTCTGGGTGAAAGCGTAACAAACAAACAAATAAACATCCTTACTTTCACTTTCATAATATATAGGAATATTAGATGAAGTTTTACGGTAATACAAAAAGAGAAATGTTGAAATGAAAGAAGCTGAGAGGTTTGAGATTAGAAACTGGAAGAGAGATTATGATGTTTTACATACGAAAATGTTTCTAGCGCCTGCATTAAGCGTACGTAGCGTATGAATGAGTGAGTATACATTTAATAGGTATGCATGTGTGTGTGTGTGTGTGTGTGTGTGTGTGTGTGTGTGTGTGTGTGTATGTGTCGAGGGAGTGTGTTAAAGTCATTCACAGATGTGTGTGCGATACGATACATTTTGTACGAGATAATAATGTTGGATATGTTAGTTTTTATTTATTTTAATGAATGACTATAATCTTAAATATTTTAATTTGTTTTTAAAAGGATGTTGAAATTTTAATTAATACTTAAGAGTATTAGTTTTTTTTTTTAATTTTTAAAGTGTGACATTAAATATTATCAAATGTTTGGTTGAGCATAAAAAGATGTCTAATTAGTTTGTGTGTCAATAAATAAAAATTTATGGATCGAAAATTTAAGACACGAATGCTTTTATCAAAAACAGGATATCAGAGCCGGATTTATACAAAGCAACGTCTATGGCAATGCCAAAAATTCCGATGAAAACTATGATAGGAGTGATGTTTAAACATCAATAACATTTCATAAAAACGTATCATCTGGTTATCAGATTGGTGAAGGTCGACCTTATCTGTTAGACCACTAATTTCATAAGAAAATATTTATTAATGAAAGTATTAATGTTATCAGCAAATTTTAAAATATAGTCAGAAACACAATTGACTGATTTTCATCCAAATTGGATTTTTGATTCAACTTTTCGTAAAACAACAAGAAACATCGGTGGAGTATATTTTATGTCATATTAATTGCATTTTTTTAATGGTTTTTGTAATTTTTCGAGCAAAACCATTCGAAAGATATTGGTTTTGTTAAAATCGTTGTGCACTAATAAAAAAGGCTTTATCTGACAATTGAAAACGTCGATATTTTAAGAACAATATTAAAATTGAGCTACAATAGTTCGCTGTGAGCTGAATAATCGATATTTGAGTTTAAAATTTAATTAATTCGAATCATCCCAAAAAAAATCATATTTTTTGTATATCTAAATCAAGATTAGTATTATTGAAAAAAAAAAAAAAAATGAATAAGATTATCCCCTATATATTTATAAATCACATTACCTACGGTATTGTATAGACTAATTAAAAGAATTTTATTTATAATTGAATAAAAATATTATTAAAATAATTTTATTAAATGAAAAATTAGAGAATAGGTTTTTCTCAATTTTATACGATACAATATGTCTGTTTTCACGCTAAAACGAAACATAAGCAAAAATTATTAATTACCGTTTCAAAAACTTTTTTTTAGTTTTTAAGTAAGCCACTATCGTTTTATCGTCATATTCATTAAATGTATACAAACTTAAATGTTCGCTCAAACTAATTTGCTCGTAAGTTTTTGATAAAAAAAGGTTTTTGTTCATTAAAACACAATAAGCTTGATAAACCAACTTTAATAATTAGATAAATGTAATGACAGTTCCAAAGCTTAAGTCTTTGCCACTCACCTCTATATCAACATTTTTTAATTCTGACATTTTTTCGAAGAACATTAGATTTCGGAGAAAATACGACTTAAAAATATTTCATTATTGCATTTATTCGAGAGAAAATACGCCACCTTTATAAAAATGTGTCAGGCAAAAGTGATTTTAAGGACGATAAAAATCATTCGTCTGTGTTAATAGCTTCTAAGCCCAGGTTAAATTTCAAGATCATTTAAAGATCAGGGTCTGCCACAAATGACCTGAAATTATAATTTCAGGTTAAAATCATGGACACAGGTGAACGGTCTCTATTGCTGTTGACAGATTTTGGATAAAGCACCTTTCTGTAGCTAGAAGTTTGCTTTCGATTAAAAATGTTAGTTTTCTTATGAGGATCAACTTTCTAGTTTAAAAAGTTATTCTGCCTCTTTAAGCAACACATTATTTCTCTGCTCTAAAACTTTCACTTCCAAACATCATTCAATAATCACGAACTTAAACTATGTTTAATTAGCAGTGCATTAAAAAATTAATTTATATAAAATTATGTAGAGGTTATGATTCACCCCACACGGAACACGCTTACGTGTTAATATTTTATTAAAGTGTTTGATATTATTTAGACGTCAGCGTACAAACAGCAACGGCGTTTCAATATAATGTCATTATCAGATTACTTGAAACTATATGTACATTGATTATAAGAGATAAATTAACAGGATTATCTTCGGGGTAAAACTGGTGGACGACCAACAGTTAACTTTCAAGAATTCTATTTAAAATGCTGTATCAGAGTAATCGGTTAAAAAAAATAAAAAACTACCCTAACAACATGCACTTCAACGAGCAGACAATCATAGCGACAGAGGGTAGTATTTTTATTAGGTGTATACACTCATCATGTTTGTAGCTGTAAAACAGGAATCTTTGTTAATAAACCATTTTAAAATGGTAAACATTTATGTATGGGATTAAAACTAAAATTTAAAAACCAAATCGACACGTACAGTACTGTAAAAATAGTCAATGTGAAACAATTCATGGCCATCTTTTTCGATATACTCAATGAATTAAGACTATTTTACAATTAAAGAAATTGTGTAAATATTTTACGAGTGTAAAACAATCTCTACCATTATTTCGAGTGTTAGGGGAAGGGGATGAGTGAGAGAAAAGGAGTCTTTACCAATCTTTACTTTTACACCCTGCGAAGCGGGTGGGTATTAAGCTAGTATATTACAAATATGAAGAAAGGATGTTTGTTTGTTTGTTTGTTACGCTTTCATGCAAAAACTAATGAATGGATTTGAAAGAAACAGCAATAATACAACTTATACATCAGAATAACACATGAGTCATAATTTATAAACAAATTTTTTTTTTTTAATATTAAAAAATTAAATTTAATCTGATATTTTACAGCTCCATCTTTTATCTTCATTTTGAACCCTAAATTAAAGATTTCTGTAAAAATTTAAAATAGTAAATGTCAAACAATTCATGACCATCTTTTCTGATATACTCGATGAATTATAACTATTTCACACTTAAGAAATTTGAAAACTGTGCTTAAATTTTAGCGGTGTAAAAGCAATCCCTTCGAGTTTTATAGAAGGGTAATGAGTAAGATCAAGAGAGGTGGAGGCTATAAAGCGGTTATTTTTACTTTTTAGTCCAGTGAAGCAGGCGGGTATCAAGCTAGTATATTATAACTGTGAAAGTGAGTTTGTTTGTTTGTTACGCTTTCACGCAAAAACTACCCAATGGATTATAATGAAACTTTACAACAATATAGCTCATGCATCAGAGTAACACATGAACTAAAATTTCTAGAGATATTTTTAAATATTAATTTTGTTGACATATCACTGCGTGTATATGAAAAATATTGTAAAGCATAAATCAGTGATTTCTGTAAAAAGAATGAACGAGATATAATTTATGGTCATCTGTTCAACCATGATTTTCTGATATGTTCAATGCATTATGACTATTTGAATTTCCATTTTTTTTAAATTGAATACTATACATTTACTTTTACGTGTGTAAAACAATTCAACTATTCCTATCTCGAGTGTTATGAAGGAGGGATAAGTGAGAGCAAGGAAGATAAACTCGTTGAAATGGGCGGGTATTATGCTAGTAGTAACACTATAAAATTCATTGAATTATGTCATACAAACGAACCATTAAGTGTCATGTTTTGATACATGTTTCATTAATTTTTTACCATATACTAACTATTATATAACGTACGTTATATATAGTAGTGAAATAAACATTACAGTTCTATCTATCCATTCTCATTATACATTGTCAGCGATAATCCTATTGCATATTCAACTCAATTTCATCGGGTTATTAAAATTTTATGAATACTAACATTGTTTGCCAATAATCCTTTTAATACAGTTTTTATTGTCCATGCTCCTACTGACATTATTACTATTATTATTATTATTATTATAATGCTTGGCAAGATTAATGATTTTTTTACTTCCGATAAAATTTATGTGCATGTGTATCTCATTAAATTATGCATTGACATTCAAATTACAGTAATTATATTATATATAAATTGGTAGTTTTGAAATTTTTTTAGAAAGGCTTTTAATTTATTTCGTTCAATTACTTTGTTGCGCAATTCTAAAATAAGACGTCTGTTTATTTAATTGATAAACTTTTTAAATTTATTCAAATTAAAGTATTGATTTCTCTCTACGTTTCCGAGCAAAACTCATTACTCTCGTAAAGGATACTGAGGTATATTAGTAAGAAACTGATTAAATAAAGTCGAAAATCCTCCAAAAATCTCCAAAATCGAAATTTTGTTGATAATAAATAAAGTAAATAATACAGAGTAGTACAAATAAAATTGGATTGAAATTGTAATTATTATTATATTTGTTGTTCATTAAAAGGTACCAAAATGTACCATGTTGGCAATTTTGAAAAACCAATGAGTCCTGGTCCAAGAATAAAGCACATAAGTGATAGCTAGCGCAAAATTTACATCACAGCTGAAAAGAATGACCCAAAATTAGTGGGTTTTAAAAAAAATTCCAATTAGATCGGATAAAATTTGCCTGTGTTTTCAAAAAATCGAATTTTTTAACTTGATGACGTCATCAGAATCCAAAAATTTTAATTTTGCTCTATCACATCCAAATTTTATCCAATTTTGATAAACCAAGTATGTAATCCTACTAAATTTGGGTTATTCTTTTCAAATTTGTGATCAAAATTAACCTAGCTATAATAAGTTTCTAGAATGTGGAGCCCAGGTCTAGGAACTAAGCACATACGTGATAGCTAGCGAAAAATTGACATCACAGCGGAAAAGAATGACCCAAAATTAGTGGGTTTTAAAAAAAATTCCAATTACATCGGATAAAATTTGCCTGTGTTATCAAAAAATCGAATTTTTTAACTTGTTGACGTCATCAGAATCAAAAAATTTTAATTTTGCTCTATCACATCCAAATTTTATCCAATTTTGATAAACCAAGTATGTAATCCTACTAAATTTGGGTCATACTTTTCAAATTTGTGATCAAAATTAGCCTAGCTATAATAAGTTTCTAGAATGTGGAGTCCAGGTCTAGGAACTAAGCACATACGTGATAGCTAGCAAAAAATTGACATCACAGCTGAAAAGAATGACCCAAAATTAGCGGGTTTTAAAAAAAATTCCAATTAGATCGGATAAAATTTGCCTGTGTTATCAAAAAATCGAATTTTTTAACTTGATGACGTCATCAGAATCCAAAAATTTTAATTTTGCTCTATCACATCCAATTTTTATCCAATTTTGATAAACCAAGTATCTAATCCTACTAAATTTGGGTCATACTTTTCAAATTTGTGATCAAAATTAGCCTAGCTATAATAATTTTCTAGAACGTCGAGTCTTGGTCCTGGAATTAAGCACATATGTGATGGCTGGCGAAAAATTGACATCACAGCTGAAAAGAATGACCCAAAATTAGTGGGTTTTAAAAAAATTCCAATTAGATCGGATAAAATTTGCCTGTGTTATCAACAAATCGAATTTTTTAACTTGATGACGTCATCAGAATCACTAAATTTTAATTTTGCTCTATCACATCCAAATTTTATCCAATTTTGATAAACCAAGTATGTAATCCTACTAAATTTGGGTCATACTTTTCAAATTTGTGATCAAAATTAGCCTAGCTATAATAAGTTTCTAGAACGTCGAGTTCTGGTCCTGGAATTAAGCACATATGTGATAGCTGGCGAAAAATTGACATCACAGCTGAAAAGAATCACCCAAAATTAGTGGGTTTTAAAAAAAATTCCAATTAGATCGGATAAAATTTGCCTGTGTTATCAACAAATCGAATTTTTTAACTTGATGGCGTCATCAGAATCCAAAAATTTTAATTTTGCTCTATCACATCCAAATTTGATCCAATTTATATAAATCAAGTATGTAATCCTACTAAATTTGGGTCATACTTTTCAGATTTTTGGTCAAAATTATCCTAGCTTGATTAGGTTTCAAGAATGTGGAGTCCTGGTCCCGGAATTAGGCACAAAGTTGATAGCTAGCGAAAAATTGACGTCACAGCTAAAAAGAATGACCCAAAATGAATGGGTTTTAAAAAAAATTACAATTAGATCGGATCAAATTTTCTCAATTTCCTACCAAATAGACAAATCAAAAATCAATTATCAAAACAAAACGCATGCTATGAAATCTATGAAATAATACACGATATCTATTAGATAAACATGCAATGTAAATTATACTTTTTTAACGATACTTTGGAAATACTTCAAAAAGTAAAGATATCCTGACTTATAAAATGCTATTTCATTACAAACTTCAGTAGATTTTATCAATATTTTAATTCATCTTTATTCTCAAAATTTGTTCGAGATGTTTAATATCGTGAAGCTTTCATCCTGAATACAAGAAAGTAAGTTTAAGAGATCGTTCTTTGAGAGAGGTTATACGTCAAATATGGTTCACTACAAAGTTATTTTAATTTTTTCCCCATTTATTTGATATCTTGTTAAAAAAACTAGATATTCAGAAATTATTTAAAAAAATGCAATTACAATGCCTCGCCTTCGTTTTTTTTTTAAACAACTGCAGCCGTGAATAAGAATTATGCAAATAAACATTTAATTTAATTAAGGCAGATATATAACATTGATATGGAGCGGCGGTAAAACTAAAAAGGAATTTTTTTTTGTAAAATATTCATATTTATTTTAGAAATATTCAACGAATTATTATTCTTCATATCGTAATGTACAATTTTAATTACAATGAATGTGTGTCTGTCCTGTTGTCTCCTATAGTCATTTAATACGTCAAGGGTCGAGTGTAGTATTTGACAGCCAGTCCAGAACGGCTTGCATTTTGAGAAGCTGTTGTTAAATTCTTGCTTACCACCTTTTACCTATACACAAATTTCCATAACAGGATATTTCTCTTTGAACAATCCTGGAAAATTATCAAATGGTCCAATACTCTTTATATAAATAATTAGACTTTATTAAAATGATTAATACATACTTGAAACTTCGTGAATGGCTTCATTTCGTCGAGTCCACCAAACTATACCTTTACGGTTTTTTAGAAAAGTGCTGTGTACTCAAATGAGCGCGATAACGTCTTATTTTAAAACGTCTGTTCATACAAATACAAATACATGTTTAGTTTATCAGTCTCCTTGAAAGAAAAGTTTCCGGGTATGCAAATTATCGTAGGAAAGAAAATTGTTAGACACGATCTTGACAAAAGCCTCACCGCTTTGAATTTTGAGTGTCAAATACTCTGACTGACTCTAGACCCATAAAAAATTGAATAAAATGTATCATATTTATAAAAATAGAAATAGTGACCTAAGTACTTAAACAAGTATAATTATAAATTATTATTAAAATTAAAGAAACTAATAGAAATTTAAATTAAACAGAGTAAAAGAAATTATCTATTAACTATATTTAATCCAGTATATGATTACTCATAATACATTCATGTGGTTAGCGAATTACCGTAAAAATCTCTTCCAGTAAAATCTAATTATTAAATCTTATTGCAGTAGAATTTAATTATTAATCCTCCAATAATCACCTATAATCTTAATCCGTATTGAACACGAAGTGAATTTATTTTAGAAAGATCCAGTTGATTCGTTTATTAAACATGTGATATGCTTAAGGATGATCCCAAAAAAATGATCCGATGAAAATATTTGAGACTCTGTTAGAAAAAATAGACAAAATTTAAGAGTAAAATGTTTCGACAAATATCTTAATTTTTGAAATATTGATGTCTACAGATTAAGAAAAAATCACTTATAGAAAAACTAACACACAAATGACATTCATTTCATCAATGTATTTTTTGGAAAAACGAGTGCCGCTTATTATAATTTTCTCTATAGGAAAATATTTGCCACGTTTATGAAAAAAATTTTCAAACAAAAATCGCTTTTTTTTATCAGGGACATTCTTTATATTAAACTTGTATTATATCTCTAACGGTTTACAAGACATCCCAATTGACCTATGTTGCTCATTCAAACCTATATCAAAATTTTATTCTTAATATCAATAATTTATAAGCGTTACAAATTTGAGACTAAACTTAGTATACCTTGATAAATCTTATATCTTAAAACTCTAAAGGACATTAATGAGAATGCATATACATATGATTTTAGAAAGATCCTAAAAAAACGTTATTTTTTGGTAACGTCCTTAAAAACTTTTTTAACATTAAATAAATACAGGTCTGGGCGTGCATACTTTATATAAATTGATTTGACTTTTGACCAAACTAATTAATTTAATTAATTATATCTTGTTTAATAACTGTCCTAAATCATTATTAGGTGACTTCATTCAAAACGATATTTCAAGCAATGATCCCTAAAAAAATAGAAAGCAAATTTTAATATTATACTCAAATCCCATGAAGCAGAATTACGACGCGAATGTAATGAAAGTTGGAATACACAATTTAGATTAATATGTCAGACTTGAAAATGAGAAAATTTAGCTAAATAACCTTATGTGTTGAGAAATAATAATAAATTAATTTCAGTAACTCGAGAAGCATCATTATATAATTTGGTACAACGATCCTTAAAAACCTTTATAAACCACAAGACCTCTCTTCGCTTACACGTAACGTGCGTTACAAAAGCAAAACCTATACAAACTTCAAGATAATAATATTTTTTTGAACCATGTGAAATGATTTACCACCCGTTGTGTGTATAAAACCATATAATAAATAAATTTTTAAAAAAAACTTCACCATCCATAAATAACATTGTTATTAATAAATTAACCATATCATAACAATTACCCGTCACAAATCAATACAAAACCAACCACTTATTACCCACAATACATTGATATAGAAAGTTTATTATTACAACAATATATTAATAACTTTTTGAAAAGATATTGACGGTATCTGTAACGAATTGAGAATTTATAAATTGATCATGTATTGATGATAATATGTTAATATTCATATATTTATATGCATTTTAAAGTTAATTTGTTATGTGTTACATATTGGGTGTACCTTAAAGATGAACGAACTAAAAAAAAGGGGTGTTATAAGTTTGACTGCAATGTGTGTGTGTCTGTCTGTCTTTGGCATCGTAGCGCCTATTTTGATTTTCTTGGTTTTGTTTGAAAGGTAATTTAATGGAGAGTGTTATTAGCTATGTTTTTTAAATGCAAATTTAGGATTCCATACCCAAAAAAACTAAAAATTGTCAATGATCTTCCAAATCGGCTCAATTTGGAAAACGTTTTAAGGACAAATGAAATTTACTATAATTTAAAAAAAAAACTATAAAATTTTCGGGTACGGAACCCTAATCTCGCACTTGATACATAGCTAAGACCACTCTTCATTTAAGTTAAATTCCTTCATCCGTTTAGTTGCTACGATAACACATACAAACAGACAGACCGACACACACACATGGCGGTCAAACTTATAACACCCCTTCTTTTAAGTTCGGGGGATAAAAAAGGCAATTTAATGGAGAGTGTTCTTAGATATGTTTCAAATGCGAGTTTAGGGTTCCGTAGCCGAAAAATTAGTCGGGAGTTCTTTAAATTTTGTTTATGTCACTTGTATTCCAAAAAAATTTTATTGTTTAAGCAAACCTCTCCTCTGTAGATGTACTCTCTGTGAGAGTGAGAGAGACACTCTGTACATACACAAATATACAGAAGCATATTATTCTTTATGAATATAATAATGGTTTAGCTATTTTTTACTAAATTTATTTATGACTTTTTTTATTACTAACTAATTATTTATAAATATATGGTTTTGTGGTAAGCATTGTTGTTTTTTTTTTGTGGTGGTGTAAATTGACTTACCAAAATATATTTTGTCTACTGGATACATATGTTATAATTATATGCATCGTATTTTTAACACAAAAGTGTCAGGTTAAAATCATTACCACCGAAAACAAATTTGTTCATCGAAAGACACAAATTTAGTATGATATCAATCATGCGATAAGTAAAGATAATAGTGGGCTATGGGTAATATTGCGTCTACGTTATATTTAAGCTATCGATCTGAAAAATGCAGCAGGGAATTTGCCGGACACTATGAACACGTAATAACAATAATAATTATTAAACAATAAAAAAATTTATTCCGGCGATGAGCTTGTCTGGCACCTCGAACATGTCGTACATAAGTACTTTTGTTTTTGAATACATAATTAATAATTATTAAGTGTCCGACAAATTCCATTATCAAGCTAATTTAAAAACGCATAACTTTCGAAAAAAGTCGTAGATCCCGAAGTTTCTAGCATGTATTAACCATTTAACAAAGCACCCTTTTTGCAAACACCGATTCAGATCAAGCAACTTAATTCAAAAAAGGTTTTTGACATATTTGGTTAAAAATAATATCATGCCACCATAAAACCTATTTAGCCAGTTGGAAATATACTACAAAATTTAAAGTATAAATAAAAAATTTCTCAAATTCTAAGCACAATGTTTTTGTAAAGAAAAAAAATTAAACTTATTTAAAAATATTTTCCTATTTTTATTGGAAAATATGTATAATAAACGGGTCTAACTGTAATAAATGACGTTTAAGCAGACTTTGGGTAAAAGTTTGACTGAACGATTAAGAAAAAATGACTATAACATTATTCCACTGGGCACCAAATGCTCCATCAAGATGCGTATATTTAACATTAAAAACAATGGGCTTAGAATTTGTACTAGAAGAGATTGATAGAAGTTCTAGAGATCAGTATTCCCCAGAGTTTCTTGCGGTAGGTGCTGTTTTAATACAATTAAAAACATCCTGATCCCGAGCACAAACCGAGTAAAAAAAAACATTTCAAAAACTTTTTTTTACACACAACATATTCACAGTCACAGTCACATTTTTCATGAAACCAATTTTTTGTTTATATTTTGTAGAAAAACCCACAGTTTATAGTACCAACCATAGATGACGATGGTTTTATTTTAACGGAAAGTCGCGCAATAATTACATATCTAGCTGAAAAATATGCAGAGATTGATCCTTTCAGCTTATATCCAAAGGATACACATCCTCGTGCGATTGTCAATCAGAGGCTGTTTTTTGATGCATGTTTATTATACCCTGCTATTCGTAATGTTTGCGTAAGTAATTTGCGAACTCTTTTGCATAATTTTATAGTTATATTCAATGTATAGGACATTCTAAGAGCCTGCAGTAATCGACAGGCTTTGAATATTTCAACAAAACCTAAATTTTTGTCGTTTATTATACATACATGGGAAATCATAAGTCCAACTAGTGACTGAGTGAATCCGTGCTCATAATTAACACTTTTGAAAGTCTAAACAAAATCAATTTATAATATATTGACGAAGGTTTCTTTTTCGTAGCGATCAGTTATATATCGAAACGAAACAACAATATCACGTGACTTAATAGATGGATTAAACATAGCTCTAAACGATTTAGACGTGTTTTTGGACTACGATGATTTTGCATGTGGTAATACGTTAACATTAGCAGATATTTCCCTTTTCGCAACAGTTACATCAATTGAGGTTTGTGTCTTCTATTAGAGGAGTTTAAATACAAAAATTTGAAGAAAAAATAGCGCTGTGTAGTCTTTCAAATTTTCTAAAGTAAAGCAAAAAGTACATACACTCAAAATTGGATTACAATCGTAAAAGATTGTAAAATGCAATTTACAATCTTTTACAATCGTAAAAGATTGTAAATTGCAATTTGTAATCTTTTAAGTATAGTTTTTACCAAGAACAAAAATTGGATGAAGTTTTTTTCAATGTCATGTTTTACACTTTGCCAAGGGAAGTTCTTATGGCAGAGAAGTTGTATGGAAGCTCGCATAATTTAAAATTTGTTCAAGAACCAACCAATTTTTTTTATTCAATTAGATATCAGACTAAAATAATTTTCGAATTTTCGAAAGATGAAAATTTCAAGCAATATAAATAATTATTTCAGACAATTAACTGGAATCTTAAACAATTTAAAAATATTAATAATTGGTTAAAACGATGTGCGACACGTATAGTAGGGATTGAAGAAAATTCAAGAGGATGTGAAATGGTAGCAAGTGTTTTCCTTTCAAAATTAAAACCGGAGCCGTCCTCAAATCAACCAACCATATCAAACAAACCCAGTTGTTCACAATCATGCCAATCCAGCCAATCACAAGCCCAATCTTGCACATCAACACTAGACGATTAATGTTTAAACAGACATCTAAACTTAAATAATTGTTACCAAAGAATTGAAATAAGACAATTAAAACATACATTTTCACGTTTTCATTTTTATGCATTATTCGAGTAAATTTTTAAGATTTCAGCGCCGCGATAGTAGAAAAAAAAAGAACTTTTCGTTAGGTCACCCAGCTGATCATTTTCATTGAATAAAAAGATCAGAAAACGATTATAGAATGCCTTGATATATTTATTTTTAACCCCCGCAGTAAAAAAAAAGGAGTGTTAGAAGTTTAACCGCTATGTGTGTGTCTGTCTGTGGCATCGTAGTGCCTAAGCGAATGAATCGATTTTGATTTTTTTGGTTTTTTTTTTTAAGGTAATTTAATGGAGAGTATTCTTATCTACGTTTCAAGTGTGAATATAGAATTCCATATCAAGGTCACATTGCTCGCTCCCAAAAAAACATGAAGGAAGTATTTTTTCGCCACTATTTTACTGGACTATATTTGTAGATTCTTAAACTATATTTTTCTTCGAAGTGATAAAAAACATGAAGCATATATTTTAATATACACTAATATGAAGTACCTACATATAACATGGATAGTTTAAGTAGATATTATTACAATGTTTTTTTAACTATATTTTAATAACGTTACTCATGTGCACATTAATTACAGTAATTAGTCTCACGTTTATTCACCTTTATCACAACGAAAAACCCTCGTAAACTATGTGGTTTTTACCATCATATACCTATCTAGGGTAGTAAATTTCATGCTAGAATTACTTGATTATTTTTCCATTTCTCTTTTGATGGTGTATTAATATAGAACGTAAAATTATATATTTATATAAGAAATGGTAATAAATGGTTATGTTGCCATCCATACATGTTACTTACTTTTATACATTCGTTTACTACATACACGGAGAAATTTTTGACTATAATGTCAAAACAATTTTGTAAATTATTATCAAACTAATTTTTGAAGTGAAAATTTCTATAGGCACGTTAGACGATTTTTGGCAGGGTGAAATGTCATGTATGTATGTTATCATCATCATCATCAACATGTTTTCGCTAGGTACATCTAAAGCTTTACTCATAATACTTCCACAGAGGTACAGTGGCCTAGTGACAGAGCAGTGGAATCCGACAGCAAAGGCTAGAACTCAAGCCCAGATTAAGATATTTTTTCTTTCTTTAAATTCATAAAATAATTCAATTAATCGACAAAATGGAATCTGATCGTTAAATGAGCTGAATGTTGTTTTTGAGCCAAAACTAGATGGCAGTTTTTTTAATCAAACAAAATTTTTTTCATACAGAGTGTATCATTTCTATGTATGAATCAATCTATTATGGATAATAGGTAATCAATCAAAAAATACCTTAAATAAAAATTGCAGAGTTCGATGGAAAACTTCATGTTCTGACATCAGATTGGAGCTTGTTCTACGGGTTACTTAGTCAATTTAGATCCAGATTTAAAAATAAGAGATAGAAATTTTTTCCCCATAAAATTAACATTTTTTATTTAATACCTTATTTCAATAATTGTCAGCTTTCGAAAGAAAACACGCTAGCTAAAGTTTACGAGCAATAAGCCATAATAGATGAAAATGGTTCACTTTATATAATTATTTTAAATACTTTTGATATGAAAAATTCACCGTGTATAATTAACTATGTAGAAAAAAGTATAAATTTTTTTATACAAATAGCTAAGTAATAGCTATTTTTCATGACCATTTATTAAATAGTATCTTCAAATTAGTAAAGGTGGTATGTTTGATAGAGTAAATTTATACTTTCGCACACAAAGGTGTGTATAAACTAGGCAAGTAAGCCAGAAAATTACTATTAAATGTAAAGAGAAGTCTAAGAATCGTATACAAAATGTACAATACTCAATTGTTGTAATTTTTTATGCCATGCATACCTATATGTAATATATATCAAGGTATAAGTTTAGTGAATGGAAGGGCTCAAAAAGGGAAGCGAATTTTCTATATCCGAACTGCATGTTAATAATTTTATAGACAAATATAGATCAACGTATGTTATAATGTTACCAAGGGTTTTTTAATATACAATATTTACAATATTCATGAGTTTTGTCGAAATTGGAGATACAAAAATTTTTCGATTTTTTGCAATTTTTTTAAGGAGTACCCCTTTAAAAAATCGAGAAAATCGGAAAAAAAATTTTGTTTTGGAATTTGTTGAAACTTGGTGGATGGGGTAATTTTGATCCAAAAAGTATAAAAATCAGGTTAATTTAATGATTGAATGCAGAGTTTCTGAGATACCGCAATATTTGGATCGATTTAAGTCCGTATCTCAAAAACTATTCGACCAATCAACAAATGCACCCGATTTTTGTACTTTTTGGGTCAAAATTACCTCATATATTGAGTTTTGTCGAAATTGGAGATATAAAAAATTTTTCGATTTTTTGCAATTTTTTTAATGGGTACCCCTTTAAAAAAATCGAGAAAATCGGAAAAAAAAATTTGTTTTGGAATTTGATGAAACTCGGTGGATGAGGTAATTTTGATACAAAAAGTATAAAAATCAGGTTAATTTAATGATTAGATTCAGAGTTTCTGAGATACCGCAATATTTGGATCGATTTTAGTCCGTATCTCAAAAACTATTCGACCAATCAACAAATGCACCCGATTTTTGTACTTTTTGGGTCAAAATTACCTTATATACTGAGTTTTGTCGAAATTAGATATATAGAAAATTTTTCGATTTTTTGCAATTTTTTTAAGGGGGTACCCTTTAAAAAAATCGAGAAAATCGGAAAAAAAATTTTGTTTTGGAATTTGATGAAACTCGGTGGATGGGATAATTATGATCCAAAAAGTATAAAAATCAGGTTAATTTAATTATTGAATCTATAGAAAGTTATAATGTCAGCGAGTATCATGGGTAAAACTTCATTTTCAAATATTCGAGTTCCCCACCGAAAAATTAATATTAATAAAACTGGAATTGTCATTTTAGACTAGCAAACTACTTTATACATATATATAAAAAAGAAAAGTTGCATTAGAATAATATGTAATGGAGAAAATATGGTATCATAAATTGTAAAATAGCATCATCTTCGTCTCGTTATTGTGAATGCCACCGTTAACCTATCAGTTGTTATAGATGAGTACCTTACACTGATGATACATATTTTATCATCAAGACAAGATCTTTTCACTCGACCAGTTGTTTGTTATACATAACATGACATATTTAACAATATAATATGTAATACTAAGTAGAGATCAATAGATATATAGAGTGGGACAAAAAAGATTGTGTATAACAAAAAGAAAACCGACTTCAAAAAAAGAACTATTCAAAACAAATTAATATGCACTAAAAAGTAAAACCATAACGATAATATAATGTAGTTAAAATTATTGTTATTTTTGAAGTCGGTGTCAGCCAAGGAAACAACTCTGACAGAACAGTTTGCTACTTTAGCTTGAATGACACCGACTCCAAAAGTAACAATAATTGTAACTACATTATATTATCGTTATTTTTTTACTTTTTAGTGTCTTGTAATTTTTTTTTGGAAAAGTTTTTCTTTTGAAGTTGGTTTTCTTTTTGTTTAAAGTTTTTTATTTTGTGATTTTTAGTGAATCTGAAGTACACTAACTAAAAGAATCATCGAAATCGGTTGGCGTGATATTGAGTTATTCGTCCTCTTTTCGTGCATACTTAATACAAATTTAAGACTTATATGGTTTTCTCATAGACGCCGTTGTCAGAAGTCGACGAAAATGAAGTGGGACAACACGGGAATCACTAGCTTTCAAATAGATAAAGAATCATCAAAATCGATTCACCCAGTCGAAAGTTCTGAGGTAACACAATTTTCTTGAGTCAAGTAATTTTTTCCTATGCACTTTAATTCATTATACTCATTATTTTTCGTTTTATAAATATTTCTTGCATTGAACGTCCTTAAATAATTTCTACCCATACAGCTTAAATAGTAGGATGTGTTTGAGTTCAGAAATATGTAAGTGTACATATAATACGATCATGATAGGTATATAAGTTACATTATATACCTACCTAAAATTCATATTTTATATCGTTTTAATTAATAATATCGTTATATCATATTTTAATTTGATTTCATATAGAACATGAACAATACCCTTTTATTTTATAATCTTTAATGTCTTTTTCACATCATATTTTTGTTCGGTAATTTTAATTTTTTTTTTTTTTGTTGAATACTTTTATCTATATTATTAAACGAATTTATCAAATATAATATTTTAAATTTATAATTTTTGAAAACTGTTAGATATCAGAGTGAAAATTTTTATAAATTAAGTTTTTATTCAAGTGGAAATTTTTATTTAAAGACGTAATTGAAGTCTTGTTTTTTTTTTTTTGAATTTTCAATTTGAATGGAAAATGTTTCTGCAACGCAATAATTTTAATTAATAATCAAGTGTAACTAATAATTAATCACTTTGATGTATATTTTTCTGTTTATACGAGCTCCACGCAAAAACTACCCGTGGAACAATTTTTATGAAAAGTGATCAACAGCTTCTTAGAGTAGGACGAGATATTGCCCTCGAATGTCTCAAACTATTTAGAATCGTGCCATTTTTAACCTCCGAACTAAAAAAAGGGGTGTTATAAGTTTGACCGTTGATGATGTTTGTCTATCTGTGGCATCGCAGCGCCTAAATGGATGAACCGATTTTAATTTTTTTGGTTTCATTTGAAAGGTAATTTAACAGAGAGTGTTCTTAGCGCTTAGAGTCTTGAGAACATATAAATAATTACTATAGAAATGAATGATCAAATAAACCTGGCTCAATTCATTTCCAAAAGTAAAATGGACAAATAGTTATATAATTCAAAACAATTATTCAAAAGAACAAAATCAATTCAAATATTTCAATTTCAATTAAAATATTTCCAAAAATTTGTCCCAAAAAATGATAGTTCTCTAAGTATCCTTTTCATCTCATCTGATGTCCTTGGCCATCACTTTGATATTGATTAACGAAAGAATGTTATAAGTATAAAGTGTTTATATGTGCGTCCGTGTGTTTCACAATGACATCGTAGCGCTTAAACGGTCGAACCGACTTGATTGAGAATATTTTATTTCTAAGTTAATGAGACCAATTTAAAATTTTTGATTTCCGGTCATTAAAAAAACCTGCCACCGCACACTCCCGTAATTTAGATTAGCCCGTAACATCTGTAATAATGTAATGAATATAAAAGAAGACACCAAAATTTTATGAATTGAATACCATTAATAAAATGCAAAGCAAGATCTTAAATAAAAGAGCAAAGTAATAAATTAAATGTAACGAACCTTCTCCTTTCTTACAATTGTCGGTAGATACTGGCAGGGTTTTATTTAATTTGAATTCTCTGTAGGTAGAATTATATCTATAGTAATTTTACATAATTGATGATGATATATTTATTATTATAGTAGTAAACATATACCTGCTAATATACGAATAAAATAATCACCGAATGTTTTATGAAAATTTGGGTATTCTCAATAAACAGAATAAATACATATTAGATTCAATAGAAATCCCTGTTGATTGAGAAAGTTAGATTGCCATTCGCGAATCTTGGATCCTAGTTCTGGATGCCAATAGTTTTTCACACTCACAAAATTGGATAAAATTTGGATGTCATGGAGCAAAATTAAATTTTTTTGATTTTGATGACGCCATCAAGTTAAAAAATTCAATTTTCTTGATAACACAGGCAAATTTGATCCAATCTAATTGGAGTTTTTTTTGAAACCCACTACTTTTGGGTCATTCTTTTCAGCTGTGATTCCAGTTTTTCGCTAGTTATCACTAAAGTGCTGAATTCCGGAACCAGGACTCCACATTCTGGAAACATATAAGAGCTAGGTTAATATTGATCACACATTTGAAAAGTATGACTCAAATTTAGTAGGATTACATACTTGGTTTACCAAACTAATATAAAATTTGGATATCATGGAGCAAAATTAAATTTTTTTGGATTTTGATGACGTCATCAAGTTAAAAAATTCAATTTTCTTGATAACACAGGCAAATTTGACCCAATCTACTTGGAGTTTTTTCTGAAATCCATTACTTTTGGGTCATTCTTTTCAGCTGTGATTCCAGTTTTTCGCTAGCTATCACTAAAGTGCGAAACAATTCGAATCCAATCTTGTAACCCTAAAGACAGAATTGACTTTCAATATCAACCAACGTTCGAAGCTATACAAACGGTATATTAATATAGGTTCCTATAATATTTTAAAGCTTTATCAAATGTTTAAATCATATATACGTAATATACGTAAGTAATGCATTCAGTTGAAAATAAATTAAAATCATTTTTGAATTTAATTTAAATTTGATTTAAACGATTTTATAATATAAATATATATATTATATTATATATACCTACATCATTTACTAAAATCAAATATAACTTAACCTTCTAGGTAAAGTTACTACACAGGGATGCAAAGCATAAAGATGTCTATCATAACAGATTCATTAATTTGTTCATTGGTATAGAAGAAATAAATATTCATCACACTTAATGAGATAAGTTAACTTTAGAGATAAGTCAATTGGTTTAATTGATGACAATGAGTAATAAATATATTCATTTTTTATGGATTGCAGTACAGTCAAAACTAGTTTTAACTATATCGGACATAACGATGAACAAATTGTAACGATGAAATGGGAAGATCCCGATCGAATCCCTATAAATACATATACAGAATGTTCGATTTATATCTAGGCATATAAATATCACGAGTATGACAGAGTACATTCGTTAAGCAATTCATCTAAGTAAGAGAGAGATTATAGGTATTATATTAAATTGCAAAAGTGACTTGTATCGTGGCTTATCAGTTTTAATTCATCTATTCAACGTAGAAACTCCCACTCTCCAAGCGTCTTACAACTATCTCAACGCATATCAAAGCTGCAACACAGGTATAATATACCTCTCATTTAGATGCATTGCTTAACGTATGTATTCTGTCATACTTGTGATATTTATATGCCTAGATGTAAATCGAACATTCTGTATATGGGTGAACTGTAACAACGTCGTTTATACCGACATATCTACTATAGCGACCAATATACATATACAGGGTGGACCATTTTATTCTGTACACCCAAATATCTCGTTTTGTAGTAAACCAGTCAAAAAATAACTTTGACAAAAGATGCAGAGTTTGATGGGGGACATCATGTTTTGAAATCAGACTAGACCTATTTTATATCCTAAACGGGAAGAGATAGAATAGCACTTTAAATTAGAAAATTACACTTTAAATTTTGAAGCAGAATTATCGGACTCATAAATCAGCTGTCTTGTAGGGCTTATGCAAAAAAAAATTTATTTTGGGATTTGGCTTTTTCTCTCCACCAAAACCAATAATACGCGTTATTTATGCAACAAGAAAAATAAAAGTAGCCAGGGTAGATAGAATACCAGGTACTCGTATAACATATCTAAATTTCAAAACGATAGAGTAAAGAGTACAATCGTAGTGCTTGAAATTCAATTGTAACTTTAACCGTTCTTATTTGGAAAACTGCTTTTCTTTATAAACATTTTTTCCTCCAACGAAAGTTTAAAAGGAGTCTTAAAAAAATTATAAAGTTTCACGCCAGTCAAATATTGATTTCATGCTATTGAATAATGTGTAGAGACCCGTCTTAAGTACTGATAATAGAAAATAGGAATTAAAAAAAAGCAATAATAGATCAAAAAAATTGATTAATAATATATCGATTAATTTGAGACACATGCTGTTTTGTATATATTTTAATCTTTTTAGCTTATATAAATCGATACAAGATGTCACGCAAAGCATATTCACCAACTAATTATAAAATATTAGCTAACTTACATATTATATGTAATACACTACAAGCAGATTTTCGACATACGTTCTATGAAAAGTATATTTATTATAGAATATGTATAAATTAATTTGTAATATTATTAATAATAATATTATTTTATAAAATTTTATTTAAGAAGATTAAATTTTATGTTTTGGTAGGTGGATTTTAAAGAGAAAGAGACCGTACAACATGGCGTGGATCATTCATTTTATCATACATACATACCTACATATAGGCCTCGGGCCCATGTCTAAAAACTTTGTAATTACCTCATCGTGAGATTTAACTATGTATGTATATTTTATACCCTGATGAACAACTGCCTATATAAAAAACAAAAAATTGCCAGGCATAGGGACTGCCGATAGAAGTGAAAACTTAGAACTTTTAGTATACTTTGAAATTTCATAATATTTTAATTTAAATTATCAACATTAATCTGGTTTTCACATCTATTGACAGTCCGAGCAATAAATATATCCATGTTTATGTGGTTTTTTATTATGTAAATATATTACGGGCTGTACAAGATTATGACAAAATATAAATACAATTCAATTGAAATAACCAATAATTTACAATCATATGATTTGTGGATATTATTTGTATTTACATCAATTTCAATATACTTGTTATATACGCATCACTAATGTTACACAATACGTCAGCTGTATAGCTACAGACATACTGCTATAAGGATGTCGGCGCGCGCACAGCATGTTGGTAACGAGAACCCATAACATCTTCCCCTACCAAAAAGTGCCCAAAGTCGCTAAACATGTTTTCACTTCAAAAACTATGTACAGTGGAACGTTTCTTTTCAAGGGTACTGGAAAATGTTAGAATATCTCGGACAAGGTTGAAATTGAAAGATATCCGTTAATTTATTACTTAACATGAAAATCATCAAATATTCGTGATTGTAAAATACTTAGGTGACTTTTATAAAATACTACATATTTTCTATAGTTTTTTGTTTGTTAATACCATGGATATAGATGTTTTTACTATGTTTAGCCGCTATTACAGTGTCTCCTACAGTTTCTTGTACTCAATTGGAAAAATTAATTTATACTCACGAATTGGAGAAAATAGTTGGAGAAAGTTGCAATTTTAAAAGTTTAAAAGAGAAAAAAAATTCTCTTATGTTAGAAGTTAGGCAACAGTACATTACGAACATTTTCTCAAATTTTCAATAGTGTGATGATTATAAATATTTTTGGATGCGGGCCCTAGGCCTAATTATGAATTGCTGTGAATAGAACATTATTTTTTTTAAAGTATTATCATTTTTAATCCAGGGATTACTTTATAAAATTATACATATATATATACATGGCTTTTTTTTATATTCTTTGTTTATACTTTGTGCGTATGTTACGGCTAAATCTCATAAGTGAGTATCAAGCTCTTCTTTCCTTTTTGTATTTACACCCATAAAATTATGATAATTGTCATGCAGTAAACTCTTTCCGTATTATTTTCCGTTTTCTTATTACGGAACTAATTTTCTATTATATACGATAAGTAAGCTATTTAGACTCTGCGAAGATTAAGTGTGTCGTTTCACAAAACATCGTACACAAAAGAGAACTTAAGTGTTTGTACAAAATTTCGAAAACATTATTTGAGATACTTTAGAGATATTTCAAAAAAAAAACTGAAATTAACTTTTTTTAATTGACGTCAATCTAAAAAATAAATCGAGAACCTTTTATTTGATTTTGAACATTAACCATAACATATATTCAAGAAAGGAAGTTAAAATTTTAAGTATTGTTCCATTTTTTCATTTTCATAACAAATTTGTTTTTATTTTGGTAAAATGAATGTTTTTGATAGAATTTCTAGGAAGAATTTAGTTATTTATATAAATAAATGCTTAAAATTCTTACTTTAACTGATTACAACTTTCATAACTTTAGAGATTTTGATAGCTAACCGAGCCTAAAAAACAAGTTCAAATATTATTCGAGATTACTCTGATTTAACGAATTTTAAAACCTAAATATGATCTGCAAGAGTATTTTTTACAGACAGACATACAGGCACACATGGAGGTCAAACTTATAACATGCCTTTTTTTTTGGTTCAGGGGTTAAAAATCCCGGTAAGCAAAACTTCAAAAGACAAAAATAATAGGTATTTTATGCGAAAATGTGTTTATATAGAAACAACACCCCCAATTCTTTTGATCTCAAAATAATTCGCAATTATATTTATAGTGTATACTTAATATTATGTATTCATTTTTTCAATTTCAGAAATGAATGTTTTGGACATGACTTTTTAACTTTATTAAATTTATTTTTAATTATTCAGAAATTATTTCACCTGTCGTTAGCAGATATATTATATTAATACGTAATTTATTATTATCTACCTACAAAAGCTAATATATATGTTAAATAATTGTTTTAATGAAATTTTATTTCTCGAATATTATTTATTTTAATTTATAGATTAAATAATCAAATATTTTTCGGTACATAGAATTATTTTGATTGTGATTATTGGTGTTATATAATGTAGAGCAGCTAAAAAATATTAATTTTTGCCAAACTTTTTTATTTTACGAAAAATTGTTTTAGAAATTTGTTAGGTTTTTTTTTTAAAGGACCATGAAAATCACGTTGTCTGAATTGTCTAATAATGATTAATGTTATCAAGTGGTCTTAGTGGTAGAGAGAAGTTTGGTAGACTCGCCAAAAAGTAACTTTCAAGTATGTATTAATACATATTTGAAAGTTATTAATAATTATTAATATCATTTAACAAAACAGCCTTTCTGTCTCACGGCCTAAGTATTCGCACCGTGTGTTAGGTTTATTGGAGGCGTTTTTATGGTAACGGTACACTATTTTAATTATAGAATTGTATGGATGCATATATAATTGTATGGATTGCATTTATGACTTTGAAAATTTAATATTATTGTCTCACAAATTTAAATAATTATGATAATTTACATTTGAAAAATAATATTTATGCATTTGATTTCTTATTTTCACAATTTTTAATGCATTAAGTTTAATTAATTTGTATTTTTCAATAATTTTAATTTGACATTTTCTATAACATTAACATGTAAAGAATTGAAAATTAATCATAACAGCCTCCTTTATCGCCAAAATTTTTCACTGGAAGCGCTGGCATCGTTTTTATTGTCCCTACCATGACTGCGCACACAACGAATATGCTTATGAAGAAAGCAAAATTACTGGATTCAAATTTTTAGTAGGACCACGCAATTCACCCCGGAATTACCAAGAATTGTTTCTATTTATAAGACAAAATAATTCTTCGGAGGGTTTTTTTCGACATGTTTCTTAGGTTAAACCAACGTGCAACGTTGCAAGACACATATGGTGAAATAAAATAATATTAATTATTGAAAGTATGTCATTAGGTTACCATATGCATTTATATAATACTGCATGATTTGTGATACTATTTGCACATATAAAAATAAGTCTTTTGGGATTTTAAAATTTTCATTATAATGACTGCAGTTCATTTTTCATCATTATTTGTATCATATTTTTTTTTAATCCTACAATCATAAAAATTTTTCCCCCGAATTAATTACAAAACTACATTTGTACAATTTATATACATTGTATATGGAGAGATATGATTTACCTTTTATGGTTCAATAAACTAAAAAAAAAAAACAAGTGAAAACAAACAATTGACTGAATTAATTGTTGAAATACAATGCATAGTAAGTGTTGATTTCTTTATCACATAACACATACATACATGTGACACATACATAACTGATATTCAAGTATGGTATATACTATAAAATTTCCGCCTAATTGGCACCCTCACGGGTAAACAGTGATGTTTACGAAAAAATGTTTCAAGCAAAAGTTGTTAATTTCTTGATAAGGAACATTTTTACATTTAAACTTTTGTTCTATCTCTAACGGTTTACAAGATGGATCCTACGGACCCAAGATCCAATTGACCTATGATGCTCATTTACGAACTCGACCTCACTTTTACGTCCTGAGTACGCTGTAAAAATTTCAGCTCGATATGTTTTTTCGTTTTTGAGTTATCGTGTCCACAGACGGATGGACTGACAACCGGAAATGGACTAATTAGGTGATTCTATGAACACCTATAGCAAAATTTTGTGCGTGGCATCAATATTTTTAAGCGTTACAAACTTGGGACTAAATTTAGAATACCTTGCATATTACATATATGCATGGTATAAACAGTAAATTATAAACTAAATATATATATTCGCTGATAATTTTCTGATAGAAAAAGATTTCAAAGAAAACTTTTGTCACTAATTCGTCTTCGAAATGAATTTTATGTTTTAGAATTACGGGTGTGTTAAACAAAGATCTACGTTGTAAAAAGAACTACAGTGCTACAGTTATTACCATATACAGGGTGGTCCATTTTAATATGAACACCTAAATATCTCGTAGAAGAAAATGTTGGTATATATGCGATCTTGACAGATTCTCTCAAAAATCAGTTCTTAATGCAATATGTTAAGCACTTAATAATATTTTGTATATTTCAAAACAACTTTGAATAAATTTTAAATAAAAAAAGTCAGCGCTACATCTATAATGTACCAAGGTACGAATGGAATATAGGTCCTACCGGGTGACACGACACTTCTCGATCTTTATGTTATACCATGTACATGAAATATATACCAAGTTTGTAACGCTTGAAAATATTGATGCTACCAACAGAATTTTGATACAGGTGTTAAAAAATATACATAAAATCACCCAATTTGTCCGTTTTCGGTTGTCTGTCCGTCTGTCTGTCATCACGAAATCACAATCATCACGATAACTCAAAAACGAAAAGACATATCAGGTTTAAAATTTTTATAGCATGCTTAGGACGTAAAAAGTAATGTTCAACATAGTAAATGAGCAACATAGGTCAATTGGGTCTTGGGTTCGTAGGACCCATCTTGGAAACCGTTAAAGATAGAACAAAAGTTTAAATATAAAAAATATTCCTTATAAAAAAATAAACAACCTTTGTTTCAAACAATTTTTCGTAAACATCACTGTTTACCCTTGAGGAAATTAGGTGAAAATGTTTTAGTATGTATTATATGAGAATATCAGTTACATGTGTGTGGCTATCTAAGAGTGGATGATATTTTTCTATATTTACGATTGATCAACACTGTCATATACATGGTATTTCAACTATTAACTCAATCGATTGTTGGTTTTCACTAGTTGTTAAAGTTAAAATTGTTCAGCAAAACGTTTGGGAAGCTTGCTAGTTAGAAAATAAAGTACATACCTTGATTTTGTGACGGTGCTGATGCTACATGCTGCGCCCATACCAACATAACAAACAACAACAGTATTATACTCTTCATATTGAGAAAATAATAATACTTTGCTGTAATTATTTTTCTCCGACAGTAATAATTTTTCTCATACAACATCATAATTAATTCTTATTATATCCCAAACAATAATACCACCCAGTTTTCGTATTTTATATACAACGTTGTTGTATTTATATAAAGTTGGCAGCAATATAGTAATTGCAGTTAGTTGTTATATTAACGTTGTTTTGTTGTGCTTGGCTGTTGTTTCTGTGGTGTGGTCACCCAAATTCATTTAAAAACAATCACTGTATAAAAACCACATTTAATTCACACAAAACACTGTTACACACATTTTATAAAAAAAAGTATTATATAATTAAAATATAAAACAACAACTATAAACACACGACCGACGTTAATTATTTGTGAACGACTTCGAACCGAATATCATGAGATAAAAAAGGAGAGAGATTATCAATTAAATATATTTTAGATAAATTCACACACAAAAATTATTTTGATTAAAAATTTTATAAATATATTTTTTAATCAGGTATGAATAATTGTATTTTATTTTTTTAATTAATTATTTATTAATTAAATTATTACGCACACACAAACAAAAACCACAAAACATTTAATATGGTTATTAATATTTTGTTATTGTAAACTGATTTAATAATTTCTATTACGCAAAAATAACATTCAAAATTTTCGTTAGTAAAAATTAGTTAGAAGTGATCCTTTGCTGTTCTTGAATAGATTTTTTCTAAGTGTTTAAATATTCTTTGATAAATGATATGCTGATTATGATAAATATTTGCTGTTTTCTGAAACCAAAAAAAAAATATTTTTAATTAGTCATCGATTTATTGGGATATTAATTAAATGAGTTTCTATTTTTTTTAATTAATTATATTGATACTTTGGATATTTTTAAAAATTAAATAAATAATTTGTATATTTGTGAATATTTTATTTATGTAAATTAATTCCATAAAATTAATTAATAGTTGTCTAGTTAATCTAATGAGTAATAGCTACTAGTTTAAAAAACTAAATATTTAGATTATGTATATAACTAGCGACCCGCCCCGGCTTCGCATGGGTGCAAAGCTGATACTAAATACACTACACACAAAATACACAAAAAAAGTTATTTTGGGTTATCCATAAGAGATAGACATATACATACACTTTTCAATGTGTACAATACTTAGTACATTATTTTGATAAAACTCGTAGGGTTCAGCCTGCGTTTGCAATGTATGCGGAAAAAATGTAATTATTTACGACATCACATTAGAAACCTCAAAAATAGCAGTACTTCTCCACTATTTAATGGATGTTATTATACATATAAACCTTCCTCTGGAATTACTCTATCTATTAAAAAAACCGCATCAAAATCCGTTGCGTAGTTTCAAAGATTTAAGCATACAAAGGGACATAGGGACAGAGAAAGCAACTTTGTTTTATACTATGTAGTGATACAGGTTATATAGAAGCTAGTTACTCTTGTCCATAATGCTCTAAATTACGGGAGTTATTTCATTATTTAAATATTTTCAGTAATCCTTACAAAAATAGGCGGGGGAAGTGCCTCCATTTTAAGGAAAACCGTTTTAGGCTATATCTCCATAACCGTGCACTTTAGACTAAAAATGGTAATAACCTTTATTGTAGATAATTAAATTACCTACTTTTTTTTTGTAAAACAATATTTTTTTTTTTTTTTTGCAGGCAAGAAACATTCAAACCACGGAAGTGTGCGTACCAACCCAAAAATAAAAGAAGATATTACTCTTTTCGTTAAGCAAAGTAATGCGCGTAATGAAAGAAAAGACCACAATTTATGAAGGGCTTTAAAAAAATACATTTTTCAAAAAAATCTAAAAAATTCATAATTCGAAAATAGTTAAAAATTGTATGAAGATAGAAAAAGATTCAACCACGTGTACCCTTCGAAAAATAAAATTTATTTATGTTTTAAATCGAGCGTAAGCAAAATACTCAAAACGAGAGTGCTGACATGTTAACTGTGTTAGTTTTATTATGTTTCTTGTTTAATTTTAGCTCATCCCATTAAAACAAGGACTATATATACTATAAAGTATAATCAAGGTAAACTTAATAAATTGCAATCAACCTTTGTAACTGGCAATTTTAATTAAAGGTTTTTTATTTGAATTATGAAAAGCTCATGAGCAACAGAGCTTCATCCCTCAAGTTCAATTTCCCCCTTCATTTAATATTTCTTACTGTTAAGATTCTTTTTATTCAAATAAAATTTCTGTGTTAAGTCGAAAACATGAAATGTGTTCAAAGAAAATCGCTTCGAAACATAATTTTGTTCTCTACTTGTATAAAAAAGGGGAAAGAGGGACCGAGAAGTTACTACTCCCAAAAGAAACAGCCGAAACACTAATTCAACTCACAACCAGTTTTCATCTTTGTAGCTCGGTTAGACGAGACTGTTGAGGTATGCAAAGCCTTTAAAACCGTGAAAAGGCACATCTTTGACAATACCTCAACCTAAATAGAGGCTGTAAAGACGTGCATAGCCTTAACAAGATAGAAAAAGCGGTTTTTTTCCGTGGGAATCCCCTTAAAATTGATAAAATGGGCCCTCGCTCTTATATCATTGATCTGCCATATTGCTCATTTAAGCAATATGGGATCACTAAGCATGCATTAAAGCAATGGAAAATAGAACCACAGCAAATATGTCCTGTGTGTAATTAAACGGATTTACAACACACCATATAAGTCTATATTTTCGGGTTAGAAAATGACTAATAAAAACGCATACATATTTTTTACACCTTTTTTGTTGGTCCTCATACACAAATCTAAAATATTTTCACTAAAACACATAAATATCTAGAAAAGTTTACGTGTAGTTTGTGAGTATAGAATGCTTTAGCTTTTTAAAAATATGTACTAAATATAGTAACCATAAAGTTATGTGTGCAACAAACGGAGATGCGAAAAGCTTTTCTATGTATATACGACTCAAACAATTATTATAAATAAAAAAAGTGTAATTTAATTTATATGATGCCGAGAAGGACAACAATAACAAGGGTTGGTTTTTAATTAAAGTTCTTTAGGCAGGCTTGACTGACATTGTGACTAGAAGTAGAAAGTAGAAAGTTATATATATAGATATAGTTCACTATAAAT
This sequence comes from Chrysoperla carnea, assembly GCF_905475395.1. Taxonomy (NCBI): domain Eukaryota; kingdom Metazoa; phylum Arthropoda; class Insecta; order Neuroptera; family Chrysopidae; genus Chrysoperla; species Chrysoperla carnea. Next base: position 19,110,622 of record NC_058338.1, read on the forward strand.
ATATAGGCTGCCCCGAAAAAATATAATATCGTAAAAAAGTTGCGCAATAGAAAAAAAGTCAATACAATATCGTAAAATATTCTTTAACTTGGTTAATCATAACTTCTACATTATTTTATAAAAATTTATTTTCAATGCACAAGCTACTTAAAAAAAGTTTAATTACGTGATTATTGATGTTAGACCAACCCTTTTTTGATATCACAAGGGACCCTATAGTCTAAGTAGTGGGGCATACTAACCTAGGACACACTAACCCAGGACAGCCACTCTAACCTAACCATTAACAGATGAATATACGTTTTCTAAATTAATCAACCATGGGTATATTCATAACATATCTGTAAAATAGGTCAAAATTTAAGGTTTTGTGTGACAAAAATATAAGTTTTATCCCCTCGTTAACAATTTAACACCGTAAGAAAGATTAAAATTTTAAGTAATAAAAACAACTGGTTTATAAAGAAACCATAATTCTATACATTTACCGATCGAAAACGCATTTTTCGAAAAACGTCCTTGAATTATTTCATTGTATGTATACGAAACATTTGAAAAGCTCCATTTTCTGATACACCATGTAAGTATGTGGCACAGCTCCAAGTTGAAGTGAAACCACCACCAAGCAGCATAACGTATAAACCCTTAGTGGTAACTGGTAATGTGTGGCTCAGTTAGACCTTTAATTATGTAGATCTCTGTGTGTTCGTGATAGATGGACTTAGTTATTTGGTGACTTTACTTGTTATATTTATTTGTATATTGCTTGTTAAATATTTAAATTCAATTCTAGTAACGACTATAATAATGTAACACAACAAAAGTAAACTAACGCCACTAACACCAAGTCAACGCCAAGCTCCAAGCTCTAGCTTACAACAAAATTAAATGAATGTTTGTTATTTAGTACCTTGAAGGTTAACTATTTCATGTCCATCATGTTATACCACGAAATTTCTTATAACATTTCCTATTACGGTTGTATTCTAACCTAGAAGCACATAATTCGGAAAAAAATTTTCGATTTTAAATTTAAAAACACAAAAAATATTTATAGTATCCAATTTTATACAATGAATATATATAATATTCTAAGGTATACTAAGTTTAGTCCCAAGTTTGTAACGCTTAAAAATATTGATGGTACGAAAAAAATTTTGGTATAGGTGTTCATAGAATCATCTAATCAGTCCATTTTCGGTTGTCCGCCCGTCCGTCTCTGAACACGATTACTCAAAAACAAAAAAAGATATCAAGCTGAAATTTTTGACTAATTCTGTGAACATCGATTTTCATCTAGTGCGAACAATACTATTGCAGATTAATCTACATTTGTATTCTCGAAATACAACCATAAGCGTTTTAGCTTTTTCATAATGAATTTATTTTTTTAACATTTTGTTATTTATAAAAACTAACCCTTTCCCAAAAAAATATGTTGTTAATCGAAAATGACACTATCAAATTGAATGTTGTTTGTATGTGTCAGATTATTCAGTTCGTTGCATTTAAAATGTCAAATTATATTATTAAAGCGGACATTTAAATATATTTTATTATTTATATCCAATTAAATAAAATATGTTAATTGTGATAAATGTTAAACTGAAACCGCAGATTCATCCAAACATATACAATGCGTATTCAAAATATTTTAATACTTCATATTTATGACATATTTATTTTTGGAATAAATTGAAAGTGAAAGTAGCTACCGAGAGTCCATATTGAAGCAAAATTTCTATGACACTTTTTCCTGCTATTCGGAGGATTAATATAGAAGTTAAAAAGGAAGTTGTAGTTTTAATCTTGGCGAAATTTGTTTGCATACCCTTTGTATTTTAAAACATTTATTGACTATAAAATATGTAGAAACAAATGGGAATGTTCACGCCGATATGTTAAGTAGGTACCAAAAGGTATTGAACTTCAAATCGTTCAATCTTTTTTCATTTCTTATCACAGAAGTTATAGCTAGCGAAAAATTGATCTTCACAGCTAAAAATCTTGACCCAAAATTAGTGGGTTTAAAAAAAATCCAATAAGATCGGATCAAATTTGCCTGTGATCAAATTAATGAGCGCCTTTTACATCATTCTTTACTATCTTTTTTGCGTATAAAACATACGTTTTGTTTTGCTGCTCTATTTCTTACTCGTCGGTGGCGGGTGCCTCGTTTACAACGCCCAAGTTACGGACCTGATTATTTTTCAAAGAAAATTCCGTTTCAAATATTGTGAAGAAAAGAGAAAAATAATCAATGTTAAACTCCTTTAATGAATATTTAGTGACAATTAGATTTCAAAAAAGTTTAATTCTTTTTTTAAAGATGATAATTAAATTTTTTTAAATGAAGAAATTTTCTACAAACAAACGAACCTATTTCACCGCGCGTATATTTACAAATTTAACCCCCTTTTTATATGCAAATATTTGAGTAAAATTATTCACGTGCTAATTTTAAATACTATCAATTTATCTTGTCAAATTTTAAGAAGTAAATAATATATATTTTCAAGAGTAAAGAAAGGGTGAATTTAAAATTGTTTTGAAATAACAGTTAATTAAAATTTTCAAATGGTATGTGTATCGCAGAAATTTTAATGAAAATATATTTTAATTTGTCTTCTTTATTAGGGTTATGTAATAGCGGTTGCTAATTTAATTATATATATAAAAAATTTTGGTTTAAGTCTACCGCAAACTTCTATATAGATAGATATAGAGGTGAAAATTGATTTTACATTAAAAGAACAAAGGTGATACAACAAAGATTTTAGGTAGATACAAAGATGACCTTATTTGAAACAAGTCAAAAATTTTTGTGAGTATGGCTTCAGATAGCTTAACAAGACTGAATAATGACGATGTTGATGGAGTTGTCGTTTTTAAGTTATGACTCGAAAAATTTTTAATTACCTTGTTGAATATCAGCTTTGTGTTATTATTTTAATAAAAAGATAATCGACTCTGTGATACTATCGGCTTTATTCCCACACTTAACAAAATGATGTGTCTGTAATCCGAAACTTTGAAAAACTAAAAATGTCTGACTACGGGCGTACCTACATTTTTGTTGAGTTTCATAAAAATCCGAACAAGGTGGTTGCGTCGAAATATTAATACCTGTTAAATATATCGTTGGACCAACCCTTTAGCACCAAGATTCAATCCCAATTAAGAGTAAGGTATAAACAACTAAAATTGAAATAATTTTAAAACCCGAGGAAGGTTTTTTTCAAATATGGCTATTTCTGTCTAAATCTCTATGTTCAAAAGTATGCCCAAAAAACCTTCCTGAAGGTATTTCAAATTTGGAAGTTTATATTTCCCTCATTATTGGGGCAACGAGATTGATTCTTGATGGAAAAAGGAAAATAGAACAATGTCTTTCACAGTTATTAAAATCACGATACGACACAGATTTATTCTACACATCCATATTTTATCCATTTAATAAATTTTTAATTATGTAACCTTGCTTTCTCGCGATCGAATAGGTAATCACATACCAACTGTATATACAGGTAAAAAAAATCCCTATATATTATAAATGTGAAAGTAAGAATGTTTGTTTGTTTGTTACGCTTTCACGAAAAAACTAATGAATCGATTTGAATGAAACTTATTAATCATATAGCTCATACATCAGAATAACACATGAGCTATAATTTATAAAAATATATTTATAAATTATAATTTATTTTGACGTTACCATAAATGACAGATATCTGTAAAAAAAGTCAAACTTAAATTTCATGGCCATCTTTTCTGATATACTCCATGAATTATGGCTATTTTACATTTAAAAAAAAAAAAGAAAACCGCATATATATTTTACCTGCGTAAAACAATTCCTACTATTGTTTCGAGTGTTATGGAAAGGGAAAGAGAGGTTAAGGCTACAACACGGTGGTCTTTTTCAATGTTTACTTGTAAGCCCAGCGAAGCGGGTGGGTATCACGCTAGTTATTAATAAATACATAAAATATTTACTATGTATTTTCTAAACTCTTCAATAAAAAATATCTTACCAGCCTTGAATTACGGAGATGTATTACATTACAGAATATTCATTAAGTTCAAAATAAAATATTTTATATCCTTGCTTATGAATATTCAAAAATACAGCTAGCTTAAAATTTTTATTTTAACTTTGTTAATTGACCGATGGAAATTTTATGGTTTGCAGACCAAATTAACCAAATTTTGTATTTGGAACCGAGATGTCTTAAAAAATTAACATTTGGAGTATGTTTTTAAAATTGTCATGTTATAATGGCAAAATATGGGATCGAACTAAAATTTTCACTTCAGATGAAGAATTCTTACTTCACGAATAGAAAAGTGAAGTTGGTTTTTAAAAACCTTTACTAGTATGCAAGATATGAACGTTTAACATTCCTAAGTTATCAAAGGAAGGAAGATATCCACTAGTAAAGTCATACGTGGGCTTCGCCATAGCGATTACATATTACTTTGTTTTGCTAAACGAAGATGGCAACCTTTGAATGAAATCTTTGATTTTGAATTTCTTTGTTTTTTAATCAATTTTAATTCCACTTACTTTCAAATTTTGTCAGGACATCAAGTCTAGTTTTACTTTTTTATGGGTAATATGGCCGATTCAACATCAGGATTATCCCAAATTGTCCTTGCCGTTGTATGATTGAAAAACGCAAAAGCGTACAAAAATTTTAGATGACAAGACTAATTTATGTCCTACTTAATTAACTTAAATATGTACTTAAAGTAGTACTATCGGTAATAGACTTTGCATTCAGAATTTAATGAAACTTGGCAAATTTTTTCCATTATTATATCATAATTAACCAGTTAAATTTTTAGGGACTTTCAGAGAACTGAAAATCTGAACGTCCAGTTTTGTGAAATAAAATAAAATCTGTAATTTCCCATAAGGATCAATGTTAAAATATTTTTTAAATATCTTTTTTTCAGTTCTCTGAAGGCTCCTAAAATTTTAACTGCTAATTAATGATATAATAATGGACAACTATGCCAAGTTTCATTAAATTCTGAATGCAAAGTCTATTACCGATAGTACTACCTTTAAATATGATTTATGTAATTTTCTTCTATGCTTTTTTTTATGTATTTCAAGATGGGAAAATAATAATTTGAAAAATTAATTAGTTTGTAGTTTGTAGAATATTTTTTGAAATTTCTAACACGATATACTTTCTGCAAAGAGTTTTTATTTTCAAATAAAATTTTGAAAAAAAGTGCCAAGAGTTAAAATACTAAGTCCATTAATATATCATTCCTTAAAAAAAAAAAGAGTTTAAAAATGTTTTTCAACCGGTTTTCTCATCTCGTTTTAATTTAAAATCTATAGTAATTCGTTTACTTTTCGGTGCAATTGAAGTTTTACTTCAGAGAAAAAAAAAACCTCGAAGTATTCTGAATATAAATTATATTTAAACTCGGTGTTTATTTTATTTTCCTCTGTATTATTGACTGAGCTATAAAGTTATATACAACGATGTGAACCTACAAGGATGTGTATATTATAAACAACACAAACAGGGCAAAGAAACCAATTAAAGCAAAAAAAAAAATTAATTGACCGACAAACTTACCTCTAAAACAAACCAAAACGAAAAGGAAAAAATAAGTGCGTAAAATTTGGAGGTGGAATTAGTATTAAAGATTATACTAGGTTAAAATTCTCATGCAAATGGTCTTCTCTCTCTTTGCACAGGGTTTTTGTAGCAAGGTAAGCTTCGATGAATACAGTTAGAAAACTCTTAATAAACATGATAAATTGCTAATTAATAGATAGAGGGCTTCGCAATTTTTATTCATTTGTGTCTACGTATTATTTTGTGGGTGACGAGTAAAATAATTCGTTGAAATACGAAAATCGAAACCCAGAAATTGAATAACTAGAATTCCATAAACATTTTAAAACGGACATAATTATTTCAGCTGGGGACTCCTCTATCAGGAAAGTCTGACAACTTTTTAATTGCCTGGCTAGCTTCAAATTTATAAATATTAATCGAAGAAGGTGTTAAATAAGTACAATTTAATTCGAAATGCAAAAATGATTTTGTCTGAAACTTAATTTTCGTTAGCGTTTTACCCGACTGTCAAGTAGAGGCTATGTTTTTTGAGCTTATCTTGCATGTTTGGAAATTTCTTTATTAGCTCGTAGCTTCCACACGGCTGAATGGATTTCAACATTTAAGGTATCATTATATTTATCTCAAAAACCCAAAAGTTCTTGGATAGGTGTTTGTAAAAACAAAACAAAGTGGCGGATTATTAGAGCAAAATAGTAATATGTTAATCGATTTTAAACTTTCTTTGAAATTTAACATTTTCAAATCTCCTGGAAAAATTCCCGGTTATGAAACGTTTCTTAGAAGAAAACGTTGTTGGTGTGTTAATTTAAAAATATAATTTCAATTATTGCACAATTAGCTCGAAGGGGTAGCGTTTTTCACTGCAAGAAGCATCTCCGACAAATTGTGATGTAGTCATTCTTCAAAGAAAATTCAAGTAGGAAAATTCGAAAAAAAAATGGTGTGCTCTGTAACATCGTATCCCCAATTCCAAGCTGGTGGTAATATTTTTCAAGGTCCCGTTTAAAAAAGTTATTTTGTGTACTTGGTCGATTGGAAAGTCATTTTTGACATGGAATATGACATTGTAAGATTGACAGACGAAAATTTACTCAGTTTCTAGCAAACTACGTCCCTATACATTAAGAGAATGAAGAAGTCCCTATACATTAAATAAACTTAGATTGATCCGCCAATACCTACTATAGCTCGAAGCTTCGATTCTGAAAGCTTTACATTCATCCTTCACAATATTTGAAAAACTCAGCATTGTATAGCGAAACAAACAAGGATCAGAATTAAAAAAAGTTAAAGAGCTGAGGGTGGTGTTTTTTTTTTCATAATTTTTGCTTCCTTCTATGATATTTACTGTTGTTTGTATGTTAATTAAATATGGTATGAGGATTGAAACAAGTTTGTTGAAAATTAAACAAATGACGGTCGACGTTTAGTTTTATAAATTCATCGAAAAAAATAAACGATGAAAAAAGCTTAGAATATAGCTCGAGTGTTTATATGTATTTGTGTATATTTAATAAAGCCAGATCTAGCCAGCTTTGTAAATTATACGTGTAAGTGTGAGTGTGTGTTTGTGTGTGTGTGTGTCTGTGTGTCTGTGTGCACGCTTTTACTCATTTCGAAAGCTATTGTGTGAATGGTTCTACATTATTTTGCCTTTGTATTTTTAAAACATAAACTGAATTGTCGCCGACATATTAGAAAAAAAATTAATCCTTTGTGATTATAAAATTTACCAATAGAAAAAATAGTTTGTTAACTGCTTTTTAACATTTTCTTCTATTTAACAATTTTCTAAACACGCTTCATCCTTGTATTTATCGTATAAATCTTACTTGCAAATTTTTTTTAACTCTAAATAATATCCAGCCTTACTGTATATCAATTTAAACCTCTCTAAAAAATGGTGAAAGTAGTACACGGTAAGAAATGCATGGCGTTTGCTACAATGCTGGTATGGTATAGAGACAGATACATATGGTATCATTGTTGGCATAAGTAATATTAGGGTATTGAATAGGGCTAAGCACCAGAAGTATTGTGGGTATCGCCAACTAGTATGGGCCTAACGCCCATACTGCATTAACTCATCCGCCATAACTATGGCTAATGTTATTATTCCCTCAATTCAGTACACAGCGTGGTGTTCACACCGCTACTGACATAGCTACATCCACAAAAAATTTCTAACCATTGAATAGAAAATAGAGGGTCAAATTGGAAATGAAAGTTTATATGAAACTCAACAATGTAATTTTGGTGGTGAAAAGGGGATGATAGTTTAGATGAAAATTCGTCATTCATATGAATTAACTAATTAACTGATTTTAAAAATTATTTCACCTATAATAACTTACAATAAAGAGTTTCTGAGATATCACAGTCTTCGGTTCGATTTTAGTCCGAATCGCAAAAACAATTCGACCAGTCATCAAATGCAACCGATTTTTGTACTTTTTAAAATTACCTTATATACTGAGTTTTATCGACATTGGAGACGAGAAAATTTTTTGCTTTGGAATATGATGAAACTCGGTGGATGGGGTAATTTTGATCCAAAAAGTTTAAAAATCATTAGTCCATATCACACAAACTATTCGGCCAGTCATCAAGTGCACCCGATTTTTGTACTTTTTGTACTTTTAAGATTTGGAGGATCTCTACCCTCTATAATTCAAGAGAAATCATGAAGGAAAACATGTTCCTGAACACACATACACACATGCGTGTACACAGACATCAATCTAAAAGTGGGGCTACAAATTATCCTAGCCATGAAAGGTAAATTTATGCGGAAAATTTCGATTTACGTTTTCAGACCGATTACAAGTACTTTCCTATACTGTAAAGTTAATAAATAAAACGCTGAAATTTAAAACGACCTGTACAATTCGAACACAAAACGACCTGTACAACATTGTAAACGTTGTTATTAAATCGACCACATAAAAAATAATTATAGGTAAAAGCCTCTATATTATTCGTTCAAATACAAAATAGATAATAGGGATGGATATATGAGATTCTCAATTTTTATGATTATTTATTAACAAAATGAAATTTAAACAAAAATACTACAATTCAATTAGTTAAGCACAAACAAACAAATCAATTTCTGATAACATTAACTGGTTTAACATTTCTATATTAATGAATATGTTACGGATATTCCACGAAATTGAACAAAACAGGAAAAATTATTGTTATAACTTTATTTATATTTCCTGGACACAAATTTAAATCATAAAAATTTCCAATCGTCTAACTCAGTGTGAATGGACTCTGTTTAGGGCAAAAAACGATCGGTTTCTTCTGGGTGAATGAAGTTGACGGTGAATACTCAAATAAGAGTACACAGTATGTGAACAAGTCAGACAAGCCACATACTATGACGTCATGCCCATTTCAAAATTTGAATATCTCTAACTGATTTTATACTTTTATTAATTATTTAAATGATTAAAAAGATATTAATTCTAAAATGGTTAAGTTCATTGTAATTTTGCGTTTCTTACTGTTAGTTCAAGTGAAACCAGCATTTTGCAGACATTAACAAGTGTTAAACGTAATAGGTTACTCTACTATATTTGAAAAAGTACTTCAAAATTTTGATTTTGCTAATAAAAAGCCACCAAAAATTTATTTCGGAAAATTACACACGCTTTCTTGCCAAAAACTTAAATTAAATTTTAAACCTTTTTTAAACTGCCAAAAACGCGTGCATCTAATTTGGCGACGTAATATCGGTATCATTATACGAAATAACACAGATAAGTTTCACAGATATATCCATAGAATTATCTATGGATATATTATACCCAGCTGTCTACACTGAACTAACTGATGGTCTATGATTCATACCAATATGAAATCACATCAGGGCTTGCCCGCGTTTTAGGTCACGTGATATGCAGTTTAAAAATTACGATTTTTAATTTTAATATTACAAAAGAAAAATGTGCTTTTATGACTCGAAATCAGAATATTATAAGTATATTTTTACATAAATTTTAACTTTTTTCAAATTTCATAATTTATTTTCAATAACCGAAAGTACCCGATTCGCACATTATCCATAACAAATATACTTGTGTAGGTGTAGGTATGCATGTATTTTACCCTAACCATAAATAATAATTAGATATTACCAACCAGAACAAACCATAACAAAAACAAATCACTAATGAGATACAATCATCAATGATCATCGTTATTTATTATTTTATTGATAATACAATTTTAAAATGAATGACAATTTCTAATGTTATTTATTAGTTAATGTTATGTTATATATGAACCTCACAACCTCACTACCTCACTAAACAAACCTCATTCACTATATGTATTGGTACCTACTTCATTCAATATATTACATGAATTTATCAATAAAATTTGTGCTATAAAATGTCATGTCTGTATCCAGAGGGTGATTACAGAGTTCTTCACGAAGATGATACAACGCAACGTCACTGGTAGACATTAGTCTCCTTTCCTTCGAAAACTGTTTTAATTAAAAAATCTTACTTTTTTTTAAGAGGATCAACTTTCGAATTTCAAATGTTATTCTCTCTCTTATCTTTTAAGCTCTAAATTGACTATTAAACGAACCCGGAGAACGAGGTCCAATCTAATGTCAGAACATGATGCCCCCACCAAACTCGGTAACTTTTGTTTTAGTTATTTTTTGATTGGCTAACTACAAAACAAGTATATTAAAATGATCCACCCTGTATATAGTTTGAGTTTGATCGGGGGCATCATGTTCTGACATCAGATTCAACCTAGTCCTCGAGTTGCTTTAATATCCAATTTAGGTTCTAATCGTTAAGAGATAGATAAAACATTTGTTCAAAAAACGTTAGTTTTCGGAGGAAATGTGACATTATTGCAATGTAACGAGAGAAAACAGGTTTAAAGTTTATCGATATATGAAGTAAAGGGTCATTCATTAATTACATAAGCATTTTGGGGGTAGGGAGTTGTTAATAAATATTTTCATGGATTTATGTGGCTTAAAGGGAAGGGGGGAGTTAAAAAGTTAAAAACTCAGTCGGTCCGGCTCAGTAGTTGAGCGGTCTAAGACGTAAGTCTTTGACCGACTGATTGGGAGGTTGCGAGCTCGAATCCTTTCAGCAGAAGTGTGAAAAATTAAAAAAATTTACGGGAGCGATAGATATGATCACATTGTCGTCGCTTTTGGATAAGAACGAAGTAACCGATTCCACCCACATCATAAAATGTAATTGTGTATATACGGATGTAGTTAAATAAATAAAAATTAACAAATAATGATGCGGGCGGCCTCTATTACAGGCATATGTCAGAAAAACGGAGGTTAAACCCCATTATTATTATTATATTATTATTGTTATTATTATAAAAGAAGGCAAACAAAAATCATTAAAAAATAGCTCTAAAAATATATATATCGTGTAATTGTTAGAGCGATCTAATGTCAATTAAAGTGGTTGACGAATTTCGCTAAAAAATATCAGAATATATTTGCATAACAGATTTAGATTTAGAAAAAACATTTTATACACTTTCGTTGTAATAATTTTAACATGTATCCCATACCATACCATACCATACATGTATTATAAAATAAAATTAGCCTATAATAATAAATAGGTGATCTAGGTTGTGATTTGTTGGAAGAATGGGATCATTGGAATATTGGTGGTTGTTACAAATTTATGTAACACCAAATATACCAAATATAACATTTATCCATAATATTCCATATACATACAGAGTGATGCATTATTAACGGTCTAATTTATTAACACGCAGGTTTGAATCCATACAGTCATTATTATATGGTTGTAGAACGGAATAACTTTCAATTTTATAGCAATAGCCGCAAAAAAAAGTAGGCTTACATTATTAACGGTCTAATTTATTAACATCGCCATACGCAGGTTTGTATCAACACTATTAAGCGGGGGTTAAAAAAAAAGGATTGGGCTTATATAATACAGTATTTTACTTAACTTTTTTTTTTGTTGTTGGAAAATGTTCAAGGATGCCCACCGAAAATTCCAGTTGGCAGGATAGAGAAGCACGACCTTTAATCGTCATATTTGAAAACCGAAGCTCTTCTGAACCATCACACGACAAGATTAGCGGAGATCATTTTTGTAAATAATTACATGTTCTATAACTAAAAACGGTTGTTCTGTAAAAAACTCTGACAGAACAGTTTGCTACATTAGCTTGGCTGACACCGACTTCAAAAATTACAATAATTTTAATTACATTATATTATCGTTATTTTTTTTCTTTTTAGTGCATATTAATTTGTTTTGGAAAAGTTTTTATTTTGAAGTCTTTTTTCTTTTTGTAAAAGTTTTTATTTATTTTGTGATTCTCGGAACTGGACCAAAATGAAATGGGATCACACGGGAAGCACCAGCTTTCAAATAGATAAAGTTCAAGTCATTTTCAAGTTCAAACATACATTTAAAAATAATTCAGTCGACTTGATAACCTCCTCCTTTTTTGTTTGAAGTCGGTTAACAAATAATTGACAATGTACATAACGTTTTCGAATTTCAAACAAAAGTTTTGTAATATTTGAAGAACCATCATCTGCTGGACAGGTTTTCAGGAATAGCCTCCAGATAATACACACCCGGTATTCGTAATTTGGGTTCGTAGTCACATATACAAACATAGATACGTTTAAAAAGGGTTTGTGCTAGGCTGTGTGTGTGTGTGTGAGTGTATGCAGTATAATAACAACTTTGTTTCATATTTTCTATGCTAATTAAAACACAACGTAGATATATAAACGACAACTTTACTGATAATATGTAAATCGGTAGTAAACACTGTGCACGGATATATAATAACAGTAGATACTACGAGCTAGCTACCTAACTACCTACTATGAGGGTAACAAATGTAACAGAAGTATCCACTGAACGTACTAGAATCTAAACAGAGCCTCCAAAAAGTTCAATAGCTTTTCATATGCGCCAGTCAGAAACGTAATGTAAAGTTGCTTTTTTGGTATGCTATTTGGATCACTTAGGCGAGTGTGATACAACGTTTTGCAAGCAAACAAGCTTCTAGAAAGACCTCAGGATATAAAACGTGGCTCTCTCGGCGACTTGAGTCAGTTTTTCTTGAGAAACCCCAGAGTTCGAAACTGATATACAAATAAATGTAGCTTGCCATACGCGCCAGTCAGAAACGTAATGTAAAGTTGCTTTTTGGTATGCTTTTTGGATAACTTGAGGCGAGTGTGATACAACGCTTTGCAAGCAAACAAGTCTCTAGAAAGACTTCAGGAAATAAAACGTGGCTCTCTCGGCGACTTGAGTCAGTCATTCTTGAGAAACCACAGAGTTCGGATCTTAAAAGAAATCAAAGCGAGAATAAATGGAAAGCATATTAATCAAATTAAATTTTTGAAAATGTCTCTAACTTTGAAACTGATATACAAATAAATATTCTAGAGTGTTCTGGTACTAAAAATTTCGAAATTCGACAGTATATAAACCAAATATATATACCAAAATTCAGTGATTTTCTGTCAGTCTGCTCGTGTTCACAGACGAGAAAAGATTAATTGAAATTAAGAGTGAACAGTAACGAAACAAATTCAAGTGATTTTGATAAGTGAAAAAGAACGAACTATTTGAATATTCTAGAGGTAGAAATCTATAATATTTAAGTTAATAAATGGATCCTTAAATATTATTTATACCATTAAACATGCGATGTCTTTTAACCCAAGCAACGCCGAGTTTGGCTGCTATTACCTTAATCCTAATATAGAAATTTAAAAAATCCATTTTCGAAGAGTAATTAAGCCGTTCTGGAAGAACTTTTTGTAAGTTTTGTACATTATTCTGCTTGCTACTAAATACTAGATACTGTTGTCCTAACCATCCATGTTAAATTGTGTGTACACAGCACTCGTAAATACATTGTATGTGTGTTATTTTACTGCATCTGTTTGTTGTAAACTTACGGACTTGACAAACTGACTAATATATTTATGTTGGTATTACGGATGAGGTAATTCGTAGAAATACTGCCACCTTGTCAGTGTTGTAGAGATCATTCAATATTAACGAGTTTAAAACTGTGTCAAAATCTGATAATCTATTCAAGAGTCAAAATATATGGTTGAATTGCAGCTAGATCTAAGCATAAAACATTCTCTCCAGATATATCTGGATTCCGTCAGAGCCTAAATAGCCGAGCGGTCTAAGACGTTTGTCTTTGACTGTTTGTCAATTTAGGCATAGGTTGCGGGTTCGAATCCAGGCATTGTGGACAATAATGAATAATTAGGGCGGTACAATTGATCACATTGTCGTCGTTTTAATAAGAACGAAGTAACCGACTCCACCCACATCAAAATGTAATTGTTTAACTTTTTACGTCCTGAGTACGCTGTAAAAATTTCAACTCGATATCTTTTTTCGATTTTGTGTCCACAGACGGACGGACGGACAAACAGCCGGAAATGTTAACTAATTAAGTGATTCTATGAACACCTATAGCAAAATTTTGTGCGTGGCATCAATATTTTTAAGCGTTACAAACCTGGGACTAAACTTAGTATACCTTGAATATTACATATATGCATGGTATAAATATATTATTATCAATGTCTTTGTATTATTCTTCATAAGTCTTTCTCAAAGTGGGTGACAACGCCCCCTTGTGGGTGCTAGAGGTCAACAGGGCTTCGGTAAGGTTAATTTGTACAGGATTGATATAACACGGTTTGGGAGCGCTGAAAAATAATAAATTCTTAAAGTGGTTCGACGAAATAAATTTGAGAACTCTGTATTACTTCTATATTTTATGAGTCAACGTCATATTACAGCTACGAAATAAGCTCATCATTCTCGGAGCAAATCAAAGCTTTAAGCTTAAAACAAATTTTATTTTATTGGCTATGAAAAGTATTTGAAGAGTTTAGCTACTGGATAGAATTACTAGATATTCTAAAGAATACCGTATTATAAATGTGCTGCTAACATATAAAAGTAAAAATCCATAGTTGTAAAAAAATGGAGTTTATGATTTATTGGTTTACTGACATACACCCAAGAGAAAAATATATTACATTCTTCTTCGTTCCCCATACATGACACAAAGGAAGTGAACACGTCTGTTCTGTTTTATTTTTCTTGTTTCTTGTAATTAAATAAAGTAAAAATTTCCATACGTATAAAATTGTGTATAAAATGATTGAAAATATATTAAATTTTCTTCTTAAGAAAAAATTTTTCAAACTCATGTATAAAAAATATGATAAAAACAAACAAAAAATTTCTTTGAACTAAATCTTATATCAATGTTTTTAAATTTTATAGCAGTACAGTGATTAAATCTTGCTACAACTTTGGGAGATACTAGCATCAAAATTCAATTGATTTTAATTCTGTATCTAAATCGAGGATTTTGGGGTAGATGTTATAATTTAATGAGCTTCTGGCTGTGGAAAAGGTCATCCTACATCACCGCAAGCCAACCGACGAAGCCCTATTTGCTTTTAAATAAAAAGATAAGTACTTGGTAAAACATTGTTACGAATTGCATGAAGCAATATAGCAAAAACTATAACATAAAATAATTAGCTTCCAAAGAAAAAAATTACCCTTGAAGCATGAGTAAAAAAACGATATTTTCTTGTTTTCATACTTTTAAAACCCGACAATTACAGAGCGCGATTCTGTAATTGTTAGTTTTCGAACATTATTTTACCATTTTGGAGTTATAATTTCGTTATTAAGTATAGCAATGTATATATTTTTGAAAAGTGCTAATTACGCCCTTTAATTTGGAACCAATCACGCTATAATTAAATCGAAATTTATTTTTCGACCATAACTTTTTGTCCTCTAGAGGGCGCCGTATTCAATTTAATGCGACGGTACATAGCCTATAACCAGCGAACGATCAAAACGCTTCAAACGATACTAATATATAGATCCGAACAGATGAACATGCATACATGCGCCGTACTCAATTTAAGGTGACGGTACATAGACTATAACCAGCGGATGATCAAGACGCTTCTAACGATACCTCATTTGTCAAATTATGATAAGTAGTTAAGAAGGTAGGTCCGAATAGATGAACATCCATACATATGGGTCAAACACATAGCCCTCGCCATTGTATAGTCGGGGTCAAAATAAAAACTGCAACAATTTCAATAATTATTTCAACTTTATAGGGTACACTCAGTGTAAAGTTTCACGTATACATGGAACAAAAATATAATGAACAGGAACAACTCATACGAGTCATCTAGAAAATTGGCGTTAAAAAAAAAAAAAAACGAATGGCATGGCGTACCTATTGTTGTTAGAACAAAAAACATGTGATATGATGATAGAAACAATACGGTGTCCTGAAAACTCTTTATAAAGAAATAAAAACAATAAAAAAATTATTTTTTATAAAAAAATTTTGTGATAGATTTTTTTCCACATTTTTTTTTTTTTTTTTGAATTTGATTAATTAATGAAATATTTTTAATTACATGTATTCGCACCGTGCACGAGTTTCGTTTCTATGACAACGATACACTACTTTAATTATAGAATTGTATGGATGCATATATAATTGTATGGATTGCAGTTATGACTTACATTGAAAATTTAATATTATTGTCTAACAAATTTAAATAAATAATTATGATAATTTACATTTGAGAAATAATATTTGTGCAATTTGATTTTTTATTTTCACAATTTTTAATGCATTAAGTTTAATTAATTCGTATTTTTCAATAATTTTAATTTGATATTTTCTATAACATTAACATGTAAAGAATTGCAAATTAGTCATAACAGCATCCTTTATCGCCAAATTTTTTCACTGGAAGTGCTGGCATCGATTTTATTGTCCCCTTCTATGGCTATTTTTTCACCATACTCATTAGTATTTATAAACTTGAAAGCTTCTCATCTTGTGCGAGTATTTAAATGTATGAATGTGTATGTTTCGAAGTTTCGTACATTCTCACTTCGAAAAGGTTAATTTCAACCATTTCATCGATTCATGAGCATTCGTTTAAAAACAATCGGTATAAGTTACCACTTTCTACAATTTAACTGCATGTACAAATTATTTTACTATTTCCAATTTCGATTGTAACAAATTCGACATTCTGTCTCAATTTAAAGAGAGAGAGATACGTATACACAGAAAATCTTTAACCATCATACATTCTGTAACTCACTATTTTATTTATTATACCCTTTTTACATGAAGTATATATCAAGGTATACTTATTTTAGTCCCAAGGTCGTAACGCTTACAAATATTGATAATACGAGCCAAATTTTGCTAAAGGTGTTCATAAATACACCTACTTAGCTCATTTCTGCTTTATTTCTATCCGTCTATCAGTGCGATAACTTGAAAACGAAAACAGATACCGAGTTGAAATTTTTATAGCGTGCTTAGGACGTAAAATGAGCAAAACAATAATTCAAGAAAGCAAAGTCTATTCAAATATTTCAATTTTAATTAAAATATTTCCGAAAATTGGTCCCAAAAAAAAATGATAGCTCTCTAAGTATCCTTTTCATCTCATCTGTTGTCCTTGACCATCACTTTGATATTGATTTAAGAAGGAGTATCATAAGTTTAAAGTATTATATGTGAGTCTATTTGTTTCTCAGTGGCATCATTGCCCCTAGACGGTTGAACCGATTTGATTGGGAAAGTTTCCAAAAATCAGTATACAAAAAGTTAATCGCATTTGTCAGGGGTTTTTTAAATATTGTAAATTTATATTTTGTAATCTATTAAAAATAATGAAAATAATGCAAGCACTGGCATACAACACACTTTCTTTGCAAGGTATTTCAACAATTAACTCAGTAAATTGTTTGTTTTCACTTGTTGTTTTTAGTATTTTAAAAACATTTTTCATTCATTACTTTATATACATAATACGCTTTTATAAGTATATAGACTTCACTTAGACTAATTGTCTGGAGTAAGTACATGTGAAGGTTTATAGAATGTATGTACAAGGTGTGTCGTTAACGAACTATGTATAACATAAACACGATGACTGTTTTTAACCGATTTCAAATAAAAACAGCAAAACGATTTTAAACTAGTTATATTTGGTTTGTAATCGCACCGACAGATTTTGATACATTTCACCAAAAGGAATTCTTGGAAATAATGTAAACTTAACCTTTATTTGCAGCAATTTCCGAAACGGCTTGAACGATTTTCTTGAAAATTAGTATGCAGGGGTTTTTTGGGGCGAAAAATCGATCCAGCTAGGTTTTATTTTTTTAAAAAGTCGTTTTATTCGTGTTTTCCGGAAAAAATGAAATATTGACAGAAAAATGTGACTCTTCCTGACATCTATTGGTGACGAAATAAAGTACATTCAAATTTGTATTTGTGTGGAGATATTTTAAATAGTTTAATATTAGTGATAAAATTTGTGCTTTAACTCAAATTTCCGAGTAAGGCTCGGTCATTCAGGTACCTTAGACAATTACTTAAAAAAATGATTTTGGTAATCACAAATATTGGACTAATAAATTGCACAGAGACTGTAATTAGCATACTGCTTTGTGCATCACCTGTTCTACATTTGTCGATCCCTTATTTTGAAATATTAATTTTTTTAATCTGGCAATAAGGATTAATATGCAATAAGAATTCACCTTTTCATTGCAAAACCTATGTTAATGACATTACTGAAATATTTCCTTGAAGTATTTTTTTTCTTCTATGCACCTTTTTTTTGAAGTTGGTAGTTTAACAATTAAAAAGTAATATTTATTATCACGAAACCATGACAAAAAAAAGTGTTTACAAACAAGTAATTAAAAAGAATTATAAACATTTTTAATGTTTATTATTTGCATTAGACTCGTATAAAAATATTCGCCTATGCGAACTGTTTATAATCTGTTCATGTTACACAATCAATGACGACTACATGTCTGACTCCTGTCTGTTACTATTCGGATTAATACGTACATTTATTTGATTTTTCTTTCCATTTTATTAAAAATAACTCTTTCATGAGGCAACCCCGTATTGTAGTTGTGTCACATTCGCCATAAATGATCTCGCAATTAGGTTGAGACAACCTCACATCGGTTGGTATTAAGAAGAATTTTATTTTCACTTATTCAAATTCATAAATTAAAGAATATTTAACGTGCAAAATATTTGACACATGAGCAGAACGCGTTAGCAAATCTCTCATTACGGGACTAAATATTACCGAACAATTGACGGGAGTGCTGACTGTTAAAAAATCGTGGTTTGCCCACGATTTTGTAATAATATATAATCGAAAGCACATGCCGATTTTGAAATACTTCCTTATTAACTTTCCAGAGGAAGTTAATGTAATGGGGCCGATTTTGAAAATCTCCAGTTTTACATATGTCTGCGGTTTCAAGGCCGCAATATCCGTATCAAACCTTTTCAATGTGATGTCTGTCTGTGTGTGTATGTGTATGTGCGTATGTTCGTTCGGATTCTTTCGTCTCGATATGTCGCGAACCCATTATGATATAAACACTGAGCTTATTCGACGCGTAATCGCGTATTTAAGAACAGGAAGAGTTTTCAGCAGAATTAGTGGAGCCGTTTTTTAATGGTAATAAAAAAACTGAATAAACAGAATTTGAAAAGTGGATAAAGCACATCATTTATCTATGGAGATAATGATCGTTCCAACATAAGCTGCAGTACATGTTCGAAAAATAATCTATGAAGGCTAACAAGACCTTTTTTTCAATGTATTTCTCCTTCTGGGAAGTAAGTCGTGTGGACTACAGGGGTCCCACTCACACGACTTCAGTACCACACCGACTATGCTAATTTATCTCAGAAAGTATTTATGGAAAAGATACAAGCACTGTGCTAATTTACAAATGAATTTCATAAAATTTCTATTTACATAAGTCGATACTTAAAACAAGTGAAAACAAACAATTGACTGAGTTAATTGTTGAAATACCATGTATAGATAGTGTTGATTACACTGTCACATTACACATACATACATGTCACACATACATAACTGATATTTCCATATAATACATACTATACAATTTGCGCCCTCACAAGTAAACAGTGATATTTACGAAAATGTTTCAAACAAAAGTTGTTTATAAGGAACGTTTTATACACTTAAACTTTTGTTCTATCTTTAACGGATTAAAAGATGGGTTCTACGGACCCAACACCCAATTGACTTATGTTGTTCATTTACGAATTCGCCCTCACTTTTAACGCCTTGAGCACGCTATAAAAATTTCAGCTTGATTGCTTTTTCGCTTTCGAGTTATCGTGAAATTGGCTAATTAATGAATTTTATAAATATCTACACCAAAATTTTGTTCGTAGCATCAATATTTTTAAGAGTTATAAACTTGGGACTAAACTTACTATACCTTGATATATATTACATATATAAATGGTATAATAAGAGTTCATCATCTGCATTTAAATTATACAGTTCATATATCATACATGAGCTTGTACTCATGCCATTCCCGCTTTTCTTAGAAGCTACATACTTTCTACTTTCTTGTATAAAGTTGTTTGTTGAAGCAATATTATTGTTGTTATACACAAATATTCATTTCTATGTCATTTAAATGAACATGGCACAGTAATTTCAGGAACAAATTAGGACAATATTAAATCTAGGGCATAACTACGCATGTAAAAGACAAATTATCCACTAATGGAGGGATACTTAGACCATATAAAAATTTTGCTCTATATAATCCTTTTGAGAAAAACGGAAGCAAAGATCGAAAAGCTTAATTCATGAAGTTTAACAACAAAACCTGATATAGATAAACTTGATAAAACTATATTGTTATTGCTTAAGGTAGTACGAGCACCAAGGCAAGTTTAGATGTGGTTAAAATTATTTGTATCTTATTTTCAACTTCGATGGTGAATTTTGTTGATTTTCATCTATTTTTTTTCATATTTTTATATTATGCATATATGTAATATGCAACGTATACTAAGTTTAGTCCCAAGTTTGTAACGCTTAGATATATTGATGCTGCGCACAAATTTTTTTTATAGGTGTTCATAGAATCACCTAATTAGTTCATTTCCGGTTGTCTGTCTGTCTGTCTGTCCGTCATTCTGCCAACACGATAACTCAAAAACGAAAAGAGATATCAAGATGATATTTTATAGCGTACTCAGGACGTAAAAAGTGAGATCGAGTTCGTAAATGAGTAATGTAGGTCAATTGGGTCTTGGATCCGTAGGACCCATCTTGTAAACCGTTAGAGATAGAACAAAAGTTTTAATGTAAAAAATATTCCTTATAAAAAAATAGCCAACTTTTGTTTGAAACTTTTTTCGAAAACGTCACTATTTACCCGTGAGAGCGCAAGTTGTATAGTATGTATTATATGGGAATATGAGTTATGTATGTGTGACATGTATGTATGTGCAATGTGATACAGTAATCAACACTGTCTATGCATGGTATTTCAACAATTAAATCAGTCAATTGTTGGTTTTCACTTGTAATTATTGTATGTTCGGGTTTTTTGAACATTAGATTCTTAAAAAAATATATTTAAATACCGTAGGTACATAAAATGTTTTGTTGTTTTGCATTTGTCTAGAAGTGTCAATTATTTGAGGGTTTCAATGTTTGAGAGAATATGAAATTGCTAACAACGCACATATATACAACGAGAAGTCAGTCACATGCAATTATTATTGTTGTATCTGTGAATGAATCAAAGTTGTATTGTGTGACAGGGCTCAGAGCTTTAGATAGAATAACAATGTTAAAATAAAGCTTTAGGTATACATAGAAAATTCTAACTCCACATAACTACGAACAAAACTGACTACACAATTCTGATTATAAAAAGTGACACTTTGATTGCCTACTGCAGAAACAACCAACTCTCCTTTAAAAATAACTATTAAGTATGAATTTAACCGAAATATACTAGATTCGTAAGTTCAGATCGTTTTATCGTGCTTGTTTTTATACCATGTATATGAAATATATTAAGGTATACTAAGTTGAGTGCCAAATTTGTAACGCTTAAAAATATTGAGGCTACGAACCAAATTTTGGTGTAAGTGTTCATTTAATCACCTAATTAGTCCATTTTCGGTTGCCTGTCCGTCTGTCTGTCAACACGAAATCAAGCTGAAATTTTTACAGCGTGCTCCGGACATAAAAAGTCAGGACATAAAGGTCGGGTTCGTAAATGAGCAACATAGTTCAATTGGGTCTAGGGTCTCTTGGACCCATTTTGTAAACCGTTAGAGATAGAACAAAACTTCCTGAGATAGAAAAAATGTTCCTGATAAAAAAAATAAACAACTTTTGTTTGAAACATTTTTTCGTAAATATCACTGTTTACCTGTGAGGGCGTCAATTAGGAGCATATTATGTAGTATGTATTACATGAGAATGTCAGTTATGAATGTGTGGCATGTATGTATGTGTAATGTGACAGTGTAATCCAAAAGGTCTATACATGGTATTACAACAATTAACTCAGTCAATTGTTTGTTTTCACTTGTTTTTTTCTTTAAGTATAAACTTAATGTAACTTAAATTTTTGTCTTTTTGTACCTAGGCTTGGACGAAATCCGAAAACCAGACTTGGGCCAATAGCTGATACCTAAGCTGGAAACGATGTTATCATTGATGAAAAATGCTCAACAATCTCCATCCAGACTTGCTACGGATTTTATCAAACCATATAAAATAAATACATGGCCTCACATAAACATACACACCCATTCAGACAACACATTGTAATGTTGCTGTCATTGTTATGCTACAGTTTCCAGTTCCAAGGCTGGCTATTGAGAGAGTCGGTACAAAAAAACCTTCTAGTAGTAGTTGACTGCTGTTTTTCTAAATTGTTTTTTTTTGTATATCACATGCGTTTTACGCTCGTCCTGTTCTATAGTATTTCGTATTTTAAAAAATAAATGATTTATCTTCCCTTTTCCGTGATGTATGAATACGTATACATAATATGTGAAGGACTCAAGGTTTTTTTGTCATTTTTAATTGGAAGAAAAATAGAAAAATACGCTTTTTTAAATAATTATAAAACTTATGTTTTTATAACAGTGTTCTATTGTTTGTGACAATACGTAATGATTCATAGACATAAAGTTACAGTCTATTTTTTGGATAAGTTAGACATTTGCAAAAAGTCAAAAATTTATAATCCGGTAAAGTATTTATAATCCGGTAACTGTATACATCAGAGCTCGCTTCAAATGCGGGAGTATCATTGTAAATTTCTGTAGGTCGTCCAATCATTAAATTAACCTGATTTTTATACTTTTTAAATCAAAATTACCCCATCCACCGAGTTTCATCAAATTCCAAAACGATATTTTTTTTGCGATTTTCTCGATTTTATCAAAGGGGTACCCCTTAAAAAAATTGCAAAAAATCGAGAAAATTTTGGTATCTCCAATTTTGATAAAACTCAGTTTATAAGGTAATTTTGACCCAAAAAATACAAAAATTAGGTGCATTTAACGACTGGTCGAATAGTTTTTGAGATACGGACTAAAATCCATCCAAATATTGTGATATCTCAGAAACTCTGCATCCAATCATTAAATTAACCGGATTTTTATACTTTTTGGGTTAAAATTACCCCATCCACTGAGTTTCATCAAATTCCGAAACAAAAATTTTTTTGCTGATTTTCTCGATTTTATCAAAGGGGTACCCCTTAAAAAAATTGCAAAAAATCGAGAAAATTTTGGTATCTTCAATTTTGATAAAACTCAGTTTATAAGGTAATTTTGACCCAAAAAGTACAAAAATTGGGTGCATTTAACGACTGGTCGAATAGTTTTGAAGATACGGACTAAAATCCATCCAAATATTGTGATATCTCAGAAACTCTGCATCCAATCATTAAATTATCCGGATTTTTATACTTTTTGGGTCAAAATTACCCCATCCACTGAGTTTCACCAAATTCCAAAACAAAAATTTTTTTGCCCATTTTCTCGATTTTATCAAATTTTTTGTTATTCAAGGAACGTGTGTACATTGTTTCCGGCTTCTAGACCTAGTAGTTTGAGATCAGTCAGCTTCTTATATATATATATATATATATATATATATATATATATATATATATATATATAGATTTCATAAAATGGTAGGCCATACATACTATTAATTGCTTGCATAATTAATAGTTAAGAGAATGATGTGTCCATTACATACATTTTTTTAGTCAATTATCACTTTCTATAGTGAATACCATGACTACACCATTTTAAAGATAAATGTTGCTAGCAAAAACTAATTTGCTACACCTAAAATAAACAATCAATTTTAATACACTGACTGTTGTCAAGTACAAATTATTTCAATTTTAATCAACGTCAAGGTCATTTGAAAATAATTTTCTTACATTACAAACTTAACTCACTAGTCTTCAATTGCCTTTAGCATATACAGCGTACCCCATTATAAACAAACAAACCATTTCATTTTAGTACTAGAATGATATCCACCCGCTTCGCTGGGTTTAAAAGTAAAGATTGCTCTCGCTTATTCGTTTTCTATAACACTCGAAATAATGGTGGGGATTTTTTTAGACAGGTAAAATATATTATTTTTTTTAAATGTTTAAGGATGTATGAGCATGACAACAATGTTTGATTTAAAGGCTCAAAATTTTTTTATAGTTACACTTTTACTCAAAGAATATGTGGTTAAACTTTCAGCATAGGTATCCGTGAAAATTTTTAAGAAAATAGTCATTGAAAATCGATATAAAATACATGGGCTCTTAAAGAGGAATCTCAAAAAACGACAATTTTTGAAAGTTTTTGATTATTTCTACTTAGAATGGATAAAAACAAATTTAAAAAAAAACTTCTTAATAGAAAGTAAACATATAAGCAATGGCATAGAAAATAAAAAAACCAAGTGTCACCGTCCATATAAGAGATGTAAGAGCAGGGTAGGTTTAGGTTTGAAATTATTTCTATCTTATTTTCCACTTTGGTATAACTTCATGAATGTAGACGAAAAATAAGAATAAATTTTTTCGATATGTGCCTTGGTTTTCGAAATATCGAAAGCTGAATAATTAAACAAAATTTTCAATTTTCGATATTTTGAAAATTACGCCAGATATCGAAAAATTTTATTCTTACTTTTCGTTTAATATCGCTAAGTTATAATATAAATTTATCATCAAAATTGAAAATATGGATTTTTAAATTTGTGCCCCTACTACCGTGCTCATACATCCTTAATAGTAATTATTCATTAGAGTATATCAGAAAAGATGGAAATATTTTATATTGACTATTTTTTCAGAAATCTGTAATTTATGGTAATTTAAAATGTCAAATTAAATTAAATTTTTAAATTTTATTTCTTTTTTTTATATATATATGTTTATAAATTATAGTTCATGTGTTATTTTGATATATCAGCTATATTGCTGAACAGTTTCATTAAAAACCATTCGATAGTTTAAGCGTGAAAGCGTAACAAACAAACAAACAAACATGTTACTTTCGCATTTATAATATATAGGGATTTAGGCGCAGGTAGATATAATGTATATTGTATATACCTACTTCATTTGTATTTTAGTATATATAGCAATACATATTTGATTTCAGCCATTAAATATGTATTAGGTTTAAAATCCGCAGGGTTTGAGCTATGGTTCTGCAGCTATGGTTTGAGCTATATACGGTAGTGTATAAATTACATAAACCATATATATACAGAAAATCAACCAAAAACATGTATTAAAATGTAGGTGTTCTTCACTTAAGGAGGTTCATGTGTCGCCCATAGTAAAACAGTATGTACATTTTAAATAAATAAAAATTTGAAAACTTTTTTTTGAAATTATGAGAGTTAAGGATGGACAAGCACCAGGGAAATTTTGTTTAAAAGGCTTGATTTTTTTATATAAAGTTGGACTAAGTCTAAAACAATTCTTGGAAAACTTTTGGGGGAGGGCTCCTTTGCTCCCTTTATCAGTTCACAATATGAGATGATTTCTTTTTAGTCTAGTTCAAATTTTCTGTGGGATGTTCCCTTCCAAGTAGAAAAACTTTTAGTTGAAACATTTTTTTAAAAGCTCTTCGTTGACGAAATTTTCAACAGTATTGTTGTTTAAAATGGGACAGTGAATCTCCAGAAATGTATTCCAATTGTACATAGTACATGACTGTATATAAGAATGTATATATGTAATAGTGATGGGACGAATCATTAAATTAACCTGATTTTTATACTTTTTGGATCAAAATTATCCCATCCACTGAGTTTCAACAAATTCCAAAACAAAATTTTTTTCCCATATTTTCTCGATTTTATTCAAGGGATATACCCCTTAAAAAAATTGCAAAAAATCGAGAAAATTTTTTTTTTTATCTCCAATTTTGATAAAACTCAGTATATAAGGTAATTTTGACCCTAAAAGTACAAATATCTGGTGCATTAGACGACTGGTCGAATAGTTTTTGAGATACGGACTAAAATCCATTCAAATATTGCAATATCTCAGAAACTAAGCATCCAATCATTAAATTAACCGGATTTTTATACTTTTTGGATCAAAATTACCCCATCTACCGAGTTTCATCAAATTCCAAAGCGAAATTTTTTTTTTGCCGATTTTCTCGATTTTATCAAAGGGGTACGTACCCCTTAAAAAATTGCAAAAAATCGAGAAAATTTTTGTATCTCCAATTTTGATAAAACTCAGTATATAAGGTAATTTTGACCAAAAAAGTACAAAAATCGGGTGCAGAAGCCAATATGATAAGCTTGAAAATGATGTGTGATTCATGGAATTCGATAAAAGAATAAGGAAGATAAGGTATGGCCGAAAAAACATGCTGGAGAAACAATATATTAGGATTAATTAAGATAATCATTCACATTAGAATTAATTAGAATTATTCTAATTCGCATTAGAATTTGAGAGCGATTCATTTGAAAGCTAACATTCGCATTCACATTCGCGAATATACAAATTTCTCATTCGTCGCATCACTAATATATAATATGTATATGTAAAATAGGAAGTACCTACCTTGCTATTTATCTACCTGTGCATATAGAAGAATAATTCTTCTTCATCTACATAATATTCAGATTCTCTTCAACTTGAATAAATTACTTATAGCATGTACTCATTTTTAGTAGTAGTGAAATTTTGTATTGTGTATGATATTATACGAAGAATAAAGAATGTTCTTTATATATATGTACAGCGTGATTTTTTAAAAGTTTCCTCCTTAATATTTCGAAATAAACATGAAAAATAATCAGAAACCTGAAAGCACGTACCACCAACGTTTTAGAGGAAAGTAAATACAGTATTTAATTTTTGAAGTGAAAACTTCTTTTGGGACGTTCAGCACCTTTTGTGTGAACAAAAATCATACCACTCGCGTCATCGTCACCGAATGTTCCATACATACTACAGAGCCTAAGTGGGGGAGCGGTCTAAGGCGCTAGTCTCCGATCGTTTATCCACTTAGACTTAGATTGCGGGTTCGAATCCAGGCAGCGTCAGTGTGAACAATTTATAATTAATGGGGGCGGTAGAATTGATCACATTGTCGTCGCTTGGATATGAACGTAGTAACTGACTCCACCCACATCAAAATGTAATTGTTAAATATGTTTGTAAATGAATAAATAAAGATTAACAAATAATGATGCGGGTGGCCCTTGTTATAGACGTATATATATGTCAGAGAAACGGAGGTTAAATCCCATTATTATTATACCCATTCTCACCCAGATGAAAGCCACGGCTAATAACCGGGATCAAATATGAATTATTTTAATATACACATTATATGATTTATTTATTGTATATAAGTAATATTGATGTATAAATATGATATTTTCTTTGTGAATAAAGTTTATTTCATAGTTAAAAGGTTCTGGCACCTCACTTTCCATTCGTAAACAAAGTTCACCCCTTGTTTTGATCCCTAAAAATCACGAATTTTCATTTTTGTCAATTTTACTTTCTGTTTTCGAAATATAAGAGTGGGAACTTTTAAATGAATCATCCTGTAGATATATACAGATCCATTTTCATGTCATAATAGCTTATAAATGACTTCAGTTTATAAAAAAAGCTGTCAAAGTATCAAATTTGTCTATTTTTGTAATGACTAAATTAATTTTGGTATGCCGTAATAAAATTTCAAACATTTGAGCGGAATGGCCCTTCTTTTAAACGATATTCCTGGTAGCACGGCTGGAAGTTTGTTTATATGATCTTTTCTGTCCTTGAAAAACTTTACGTTAAATTTAAAAAACTATTGCTTCGAAAAAAATTCGTTTATTCTTTCTCAACCCTCCAAAATTTGTCTTTTACTGCGCAGACTAGTCTATATGCATTTTAAGGACACTTACGTTGTGGATTTTTGTAGGTGTATGTAGAACCAATCATAAATATTTTATCCTTTTTCTAAACATAATAAAATAATTGTCTATTATTTCTATCAATACCATAAAACTCAGGGTACATCCTTTTCGTAAAAATTTTTCTTTGATTATTATTGGTTTAAGGATGAAGCATTAATTATTATTGGATATTATATTAAAGCCCCTACTCAATTTCATTTTTCCGACATATCCTGCGCCGAGGGCCAACAAATTTTGTAATTACGTTACACAACTATAGACTCTTTTATTTCATGTGGCATTACAACACATTCTCCTTAGACATTGGCATAAATGACTAAATTCGAATATGAGGATGTATTACATTTATGAGTTAACTTTTATTATTTAATGATAATATAATTTTATTTTATTTTTGTATACAAAAATCCATATCTTACCATTACCTACGATGTCCATATACGTTTCCTTGGAAATGAGAACAGCAGACGAGATATTTTGATGAAATCTGTACTACACGTATTTTTAAAATACCATAACTTTCTGGAAGACATTTATGATATCAATGAATTTGCTTGAATTTCTTAAGATTGAATCGAAACGATTTCATGTATTGAAATTTTTCAGTAAAAATATACGCATCAAACAATATCACGTTTCATGTATTGACTGAAAAATGTCACGCATACCTAGTGTTTCCGAATTGCCATCATTGAAGGATATGGGCGCTTCATGAAATGAAACAAATGAAACCCAATTTTCTTAGAAAATTTCTAATAATTATTAAATTTTTAGTAGTTTGTTAGTATATACTTAATAACATTTCAAAGTGTAAATTAAATTTTCAAATTGCCCCAATTATCTATGTAGATTATTATGTAACCGTGTAGATTATTCAATATCTATCTATTATAGTAGGGGAAGGTGTAGTATCTAGCACTAAAATTACATTTATGTGTTTAAAAAAAAATAATACTTACCAAAATGTATTTTTTTTGAGAATTTAAATATTAAGAAACTAATCTATCTAAAATCACCCCCGCCGATTAGGGAACAGTATCATACATTTTATGTAATCGAATGATTGAAAATCCTGTACGTTTCTTCCACAGGTATTCACTACTTTAAGAGTCCAACAACAGATTACTCGCATGATTCCATAAAAAGTTTATTATGAATGGAAAAAAAACTACTGTTTTGGATGGTAAACATGCTTACTGAAATACTTTTCGCTCTCAATATTTCAAGTACCTTAACAATATTTGTTCTTCAAATATGTTAAGTTTTCATTAAAATATTAATATTTTTGTTAATAAGAACGTTGACATTCCAATTTTATTAAATTTAGTTTGTGACTTTTTGATTCTTAAGAATTGTACACAAAAATAGCATACATTTAATACATTTTTATATTTTATAAATGGAATTGAAGTTCCTATCTTCTGTCCTGTAATATGAGTTTCTACCTATTTTGCAATCCAAAGTGACGGAAAAATCAGTTTTGTAGCACCTTTCTCGATTTAGTTATTTTTTAGTTTAATTCTTAAATACTAAAGTTCTATATTTTACGATTTTCCAATTCGTTTTATCCAACTTGGCCCAGATACAATTTAAAATTATAAATCCGCCACAGTGAAAGATATTCGAAGTTTAAAAATACTTTCGAACGTGACTTTCTTTTGCATATACTGTCAGTCCCATTTTGATTTTGTTTAATAAATTATATATCATAAAATTTTATGAGCAAATTTTTTACTACAGAGGGATACATGTAGAATCTATCATATACTATAACTAAAACGCTTTGAGTCAAATGTAGTGTCAGACATGGAATCACCCACCTGCATTCTGATAAAATACGAAATGATGTTCAGATAATATCAATATCTGTCACACACAATATGATTAAAGAAGGAACATTTGATTAGGAACTACATCTTACCCTATATATTCTACAGATAGATACAATAATTTATATGGTGAACAAACAATTGATTTAGATTTGTATTTGAATGCAGTTGGTAGGTAATACAGATATAGATAATATGTATATATATACAGGATGGGCCATTTTAATCTATACACCTAAATATCTGGTTTTTTAGTTAACCAATCAAAAAGTAACTTCACATAAGTTTCAACAATTAATGGGGGGCATCATGTTCTGGGGGGAACCATTTTTTCGAAATTCATCAGCTTTCGGAGCAAATACGACTTAAAAATATGTCATTATTGCATTTAATCGAAGGAAAACACAATAACTACAGAAAAATGATTTGGTCAAAAGTTTTCAGGGGTAATAGAGGACATTCGCTTTTGTCCACGACTTTGACCTACAATTATCGATAAATTTTAAGCGTATTTTCTTTCGATTAAATGCAATAATAGCATATTTTTAATTCGCAATCCCACCGAAAGCTAATGTTTTTCGAATAAATGTTTTAAACAAAAATTGTTAGTTTATGAGGATCAATTTCTAATTTAAAGTGTAATTCCATTTAAGAAACCCAACCCATTTAAGAACAACGTCCAATCTGTTGTCAGAACATGATGTCTTCCATCAAACTCTGTAACTTTAGTTGAAGTAATTAGGTGTATAGATTAAAATGACCCACCCTGTACATATATATAACTAACAATCATAAGATATATTATATCACATTATAGTAGGAATTTTCACTAATTTCTAGAATATTCATTACTATTATTGCGTATAATTTATAATGCCATCTGTTTCATTCAAACAAAATATATCTGTAGATAAAGTCACTACTATTCACAAAATCATTTCCAATTTTATAAGTTCATGAAAGTTCAAAGTGCCCAGTTTTTTCCTTCCATGTTTCGAAATAATATGTAATTTTCTACTCTATTCTAATCTTTCGGTCATGACAGTTGTTTACTTTTTCGTATGAATACAAATATTTTTGTATTCATACGAAATTTTGGACAACTTGAAGCTCATTAATAATTTTCTATATTCTTATTTTATTATTATCTTATAAAAACCTATCAAAAATCCCTCGTAGGGCAAAGTGAATTATATTTTGGACACCAAGAATGAACAGTAGAAATTATGGGAAACAGCGTAAAAGATGGTCGGATGAGTTTACGGTGGAAATACATGGTCGTTAATTGCTATTGACAAACAAGCATTTTCTTTTGTGAAAGGAGAAGCCGTTGCCCATTTATTGGGATCAAGACTTATTATTAAGCGAATGTACACTCTAAAGAGTCAAAATAAACGATAAAGTTGAAACATTCTGACAGAAAAGTTGAAACAAAGTGATATTACTATAACAGTACATGATATTCACATATAGTGTAATAGCTATATCACTAAGAATGGTCAAACATGTACATTCTTTGTGACACAGAGAGTACCACAAGGATCGCTGTGTCGACACCACCGATTTTTTTATTTATCACATTATTTCGAAAGATTTAGTATTACTTTTTTGCAAACGAAACGTTCTTTCTAATTAATTCTTGATGGCGAAAATTAATGAAAAACATTGTTGTCTATTTTCTCCAAAAATATAACAGATAGGGAATTGAAAATTTGTAGGTATGTACAACTAGTAGTCTTGTGAAACATTCGAGACGAACGAAAAAAATTGTAGAGAATATTTTCGAAAATTTCGATATTTGCAATCACTTAAATTCATCAACCATACATTTTACTATTATATTGGAAATATTTGTCATATATTATACGGTACATTTATTCACATCGTATTCATTTAATTACAACAAATTATGACATCTAATCCTGACCTCAACTCCTCTTCTCAATTGATTATAAAACAAAACTTACATTGGTGTAAGTCAGCGACCTAACTAAAACTTGGTTTGATTAGTTTTATACAATCATATAATATAATAATAATAATAATAATTTGTATACATTCATTCTTTACACGCATAAATTTCTCATAACAGTCAAGAAGTATAATTAACATTGATTTAAAATGTCATCATTAATTAGTGACCTTTCATAATATATTTAATTATTTGAACAAAGTGTTCAAAACTATATAAAACCATTAAATAAATACTTATTATTATTATTAGAAGTTTTATATGATTATTAAATTAATTTTCAAGAATATTAAATTTATTATTATACTTAATCATAGTTTTAGTTCATATATTTAATTCTCTCTATTATTTTTACCCGTCTGTCAAGGAGTGGTTATGTTTTTCACGCGTATCTTGTATGTATGTATGTATTCTTGTTTGTAAATTTCTTTATTATACCATGCATATATGAAATATACATAGTATATTAAGTTTAGTCCCAAGTTTGTAACGCTTAAAAATAATGATGCTAGGAAAAAAATTTTGTCATAGGTGTTCATAAAATCACCTAATTAGTCCATTTCCGGTTGTCCGTCCGTCCGTCCGTCCGTCTGTGGACACGATAACTCAAAAACGAAAAAATATATCGAGCTGAAATTTTTACAGCGTACTCAGGACGTAAAAATTGAGGTCAAGTTCGAAAATGAGCATCATAGGTCAATTGGGTCTTGGGTCCGTAGGACCCATCTTGTAAACCGTTAGAGATAGAACAAAAGTTTAAATGTAAAAAATGTCCCTTATCAAAAATTAAACAACTTTTGTTTGAAACATTTTTTCGTAAACATCACTGTTTATCCGTGGGGGCGCCAATTAGGCGGAAATTTTATAATATGTACTATACTTGATTTACAGTTATTTAAGTATGTGTCACATGATAAAGAAATCAACACTGACTATGCATGGTATTTCAACAATTAACTCAGTCAATTGTTTGTTTTCACTTGTTATTTATAAATTTTCCAAACTACTCAATGGATTTCAACACTAAAGGTATTATTCTATTTATATCAAAAAAACTAATGTTCTTAGATAGGTGTTCGAAAAAATATTACAAAATAGCAGATTTCTGGAGCGAAATAGTTATTTGTTTATAAAAAATAATTATCGAAACCTATTGAGTAGGATATCGAAATAAAGCAATTTAAAAGGGGGTTACAAATATATATATATATAAGTTGAATGTTTAAATTTAAAAAGAAATATAAAATTGGTTTACAAGTTTTAGTATAGTATAATAAAAGGGTTCTTTAGTGGGTTAAAATAAATAATTAACAAAATGAAAACCCGGCTGCGCTAAATAAAATTTAAAAAGAAAGAAACAAGCCCAGTAGTTTACATAGCGACTTAAATAGTTGGAGCCTATTTAATCTAGACAGACGAAGTGACGTTAAAGTCTCTTTGTAAATTACTGGACTTGTTTCTTTCTTTTCAGATTTTATTTTTTCTTTAGACTATAAGTGTTAATAATATCTTATGGAAAAGGATCTAGAACTATAGACCGAGTTATGTTCTACTCTGAAAAATTTAAAAATAGTGGCAAAAATTCTGAACCCAATCGTATTTATGGGAGGGCCTCACTTCTTAATTATTTCGTTTTTCTCCTTTTGACTCATTTTTAGTTTTTTAGTACTCGTTTAAAATGTGAAATAATCCCTATATATTATAAATGTGAAAGTAAGCATGTTTGTTTATTTGTTACGCTTTCACGCTAAAACTGGCGAATGGTTTTTTAATGAAACTGTTCAGCAATATAGCTGATATATCAGAATAACACATAAACTATAATTTATAAAGATATATATTTTTTTTAAATAAAATAATTTAATTTTACATTTACCATTTTTAAATCTTTAGAAATCTGTAATTTATGGTTAAAAAACATAATTATAGATGGATCAGATCTATGATCATCATTTTGAACCATAAATTAAAGTATTCTGTAAAAATTTTTAATAGGAAATGTCGAAATCATGGCCTACTATTCTGATATACTCAATGAAGTATGACTATTTTACATTTAACAAAATTGAAAACTATGTATATCAAGATTGGGTGGAGGCTATAAAGCGATGGTTTTTACTTCTAAGCCCAGTGAAGCGGGCGGGTATCAATTTAGTTTTATATAAAAAAAAGCAAGAAAATGATTAAATATCAATTTTATAAAAAAACAAATAAAATCTAAATTCTAAATGTTTCCAAGATGAAAGTATGAAATGCTTATATTCATTGTTATTTTAGAAGCCGCTTTTTCAACTGGTTCCAGCTAGGAATATAAATTGATACAACTGAGACTGACTAATGAGAAGCAAAACCAAATAAAGTTTCTTTATTTGTATTATTTACAAACCTGGTGCTGTTGAGTTTTTAATGGCATAAATCTAAAAAATAATATTTCATAATACAGCTTTTATTTAAACTTGAAAATTTTAATAGTTTTATCAACAAACTCTCATCAATAGTTACTAAAACCGATTATTAGTGTACGCTTGTGTTATCCTCATAAATCTATCATCGTCCATTAATCTTTCAAGTATAGATAGATAACTTTTCTAGGTGAATACGTCAACGAGTTTTTTATAAAATAATTTATAGTGAGTTTGTTTTTAACTTAAAGGGTAGAAATTTATTGTCTTCCTCCCGAAACCGAACCTTCTTCTACAGTACCCTTTACGCTGTTAAGACATCCAAGACAAATATTTTAAAATCAGATTTACGATTATGATGCTTTAAACAAAAAAGTACCCCTTAAAAAATTGCAAAAATATTTTTTCTTCTCCAATTTCGATAAAACTCAGTTTGTAAGGTAATTTTGACCCAAAAAGTATAAAAATCGGGTGCATTTGACGACTGGTCGAATACTTTTTGAGATATGGACTAAAATCGATCCAAATATTGCGATATCTCAGAACCTCTGCATCCAATCAATAAATAAACCTGATTTTTATACTTTTTGGATCATAATTACCCCATTCAATGAGTTTCATCAAATTCGCAAGTAAAAATTTGTTTCCGATTTTCTCGATTTTTCCAAAGGGGTACCCCTTAAAAAAATTGCAAAAAATCGAGAAATTTTTTGTATCTCCAATTTTGATAAAACTCAGTTTATAAGGTAATTTTGGCCCAAAAAGTACAAAAATCGGGTGCATTTGACGACTGGTCGACTAGTTTTTGAGATACGGACTAAAATCCATCCAAATATTGCGATATCTCAGAAACTCTGCATCCAATCATTAAATTAACCTGATTTTTATACTTTTTGGATCAAAATTACCCCATTCACGGAGTTTCATCGAATTTTTTAAATAATTATTACTATTACCGATCACCGAGTTTCATCGAATTTTTTTAATAATTATTACTATTATCGATGATACAATGATTTATGAAATTAGAAAGCTATTGGTCTTGCCTCTAAGAGTTAAATCTACTACAGCTTGTTGAAAACTTTTAGATAATAATAAGTTTATTAAAACTTATATATTAAAATTTCTATTGAAAAAAAAAATGTATAAAAGTTTGATTAAATTTTGTTTTAATTAATTTTGTATATATAGACAATTTAAGTCTAGAAGCTTTTATTATACGTGTTTAACGGTGGTTCATAATGAACGTTAACATGTAATGAACTGGTTTTTTTTGTGGAGATAAAGGTGTTAATCCTTTATATATGAATGAAATGTTTTATTAAATACCATTATTTGATGTATTGATTAATTTTATTTAATAAATAATGTTGATGGTGACAGACTCAATTATATCTTTATGGTAGCCAATAAATCTATACATTTTATTAAGACCAGATTTTTTTCAAATTGATGATTGAATCGCTGCAGAGCGACTTTTTAAGTATCGAAGAGGTTATCATACTAAAAACAAACAGTTTGATATTCAATGGACTCTTGAACTAAAGATATTTATTGCAAAACTTTCTCATCTTGGATGCCACACAAGTTAAAAATTTTTAATTAAAAAGATATGCAAGGATTGGATAATACTAGGGATTTCAATAAAATTTTGTAAATACATTTTTTGATTAACAAAGTTTCCAAAAATCACAAAAAATTCTTAGGCATCTGTCTTTTTATTACAATTTTATCGTTCAAAGTTGGCTGAAAAAATGATGAATCATCAAAAAATCTAGGGAGTATGATAAAAAAAAGAAAAATGAAAACGTGAATGATTGGATCAAATAGACCCATCAACAACTTTGAAGAGAAATGAAAATCCTTTCTCATAACATTAACTGAATACGAATGCAAAAATTTCTCGGAAATAACGTTTCCACAATCATATTATTGCGTAATAAATAATTAAAGCATGCTTTTGAAATTAAAAACAAGTGAAAACAAAAAATTGACTTAGTTAATTGTATAAATACCATGTATAGACAGTGTTGATTACTCTATCACATTACACATACATGTCAAACATACATAACTGATAATCCCATATTAATGCATACTATAAAATTTGCATCTAATGTGTGCCCTCGTGAGTAAACTGTGATGTTTACAAAAAAAATTTTTAAAACGAAAGTTGTTTATTTTTTTATAAGAAACATTTTTTACATTTAATTTTTTGTTCTATCTCTAACGGTTTACAAGATAGGCCCTACGGACTCAAGACCTAATTGACCTATGTTGCTCATTTACGAACTCGACCTCACTTTTTACGCCCTTAGGACACTGTAAATATTATAGCTTGATTTCTTTTTTCGTTTTTGAGCTATCGTGTTTACAGACGGGCGGTCGGACGGACAACCGAAAATGTACTAATTAGATGATTCTATGAACACCTATACCACGATTTTTTCGTGGCATCTATATTTTTAAGCGTTACAAACTTGGGACTAAACTTAAAATACTATATATATTTCATATAAGTAGTATAATTATTGAATACTACAATAATATCGAAATTATAATATTATTTTTATAAAAATAACAAATAAGTATGTATTGGTAATAGTTTTTTTATGGTTTCCTAAAACAATGAATAAAATAAATATTGATGATCAAAGAATAATGCTATAAGTATTATGTTTTCTAATTGTCGCGTCGCGTCGCGTCCTTAGTCTTCACTCAAGTAGGTAATATACGTATACAAACTATACCATCCATCCCTAATGTAGTTAATAACTTTATATTATATATCCAAATAATGTATGTTGACGACATGCATACATATACTACTTATTACAAGTGTAATAAGATATAAAAAGGTCGTCTACCCTAACAAAAAATAATAACTATTTAGAAAATATTTTAAATAATTTGTTTATCGGATTTTTTTATTCATGGTTACTACAATTTTTATTCAAATCTATGCTATATAAAACTAGCTTTTGCCCAAGGCACCGTTCGTGATAATGATTCATTTCAATGGATTCCAGGCATGATTTAGTGAATCATTGATCCCGTCTACATACCCTTGCAATATTGGCAATGCCAACTTTGCCAAGACCCATAGAAATCTTTCAACCCGTTTGTCCTCGCTCAGCCCACTTTCTAAATATCAACTTTACATTACATATCTTTGAAAAATAACGTGTCATTCGGTCTGGGAGTTCCCTACACTCCATTAAAGAATGGAATAAAAAAGTGATTCAGCAAACTTTTGTCTCAATTTATGAGTACTCATATCTATTTGTATATCTCTTACTGGATGACTTTTTGAATCATGAGAGCTCATATATCATTTTTGGTATTTCTAACTTCAAAATTAACCAATTTTCATAGGCTATGTAAGCCATTCAGGCAAAATGGAGGGTGATCTTGTAAGGTTTATACTTATTGTATGTTCTAGTCCTAAATAATGAAACAAAGTGAAATTTACAAAATTTTAGAAACCTCCGACAAATTTTTCGGGAACAGAATCCTAAACTCGAATGTGAAACATAGCTAAGAACACTCTCCATTAAATTACCTTTCAAACGAAACCAAAAAAATCAAAATCGATTCATTCGACTCGCTTGGGCACGGTGAAGCCACAGACAGACACACACACAGATACACACACAGAGCGGTCAAACTCATAGCACCCCTTTTTTTAGTTCGGAGGTTAGAAAAATATCTCTCAGGAATCTTTTAATGACTATACTCCAACACTTAAAATTGCAAAAATAAAAACTGAGTTGTCGGTAGGTGTTTTAGGTATTTGTGAAAATTTTATACTTTTATGTTACCTGATAGTGGTAAATGAAAAAGCTTTGGTAAAACCATAAAAATTAATTAAATACAACAGAAAATTTAAGTATATCGTTAATCCCTTAACCACTTTAATCAACAAAATATATTATTTGATCAAATAGCTATCCATAGATCAGATTTATATTTTTTATTATATAGGATGGTCCATTTCTTACTTTTAACACCACCGCTTCAAAATTTGAAACTTTAAAAGGTGTTTGTTTCCCTACGGTATTGAAAAAAATTTTTGGTTTATTGCACGGTACCTACATACATATAAACCAAATAATAATAATTATGCTTTAATACATGCTTTGTAGTCAAATAATGTGTTATTTTTAGCCTTACAATACCACACAACTACAAAAATATATAATATATTGAGTGCAAGTGCTGCTTATAAATTTGATCATATGGATATCGCTCTTCAATGATTAATACTCTAACTATAATCGTCTCTGTTCATCAAATGGTGGAGCTTCGATGAACTCATAATAAAATTAAAATTTTGTTTTTATATCATCGACAACCTAATATTTTTTTATGGTATTATTATTAACTACAAGATTGTCTAAATAATTTAGTTTTTTATCACACTCTCTAAATTGTTTGATATAGACTTATTGGGCACTAGTAATCGAATGATAATCAGTGAATGAACAAATGTATCAATTTTGTCATGCCCGTATCTCCCAAATTAGGTCTCAGATAGAAATTTGGAAAAGAGTTTTTTTGTTGCTCTTGATGAGCTTTTTTTCTGGAGCTAGGTTTCTGTAATCAATTACAGAACACGTTGTATAGGAATTTCACTTTAAAGCCGCCCTTGCAGCCGCTGAACTACCAGATCCAAAACGAACCAAAATATTCCCCACATTATATTTGTAAACATCCCTGTATATTATTTATATATTTTATTATAAAATTAACAACATAATTTAAGTAATTTTATGTAATAATAATAAACGTGTATCAATTTGATACTGTTAAATATGGATGGTTAGTTTTAGGTACATACACACACCCACACATAGACACATGTCCACTTATCCATACATAAACATAACAACATTACCTACCGCAAATATTTCTCCACTCTGTGCTAATAAATTTAATTGACAATAATGTTATTTTGTTAAAGGCATATTATAATCTAATCAATTTAAAATATATTTTATACTTAATTAAACTATATGTTTTCGACGATTAATTAACGTGGTTTAACAGTGTTGAGGCGGTTAAGTAGTTTAACGGTAAAGTGGAATCAGCAATCATTATTGATTTGATCTAATGATTTAATTGGGGAAAGTGGTCAATAATGATCCTACAGGGGTAATATGATCCCTCGTTGTTTTAAGTAAACCAATAAAGATTTCTAGTATATTTATCGATAGATGGTTTCCGCGCGATCAAATTAATCGTTCAACAAAGACTTATGGTGATGTATAAGCTAATTTGGGTTTCGTAGCAAAAATATCACTTTTACTGCTTATGATTTATGGTAAGACAAATTTCAACATAAAATTTGTTTTTTTGCATTAGTTTTTGTCGGCTGGCTATTTGTACTCTTGACTTTTGTTGACTTTTAATAATATTTTAACACATTTTCATAATCGTATAGTAAATTTTTAAAGGTTAGTTTTTATGACTAAATTAAAATATGTCGTTACGGGTAAAATGATTCCCTTTACATAGGCTTAAATGATCCCTATTTTGTGTGTAAAATTATATCATGTAACGGGTCTTGAATGTGTTGGATTTAGATGAATTTACCAGTAATTTTTTACCCACTACCCTAACAAGGTCGATCAAAACGATTCATTTTGAGAAATATTGAATAGTTCTAAAGATTTGAACAGATCAAAAGAAATTTACATACCAATATTGTAACATTTGAATGAAGAACTCGAAAATATTTCGACGTTCATTATGTCGAATAGTTTTGCTATAAATTATATTTTTGCTTAGGGCGATCATTTGAGACTACCTTCCTCTACGTATTAACAATAATTAAAAATCAATGAAACATGTCAAATTCAATGATAATCTGTTGTTAAAATTTATAAATATAACCTCAAAAATTCCCTTTTTTACAAAAGCAACGTAATTTTAATTTATAAATTATTTTGATTATAAACAAAATAAAACTTATATGTGATGTAATTATTATATTTTATTAATATTTGTTGGAATTTAATATATTTCCAACATTATAGCACAAGTCGACGGATTTAACCCTTTTTTTCACAAAGTCAGAATAATGTTTGCTGTGAGATCCCGAATTTTTTGTCGTTTAGATCGCGAGATAATCAGCTACAAAATTCGCAAATTCTAGGGTCAGAGCATGTAAAAAACTCACTGTCCTACCAGATATTTTTTACGATATTAAAAAATTCTCTCGGCAGAATTGAAATTTCAAAGTCGAAGTAGGTGGGGATGAAGGAAACCTAAAATTTTCTAAGTACCATTTTTAAACTTTCATGTCGATACCCAAACCGACGTATTTCCACTCAAAACAATAATCCCATCAGGTTAGGAGTTATTAAGGGTGAATTCCGTCCATCTTTTGTGTAGTCTATCTTGAGAACCAATCGATCGACTTCATTTTTTTTTTACCATGGTCAAATGGTTTATAAGAAGGTATAGGGTACATTTAAAATTTCAAAGTTGGCGCGGCTCGGTGCGAAGGGGGAAACTTAAAAATCTTTAGGTAACATTTTTGAGATTCCCTCTCGATATCTAAATCTACGTTTTTTCACTCAAAACAACAATCACATCAGTTTTATTAAGGACGGACACTTTTGAAATGATCACACTATCTATAATCTAAGTATAAAAGATTTACGTTCCATGTTCAATTAAATCAGAACCTGTGTATTTTTTTTCAAAATATATTCGAACATTTTACGAACGGTTGACTCTTGAACTATAATATTATTAATATTATCATTCCATGTTTTTTTTTTTTTTTTTTTAATTTCATAAAATAATGTTTAATAAACTCAATTTTGTTATTCATACAATTATAGGTATGTTGTTACAACAATAGAGAGCTTGTTTACATTTAGTAATAACAATTTTCTGTAGTGAAAATAAAATTGTAAAAATAAAAGAGTTTTGACGTAAAAATATTTAAAAAAAAAAAAACGCCCATTTATTGCATATTCATTTAAAAAACATTGATTTAATTAACAAATGTATAAACAAAAAAATTTATTTTCAAATATCAAAAAAAAAAAAATTCTAATAAATTTTATGATACCTCTATATAAAGGCTACAAAGAGAGTTTTTTTACTTAGCATGTTAAGTTTATCTAGATTTTATAGGTTTTCCTATTGGAATAGGGTATTCTAGTATATTTGAAAAAGTACTTCAAAATGTTGATTTTGCTAATAAAAAGCCACCAAAATTTTATCTCGGAAAAATACATACGCTTTCTTGCCAAAAACTAAAATAAAATTTTAAACCTTTTTTAAACTGTCAAAAACGCGGGCATACAATTTGGTGATGCAATATCGGTATCATTATACGAAATAACACAGGTAAGTTTGGCAGATATATTCATAAACAACTTATTATAATAAATATAAATACTTATTATCTATGTATATATTATACCCAGCTGTCTACACTGAACCAACCGATGGTCTATGGTTCATACCGATATGACATCACATCAGGGCTTGTCCGCGTTTTAGGTCACGTGATATACAGTTTAAAAATTACTACTTTTTATTTTAATATTATAAAAAAAAAATGTGCTTTTATGACTCGAAATCAGAATATTTAAGTATATTTTTACATAAATTTTAACTTTTTTCAAATTTCATAATTTATTCTTCACTACCAAAAGTAGCCTTTTTCTTTTCTCCGTTAAAAGACAAGTTGTATATATATTTCATCAATTTGAACTTGTTTACAGACTATAAATCAAAAATCTGTATCCGCAGATCTCTGACAATGCATACCCATATCCGCAGATCTACATTTTGATCCGGTATATCACCAGTAGATATTATATGGACGTTACATGATTGTTCTATTAATTTTTTTTTCATTAAATTGAGCCCAATACAATACCTACTGATACATAGTACATGATCGATCCCCACCACCCATTTCTCGGTGTATTTAGATTTGATAAAAACAACAAAAATTCATATTTTCCAAACGATGTATATGCTGCTGGCGTAAGTACGGAATTATTTATGGTATTGCTTGTCCGATCAATACCTACTCACAAAAAAAATAAAAAATAAAAATAAAGTATATTTATTATAAAAATATGTAGATAATTGAAATAAAAATTGGTTACTTAATTTTAAATAAAATACACAAACGGTGAACTAATTAAAATAATTAATTCAGAATTCTATCCAAAAAAAATGATCGCCGATTGCCAAACGATACGATTTCTATGATTTGCGTTTGTTGAAATCGATTTTTAAGACAGAACGTCGAATCAAATAATATTTTTATACCATGTTTATGAAATATACCAAGGTATACTAAGTTTAGTCCTAAGTTTGTAATGCTTAAAAATTTTTGATACTATGTACAAAATTTTGGTATAGGTGTTCATAAAATCATCTAATTAGTCCATTTCCTGTTGTCCGTCCGCCCGTCTGTGTACACGATTACTCAAAAACGAAAAAAGAAATCAAGTTGAAATTTTTACAGCGTAGTCAAGACGTGAAAAGTGAGGTCAAGTTCGTAAATGGGCATCAAAGGTCAATTGGGTCTTGTGTCCGTAGGACCCATCTTGTAAACGGTTAGAGATAGAACAAAAGTTTAAATGTAAAAAATGTCCCTTATCAAGAATTAAACAACTTTTGTTTGAAACATTTTTTCGTAAACATCACTGTTTACCCGTGAGGGCGCCAATTAGGTGGAAATTTTATAATATATACTATACTTGATTATCAGTTATGTATGTGTTACGTGATAAAGAAATCAACACGGACTATACATGGTATTTCAATTAACTCAGTCAATTGTTTGTTTTCACTTGTTGTATGTAAATTAACTATAATTTAAATTATATTTTCAAAAAAACTTTGTTATTTTTAATCCGTATACTCACTCGTTGTAAAAGTATTTACGTGGAAGAATGTTTTTGGATTGTTTATGACGTCGTAGTACATACATATACACCAAGATAAAAATATATCGAAACGTATAGAATTGATGTTACAAATTCAGTTTTATATAGAAAATCGTTTTTTATTTTTTGTAAACGTATCAAATATTTCATTGAAAAGTTAGTTTTTTTTTTGTGTCATTTCTTTTTAAATAAACCTAACAAATAAAAGTGGTTATATTTGTTTCAGCTTTTGTGTACATTTATATAAAATTGATTTTTTGGAATTCAATAGATATATTTTTTCTCAGTTGTGTTCAATTGCGCAAATGATTTTTTTTTTTCATTTATTTGAAATGAATGTAATTCTTAAATGTTTCAGTGAATTTATTTGAAATTGAATTTTAATTAAAATTTTAAACCTGTATTTAGTGCGCATCGACTTGAAATGTGAAAATTCTATTTATTATTATTAATAAATAGCTTTGACTCAACTACTTCGTACAATTTCAAACATTATTCAATAATAGTTATCGAAATTATTATTAATAAATGGCTTTGACCCAACTACTTCGTAGAATTTCAAACATTATTCAAAAATAGTTATCGAAATTATTGCCAAAATATGCACTGCAATATTAATTATTCTATTGTAACGGGATGGGTATAAATACGATAAGGTTAAATATGCATTTTCTGTGAAATAAGTAATGAGTTGCATATCCACCACCAGGGAAAAAAATTTCTCCTCCGGGTGGAAAGTGTCACTTTTTACCTCCATTCTTTACTTTTGTCCCTAGCCGTGTAATATACTATTTATTTGTTATACATAATCATAGAATCAACTATCGCAAATATTTCTGTAAATATTAGTTTTTCAGAAAATAAGTGAAAACAAACAATTGACTGAGTTCAGCTCGATATCTTTTTTCGTTTTTGAGTTATCGTGTCCACAGACGGACGGACGGACATGGACTAATTAGGTGATTTTATGAACACCTATGAGAAAATTTTTTTCCTAGCATCATTATTTTTAAGCGTTACAAAGTTGGGACTAAACTTAATATACTATGTATATTTCATATATACATGATAAAAAAACATGGAAGTATTAATAAATAGGAAAAACTAATAAAGATTGTATTTTATTAATTAATCAAAATCTCTATATATTATAAATGCGAAAGTAAGCATGTTTGTTTGTTTGTTTGTTTGTTTGTTACGCTTTCTCGCTAAAACTAGCGAATGGTTTTTAATGAAACTGTATACCAATATAGCTTATACTTCAGAATAACACATGAGATATCATTTATAAAGATATATCAA
The DNA here is from genome assembly GCF_905475395.1 of Chrysoperla carnea. Taxonomy (NCBI): domain Eukaryota; kingdom Metazoa; phylum Arthropoda; class Insecta; order Neuroptera; family Chrysopidae; genus Chrysoperla; species Chrysoperla carnea. Next base: position 19,155,104 of record NC_058338.1, read on the forward strand.
TCAAAAAATTAAAAAAATTTTAAATTAATTTAATTTGACATTACCATAAATTACAGATTTCTGTAAAAATAGTCAATATAAAATATTTCACGGCCACCTTTTCTGATATACTCAATGAATAATTACGACTATTATACATTTAAAAAAAATAGAAAACCATACATATTAGCTGTCTAAAACAATCCTTACTTTTAAACCCAGCGAAGCGGGTGGGTATTACTCTAGTAATAAATAAAGTAGGCTACAAAAATATAAAACTAAAATAAATCAGACTCCAGCAATCGAAGATGTCATCAAAGTTAAAATAATAACATTACATTTAATTAAAACAAATATTATAATAAAGTAAAAAAGAATAAAACAGTCCCCATGTACCAATTCATATATTTCAAAATCGATCACTTATATAAAGGCCATAATCGAAAAGCCAAACATAAAATGTATTTGTGTGAAAAATATTTACCAAAAATAATAGAAAAATGAATAAAAACACAATATTCATAACCATACTTTACGTAGACATAAAACATTGCACAGTAGGTCGGCACTATGAGATATGTTGGTTTTTTTTATTCTCCGAAAATATTTTACAAGAAAAACACTACCTTTGTTTTTCAAACGTGTCTCATTTCACGTTAACGTGAATAAAATAATTAATGTAATTTACACGTTACACACTTTCAATGTAAAGTTTAATCGCACCGTGCGTTTCCATGGTAACGATACACTACTTTATTTATAGAATTGTATGGATGCATATATAATTGTATGGATTGCATTTATGACTTACATTGAAAATTTAATATTATTGTCTCACAAATTTAAATAAATAATTATGATAATTTACAATTAAAAAATAATATTTGTGCAATTTGATTTCTTATTTTCACAATTTGCATAATGCATTAAGTTTAATTAATTAATTAGTGCTTTTTGATAGTTTTAATTAAACATTTTCTATAACATTAACATGTAAAAAACTTCAAATTAGTCATAACAGCCTCCTTTTTCGCCAAAATTTTTCACTGGAAGCGATGGCATCGACTTTATTGTCCCTACCATGACCACGCACATAACGAAAAGGTAAAAAATTTTTATTATAAAAAAATAAACGACTTGTAAACATCACTGTAAACTAACTAAACTTTGGCGTTCATTTTCTCCATAATTATAACAAATAGGGACTTTAAAATTGACAGGTAGCTTCAAATAGTAGTCTATTTCAAATTCTAGAAAATAGTTTCCAAAATTTTCCGGAAACATTTTTTCGTTAACATCACTTTTTACCCGTGAGGGCGCAAATTAGGTTAGAACAAATGCAGAATGTTCACATGTATTGTATTGTATCAGGTTTACATGTTTGTACAGGTGTATGTGTTTGTTTATTACCATGTACACAGAGAAAGTGAAACGAAAGATACTCTTATCACTTTGTGTGGAAGAGTGATTATCTTTTCTTTACTAATTTGACGTATAAAAAACAATTGCGAAATCAACACTGTATTTGTTAATATTTCTTTAAGGTGTACTCAAAAATTTGACTAATAAGTGCTAAAATAAAACACAAGTCAGGAACGGGAAGAGTTAAATTAAACGGTTAGTGTCCCACAAATGATGTAGCACTATGTGGCATGGCATTTCGAAAAATGGATGGTTTTTCTCTTGTTTTACTAAAAATCCATAAATTTTTAACTTATGTGTACGTTAACGTGCAAATAGTACCATGGCCTTTGTTTTTATTCCCCAAAATACAGAAATATTTCAAACCGTTTTATTATACAATTTTTTTATTGCAACTCACGTACGAATATAAAAAAAATTACGTACGTTACGTATATACAAAACAAGTGAGTGTTTGAAGCATATAAACACGGATATTTTTCGCTCATTGTCACAATATAAAACGGTGAAAAAAAATTTTAAAAAACCTTTTTCTCATACACAGAATGTCACAGACATATTTGAAAATCTAAATGCTTTCTTTATTTATACCAATCTTCAAAGCATTTAATTTTATTCAGCTAATTTAAATTGTTTCGAAAAACTATTTTAAATTATCGGAAAATGTCATCGAAAAACAGTCTAAAAGGAAAAATAGTCTAAAAGCAGTCTTATTAAACGAATAGATATCATACCCGTTCGTATATATTACCTTACCTGATAGCTAATTCTATATATGTTTTATGGAAATTTGTTCAGCCATTTTAAAAAGTCGGTATATTCTAAAAAATATTATCACAGATTATGGCTAATCAGTGAATAATTGAGATTGCTTTTATTGAAAACCTATTTATCTTTTAAATTATTATTAATTCGTAGAATTTGAATATTCAGTTTGGCAAACATTCCTAGACTAACGTAACAGTTTTTCGACTTATATTCGACGTGACTATATTGACAAATACATTTTCCATAAAATTTGTTTAAGAAGATATGCAAGGATTGATTAATACTAGAGATTTCAATCAAACTTTTTTGATTTCAAACCAAATTTTCCAAAACTCACAAAATGCAAAATTTCCAAAAATCAAAAAAAATTCCTAGGTCATCGGGCTTTTTATTATTATTTTATCGTTCAAAGTTGCCTGAAAAAATGATGAATCATATAGGTTATCCTTTTAAATTGGATATTTCTATATCAAAAAAACTAGAGAGTGTGATAAAAAACTATCTTAAATATTTAGACAATCTTGTAGTTTATAATAATACATAAAAATATAAGGTGATCGATGATATAAAAACAAAATTTTAATTTAATTATGAGTTCATTGACGATCCATTATTTGATGAACAGAGACGACTATAGTTAGAGCATTGATGATTGAAGAGCGATATCTATATTATCAAATTTATAAGCATCACTTGCACACAATATATTACCTATATATTTTTGTTGTTTTGTGGTATTGTAAAGCCAAAAATAATTCATTACTTCACTACAAAGCATGTATTTGGTTTATATGTATGTACAGTGCAATAAACCAAAACTTTTTTATTATACTGTAGGTTTACAATCACCTTAAATACATTACTTAATACATTTTCCTCAAAATTTTCTTTATTTGGTCAAGTTTTTCCGCTACACTCAGTATACAAACAGTATGGAGGTATCATATTGTTTACAAAAACATAGCATGCAAATGTTTTATGCAGCAGCATTTATAGATGGCAGACAAGCAAAGTAAAACACAAAATTATTATTAGACAAGTAAGCAGCAGGCATATTATATTTATTATTATATACATTTTATAATTTAAATTGTATAAAAAGCGTATTATACTTAAATTTCAAAATATTATTAAAAACAACATGAAAATTATTTAACCTAGAACTGACTTTTTAACTTATATTCATTATAACTATGTTGTAGACATAATCGCAATCATAATTATATAAGCTTATTTATTAAAAGGACGTTTTAAAATGAGAAGACATTTTAATTTTCTTCGTATTTTCCAGGCATTTTAAAATTCACGCGTTTATTATGTAGTTAGCATAAATATTTAAACAAATGAAAATATACAATTGACTTAGTTAACTGTTGAAATATCCTGTATAGACAATTTTGAAAACCAGTGCTTCGAAAGTTTTTCAAAGTATAAATTTTCGAAAGTTTATCAAAGTTTCTACAAAAATTTGCTTTTTGTTTTTCTAAAATCTTCACAAAACTCACTAGCTGAAGCTTTCTACAAAAATTCAACCTTCTATCTTTTATTGTTTTGGAGAAAATGGACACCAAAATTTTTCCCGAATTTGCTGCCTCACGGGTAAACAATTTATATTCAGGGAAAAATGTTTCAAGCAAAAGTTGTTTCTCTTTTTACATGGTACATTATTTTACATTTAAACTTTTGTTTTGTCTCTTACGGTTTACAAGATGGGATCTTCGGACTAATTGACTTATATTGCTCATTTATAAACTCAAACTTACCAAGTTCGTTCTGAGCACAATATAAAAATTTCAGATCGATATTTCATTTCATTTTTTAGTTATGCTATATGCTGACAGACAGACAGACTTAGCTTCAGCTTATTAAGAATTAATAAGCTAATTATTAAGAAGGTTAAAGATTATTGGTCTGGCATTCAAGGGCCATATTCACTAAAACGATTTATTTATTTGTGATTTAATCATAAAATCTAATAAACAATTAATAATATTAAATTCTTTTTTTTATTCAATTTGTTTTTATTACTGCTTTAGTGTAAACAAAACACGCTTTTAAAAAAAAACCAGTTTGTTTTCTACTAAACACCGAATTTGAATAAAAAATAATTTTTATGGCCATGAATAATGGATAGATAGTTTCATCAGTAGATTATTTATTTCACATCCCTGTCATAAGGTCAATTTTTATAAATAATAAAATTAACTCACATCATTTTTTTAAACATTTTTATCTCTACGTTGGATTACTCATAACAGCATACAGGTTTTCAGGATAGAAAATCCATCGAAGTTTTCTGACTTGCCTTTAGAATTTTGTGATTTAAATTTAGTATTTTGATAAGTATAATTTGGCTTACATACTGTGTCCAAAAAAGTGACATTTGAATTTAAGCTGAGCGCGTTTGTTGTGCATTATGAACTCCTTCCGCCCGACCAAACAGTCAATAAGGAATATTATTTGAACGTTATGCGTCATTTGCGTAACGCTATCCGCCTAAAAAGGCCGGAATTGTGGTAAGACAATTCATGGTTTTTACACCACGATAATGCACCATCCCATACTGCACTCATAATTCGTGATCATTTCGTCAAAAACTTAACCCCGCAACCATCGTATTCACCTGATCTGGCGCCGTGCGACTTCTGGCTGTTCAGCAAGCTCAAAAGACCGCCTTGGGGACATCGTTTTGATACGATAGAGGAGATTCAAGCCGCAACCACGACGAAACTGACGGCAATCTCGGAAAGTGACTACAACCAGTGTTTCGAAGATTGGAAAATCCGTTGGCATAAGTGCATTGCATCGGAAGGGGATTACTTTGAACGAGATGAAATTGATTTGGAAGAATAAATAAAGAATTTTCAAAATAAATTCTGAGATTCTTTATAATCTCTTTCCTCCTGAGATTCTTTATACTCTAATCATACTTTTATTGAAAGTCAGGGATTTTTCAACCTAAATTGTCATTTTAAAAACATATCATCCCGACAGCGAAACCTAATATTAACCTAATTTTTTTTTCGATAATGATTGTAGGAAGATTTCTAATTAAAATATTTGTTGTTATAGTTTTATATTATAATTTTTATTACGGTATGCATGTGACTTATTTACGACTCTAAATTACTATCTAGCAACGAAATTAGCTATCTAATTATTATCACTTTAATAATTTATTTTACAAGTCGATCATTTAAAAAAAAAAGGCATTATTTTTTTCAATTAGATTGAAGGATCTTGAAATACATTTAATCATTTCAAATCAAATTGACAATCTAATTATTGAATTGTCACAATCAATCAAACTTAATGGAATAGTTAACGTAATATAATAAAAAAATATATACATTTATAGCTACGTTTTATCTGTTTTACATTATACAAGGTTTTTTTTGGACATTGAGTTTGTGCTATAATTTTATTTTTATTTCATTCGGTTATAAGAAAAAAAAATATTTTTCTTTCAATTATTATCTCGAAATATTTTTATGTCTATACAAACTTCCGTTCTTCAATTTACCTTTTATACCATGCATATATGAAATTTATCAAGGTATATTAAATTTAGTCCCAAGTTTGTAACGCTTAAAAATATTGATGCTGTGAACAAAATTTTGGTATAGATGTTCATAAAATCTCTTTTCGGTTGTACGTTTGAATGTTAAATGAGCAACATAGATCAATTGGGTCTTAGATTCGTAGGACTCATCTTATAAACCGTTAAAGATAGACCAAAGTATATTGTAAAAATTGTTCCTTATAAAAAATGAACAACTTTTATTTGAAAATTTTTTCGTAGTGCTCATCGAGAAACATAGATTTACTTCAATAAAATAATAAATGAACTTGGTTGTTTTTATGTAACGAAATATTTTGAAAGCGCTTCTGAAAATATTGCGGGTATATCATGAGTATAATGACTGTTATAACGAGTGCTTTTTGGATTAATCACTCATTCTTCGTTTTACTCCGGGATCTTTTCTGCTTTACTTTCAGCCCTCATCTTTTGTCTTTTTTTTTTTGTTATAACGCACAAAAAGCTACCCCCCTAGCCACTTTGATATCAATCATAGCAATGAGATACTTTCGAAGTAAGATGACAGTATGGTAGTGAGTACTTCACTTCGGTTAACTTTGTCGAGCTTACTCCACAAGAGAATGAATGTAGAGGCCCCGATAGTGCGGGGCTCAATTTCATGATTTCTTCTGACATGCCTTCATTTTTTGTGAAGACCAATGATTTCATATCACGGAAGTAAACCTATGTGTTTTTAGACTATAAATGTTACGAAAAATAGTAATAATTTTAATTGAAACTAATTAATGTTTCAATTATAAGTGTTACTTAATACTAAGTTACAGCAAAAAAAAATCGAAACATTCTATAAATAGAACATTATTTTAAGCAAATAATTAAGAGTTATTAGAAACCTTGACTCAGTTAGTTACCATCAATTATTAAACTTTTTATACTGCACCACTTTCTTATACTAAAAAGAAAATTGTTAACTTTATAAGAAAATAGTACAAGATTATAGTAGTATAAAGACGCCTATCATAATTTTTTTTTATCGAAAAGTGTTCTTGGCTATGTTTAATTCAATTAATTTTAATCAAGTTTTTCTATGAACAGTTTTTCTCGTAATTAAATTATCTTTCTTCTGATATCAATTTCAATTGGTTAGAAAATCGGTGTAGCTACCCATATTGACTTACCTGTTCAAAAATCGATTCAAAAATTTGTACAGAATGCACGTTCGGTACAGTATCTTAAAGGTATCTATCAATGTGACGAATATTTGTCAATAAACGCTTAATATAATTTAGATATTTTAAAATTAAAAAAATTACTTTTAATTTCTTTTTTTGTTCTATTTTTGTTTTTTATTTATTTTGTGTTCAAGGCGTAGAATCCATAAGCCTATTCGTAGAATTCGAACAGAACTGGTGCCATATCTCCATATTAAATGAAACCTATCTGTTCTGCACTCAACGGATATGTTACACACAGTTTTGTGACAAATAATTGCATATAAGAAAAATATTTTAATTAATTGTGTACTTTAATTTAACCAAAAAAAATAAAAATAAAACTTCCGATTCTCTCTACATATAAATCAAAAAAAATATATATATCGTTTTAACTAGAACTCAAAAATTCATTAATATTTTGTTTCACTTGAGTGCACAATTAAAATATATTTGCCAGGAAAAAAAATACAGAACAATACAGAAAAAAAAGAAATGTTTATCCAGATAAATAAAAACATAGAGAACATAATCAAAATGATGAATGTTCGTTCATAATAAAAATAATATTATTTTAGAACAAAAAAAATTAATTAATATATATATATGTATTATAATGGGAGGCGCGACCGATCAGTTATGACGTTCCAGCTACAGAGTGTCCATTCAAAAGTGGACAGAAACGAGTCCAAAATCGCCAGTCTAACAAATTAAATCAACAATGAATCTCTATCTCTATATATAATAAATGTGAAAGTAAGAATGTTGTGTTTGTTTTATACGCTTTCACGCTAAAACTAACGAATGGTTTTTCATGAAACTGTACAGCAATATAGCTCATAATTCAGAATAACACATGAGCTATAATTTATAAAGATTTTTTTTTTTTTAAATAAAAAAACAAAATTTAACCTGACATTTTACTATTTTAAATTTTTACTATTAGAAATCTGTAATTTATGGTTCAAAATGATGATTATAAATGGAGCAGATCTATAATCATCATTTTGATACATAAATTAAAATATTCTGTAAAAATTTAAAATAGTAAATGTCAAACCATTCATGGCCAACTTTTCTGATATACTCAATGAATTATGACTATTTTACATTTAACAAAAGTGAAAACTGTGCACATCAAGAGAGGTGGACGCTGTAAAGCGGTGTTTTTTACTTTTAAGCCCAGCGAAACGGGCGGGTATCAAGCTAGTTTTTAATAATTCTACAATTTTTTTTTAAATCTTCAAATAATGCCATTTAAGCAAGCAATCTTTATATAAATATTCCGCTTGGTATGCGTTGATTTTGTTGGCATGAAATGTATTTGAAGAAATTTTTTTCAAAAAAGAAAAATGTTTACCTTCAGAGAAGTAATTTTAGTGCCAGAAAAAGAAATTCCAATAATGATACAAATATTCTTCTTAAAACATTGAATTTCTGAACAATATCTCCCAAAAATAATTTTTTTGTAACACAGATAAATTGGCCAGGGCTATAAATAAGAACAAAAATGTATAAAATTTCCATTCCTTCAAAAACCAATTTCGTCCATTTTTTTCAACTCAATTACAAAAAATTGCCTTTTTTCAGACATCAAAATGAAAAACAAAAATTGGTAAAGCCAAATTCGATATTTTTTTAAACTTTTGCTTGTTTACGTTGGGATTTTAAAATTTTTAAATTTTCTATAATTTGCTTTTGATCCAATTTCTCCACTTTTACACACAATAAAATATTTCTATTTCTACTTTACTTTAACTTTAAAATATTCATAAAGTGTTCAGGATAGCATAATTAAAAACTGGGTAGAAAACTTGGACCAATTAATAATTATAAATAATAAGATAAATACATATTTTTATACAGTTATATTCAGGTAAATATACGATTATGTACATGGGGCTCTACCAACTCTTTGAGTTGAACCTTATTTAAAAACCGACCGAATCTATACCAATATACAATTTTGATGATAAAAAATTTAAGAAAAAATAAGTGGGAAAAAAATACGTTTATTTATTTATTAATGAAACAATTTTATATGTTTTGTAAAAACATTCATGATACATTTACCAATCCAATAATCCAGCAAAATTATCACAATACCAAATGGAAAATAGCTACTGAGAGAATTGATTGTTTAAGCCCCCTACAAATGCATAAATATCAAGGTTTGATCTTTTTAGAATTATTAAAATTGTAAACCAGAATAGGACCTCACGGACCTATTTTGAAAAATAAAATTATTTTGATTTCATCTACTTTGACAAGTCTGTTAAATTTATGAAAAAGTGTTCCGAACAAAAGTTAATTTTGTTCAAAAAATATGATTTTTGTATTTTAAACTATTCGTCCAACTTATAAAAATGGCTCTCATGGACTCAATGTATCGATTTTAATTTTAAATAATTTTAGTTTTGGAGGAGTATTTTGGAAGAACTATTTTTAGAGTATATACTTTTTTCAAGTCCAACATATAGCATATGTACAAGTTTTGTTGCGAAACATATTCTTTGCTTTTTGTTTTGTCGTAAAAAACATCGCTGAAATTTATAATTTTCGAAAAAATTCATCCGGAAAAAATTGTCGAAAATAATTCGTTGAAACAATTCCTGACAATTTAAGAGCAAATTTCTCAACAATTTTTCGATGATCATTCGCTTGTTTGGCGTTTGGGGGTCTTCAATAGTTAGTTCAACAAAAATGAGCCCGGGTTCTGCCTTCTAACTAGTACGACGATAAACCTACAATGACAAAAAGCTTTTATCTGACACTTAGCAAAACAAAACTAAACCAATGCGTATTCGTAGCTTGACATCTCAAAAATTGAAATAGTAACATTAAGGAGAAAATGGACACGAAAGTTTTTTACTAATTTTCGTCCTCACAGGTAAACAGTGACATTTACACATTTACGAAAACATTTACAGTGACATTTATATTTAAACTTTTTTCTTTCTCTAACGGTATACAAGAGTCCTACACAAGATATCTCTTTTGGTTTTTTACAGAGAGGTGGACAAACACACAACCGGAAATTGACTAATTATGTGATTTTTTGAACACCTTTACCAAAATTTTATTCGTTTCATCACTTGGGACTTGGGACTAAACTTAGTATACCTTGATATATATTACATATATACAGGGTAAAATTACTGAATGGAAGAATATTTCTGAATTGAAGTCCAAAATGTAAAATTATTGGACAAATCATAAAAATCGTAATCACGTTTGTTCGATATGAAAACTGGACTAAAACATTTTGATACACGTGCACTAGATAAGTGTATTTACACGCATTTTCCTCTTAAAAAATGAGATAAATTCAGTTTATACCAAAACATAATACGAAAAAAATATACTTAAAAAAAAAAAACTTTTTCTCCTAATATTTATCATGAATAATAAATATACGTTTTTTTTTTATTGATTGTGTATGAGAGCTCCCTAACATTTTACCTATTTACTTTTTTGTGTGTAGCTCCTAATTTCAAAAACCAATTGATTTTCCTTTCTTTATGAAAATATGTTTCTTATATTATGAATTTTTGTTATATAATAAAAATGATTTATTTATGGAATATTTATTAAAGTTTGGATACATTTTTGTAATGATTGCCAAGTCTACACACATGATGTGAAATCTCTATATCCGATATATATCAAAATTTTGATATTTAAAAAAAAAACTAAAATGTTTTATTTATTAAGGTACTTAAAATTAGACAAATGAAACCAAAACATAAAATATTGTTCTAGATCAGGCAAAATCAACTAAAAATCATAAAATTTTATAAATAAAACTCATAAAACTTATGAAACAATTTTATAAATTCTGTTCAGTCAATGGTCATACCTACATTTAGGTAATAAAACAATAAATATTACAAATAATAACTCTAGAGTATAATCAGTCGTTTAATTATCAAATCAGTCATCAGTCATTCGTAACAAACTGTTAATTGTCAAATAAAAAAAAATGTCGTATTCATAATTGTCCTTCGTTTGTCTACAAGGAAGATAAAGGTAGATCATCTTCCGCTTCTGAATCTTACTTAAACTTACTCTTGCGTAACGAGCTTTTTCTGACACGACACGATTAGAACTTAGTATTAGTATGTTTTAACTCTACTCCAATGCCATGCAAATTTGGGAAGAAGAAATACAGTAACAAACGCCAAAAATTACTAAAGAATATTAAATTTTTTTAATATCATTTTTGTATTGATATATAACATAAAAATTCATGTGATATATATCGGATATATATCATCATATATATCCATTGATAACTTACCTTAATAAGCCATCGAACCTTGGCTTATTAAGGTAAGAAAGAAAATCGTAATAATTTGATTGACTTTTAAGTAGTCTAATACTTTTTATTTCATTTTACTTAGGAGGTTAGTTACTCAGAAGAATACACAGTTATTTTTTACTTCTTAGGGCATATTAATTTGTTTTGGAATAGTTTTTCTTTTAAAATCGATTTTTTTTGTTATCTGGAATACACAGGAAACACCAGCTTTCAATTAAAAAATGAATCATCAAAATTGGTTCACCCAGTCGAAAGTTCTAAGGTAACAAACAATAATATATAAAAATTATTCCGACAAAGTAACATTAAACATTTTTTTGTAAACAATCAAAATAATGAATTTAATAAGTTTTAATCTATGCACGAACATTTAAAAAAATTAATGATTGTTTGACAAGCAAACCCTTTTTATAAAGGCTACTCGATAATCTATAACCCCACCTTTATAAAATAATTCATTATAACAATAAAAACAATAAACAATTAATTATGTTCTTTGATTTAATACCAATTAATCATTAAATTGATTTGATTTTGATTAATTTTACATTGAAAATATAATTCGAAAATAATCTTCAATGTTATCGGTTTTAATTTTTTTATATTATGATCTCTAATCATTACGATTTCTATATATGAACAAAAATTTAAGGAACCTACACTCGATTCTTTTTAGTCGTACATGTGAACCCATTATGAAATTTGACATTACGCAATTACAAAGGTTTTCCCAAAATTATCGGACCAAACACTAACTATGTATTCATTACAAAATTCTAAAACTAAAAGTCTTTTGACGTTTTTCGATCTGACGCACCGTTTATAATTGTAGCCATCTTAATGGTCGTTTTTTTTCATCGAAATGTTTGATAAAAATGGGAACGCACAATCTTCCGAACAATTTTCTGCCCTCAAAAATGGTGAAAATCGAAAAAAATTCTTTATTTAACCTCCCCGACAGAAATGATTCCGGACATCCTACAATTTGCTACAATTTGCAAACCTACAAAGTTTCCCTAAAATTTGCCCGGCTTGATATTAGAACCCGAGAAGCGGCCCAACTGTTAGCCTGACCAAAAAGTAATTAGTTTTGAAAGGATCTTAGCTTAAATGTCCGATCGCGGAAATCGCCGGGGGGAAACTTAAAGATTTTAAAGGTGAAATTAAATGGAAAATTTCAGCTTTCGATCACGAAACCTTAGCAGTCAGTATCATTATTACACTTCAAAACCCAAAATTCATAAACCCCTCTTTGTTTCAAGAACAGTTTCACAAGACACTTAAAAGTTTGTGGAAAATATTCAACATTTCTAGAAGAGTTTTACATAAGCCAGAATTTTTTTTAACCCCCACAAAAAAAGCATATCATTTGAATACCAAAATATAAAAAAGGATGTAACATAATTAAAACCTGAACAGTTATGTTTTTTATTTGCGATAAATACGAAAAAGTAACTAAGACAGGAGTTTTAAAAACTGATTTACTGAAAATTTTTCTTCTTTAAAACCTATTTTAAAACAATGAGGCTTTAAACAAATTTCAAAATTTTTTATTTGCATTTAATAATATAAATATGGTGGAGGCGCTGTGAAGAATATACAATATAGTCACTACCTTCATTAACGTTAATTTTTAAATTCGTGAAAAAAATTTCTTTTCCGCTCATATTTCTTGGAATTTTATTTTATATAAATGTTATAACTTCATAATTTTTTAAAAAGAAAAGGGATAATAATTCTAAATAGAAAAACTGCACCTTAACGGAAAAATAAAAGACTATTTATAATTACCTTTTTAAAAAAATCCGACACTTCACAACAACAATTTTATCAAAACAAAATCACCAATCACAATATTTATTTTTTTTATAATTCACATACAAAAAAGCACAAATAGTAGAATTATTTTTAAAATTAATAAATAACCAAATTAATCAATCAATCTGTTGTCATCATAAACGTATAAAAAACTAATAACTTTAAAAAAACCAAACAGTAGCACAATTTATTTATAAAAACCCACGTTTGTAAAAAAAAATGTTACACCACAAATTATGTTATAAAAGAAAAAACTTTAAATTTTCACACGTTAAACACTTAAATGATAGTAATTTTTTGTAATTTTTATTGTCACTCACTTTAAACTCATTAAAAATGTAAATAAGAACCTATTTTAATTTTCCACATTATTTCCCAAAAGAAAACATTCATTGTTTCAATAGATAAAAATCATCTTAAAAGGATCTTTCGGATAAAATAATTGATGATATTGTCTTATGATAAATAGTGCATTTTTAGATATGTTTTTCCAGTGAAACGTGTTTTTCTACACACAAGTGGATGATATGTTATTCCTCTGATATATAAATTACACACTATATGTATTATATATATGTATGCTTAGATTAAACACCAGTCCAAATATCGGATAAAGACTATGCATAGCACGCGAACTGCACGCGTCTACAGCTATCAGTAGACTGAATGACGCGTTATTGAATGTGTATTGTAATTGGTGCGCGCGCATTTTTACTAACATGAGAAAAACCGAAATGATATTTAACCAAGTTTTCTACCCTCCTCTACCTAGAATCATGTAAGTCCAACAATCAAAACAGGGTTTGAAACATATTCGTTTAATTGTTGTGTTAGAAATGATGATGATAATACCTTTTCTTATCCATATGTTGAATATCCTTTAGTTTACTGTATGTATGTACTGTTTGTTCTATATAGATATATATTTCGAAGTTTTACCCAACTAAACTAAAACTCGACTCGCCTTTTATAATCGTACCTACCTCATATGTACTGGATTTTATTGTTAATCATAATTTATTTTTTCATTAAAATATTAAAATTTATGTTTTAACATACTATTTATTGTACGTTCACAATATTATCGTCAATTGTTAATACAATAATTGTTGTACTATTACACGAATATTTTATTCGTGTACAAAGAAAAAAATTGAAACATAATGGTGGAAGCGCACGTTTCATGGAATATATGATATGGTATATTCTACACAAAAATAATTTCTATTTTGAAGTTTTTATACAATGTATATATGATATATATATCAAGGTATACTAAGTTTATTCCCAAGTTTGTAACGCTTAAAAATATTGATGCTACGAGCAAAATTTTGGTATCGGTGGTCATAAAATCACCTAATTAATCCATTTCCGGTTGTCTATCTGCCTGTCTCTACCAATCATTAAAATAACCTGATTTTTATTCTTTTTGGATCAAAATTATCCCATCCACCGAGTTTTATCAAATTCCAAAACAAAATTTTTTTCCCGATTTTCTCGATTTTTACAAAGACCCTTAAAAAAATTTCAAAAAATCGAAAAATTTTTTGTATCTCCAATTTCGACAAAACTTAGTATATAAGGTAATTTTGACCCAAAAAGTACAAAAATCGGGTGCATTTGTTGACTGGTCGAATAGTTTTTGGTTTACGGACTAAAATCGATCCAAATATTGCGATATCTCAGAAACTCGGCTACCAATCAGTAAAATAACCTGATTTTTATACTTTTTGGATCAAAATAATTCCATTCACCGAGTTTTATCAAATTCCAAAGCAAATTTTTTTTCCGATTTTCTCGATTTTTTCAAAGGGGTACCTTTTTTCCCTTAAAAAAATTGCAAAAAATCGAAAAATTGTTTGTATCTCCAATTTCGATAAAACTTAGTAATTAACTTAGTAATAACTTAAGGTAATTTTGACCCAAAAAATATTTTGCTCTCAATTCTGCTTGCCGGTTTGAACTTTAAGTATATAGCTTGGTAAACATTGGTAAACCTTGGTAACAATATAACACACGGTGATCCATATTTGTCTATACAATTATTACCATACAGTTCTCATATACAAAATTCGCATCCCTTTTCAGCCCTTTAGGGGATAAATTTCCAAAAATCCCTTCTAAGTGCTTACTAACGTTACTTAAGAAACGTGTGTACAAAATGTCAGGCTTCTAGACCCAGCGGTCTCAGCTGTGCGTTGATCGATCAGTCAGCATCCATTCCTATATATATAGATGATACTTTTTTTTGCCGATATCGTAATAAATCATTCTATATTTAAAATTCTTAATTTATTTCGTATGTAAATTAATTGTAGAAAATAAAAACTTTTAAACATCATGATGTGTTTATAAACATAAACATTGAATGCATAAGTCGCCGGATGCGGTTCAGATTTGGTTCAATTTATTTAAATATTTAAATGCCATATGCAATAATTTTTTTTTTTTATTCAATTTTTGCTATATATTCTATGATTTTGCATAAAAAGTATGCAAATTTTAGAGTTTTAGAGACATACCACATTAAAAGAGAATGTTTTAACATTAGTTATGAAAAATATTATCCTGCAAATTTTCATGTATTCCTTTCTAAATTACCTTTTCTATTCCTGAAAATGTCTAAATGAAATGCTTTGAGCTCATGAATCATGAGATAGTTATTCATGAAATGTTTCAGGTGCTTAACTTCATCATTCCCTCCAGAGATTCTTCGAGTTCTTTTTTTAAATTTTCTCAATTTTTAAAAGAGTTGCTCCTTAGAAGATTATAAAAAACGGATAATTTCTTTTTGTTAGATTTCTACAGTTGGTACTCTAAAAATTTGTCGTCCAATTACGAAATCAACCAGATTCTATTTATGGAGTGTTAAAAGTTATAAAGAACCATAAAAAGTGAGCTCATAAGGCAGTATTCTGGTCTAGAAAGTTGAAGAAAGCCATTTTCGAAAAATCGAAACCACTTGGCAATCCGGAGTGATATTATGAGATGTCGCCTAAAATCGTGCGGAAAGAGCTAAATCACGAAAAAACTTCAGTCGATATTTCAGAAAAAGATGCAATATGTACTAATCACAAGCATAACTTTAAAATTTTCGTGGTCTTACTTTTTAGTTGCATATTGACACTCAACTCACCTTTTTTTTTCAAATATTGCTTCCTTTGAGTCTAATTCTACTTTTTAACAAGTGAAAACCAACAAGTGACTGAGTTAATTGTTGAAATACCATGCATAGACAGTGTTGATTACTCTATCACAGTACACATGCATACATGTCACATATACATAACTGAGATACCCATATAATGCATACTATACAATTTGCGCCTAATTTGCGCCAAGGGTAAACAGTGATGCTTATGAACAAAAGTTTCAAATTTTTTTTGCATTTTTACTTTTGTTCTATCTCTAACGGTTTACAGGATGGGTCCTACGGATCCAAGACCCAATTGACCTTTGTTGCTCATTTACGAACTCGACCTCACTTTTTACGTTCTGAGTACGCTGTAAAAATTTCAGCTTGATTTCTTTTTTCGTTTTTGAGTAATCGTGTCCACAGACGGACGGACGGACAACAGGAAATGGACTAATTAGGTGATTTTATGAACACCTATACCAAAATTTTGTTCATAGCATCAATATTTTTAAGCATTACGAACTTGGGACTAAACTTAGTATACCTTGCATATTACATATATGCATGGTAAATAATGATAAAGTTTCTATTTCTTAAGTCCATATTCTCCAGTACTGTTTTGCAAGCTTTTTTTTCTTTTAATTACAAACATTTTTGTATTCGATTCTTCAAATGTGTCATTCCTAGCCATTTACATTTTGAATATTCTAAGTATCTATTAAAACACTTCTATGATGTATATAAATATGTCACTAATTTTATAATGAATGTTTTAAAACATTTTTAAAATGTTTTAAAACATTGTTTAATAAAAAATAAATGAATAATTGATATAATTTGAAGGTGGTAATAAAATAAAAAAATACACAAATATCAAAATTGAATCAATTGATGAGAGTTTTTTTTTATTATAGCTAATAGCAATAGCATGTACGTGTACTAGGCCATGAGCTAATAATGAAGTGAAAATTGTATGATGAAGAATGAAAAATTCTTTGTTCCATTTGATTATATTTTTATTAAGAATATGTAAATTGTAAAAGAGAGAAGTAGAAAATTTTGTTTTTCTTTGAATGCCTGAAACAGCTAAAATATTAACAGCTATTAAAAAAACTTGGAAAAATTAAAAATTCTGTAAATCAAGTCAATCAAAATTTCTCTATTCGCACCGTGCGTGAGTTGAAATTGGAGGCGTTTCCATGGTAACGATACACCATGGAATTTTATAGAATTGTATGGTTGCATATATAATTGTATGGATTTCATTTATGACTTACATTGAAAATTTAATATAATTGTCTCTCAAATTTAAATAAATAATTATGATAATTTACATTTGTAAAATAATATTTGTGCATTTTGATTTCTTATTTTCACAATTTTTAATGCTTTCAATTTAATTAATATGTCTTTTTCAATAATTTTAATTTGACATTTCCTATAACATTAACATGTAAAGAATTGCAAATTAGTCATAACAGCCTCCTTTATCGCCAAAATTTTTCATTGGAAGCGCTGGCATCGATTTTATTGTCCCTTTCATGACTACGTACACAACGAATAGACTATATTTTCGATTTATATTCGTATATTTTATTACAAATGGTGACTAAAAGCCCGTGGGACAGAAAGGGTGCTGGGACAGAAATGAATAATACGAACTTGGACCTTCCAAACTTCCTCTCTACGACTTTTTCCGAAAGGGCTACGTTTACAAATGAGCATGGTATATTTAAGCTATCGGTCTGAAAGAACATGGTCTGTAACAAAATAATCGTACTTAAGTGCAGGTAAAAAATAATCATAGAATTTTCATTTCATTATAGGCTTACGGTCGGTATGTTTTGTAGACAGATACATGCGAATGAAGCAATACAATAGACTGTGATGCTGTATATAAAACTCAATTTGTAGATTTGATTAATTTGGTATCATCACAGGCATGCAATAATAAAACATACAAATTTTCAGGTATTTTAAAAAGTATATCTACGAACTAAATTTTTTCTCGATTTGGTTTTTTGAAGATCACAGAATGAACAAACATTGCGATTGTGTTATATTACAAAGTGTCCGTAACATAACTAAGGGCAATTTTATCCCAGACAATAGACTATTTATTGTATCATAAGTATTGGAGCCGAGGAGATCTTGAAACTAAACAGAGCTGAACTTAGAGTCATCGTAGAGTTACTCACAGGGCATGATAACCTGAACAAGTTCCCACATTAGAAAAAGACATTCTCTTGCGTGTGACAGATGCGGAGAAAATTCAGAAGAAACATCGATCCACTTTCTCTGTTACTGCCCGGCGCCCATACAGCAGCGAAGGAAATGGTTTGGTCCTACCATAGTCGAACCAGAATAAATTAGGAAACTCAGCGCTAGGCAAATCCTGGGTTTCAGTACATCAGTTGGTTATAATAGCCACTGAAAAGCGTAGCGGGGATAGAGTACAAGGGTCTATTTGGCTAGGTGCTCTGAACCATTGCTTCAAGGCCCGATGCTCGAGCATGGCCCGCTAACCTCCATGTCATACCATACCATCATAAGTATTGGTGGTTACCACCTTCAAATCTCCAAAATATTTGAGCATGAAAAGAAATACATCGTAATGTTGTTAAAAAAAAGCTGCATAAAGTTGCCTCGGTTTGCATAATCATTGATTTGTCAAGTTATTTGACATTTTTGTAAATTATCCACATACTAATTAAAGCATTTTTTCTTGGCTGACCAAAACGAAAGTTATCTTGGTATTGGTCTAGATCTTGACGAATGAATCTTCTTGGTTAATCATGTTTTTAACTTTTAAGTTTCGATTGAATCTTATTGCATTATTTCTCAATTTTTTGGAGTATTACTTTTAAGTTATGTTAGGTTATATTGGCTGTCCACGAAGGACACACTAAGCCTATAGAGCCCATTGTGATACCATATAATGCATTTAACCACCTTTTCCGCTGATAATTTCATTTATCAGCTCTTCAATTTCAGAGGCTGAGTGCATCTCCTTCATGTTTTTTCTTTATTTCTCTGGTTAAAGTAAAGATGTGAAAGAACCACTTCAAATATTGGCTATTATTTAAATGCAGACAAGTTGCATTATTTTCTTAGAATAGAATAACAAAGGTCATTGTGCCTTGTTACAAATTTCAACTTATTGCACCCAATATGTAATATGATACTATGCATTTCTATATAGCATAGACCGATCCGAGCCTATACATACCAATAAATGTATTTAATTGAATTGATATATACATTTACCTATGCAAACCAGGTACAACGAACGCATATTCAATACGTATTCCATTCACGCTGTTGTCACTACCGAATTACTGGCATGGTGTATACGAACGTACACGTTACGCTACGGATGTATGGACGTATTTTAGATTCCATTTTCGACTATTTGTATTATTTTATACACATATATATAGGCAGTTGTACCTATCAGTATCGTGAATTCATTGGACCAATATTATTGCATTTTATCATCATAAACCATTTTAAATTAATTGGAATATAATTAATTAACTATTTAAAACATTATATAGCATATACAAACAAATCCATGTTTTGTAAATCCATTCGTTTATTTACAGAATGGGAACTAAATACAGCTGATTGCACGAACTGGTAAAATATTTTGTAGAATATTCTAACACCCATACCCAAATTTTATCGAAGCATCAACATTTTTAATGTGTGGTTCCATTTCAATTTGGTCCAGTTCTGACAACGGCATCCATGAGAAAACCATAAAAGTCTTAAATTTGTATTAAGTATGCACGACAAGAGGACGAATAACTCATAATATCACGCCAACCGATTTCGATGATTCTTTTTTTAGTGGCAAATTAGTTAGTGTACTTAAAATTGACTAAAAATCACAAAATAAAAAAAAAAACTTTTAACAAAAAGAAAACCGACTTCAAAAGAAAAACTGTCCCAAAACAAATTATTATGCACTAAAAAGTAAAAAAATAACGATAATATAATATAGTTAAATTATTGTTATTTTTGGAGTCGGTGTCAGGCAAGCTAATGTAGCAAACTGTTCTGTCAGAGTTATTTCCTTGACTGACACCGACTCCAAAAATAACAATAATTTTAACTACATTATATTACCGTTATTTTTTTACTTTTTTGTGCCTTGTAATTTGTTTTGGAAAAGTTTTTCTTTTGAAGTCGGTTTTCTTTTTGAAAAGTTTTTTTTATTATACTATACTTTTTATACAACTAATCTCTATCACGAATAAAACTGTTCATACAATTTTTGCATCATCTGTTTATCATTTTTTGGTACGATTAATTAGAATCTTTACAAAAACAAAATATGTAAATATTAAGTAAATTGTTTCAAATAAGCCAAACCCAAAATGTGTTTATTTACTTTCTGATTCACACATAAAATAAGTAAGCTGGCAGGCAGGCAGCTGATATCTTTATTCGAACATTTTATTAAATTAATGCACCCCTAAACTGTCATACATTATATTTAGTGACTCTAAATGAGACATATTTCTTTGGTTCCGTATATAAAAACAAGAACACCTTAGAAGCACAAACCGTTTACAGTAATACCGCGTAAAATGGGTAAATCAAGTATATTCTTTGCAAAATGTATTCTTCCCTTTATTCAAGAAGAAATTGGCAGAAATATTTATCTGATTTTTATCCTAATTGATTATTAACAATATTACTGGTCAAAGCTGCGCAAAAGATGGTCTTCTCTTTCTATAAGAAGAAATTGGCAGAAATAATTTTCTGATTTTTATCGTAATTGATCATTAACAATATTTCTGGGCCAAACTACATTTACTGGGCATCATTTTGAACTTTTCATTTGAAGAGAACTGGGAAAAAATATGATTAGTGATTTTTGATTTTTTTGACACGTATGTGCGTATGTTCGTTCGGATTATTTCGCCTCGATTATCTTGCGAACCAGCTATGAAATTAACACGGGATTAAACACATCATTTACATATGGAGATAATGATCGTTCCAGCATAAGCTGCAGTACATGTTTGAAGAATAATCAATGATGGCTAGCAAGACCTTTTTTAATGTTTTTCCCCCTCTGGGAAATTAGTCGTGTGGACTACAGGGGTCGCACTCACACGACTTCAGTACCACACCGACAATGTACTACCAATTTATTTATACATAATATATATTACCCATTTTAAGAAAGCTTTTTTCCGATAGGAAGGAGAGAAAATTAGAAATAAATTTTAAGAGTAATTTTTTTACTGAACTATAATAAAAACACCCACCTCACACTTAATCGTTTCGACTTTTACCCCTAAACATTGTTGATTCGTGTATTTAGTACCATATGAATCAATAATAGTTTTACTTGAACAACGTACCTTAAAACAAATATTTATAGGTAGCAACAGCACATACGTTATTGTAAAACATCATGACTTAAACTAAACATATTTCATAAACAGCAGACACCATGATTACATCATATTTTAGACAGTCAGCAAACGTTCTTGTCAAAATTGGTCATTTTTTTGTTGTTGTTGCTAATGTTATGATTTTTAACTTATTGTTAACAATTTTAACTTCTATATATACAACATGAACGACAGTAAACGTGTTGAGAAATCCAACATAACTCATCTCTATTCAAAAATATTCTTCTATAAATAATAAATAAAAAATAGTTTTAAAAACTTAAAAAATACGCTTTTGTAACAAGCTGAATGTACAAGCTATCATGACTTTATGGCCTCTACAAGACGCCATATTCAATTTAATGTGACGCTACATAGCCTTTAACCAGCAAGCGATCAAGACGCTTCTTACGATACCTCATTTGTCAAATAATGATAAGTAGTTTTGAAGCAAGGTCCAAACAGATGAATATACGTACATATCGGTCAAAAACATAACCGTGGCCATTGTATAGACGGGTTAAAAAACTAGCAGATGCTGTTTTACAGAAAAATCATGAATTTTTTTCAAAAAATATTTAGGCAACAAGTGTCAGTCCTAAAAAATGAAGACTAGTTCATTACACCATAATGGTTTAAAATTAAGTTCATTCCAATCCATTCCCCAGTAGAATAATAATAATAATAATTAAGCCTATTAACTATTGAACTACAGGGCAAAGGCCTCCCCCAAATCTCTCCACTTGTTACGATCAGTGGCGAGTCATTTCCACATTCCTCCTGAGTAGCTCACAAGACTATCAATCCCTCGTTTAATCTGGCGTCTTTTCCTTCTTTTGCAATTGTATAGCGTCCAGTTTGTGATACGCACTGTCCAGCGTCTACCAGTCCAGCCCATTTCCACTTTAGTTTGTTTGCGCAAACCGTAACGTCTTTTAGTTTGGTTTTGCTGCGTATAGTTAATTAATTATTTTGTCTCTTAGTTTTATTTGGCACATACTCCTCTCCATGCTTCGCTGACAGGTTCTAAGTTTTTTAAAGTCAGAGGTATTGTAAGCTAGGGTCTGAGTGCCGTATGTGAGAATTGGGAGAATGCAACTGTCAAATACTTTGCGCTTCAGGGCCAAAGGTAAATTGCTTTTGAAGATGTACTTCAAGGAACAATATTTTCGCCACGCATTAGTTGTTCTTAGAGAGTGCCCAGTAAAATAGTGGTACCCAATTTTAAGAAATCCAGTGAGATGGTTCTGTATATAGAGGTTGTATGACGTTTACAATAAATATTTTTATTATGAATGTTATAAAATGTTTGTTACTCATTGTTTACAATTGTTTAATGCTTTATTTTTCTATGAAAATACTATTATAATAATAAATATTTTTCATTAAAACAACCACCATTAACAAAATTAAATTATACATGTTTTTTTTTTACCAAAATTTAATTACGTTTTAATTATTTACTCTATTTTTATGTCATTTTAATTATATTGTTTGTTTACAAGTCTAGCCTTTCTCGAAATAATTTTCAAAAAAAAATATACGCAACTCTCCATGGACTGGATCGATTAGGCTTGGTTTCAAAATTTAGCCTTTTTCTTTTAATTTGAAAATTTGTACTTTATTTTTTTGTTATGATTCTTAGTCAATTTGGATAAAAATTGGTTCAATCATTTAGATCATAAAAATATTTGAACCAAATTTAAATTTCATGAACATTCTCTGTTTAGGCCGTTCAGTCATGAACTAGTTGAACGCTTCCTAAATTTGCTGTCTTTTGACAGTTTAATGATTGATACATGATACTCTGACACATGTTCTCAACGCCATTTTTCTAAAGTTAATTTCGTGGTTTAATTTCAAAGTTTTTTAATTCTAATTCAATCGAACATTAATTCTACTAAATTAAAGTGGTTTTTTCATATATCAGTTATATTTTTGTGATTTGCGTTATTTCTTTGATTAAAAAGTGATGTGTTTTGTCAATCCATAAATTGTAATTTGCATTAATTATCTTTACAAATTTGAATTCTATAATTAAACATTTGTGTTTTGTTTGAAATTATCGTCGTGATACTATGTGCAACATTCGAGAAGCTTATATCATCGAGGTTTCAGATAATTCCCACTGTCCATCCTATTTTGCCAACCAAACCTCATTTACCACGAGATAAACATCGAAACACATGTGAGTACATATTTCATTTAAATCAATCCACTGTGAGTTCATTTTTGTTTGGGCGCAATTTGCCCCTACATTCTCTATTATCTCATGTTAGGCAATGTAACTTGTCTTTAAATTATAAGATTTTGCTTAAATGAAATAACTATCTTATTGTTAAATATCGAATACATTTATTTTTTCGAAAGTTTCCCATTACATGGTAACCCTCACATATTGAAAGTATATCAGATAAGCCAATCAATTAATATTGTTGTTATGGACTTGTTTGATCAAAACAGTTTTCTTAACCACAAGTACCATTACTATCATTATTATTATTATTATTATTATTATTAGATAGTACCTACTACTGTCATTGTTATTATGAATATAATTATAATATGAATTAATAATTGATTTAACATTAACAACAACAACAATAATAATAAACAATAACACATATACACATAGTATAGTATATGTAGTATAGTAAGTATTAACATAGTCACATTCTCATAAAACATATGTATCAATGATTCATTCCAGTCACATTGTATTTTAATGCTTTGTATATTGTACCTATAACCTATTATGTTATAGTTAGATAGATGTAGTATGTAAGTATGGTGTGTACAGTATGTTTATTGTATATGGATGTAGTAAATATATGAATGGTATGTTTTGTATGTATACAGTGTGTCCTGAAAATGATTAGCCATGATTTAATGTGGTTGTAGCTTTAAGTCTTGCTCCTACATATGCAAAATGTTGAAAGTTAAAAACGGAATTAGAAGCAAAAGAAGGTCTTTTTGAATTTTTTTATATATACTCTTACATATAAGTTAAAAACGAAATTAGAAGCAAAAAAAGGACATTTTTTTAATTTTTAATCTGCAATAATGAAGCACAAACAACAAGCGTTGCTTGGTAGTAAAGTTAAAAATGTTACAAACAAAATATAATAAAAGGAACCGCTCGCATTTTGCTAAAACATCATGGAATTTGTTTCTAAGATGTCAAATATTATAAGTAACGCATGGAATAATGGTGCAAATGTTTCTATTTGTTAATAAACAATAAATTGTTGGTCCAATCTAACTGTTAATGTTAAAGTTGACTTACAAAATTAATAAATAGACAACTCTAATTACGTATACTTTGTACATGCAAAATAGTTTTCGATTATTTGACAAACACTTAACATTTATATCAAAGTTGCCCATTTATTAATTTTTTAAGCGAACTTTAACATTGATCTTATCATTGACTTAAAAATTTATTGTTTATTAACAAATACAAACATTTGCGCCGCTTAGTCATGCCTTACTAATGATATTTGACACCTAAGAAACACATTCCATGCGAGCGGTTTCTTTCATTTTCCTGTATTAGCCAATTTTTTTTAACATCTTTTACTGAACTATAGTAGGTAATATTTATTTACAAAATTCAATAGAAATTTCACAATGCCGTTAACTAACTTTCTCGGGCTAGATATTCGTATCCAGATATTTTTCTTTAAATGAAAGTCACAAACTCAAATAGAAAATTTTGATTTACTGAAAAAGAAAAAAAAATTTACACACGCACAGAAACTGCGGCCTAGCGGACAAGTACAAGTCCCGACAATAGAAAATTTTTTTTAAAATATGGTTGATATTGAAAATAAGCAAAATTTTGAAAATATCAATAATTTTAAGCATTTTCTAATAACAATGAAGAAATGGCTTATTGTATAAATAACATTATCTGTTGAAAATACAGTATAATAAATATATTTAAAAAAAAATGAAGAAATGCTTAAAAGTCTGTAGTCTCCACTGTTGTACATCATTGATGACATAGTGTTTCGTTACATGAATAAGTTTCACAGAAATTGAATGTCAAAATCTACTAAAATTGATAAATTTTGACATTTTGACATTTAAAAGAGTGCTTACAACCTTATATCATGACCACCAGAAAAATAAGATCTCATTAAAGAATGACTAAGTACTTCTAGAACACACTGTATAGTTTAGGTAGGTTATGGTTACATTTAATATATGTATGTATCGTGTGAATGTGGTATGGTTGACAACATTTAGTCGTTTTCAATAATACTTGCATCCTCAATCACTTTTAGACGGATGAATTTCTATCGATTTGTATAAAAATCAATGTAAGATTGATTAAACCAATATTATCAGGTAGACTGATGTATATTCGTGACTTAAACAGCATACTGTTGCGCATCTCTGAGAGGCTCATTTTTTTTACGAAGTTTCTACAACCGAATAAACAATTGTGGAAAATTTCAAAGATTCATGAATTTTTTCCATTGAGATATTTAGTTTCATTGTACTACATGCGAAACTTAAAATGATCCAGCGAAAATTACTTAATTAAAGAGGAAAAATATTACTTCTTTTTACAAGATAATACATCAAAGCAATGTAACACTTTCTAATAATTTTAACTTGAAAACATTTACACATACTCAAACTGTATTTATTTATACGTACATATGTATTACTGTATATACAATACAATTTATCATTTAAGTAAAGGACTTGTGTTGCGGTCATGTGAACAACATCGTATGACATATCCGTATACCTACCTCTATAGGGTTGACGATGACTAATATGACTCATACAACATCCCCATATAATCATAATAATAATAATAATATCAACGTATTTCTCTTTCCATCCCTAAAGACAACAATAATCACACTATATCATATAAATATATTTATATACATATATATATTGTATATAATATGTAATCCGTAAAATGTATCCATGTAATCTACCTACTTTTAATTTTATACTTTTGGTACTTAGAAGTTAGATTCTGTATGTTTCAATGGTAGTATTTTTAATAAACATACGGTACAAAAATATGTAGCTAAAAATAGGTACATGTTCTTTTTGTACTTTGGTGTATATGGTGTATATGGTGACGACTGGTCGAATAATTTTTGAGATACGGACTAAAATCGATCCAAATATTGCGATATCTCTGAAACTATGCATCCAATCAATAAATTAACCTGATTTTTATATTTTTTGGATCAAAATTACCCCATCCACCGAGTTACGTCAAATTCCAAAACATAAAATTTTTTGCGATTTCCTCGATTTTATCATAGGGGTGCCCCTTAAAAAAATTGCAAAAAATCGAAAAATTTTGTGTATCTCCAATTTTTATAAAACTCAGTATATAAGGTAATTTTGACCCAAAAAGTACAAAAATCGGGTGCATTTGACGACTGGTCGAATAGTTTTTGAAGTACGGACTAAAATCGATCCAAATATTGCGATATCTCAGAAACTCTGCATCCAATCATTAAATTAACCCGAATTTTATATTTTTTGGATCAAAATTACCCCATTCACCGAGTTTCATCAAATTCCAAAACAAAATTTTTTTTGCCGATTTCCTCGATTTTATCAAAGGGG
This sequence comes from Chrysoperla carnea, assembly GCF_905475395.1. Classification (NCBI taxonomy): domain Eukaryota; kingdom Metazoa; phylum Arthropoda; class Insecta; order Neuroptera; family Chrysopidae; genus Chrysoperla; species Chrysoperla carnea. Next base: position 19,182,321 of record NC_058338.1, read on the forward strand.
TACCCCTTAAAAAAATTGCAAAAAATCGAGAAATTTTTTGTATCTCCAATTTTGATAAAACTCAGTATATAAGGTAATTTGGACCCAAAAAGTACAAAAATCGGGTGCATTTGATAACTGGCCGAATAGTTTTTGAAGTACGGACTAAAATCGATCCAAATATTGCGATATCTCAGAAACTTTGAATCCAATCATTAAAGTAACCTGATTTTTATACTTTTTGGATCAAATTTACCCCATCCACCAAGTTTCATCAATTTTTTTGCGTTTTTCTCGAGCCCTTAAAAAAATGGCCCGATGTGTCGAGGTACAGTAAAAATTCTCTTTGAAATGCTCAAATGATTCGTCTAAGAGTACTATCCGATCCAAAAACATTTATGTATAATGCTCCACCTGTAGAAATAGATAGTTTTATTACACTGTGATAGTATAGTACTTACAAACCGGGTATGTAATATACATAGAAAAACGTGGGTGTACAAATATAATATTATTCTTATTTATTTATTTGTATAAAAGTAGGTACTACATATTTATATTGAATTAAAGATTCAATAATATGTTTTTAAAAATATCTATTGAAGTACTACAGCTGAACCCCATTTTTATGCCCTCAGCAGCAACTCATTATAATTTTTTTAAACCACATATTAAGGGAGATCCCTCATAATATAGTAAGTGAGAGTGGTAAAAATATGGTACATTTCTTTTACCACTAATACAAAATGCCCGTGTAGCTTTATTTTTATATTGTGTATAGCTAAATACATTTGGGTACCCATTATATTTTATCTTACTTGAAATTTCACGGAAATTAAAGCTGATGGCCTTACAGAATTTTCGTCTTACAAAGTAACGGCGAACAGGAGAACACCACAAAAATAATTTTGGAGTAGTGTCTTCAAAGCTAAAGGTAGGGTTTAATATAAACACTAACCAAATTTAATATAAACCAAAATTATACCCAACGAGATGATGACATAAATAAAATAAAACAAAAATCGTAAAGGTCAATTTTAAAATATTGATTTAAGAAGTCAAATACGTGTTTCATTGTTTAGAGAATTAATTATTATGGCTATTTGAGCTAACAATGTAATAAAATCTTAGAAGTAAAATTTAACCTACTTTTAACTAATATTATAACTATTTTAACCCTATACTTTATGAATTAATTGTAATATTAATTTAAAAAAGGCATACTTCTGATTTAGTAGCCAACCCAATATTTGCGTACATTATGTCATTTGCGTCATTTGGCTTGATCATGATATTTATTATGATATAACATAAAATTTCCTTGTACTTACTTTAAATTATCTCTATTATCTTTAACTTCTGATAACTCACAACTAATTTTTTTTTTTTTTAAAAACATTAAATTTCGACAAAAAATACAAATTGACAGATTGCAAAATATTTTTGTATATTCTAAAAATTCATGCCAAGCTGAATCGATCAAAAAGAGGTTTAGTTTCCTAGGCAATCTACATGTCGTTTTTATTTGTATGTTTTGGTTTTAAATCCCAACCAGCAAATAAAATAGAACGTGCGATAAGAAACATAGTTAAAACAAGTGAAAACAAACAATTAAGTGAGTTAATTGTTGAAATATCATGTATAGACAGTGTTGATGCGCAATCGTTTGTTTTTTTGACGTCACGTAAATAACAAAAGATATTCACTTTTAAATAGACACACACACAACTGATATTCCTATATTAATACATACTATAAAATTTGCATCTAATTAACGCCCTCGTGGGTAAACAGTGATGTTTACAAAAAAATGTTTCAAACAAAAGTTTTTTATAAAGAACATTTTTTACATTTAAACTTTTGTTCTATCTCTAAACCGTTAAGAGATGGGTCCTACGGACCCAAGACCCAATTGACCAATGATGCTCATTTACGAACTTGATATCACTTTTTACGTCCTGAGTACGCTGTAAAAATTTCAGCTCGATATCTTTTTTCGTTTTTGAGTTATCGTGTCCACAGACGGATGGATGGACGGACGGACGGATGGACGAACGGACGGACGGATGGACGGACGGACGGACGGACAACCGGAAATGGATTAATAAGGTGATTCTATGAACACCTATACCAACTATGTATATTTCATATATACATGGTATAAAAACCATAAAGTACATTAAGCTATGTTATTTGCGTACATATGTGTTATGGACTGTCATACCCAGTGATTTCTAAACGTTCTAGAATGGTAAATCGCTGCATTATAAAACTACAAACTGTGCTGAATATATTCACAAACTGAAGTACACAAAAAAAATATAAGAAACTGGAAATTTCAATTTAAAACTTATAGAAAAGCCGTATATTATTATTATTATTATTTTTTTTTTATATTAAAAACCTGATGATATTCTTTCTTTAAATAGCTTGAAGTGATCTTAATTCATGGTGCGATTGACTAACACGTGGTGCATATTATAATTGTAAAATCATTCAATAAACACTCGACTAATTAATTATATCAGAATAGTAAATTAACGTTTCAATACATAATTAATCACTGTTGAAGAAGGTTAATAATATTCTACTTGAATAAATATTATAATAATTATGTAGACATATATTTACCAAGTAAATCCAATGACATTTATCTATATCTATGTATATAAACAGATCAAATACAGCTTCAACAAGATGAATATACTACAAGATAGCAAGTAACAGAGTTAACTATTGAAATACCCTGAATTGTCTTGGAATTATCAATTATTAAATTTATATGATCAAATCTATTTTTAACCGACTTCAAACAAAAAAATAGGAGATTATAAATTCGACTGTATTTTTTTTAAATGTGTGTTACCTCAAAACTTTCGACTGGGTGAACCGATTTTAATGATTCTTTATCTATTTGAAAGCTGCTGCTTTCCGTGTGGTCCCATTTTATTTTGGTCCAGTTCTGATAACGGCATTCATGAGAAAATCATAAAAGTCTTAAATTTGAATTAAGTATGCACGACAACAGGACGAATAACTCAATATCACGCCAACCGATTTCGATTATTCTTTTTTCAGTTTCAAATTAGTTAGTGTACTTCAGATTTACTTTAAATCACAAAATAAAAAAAACTTTTAACAAAAAGAAAACCAACTTCAAAAGAAAAACTTATCCAAAACAAATTAATATGCACTAAAAAGTAAAAAAATAACGATAATATAATGTAGTTAAAATTATTGTTATTTTTGGAGTCGATGTCAACCAAGCAATTTTGTTTTTTCGAAACGAATTTCTATTTTGTTTTTGTTTATCCGTTTAGTGGAAAATCGACATTACCTCATTTAACACCGTGTTATAAGTAAAGGTGTCCATAATATTCTTTGTCCATATATTTTTATTAATTAAATAACAAAGATTCGAAATATAATCCGCAGTAGATTCTAGTCTTTAAATTTACTATCACTCCAAGAGATAATACTTAAAATTATCGCTATTTAATTTGTCAACAGGTTTTAACTATTACCATTTACATTCTTACATAAAGATCATAGTTATAGTTCGGTGAACAAATAATAATTTGTTTACAATTTTAAATGAATTTTAATGTTATTACATAAATTTGTCTTTTAAATAGGTTTCATGAAAACTAAAACATGTAAAATAACAAATAAAAGTCAAGTTATTTTTAAATAATTTTAATTCTGCAGTCATGTGAAATGATTCAGTTGGAATACTTACCTATCGAGTAACAAATAGTACCAAAACCGAGCACATGGCCTTTAAAGGATAACATATAATTGTAAAATTAATTTTTTTAAATTATTTTACTTCCTGTGTACTTTCCATTTGAGTTTAAACGTTCTTACAAGTTTCCTATTTGTAATAACCATCAAAATGATGTAGGAACAATCACTAAAAGTGTGTCTGTATGTGGCTTATCAGGAACCCATCTTTTCCTTCTCACGTGTCGAGGTACCATCTGACTTATTTGTGTACGCACCGGACGGAAACCCAAAAATATTGTGTATAAAAAACAATTTGCGAAAAACAGAATATACGATCAAACAATCTTTTACTTTATGTGGCATTGCCATTCTTTCCCGGGTACAACTAGTTAAATATATTTATAAATAAATAACATAATAATAAAAGTGGAAACAAAAATAAAAATACATATGTACATACATGTTATTACTGAGGATATCCTTTTCCCAATTAGGATTTCCCAAGGCAAAACCAAGTTAAAAATAGGATGGGTACAACGACTCAAACACAGTTTTCATATTCAAGGCCACATTTCACTCATAAATAATACCAATTAATCACTCGTAAGTAATACCAATTACATCTAATAATTTTATCGTAGTGTTTTCAAAACATTTATTATACTTTAATTACTCTTTTTCTGCTTGTCTCTTAGTTTTTTCTGACTGCGCTAATTGTTAAAATACCATGTAAAGGCAGTGTCGTTTGTTTTTTTACGTTATAAAAGTAATAAAAGATAGCCACTCTTACACACAAAGTAATAAAAGTATCTTTCTTCTAACTTCTTCTTTGGATATAGTATATACATGTTATAACAAACAAACGCATACATAAAATATGTAACGTATAAATTTCATTCTAACGTATAAATTTCTAAATTTTGTAATGGTTGACCTTACTCTCGCAGCGAACAATAAAAATGTATTAGAAGATTGTATTATGACCTTTTCATTCTCTCCCCCGCGTTTGTCTTCCTGAATGCAATTCCCTTGTCCGTTTTGGTTATTATTTTAGCTCAGATTTCATAACTTCACTGAAACCTTGACACCTTGCCTGGTATCAGAATGACTACGTCACACCCTCGGCATAAGCTGTCTTTTGGATCCGTTACGTATTGAAAGACATTCAATCATTATTAGTCATGGTAGAAGGGCTAAAATGTTTTCTGCTAATAGCTTTTCATTTTATTCTTTCAAAAAGAAAGTTGCTTCTTATCTTTTGAAGTAACAACGATGCTTAAAAACTATATAAAAATTGAGGTAATAATTTTATTTGCACTTTTTCCAATTTGTGATCCAAAATGCATCTACAATAAAGCATACAGCAGTTTACACATATGTTTGCATTACATACATACGATACACATTTATGAAGTTGAGTATTTTCTATTTATCGATTACACTCATAGCTCAATGCTATCTATGTATGCTTTATGTAAACTAATAGTAGTTTAGGGACTTTGATGTATGAACCTGAACAGACAATAATAAATTGACGCTTTGGTTGATGTTACCTACATTTTATCTCATACCATTACCAATCAAGTCAATAAATATCATCATCATATATATAACATATATAGTATGTTTATCCGTTATTTGGATATTCCATTTTTTTCTAATTTTCATGAACTGTGTTACGTATTGACTCTGTGCGTAGTCATGGTTGGGAATGAATGAATTTTAGCGTTAAAGGAGGCTTTTATGACTAATTTTCATTTTTTAACATGTAAATGGTATAGTAAATGTCAAATTTAAATTATAGAAAAATAACAATTAATCAAACTTGTTGCATTAGAAGTTGTGAAACTAAGTGAAATTGCAGAAGCAATTCAGAAGCTTATTTACTGCGCGGAAGAAAAAAAAAGGTTCATGGATTTTTTTACATGCCCTATCATAGAATATTTTTGAAGGCTGAAAATATCACCATGAATATGACCTTATTAACCCCCGAACTAAAAAAAGGCTGCTAAAAGTTTGACCGCTATGTGTGTCTGTCTGTCTATCTGTCTGTGACATCGTAGCGGCTAAACGGATGAACCGATTTTAATTTTTTTTCTTTCGTTTGAAAGGTAATTTAATGGAGAGTGTTCTTAGCTATGTTTCAAGTGTGAGCATAAAATAAATCATGATTTTAGAAATTTGATATCAAATGCCATCTATGAACAGTAATCAGAAGTTACCAAAGATCAGGTTCCCTTTGTTAATAGTTAACTGTACAGCTTTAATTATTATTACCTAGCTATTATCCTATCAAATATTATTTATTATACATATATTACATCTTTACCACGCGCCTATAAAAGTTTTCACTTCAATAATGGTGGGCGACACCGTAGCCAGACTTAAACCACATACTCACATTATACATATATTGTGTTTTAAACAAATTATTATTAAACTACACTTCTGTTGATATGAAATAGCGTCGTCCATGCAGCTAGCTAACCATCCATCCAATTCATTCATACCATCAATTAAATATCCGATCAATTTAAATTGCCCTCAAATTTAATTTGGCTTTATCTAACAGAATATACAGGTAGCAAGGCTAGAGTTAACTAACTCTAACTGCTGTATTATTAGACTCTATACTCTGTGTTTGGTTGTGGTTTGAATATTTTAATAATAAAATATTATTGTAGCGAATTTTCACACTATATTTTATTGTTCAAGCCAGTCAAGTTTTTTTTTCATTGAACATTATTTTATGTAGAAAATATTAGACCGGTCATTGAAGTAAAAATAAATTGTGGTTTAAGGAGATATGCAAGGATTGAATAAAACTAGGAATTTCAATAAAACTTTCAATAAATACATTTTTTGATTAACAAAGTTTCCAAAAAACACAAAAAATTCGTTTTTTTTTATCGTTCAAAGTTTGATGAATCATATAGGTTATCCATTTCAATTGGATATTTCTATATCAAAAAATCAAGAGAGTGTAATAAAAAAACTATCTAAAATATTTAGACAATCTTTTAGTTTATATTAATTCCATAAAAATATAAAGTTGTCGGATATAAAAACAAAATTTCAATTTAATTATGAGTTCATCGAAAATCCATCATTTGATGAACAGAAATTAGCTGATTTTACAAACATTGGCCACCCCACGCTTTAAATTTCACATTACAATTAAAATTATTATCTAAGTTCTTTTTAGTGTAATAAAGCGTAATTTGTTTTCTTACTTTTTAGACTCGTAAAAATTACTAACTTTTTGGATAACAAAATACAATTTTTTGGTTATCAAAAGGCGTAGAAATGAATGATTCAAGAAAGACTAAAAATTTGCTGTATGAATTGGTAATATTTATTGTAATTTTAAAGGAGGCAGTGGTTAGGTTAGGTTAGGTAAGAGTGGCTGTCCTGGGGTGGGAGACATTTAGACCATAGGGTCCAATAATGCTTCTTAATTTTAATCAACTTTAAACTATGTCAATTTTATAAAATCGTAGTGTCCAATCTTAGCGTATGATTTCAGTATCAAAACCTTTTTTACTGATCCTCTAATGTCTTGCCTAAATATATATTATGTATTGTTAAAAATGTGGTTATATAAATTTAAATGGATGAGAAATGTCTACTAAAGTTATATTTTATTTCCAAAACTGTTATAGATATTTATATTATATTTATCTAGACAGATATCGATTAATTTTATGACTTTATCACTTTACTATTTAAATTTTTCATCCAAATTTATTTTCTATTGTTAATTAGTAATTAGATGAGTAAGTAATGTCGCTAAGTTAACAAGTTAAAATCGTAGTCTTTTACTTTAAAGAGCCTTGTATGCATATATCTATATAAGTCTCCGATCCAAGACTTTCTTTAGAAGTTTTTCAAGAAGTTTTGCCCATGATACTCGATGACATTGTAACTTTCTATATAGGTTCAATCATTAAATTAACATGAATTTTATACTTTTTGGATCAAAATTACCCCATCCACTGAGTTTCATCGAATTCCAAAAAATTTTTTTTGGGTTTTTCTCGATTTTTTCACAGAGGTGTCCCTTAAAAAAATTCCAAAAAATCGAAAAATTTTGTGTATCTCCAATGTTGATAAAACTCAGTATATAAGGTAATTTTGACCCGAAAAGTACAAAAATCGGGTGCATTTGACGACTGGTCTAATAATTTTTTAGACACGGACTAAAATCGATCCAAATATTGCGATATCTAAGAAACTCTGTATACAATCATTAAATTAACCTGATTTTTATACTTTTTGGATCAAAATTACCCCATTCACCGAGTTTCATCAAATTCCAAAACAAAAATTTTTTTTGGGTTTTTCTCGATTTTTTCAAAAGGGTACCCCTTAAAAAAATTCCAAAAAATCGAAAAATTGTGTGTATCTCCAATTTCAATAAATCTCTGTATATAAGATAATTTTGACCCAAAAAGTATAAAAATCGGCTGCATATGATGGCTGGTCGAATAGTTTTTGAGATACGGACTAAAATCGAATCGAACATTACGATATCTCAGAAACTTTGCATTGTAACTTATTATAGGTGAAATAATTTTTTTAATCGGTTTAGTAGTTAATTCAAAAAGGACGAATTTTCATACAAACTATCATCCCTTTTTCACCAACAAAGTTACAAAGTTTCATATATACTTCCATCTCCAATTTGACCCTCTTAAAGAATGAATTAATATGAAGAAAGTAAAATAAACTTTTGTCTCAAACCATGAGCTCATATAGGATATACTATGCAAAAGAAAAATATATTCATAATAATTAATTATACATAGTATGTTACATTTTAGATTATCGATAAAGATGTCATGTTAAAACATTCCCGAGAGCGAAGTTGCTAGCAATTTTAATGTGATTAATATATTAATTGCACTAATTTATTTATAAATTTAATTTATAAATTTTAAATAATTAAATATGAAATCCAATGTTAAAAATAAAATGTATAATGTAAATTAAATTGCAAAATATTAAAGGACATTTTAATATTTTAAAATAAATATAAAATCCAATACATAATTTATCAAGTATCTTTGATTATGACGTGTGTATGACAATGTGCTGTATATTATTGTATATTATTATTATAATGCTATGATTTATGTACTATAGTAGTTAGTACCTAATATTTAAACAACACAGGTGTATTTCATATAACAATATATAATCATTTAAATTACAAAATAATATAATATATTTTATTGTAGGTAGATACGTACGTGTAGGTATGTATACATATACATCTCTATATATTGCGAAAGTAAGCATGCTTGTTTGTTTGTTTGTTTGTTACGCTTTCACGCTTAAACTAGCGAATGGTTTTTAATGAAACTGTAAAGCAATATAGCTCATACTTGAGAATAACACATGAGATATAATTTATAAAGATATATTAATAAAAATAAATAAAAAAAGAATTAATTTAATTTGACATAACAGATTTCTGTTAAAGATTTCAATATAAAATATTTCACGGACATCTTTTCTGATATACTCCACAAATAATTACGAGTATTATAAATTTAAAAAAATAGAAAACCATACATATATTTTACCTGTGTAAAACAATCCTTACCATTATTTCGAGTGTTATAGAAAGGGGATAAGCGAGAGCAATCTTTATTAATCTTTACTTTTAAACCCAGCGAAGCGGATGGGTATCACTCTAGTGCATACATAAATACATACAGGGTGTTCTGTTATTGATAGCAGAAAATTATACCAGTAAATGAAGTTTATCAAGACAAATGGGAAAGCTCTTTACCAAATTTCGATCTGAGGCCTGATTCGGGAGATGTAGCTATGAGAAAAATAGAAAGATTTATAAATTCACAGACCAATTCAATTCATTTAATTAGTAGGTGTCACTTTAGAATATAGAGGGGAGTATCATAAAACAATAATTGATTGTAAATTGATTTAATTGGGTAGCGAATTCTAAAAAAAAATATTTTGTACAAAAAAATAAGAGATAGAAGAATACATTTTTTTTAATAGAAAAAAACCAATCACACCCACTCCACTAAAAATTTGATAAAGAATTTCTTTTATTTGAGTCTAATGGACAACGAATGCCTACTATAGAAAAAATATACCTACAAAGCTAGTAGATATTATGGGAATGCATGTATTTGTTAGAAAACGGACTTATTAACAAACCAAAACCAATTTTATACATTTAACGATTATAATGAGCTTAAATTTCCAACATTTATCGGAACTCGGATTTGTAGCGTATCACGTGCACGATATGATGGTATAATATTATGGTACTGAACAAGATAGAAAACATTGACAATGTTTATAAATACACCCAACTTCATTTACAATAAATATGTAGTGTGTTTAGTAATTCCATAACCACCTTATATGGGCTCATACTAGAGTTCTTACTAGAGAAAACATTTAATTTACTATTTGACGAAAATAAACGACTTTCGAGGTCAAAAAATTTTAAGATTTTTCACATTTAATTGGGCTGAATTCAATAGCTGGTTATTGACTCTTTTAAAATACAATTGGCGGGCACATTTCAGAAAACTGCCGCAAGTCATAAATTTCCAAAAATGTGTTAATAAAAATAATTTAACGAAAATGTATTTCAATGGACATTTTTTCATGTAAGCTAGTAGCAAATCAATCAATTTTAATACACCATGTATATATGAAATATATCAAGGTATACTAAGTTTAGTCTCAAATTTGTAACGCTTAAAAATATTGATGCTACGAACAAAATTTTGATATAAGTGTTCATAAAATCACCTACTTAGTCCATTTTCTGTAATTTTGTAATTATTGTACCTTTAATCATATTTTTTAATTTATTTGACCGGATCATATATTTTGATTATGTGCCACAGACCTTAACTGCAACAGCAATTTGATGCAACTAATAAAGTCAACTATGCTTTGTCTAACTAGAATTAAGTATTTTATGACAATTATTCAAAGTACATAAACAAACATAATAAACTATACATAAAAAGCCCAAGGCATTTTTAAATTAAATAGTCAAAATTCATTATAATGCAAAGAGTTATAAGAAAAGTACAATTTCTTTAGAAACAATGTTTTATACAACTTTATTTTTTCTTTAAATTAAGTCTTTGCATTAAAAAATATACAGTGATGGGAAAAAGTTCGGCAACCCTACAATCACAGAATTGTAGAGAAAATTTTAGAATATTGATATTGCATTGAGTTTTTGAAATTTTTTTCCATATTTACTACCATACAATATGTGCTACCCACCTATTCAAAATTCTTAACGAATTCTTCAATGAATAATTCATGATATAGATAATCATCGTAAACTATAAATAAACTTTTGTTTTTTTAAATATTCCTTACAAATGGTATAAGCCAAAAGTGGCACTTGCTCTTAGAAAATGTTTTTGTCTATTTCCATCTTTGCCAAATTCTGTGTAATATCAATTTGTATACACGTCAATCTGACGTCTTACGTAAACGTTACTTATGGTCCTCAGGCCGTATACGTCTTACGTCTTACGTATACGGCTTGAAGGACCAATAGCTTACTATGTATTGGGCAGCACTATAGATAAAATGTGTTTTCATCCTTGCTCAAATTACGCGAAAATTTCTGACACTACCTTCCTTACAAATAAAACAAATACTAAAAATATTTTTGACATGGTGCGGAATTATCGACACACTTTATATATATATTTACCTATTTAAGTCACTTAGAACTTCTGTTACATTTTTAGAACGATTAAACTAAGAATTGTTCCACTGTCCTAGCAATTAGTTTGAATTTTTCTAACAATGTAAGCCACTATGTCCTCTACTAAGAGCTGACTTATTATTATAATCTACGAACCCTTTTATTATCTTCAAATATATTTTTTTTTTGTTCATCACTACTGAACTACTAAAACAATAGCCTTAGCAAAGTGCCTAATAATTAATTACTTATTTCAACACTTAGTTATATAAATTGAAAATAATTTTAATATTTTGTTCGGATTCAATTTATAAATAAATAATGTATTCTTTTTTGATAATAATAGGTTTAGTAAAAACACGATTACCTTTTAAGGAACAGAAATATATTTATGGTCCTTTTTATTAATAAATGCTTATGGTTTTTTACTGTATTATTAACTTAAACAGGTTTTGCTTTTACTTTTTTTATTGTGATAGTTGTTTATAAAATTTTTATTAATTAAGTTTGGTTTTACAATAAAAAAATTAAATCAAAAAATTCTACCACGTTACAAAAAACAATTAAAAAGAAATATGTTTCTTATAGAGCCTGTTCACAGAATTTCAATTTAATAGTCTAAGATCCGAATTAGGGTCGACCTTCACCCATCTGTTTACCGAATGAATGTTATTTTTTATGAAGTATAAAATGTTAACAAATATCCCTGTAATGGGTTGCCTAAAGAAATGCGGTCAAGACTACTTTTAGTGAAAATATCAAGAGTAAAATCTTTTGAAATTTTTCTCTTACTTGCATATCTAACGAATTTTGGTCATAAAAGTATGTAGCAGCTCAATAGTAAAAGCCATAAGAAATATGCAGCGGCTGAATTGTCGATCTTTTCATTCTCTATTATCCCATATATACAAGTTGAAAATAGTAATTACGTGCATCTGTTAATTTATTGACTCGCATATCTAAATAAAGATAATTTTGTTACAAATACGGTGGCATATGATTGGTCACAAAATATTGGTCAAAAATAATGTTTACAAGCTTTCCAAGTTTTGATATTTATATTAAAAATAGTCTTGACCATATTTTTAAGGCAACCCGTTACAGGAATATTTGTTAATATTTTACATTTCATAAAAAATAACTTTCATTCGGTAAACAGATGGGTGAAGGTCGACCCTAATTCGGATCTTGTACTATAACCCCAGAGGAAAGTGTTTATGTGATGTTTGTATGCCTGTCTGTGATATCGTAGCAACCACAGGAATGAATAATTTTGATTTAGTTTTGTTTGAAAGGTAACTTGATCCCGTGTTTTTCGATGTTTTAAAAGTTCAATTTTCATGGGAAATGCGATAAAAAGCCAAATTATTTTATCAATTTACTAGAGTGATCACCCACCCGCCCGCTTCGCTGGCTTTAAAAGTAAAGATTGATAAATATCTGTAATTTATGATAATGTCAAATTAAATTAATTTTTAAATTTTTTTGTTTATTTTTTAATATATTTTTATAAATTGTATCTCATGTGTAATTCTGAAGTATGAGCTATATTGCTGTACAGTTTCATTAAAAACCATTCGAGAGTTTTAGCGTGAAAGCATAACAAACAAACATGCTTACTTTCGCATTTATAATATATAGAGATAGAACTTCTCATGCGATATTGCAAGAATATTTTTTAACGTCTGGTAATTAAATACAACCATAATGACTACATTTATTTGGATCCACAACAAAATTTGATAAAAACTAATTAACAAGTCAAATATGAGTTTGGTTTGTTGCCAGAGATATCGTATCTCATGGTGATAATATCTCTCTGTATGGTAATTGATCTGAATAACAACTTTACTGTTATAAAACAATATCATTTAATTACTAGTCCTTAGAGATTGAAGACTACTCTCTAACTATTATGTACTGACTGGATGCTGAATGTAATACGGTTAGATTTTAAACAAAACAAGCTATCAATATAATATAATATGTATATGTATTGTATTATATGTATATAACTTACAATATATTTAGCTGGTAGTCATATACCCTGAAAGTATGAAGTAATTTAAGATGTCTTTATTTCTTATTAGTACTATTCCTTCGTTGAAAAAAATAACAATTTCAATCTCACTTTAAAAAATTTCGTTGTAAAATATTTATTTACAAAAGTGATGATCTAGAGCCAAGAAAGTAATTTTCCAAAATTGATTTAATAGAAGAATAAGACAATATGTTCATGTAAGTGCGACTCTTATGCTCTACTCGTCCAACTTCTCAGGTAATGAAAATAACGTTCAATAATTGCTTAGAAGTTAAAATTACTTCAATATTAATCATTGTACTGCGACATACATCACTACCCGGAGGCTAAAAATTTATCAACATAAATAAAACAATTTCTAGTTTAATTTTTCTCCACCACTTCCCAACACCATAAATTCTACGCTTTTTTTGATTCTTTACAGCAAATCTTGATGTTATTATGCAACGATTGGCGTAAATTCAAGATCACTATCACGTTTCACAGTTTGTTAACGAAAAATGCACTGTCTACGAAAAAGGCACTGTCAATCTCCTTTTAAATTCAACTATTTTGATTGAGACGAGAAAATTAATGTTTTTAAAGTGAGAGTTATCTTAAATTTTCTGCGATGAGTCGTTCGCAAACCCAATTCATTGAATAAGAATCAAGAAAATTCTACCTCTTTAAAGAAGCGTTACTTTGTAATGTAATTTGTTTCACAATTTCAGATGGGAAGATATTTCAGGCTAAGGAGCCGACCTAATAATGGTGTTGTTTGATTATTAGTTGCAAGGATGTTAGTACTTGTAAACAGAAATTAATGTAATGATAGCAAACCGTCATTCTTAATCACGAGCAGATACAATTTATATAACGCCACTAGAAGTCAGTGTCGGATAAAACTGACTTAAAATATTATTTTTAATGGCATTATTTATAAACTGACCAACTTCATTTTACCAAATAAAGTTTCTTTAAAATTACTTTTTGGGTACCATAATTTCGTTTCATATTCGAAGTGTATTTCAGTTTACATAGCGATTTAATTGCCGGGATCGATTAAAATCTAGAGCGGCTGTTATTTTCCTAATAATGGGCCCCGACTGTTAAGTCGCTATGTAAACTTCTAGACTTGTTTTTATTTCTTTTCAGTTTTATTTAAGTTTGTCGTGTTTTTTAATTCTTTAATTAATTTTTTTTAATGTTTTTTTACAATTTTTGTTTGTTTTACCTGCCAACCCTCAAACAAATAAGAACGATAACGTCCGATAAGGACCATAGCTCCAAAAAAAGTCTTCGTTATTTCGTTTCATAAACTTATTTAGGAAACATGAAATGTTTAACCAAAAATATAAGCTTTTTTAATCGTGCTGCACAAGGAAATTGAAAAATTTAATTCCATTTAAATCAAATGACCTCCTTGAATGTTTCAAATTATAACATTCTAATGAAATGTTGAATCATTTCTTTAATAAGATATTCAATAAATAAATATCTTACCATCATTTTAAAAATGAAATGGACATTTAGTTTATAGCAAGAGTGTTAAATTATTATTATAGTTATTATAGGCTGAAAGTGTAGCTTATAATTATGGTAAAAAAGTATCCTTTTTTTACCCAAACTCTACTCTCTTGAAATCTATTGTGGAGGCATAACAAGACTCAAGTTACTAAACACATAAAATATTATATACTTTGTGCTGGCTATGTTTTTACATTATAGAGGAAGTTGGGTTTTATGAAATACAGTTTACATTTCTACTACAGATATGAAAATAATGATTTAACCTTTTCATATTAATTTGTCGCAAAGAATTCGATCATCTTATCGAATATAAACGAGCAATAAATGATGTTCGTCTACTATTATCCGATATTCCAACGAAGTTTGTGACCTCGAGCAACGAACGCAATTTTGTCAAAAATCGAAAAAATCCGTAGAAATTACAGCTTTTTTTCCAGATTTTTTCGATTATAACCCTAAAAATGGTAGTTTTTTAAATATTTTTTTCCAGATGTTTTTAAACTAGACTTAATTTGCTATAATATGATACTAGAATCGTCACTGAAGATCCAATGGTTTGCGAGAAAAATCTGTTCAAAATTCATCATTTTTTCTAACTTCGCAATTTTTTGCAATATTTCAGACTTCATTCCAACTATTGAGAAGTATTTCCACTTACCTCCGACGGAGTGTGCTAGTGTTGTTCAGGGTCAACATTTATTCAAAACGACATAATATATTGCAGAAAATTGCGAAAAAATGATAAACTTTGAATAGATTTATCTCTGAAACTATTGTATCTACAGAGTCTCAAATTGTAGCAAATTTAGTTTACTTTTAAAACATTTTGAAAAGGTACTTCAAAAACTACCTGTTTAGGGTTGTAATCGCCAATATCAGAAAAAAACCGAATTTTTCTCGACTTTATACCAAATTCCTCTACAATGTTATTATTATTATTCATAATACTACTTTTCTTATTATAAAATTAATTAACAGAAATGAAACTTTTGAATTATTATAATTTTTATTTTATGTAAAAAATGTGTTTTTAATTACTTTTTATATTTTTTTTATAGGCCTAAAATATATTAATTCGAATGCATGAATTATTTTTTTATACTTTAAAATGGGAAAAAAAATTAATAAATAATATTAAATTGCCTTTTTTATTAGTGCTTGAATTTGTTCCGAAGAACAGATGATAATTTATATTCAGAAAGACGTTTATCAAACTGATTTTCTAAAAACATGAAAATATGTATATGTATAGCTAATAACTATAGACTGGATCAACTGAAATTGAATTTTTAATTTAGAAATTATGCCCAAAAAATATAAAGTATGTATTATACGTGGATATCACTTAAATGTATGCGACATATTTGGTGTATGTATGTATATTTCTTTCGTTTAATTTTAGGTATATGACGTAAAAAAACAGACGATTGGGTAATCAACACTGTCTTTACATGGTTTTCAACAATTAATTCAGTTAATTGTTTGTTTTTACTTGTTTTTAAAGTAACTAACACCAGAGTTTTATTACTCTATAATTTGAAACATTTACAGAAAATACACTATTTGTTTCAAATTATACTTGCTGTTGTTAAATTATATATCAAAGATTAAATTATATATGTAATATATATTTGAAAACAAATAAATTATTACCCTTTTAAACGATTCCAACCATAATAATGTAGAAGGTCTTATTGGTTAAATTATTGATTATAATGGTAGGGTTTAAAGAAATGAAAGTGATGAAAACCGAAATAATTAAAGTATAATTTTGTGAATAACATTTATGTGTATTTCGTGGTCGTCGGTGATAATAACAGACATAAAAAGAAATAATTTTTAAACAAGAAATATTTCTTTCATATACCGGTGTGATTTGTCTATACTGGAGTTGTTGTTAAGGTATTCGTTTCCCTACAGTATGGTAAAAAAGTTTTGGTTTATTGCCCGGTACATACATATAAACCAAATACATGCAATTATTTTTTAGCTTTACAATACAAGTGCTGCTTATAAATTTGATAATATAGATATCGCTCTTCAATCATTAATACTCTATCTATAGTCGTCTTTGTTTATCAAATGATGGATCTTCGAATTATAATAATTAAATTAAAATTTTGTTTTTATAACATCACTTTCCTTATGTTTTTATGGAATTATTATAAACTACAAAATTGTCTAAATATTTTAGATAGTTTTTTATCACACTCTCTATTTTTTTTTTTGTATACAGAAATATACAATTGCAAAGGATAATCTATATGATTCATCATTTTTTCAGCCAATTTTGAACGATAAAATAATAATAAAAAGCCGATGACACCATTTTTGTGATTTTTGGAAACTTTGTTAATCAAAAAATTTATTTATAAAGTTTTATTGAAATTATTCAATTCTCGCATATCTTCTTAATAATAATATTGATTTATATATTTTCCATATGATCCCACTTTTTAAATTTACAATTCAACGAAATTAATTCGATACCAGTATTATTTTTTTTCTTAATTCATTCAAAATCATTTAATCTTTTTTATATTATCATAACTTTTTTTATATTTCTATTAACAAGTCTGTTGAACATAACTTACGCCCTTAAGATAGTACAAATAATATATAATTTGTACGAGATCAATCGAACAGGTATCATTTAGTTTTAGCTGTAGGGTCAACTATATTGAGACATTTGTATATATACACTTTGTTTAAAAAAGCCTATGCCCAAATTAAATTATAGAAAATATTTTATTGTTACAGGCCCATATACTTATCTATTTATAACAAATTAATGTTAAGCATTTGATGTGGACGGATTTCATAAACGGGGCTCTTCTTATTTCATTTCTCATCACAAAATGCAATAAATATTAATAATAATAATATCCAGTAGTTATAATAAAAAAATAATATTTTGTAATAGTACAGGACACGTTATAAGGTCGACCTTCATCCATCTGATAACCAGATGACATGTTTTTATACCATTTCAGTGATCGATAAACACGCCTGGGATAGCTTGTATATCGAACTTTTGCACTACTATTTTTGCAATGGGTGATTGGTAAACCTTAACGAATTGGTGTAAATCTGTCAATATAATAAGTAACTACACCGATCTGTTAACCAATCGAAATTGGTAGCAGAAGAAAGATAATTTAATTACAATAATAATAGTAAAGGCTTGCGTAAATTTTACATTCCTGGTGCAAGGTTACACTCTTTACCATTTTATAAATGTTTATAAAAGATAATATTTTTTTCCCTTAAAGATTTTCTGTATCTCTCAAAGTTTTAAATTTGTGCTTTAAAAATTAATAATTGATATAATTAAAATGTCTCAAATAACTTACGAATGAAAAACAGCAAATAATATAAAGAACTTCACAAAAAATAATTTAAGCTATAAATGTCTTCTCACAAAATGTCTTCTCTTAATAATTCCAAAATCTTACCAATTATGGAATAAGTCATCAAATTGAAAGTCTTCTACAAGGCAAATTTGAATTTGTTATTCAAATATAACAATGATATCGATAAAGCATCTCGAGTTTTTAAAATTAAACCGTTTTTCTCGATTTTTTCAAAGAGGTACTCATTAAAAAAATTGCAAAAAATCGAAAAATTTTTTGTATCTTCAATTTTGATAAAACTCTGTATATAAGATAATTTTGACCCAAAAAGTACAAAAATCGGGTGCATTTGATGACTGACCGAATAGTTTTTGAGATACGGACTAAAATCGACCCAAATATTGCGATATCTCAGAAACTCTGCATCCAATCAATAAATTAACCTGATTTTTATACTTTTTGGATCAAAATTACCCCGCCCACCGAGTTTCATCAAATTACCAAACAAAATTTTTTTTTGCGATTTTTTCGATTTTATCAAAGGGGTACCCCTTAAATAATTTTCAAAAAAAACGAGAAATTTTTTTTATTTCCAATTTCGATAAACCTCAGTATAAAAGGTAACTTTGACCCAAAAAGTACAAAAATCGGGTGCATTTGACGACTGGTCGAATATTTTTTGAGATACGGACTAAGATCCATTGTAACTTATTATAGTGTGATATATGTGATTAATTTTCCTCTAAAATATGGTATACGATATTAATAAAAAATACTGCACACAGGTACGGTACCCTGTTTTGTAAGAGAATAAATTTAAAAATCTTATGAAATTTAATAAAATTTCAGATTTTACAAAGCCAGAAAGTGAAAAGAATGTAAGTGAGAATGAAAAGGAACAGAATATAAGTTATGTAACAAATATTCCAAATAGTTTCAGATAAATATGAAATATGATATTATATTTTACAAGGCGAAAACCCGTTTAAAATTCATAAGTACACTTTTTGAAGTCTAATTTTTAAGTGAACAAACATAAAAGATCCAACTTTAAACATCTTTAAAGAATTTCTTTTTGCAATCTTCCATTTTCAATTTTAAAAGTTTCCAAATTAAAAATTCACAAAAATTATGATTTTTTTACATATTTCGACTGCAAAGAACTTGCAAGCATCAGGAAGTGGTTACTTTTTTCATATGTTTCAACAAATGAAGCCTCTGTTTTATTCGAAATTAGACTGTTATTACGTCAAAACATTTTTTTTCAAAAACTCGCCATCGAGTTGATGTAGAAAAATCGAAAAAACTTTTGTACATTGTCAACTTAAATATTTTGTATTTTAATTAATGCTATTTAACCACTTTCAAAGTATGGTACATTGTTTTAAAAAGGCTTTTTATACAGGTGATTTTGAATAAATTTCCACCCTTAATTTCGATAAGCACGAAAAGAAGAAGCAAGAAGCTCTAGAAGCCCAACAAAGAAGCTCTAGAAGCACGTATAGGCTTCTTTATTGGGAGAATAAAAATACAATATCTAAACAAATTTTAGGTATTATCAATTAAAATCCATTTTTTATTGAAAAACAAATAACTTTGGTCGATTTTTCTTATTATTTTAACATTTGTTAACCTTAAAACCGTAAAACTTGGTGCCAATATAACAAATTTCCAATGAAAATTTGCTTTGTCCGAGCAAAGAATAAAAGTCTGTTCAAAAGATTTGTAGTTCCAAGTAGAAAAATAAAGTTAACTCCTTTTTAACCATGAAACCAACTCCGTATAAAGATACAAAATACTGAATTAACGTTGCTACTTAAATTTAGCCGATATATGTTTAAGCTTGAAAACTTCATTAAAACAAGTGAAAACAAACAATTGATTGAGTTAATTGTTAAAATACCATGCATAGTCAGTGTTGATTTCTTTATCACATTACACATACAAACATGTGACACATACATAACTGATAATCAAGTGTAGTACATATTATAAAATTTCCGCCTAATTGGCGCCCTCACGGGTAAACAGTGATGTTTACTAAAAAATGTTTCAAACAAAAGTTGTTTAATTTTTGATAAGGAACATTTTTTACATTTAAACTTTTGTTCTATCTCTAACGGTTTACAACATGGGTCCTACGAACCCAAGGCCCAATTGACCTATTATGCTCATTTACGAACTTGACCTCACTTTTTACGTCCTGAGTGCGCTGTAAAAATTTCAGCTCGATATCTTTTTTCGTTTTTGAGTTATCGTGTCCACAGACAGACGGACGGAATGACAACCGGAAATGGGCTAATTAGGTGATTTTATGAACACCTTTGACAAAATTTTTTTCCTAGCATCATTATTTTTAAGCGTTACAAACTTGGGACTAAACTTAATATACTATGTATATTTCATATATACATGGTATAAAAATCATCCTGTGTAGACTACAACCTGCCTTGTTACATAATAATCAAAAATCTTATTATTAAATTTAATAATATTTAAGATTTTACAATGTCACAAAGTGAAAAGAATGTAACGTGAGAATGAAAAGGAAGCGAATATTATTTATGTAACAAATATTCCAAAAAGTTCTCTATACATAGAATGAAATGTATTATTATTATATTATATTATATAATATGTATATATATTTTAATAGGCCATAATTATAAATTATGGTTAATTTATACACCATATTCTTTATGAATATATTCCTTACTTCTCTTATTAATTGTTCCAACCCCTTTCGTATATGTAATATTATTATGTATATACACATATACTAAACGCCTGGCTTTATAATACTCAAAATATAAAATTAATAATTTAAAATCAATGCGTAGAGAATTGTACGTATAAAGGTACGAATCATTTTGTAACTTTAATTTATTGTCAATTAATTAAGAATATTACTTGTATATCTTTTTATTACACTCGTAGACAAAACAATCAGATCATTATATATATATTTGTAATAAGCTTTTTATTAGAATACCTTTTCATTGTCCGGAAGGAATTGAAGTTTTATTTTTATAATTAAATATTTACGATAGTAAATAGTCTACAGTCGATAGTCTACAGTAAAGCGGGGGGTATGATTTTCTGAATAACACTCTTAAGAAACTTCGCGAGTGATTTTCGCGCGTGATTAGATAATTTTCTTTTTATACCATGTATACCATGTGTGTTTGTACTATCTAGGCATATACATATCTGTAGTATGACAGAATACATCCGTTTAGTAATGCATCTAAGCGAGAGGTATTATATACATGCATTGAACATTAGTTGAAAGACGCTTGGAGAGTGGGAGTTTTCAAATCAATTAATAATATTTGTATGCAGCAAAACTCCCACTCTCTGCATGCATACAACAGAAGATCTGTCGTATCGTATCTGTAGTCTTACAACACATGTCTATAATACCTCTCGCTTAGATGCATAACTAAACGGATGTATTCTGTCATACTACAGATATGTATATGCCTAGATGGTACAAACACACATGGTATATGAAATACACATACTATATTAAGTTTAGTCCTAAGTTTGTAACGCTTAAAAATATTGATGCTACAAAAAAAAAACAATTTTGGTATAGGTGTTTATAGAATTTTCTAATTAGTCCATTTTCGGTTTTCCGTCGGTCCGTCCATCTGTCAACTCGATAACTCAAAAACGAAAAAAGATATCAAGCTGAAATTTTTACCCATCTTGTAAACCGTTCGAGATAGAACAAAAGTTTAAATGTACGAAAAGTTCCTTATAAAAAATTAAACAACTTTTGTTTGAAATATTTTTTCATAAACATCACTGTTTATCCGTGAGAGCGCAAATTAAACGCAAATTGTATAGTATGTATTATATGGGTA
Source organism: Chrysoperla carnea (assembly GCF_905475395.1). NCBI lineage: Eukaryota > Metazoa > Arthropoda > Insecta > Neuroptera > Chrysopidae > Chrysoperla > Chrysoperla carnea. The sequence goes on from NC_058338.1 coordinate 19,204,521, forward strand.
TATCAGTTATGTATATAATATGTGTTACATTTATGTATGTGTAATGTGACAGAGTATTCAACACTGTCTATACATGGTATTTCAACAATTAACTCTGTCAATTTTTGTTTTCACTTGTTGCAAATAGCATTCATTTTACTCATCGATAAACTTTTTTACTATTTTTAATAAATTTTACTATTTTTACTAAATTTTCTAAAGCGTGCTTTTTTCAATGGTTATTTCTGCTTACTTTAGTGCATCTCCATCAAAATTGTTTACATATATTATATTTAGCTGGATATATTTATTATAATAGTTTACTGTTTATAAATAAATTATTCCTTGAAATTGTGTCTGTAAATATAGATTTGTATAAAGTTTGAAACCTGTAACCCACAAAAGCTGAAAATTAGAAAAAAATGTATAATATTAAACTACTACTTTTACTTTTACAAGCCAACAAGTTCAAATTGCTGAAATATAGAAATACTGGCTGTAAAAATACTTGATATGGCTCGTTGAATTTGGAATGAAATCGAGAGAAATTAGCTAAAAGCGTTTTGCAGCACATCAAAAATTGAAAAAGTTAAAATAAACATATTAAGATGAAAAAAAAAGGTATTTCCAGTAAAAAAGTCCTATCCTCGGAAGTCTCTCCATTATTTATAATTTTAATTTAACGCTGAAAAAAGTCGAAAAAAGGTAATTTTCACCATTTCCACAAATTTGCTCAGACGCTTGGTGCTCAGGGTAAACGGTTCCTCGTCGTCTAGTGAAGTTTTCGGGAAATTTGTTATGTAATAAGTCGACACTCGTTACACGAGGGCAGACTGAACTGATACCAGGAGACCATTGAACCAGGTACTTCTGAGACTAATTCCGTCATGATATTCTTGTTCAGCGACCCCTAAAACCCCCGAGTAACGAGTTTCAACTGATTATATGATGAATTTCTCGAAAATTCCAGGAGGCGGCATGGATACCGTTTTAACAGGTATCTCTGAGACAAACTCTGCCACGATAGTTTCATCACTATTACCCGTATTTTGAATTTAATATTAACGGTCAATTAAAAATGCATATCAATTATGCTAATTGTATATTTTTAATTTCTAATAAATCAGACTAGCTCACAAAATTTCTTGACTGAACGAATCGAATGCCGAAACCGCATTCAAATCCGACTTACTACTCAAAGTTTTCGTACTTTGATCTTTTTTGATCTTGGTTTCTTCATGCATATGCTATATTACATTCTAATACTCAAATATTATTTATCTATTTGACTATATCTGTTTTATATGCATGACTATATTATTACATGTTTTCTTCTTGTATGTTGATTTAGCATTATTGCCGTAAGCAGCTTCAGAGAAGAAGAACTCCGCATTCTCAGAGAATGAGCAATCATCATCGTAATCACACACAATGTATTCTCTTTCTTTCTCTCATTCCATAAGTGTTCTTTTCACTATACAAACATACATAACAACATCTCTGTTTATATGTATTCAATCTTATATATTATTAGTTGGTTGTTGTTAACATAAGGAATCCATGCGTTTTAATGCCCTCTTTATGCTATATAGAGTGTACTTACTATTGACACTTACTCAAAATGAACATGAAATAGAATCTGGCCCAAAAGTCTGGATTTCATAAAGTTTTTAGAACTCAAAAGTGTAAGACATGGTCTTTTAGCCAGTGTCTAAAGCTCAGTCTTAGGCTTATCCAGTACGATTCACTGGGTAAACATAATAAGGACAAGTGAAAACAAACAATTGACTGAGTTAATTGTTGAAATACCATGTATAGTCAGTGTTGATTTCTTTATCACATTACACATACAAACATGTGACACATACATAACTGATAATCAAGTACAGTACATATTATAAAATTTCCGCCTAATTGGCGCCCTCACGGGTAAACAGTGATGTTTACGAAAAAATGTTTCAAACAAAAGTTGATATTTTTGATAAGGAACATTTTTTACATTTAAACTTTTGTTTTATCTCTAACGGTTTACAAGATGGGTCTTACGGACCCAGGACACAATTGACCTATGATGCTCATTTACGAACTTGACCTCACTTTTTACGTCCTGAGTACGCTGTAAAAATTTCAGCTCGATATCTTAAAATGCATAATAAAGCTTAAAACTATGTCATTATTGCATTTAATAGAAAGAAAATACACTAGCTTTAGACAAATGTTTATGCAAATGTTATCAAGAACCATTAAGGTCATTCGTCTGTGTTAATAACTTTTAGGTTTTGGTCAATTTTCAAGATCATTTGAAGGTCAAGGTTTTGATATGCCGCATTAAGAACTATCTTATTTTGTGTGTTCAAAAGTTGTTAATAATATTCGATTGCGACACAAAAATTTTCTATTATATTCAATGGAAAATGGAAATCTTTAAAATGCATTTTTAATATATTTTTCATTTGAGCGATTTTGAAGAATTCACCCTGTTTAATATCATGTGTAATAAATCTTTCATTTTAAACTTTCAATTTACTGATGCCTAACACGAAATACGCCAATTACTATAATGTCTAGCAATTCATTTTAGGAAGACTTCAACTTTGTCTTTTCAAGAGACACTTAAATGCCTAAGTCAAGTTTTCTTGCTAGGGTTGTTAATAGTTTCTTTTGACTTTTCTATTTTTTGAATAACTTTTAATGTATTAAATAATATTCCATAAATCATTTTTAAACTATTTACTTAATAGCAATAATGAAAACAATATGTAGCCATTGACATAAAAATTAGACAAGGATACAGGAGAACTCACTGGCAATCTTGTCTCTCATTCATCATTTCCTAAGTTTTGGGCCCTTTCGTTCTCTAGTTGTATAAACTCCCTTGGTATTTCATGAATTGTCATAATAGATGACGTCACGATTCATGGCGCACGATTCTGAGGTGTTTTAATGTAACAATTTTTATAAGCGAGTATATTTATTGCAAAACACTTTTAAATGTAAATATTTTATTATAGGAATCATTTTTGTGGTCCTTAAAATCGATTCGACGTGTTTGTGGTACATCGAAAAATTTACTGGAAGTGTGTATTGGGACTTTTAATGAATTTCTAATTTGTTACTTTCATCATTATTTGAAATATTCATCTCTTGGTATACATTTTACCGCCATTCAATGGCTGACTTGTCTTTCCTATACTATATGTATGTAAATATAAACTCAACTGAATCAATATGTAACGGGTGTGATAACATTGTTTTATATTTTGTATTTATCTTTTGGAAGTGAAATAACGACAGAGATCAGTCTTTGGTTTGTATGCGAGTAAATGTTCTACGATTCATACTTTGTATGTACATTTTACACACAATGTAACAGATTAGTAGTTATAGATTATGGGATTCGAAGGAAATTTGGTTCAAAATTTAGTAAAAAAATCGAAGAAGTAAAATATTTAGGAAAAAATTATTTCCGAATATTCACGCAAAATTGGTACATGAACGACTCCGGACCGTTTTTTATGGAGAATGACTTTAGGTCAAATGTCGTTAGAATTTAGAAAAATATTCTTGTCATTCTGCCATTGTTTCTCGGAATATCTCAGAAACGGCATGTTTGCGAGAATTGTACTCATTAAGATATTTGTTCAGAATGACAAGAAGAATATTTTCCCAAATTCTGGCGACATATGACCCAAAGTCATTCTCTATATTTATATGTTTCATAATAATCATATGCTAACATATACCTCAAGATCTCCAATTTTAAATAATCCAGCTGAAAATTTGGAAGTTGTTTTTGAAAAAAAAAACCCTAGTAAAAGTTATTCTAATCGAAGGGAAGCATGTCACAGTTGCCTTAAATTCGATCTTGAATTACATGGTCGAACCAATTAGCAAATTTGGGTTATTTTTTCCACAAACCATTCTTTAAAGATATTTTCAGTTGGATTGTTTAAAATAGGACATCTGGTTTAAAATGGGAAATTTAATATTATATCGAAATAATTTTAGAATTCTACATACACTTATTTTGATTCGTTAAAAGGTAAATAAGAAACTCTTTATCTCTACTTTATCTCTGCAGCATATTCAAAGCTTATATTTTACACTATGTAGCTGCTGGCATTTGATATTTACAATATGAATTACAAATCGAACACATGTTTTTGCAACACTCTGTAAAAGAACGTTTAAGTGACTTGTATAGTTTGGTTCCTGTTATATCAACAATAATTTACATCAAACTTCAAAACTTCATTGTTAAATGCAAAATATTGTGTTCTTTTAGAGCATTGGTTCCCAAAGTGGTCTATTTGGACCGTCAGGGGGTCCACAATGATCTACAAGGAGTTCATGTGAAAGAGGGGGTCCCCTGTGAGCTTTAAAGTGAGACTTAGAGACTTTGCCTGTGAGATTTAAATAGGCGTCCACGATAGTTTATTTTAAGCAGTTTGCGACCATTTTCATTTTTCATTAATGGAATAACTTACATAAAAAGGTAATTTTTTTGTTTAATTTTTACCTGAAACATGACGTTTTAACTTAAATTCATTCTACTCAGACTTTGAATTCTGGGTTCAAAAAATTATATCTGTTTGCTTATCCCAAAAATTTACAGATAGCTTCAACTAGTCGTCTGGTGAATTATTCTTGAAAAACAAAAAAATTTTTTAAGATTGTATTGGTTTTTCTAATTTATAAAAAAATAATGCAAGCACTCATATTCAACGCATTCTATACAGGGTATTTCAACAATCAAATCAGTCAAGTGTTTGTTTTCACTTGTTTTATTTTTGCTTCTGTCTCATTAATAAATGTACAAAAATTAAAAGTTAAATCTTACACCTCACTGTAATAACAAATCAGTCAAAACTCATTTGATGTTGATAAATTTTCAAATATGTGATAGTAGCTAACCAGGGAGTGGTCTACTAGACAAAAACGTTTGAGGGCCTCTGTTTTATAGCTTCTATAATTGCTTCATTTTTTTTTATAATAAAGACGATAATGTGGCAAATTTTTATACGCGATTTTCTAAAAGAAAATTTTAATATTTATATAATTACAGTCGATATAGGTTAGTGCGTTTGTCCTTATCGGTCACAATTTCGATCAAAATGAAATTTCGTATCTCGCGTGCTTTTTGGTATTAAATAATGGATGTTCGATAACAAATAAAATGAATCACAAGAATTTTGCAGGTATAAAAAAAAATTTACAACAAATTTTCCATTTCATAATTTCTTTTTTTAAAGTAACGAATTACATAAAATATATGTAAAACTGAATCAATGAATTACTTTAATTTATAAGAAATATTATGATACAGAAAAAAAAAACGCAGTCCTGGATGAGGAGTTTTTCTACCATAAATCATGTTCTAGTGAAATACTCAATTAACAGTATTGCTTTAAGCTTTAGAGTATATTCTAGTCAATTATTTCAGTATGTTGAAATGGTGTCGCACTAATCAGTATCATAAATATAGTATGGTTGCTAAATGAATAATTGAACTACAATTTACTTGTCTTCCAAGACTTGGGTTTCTCATTTCTCGACCTTTTTTATTTGCCGAGGCACGATAATTCTCGAGCCGGAGAAATTTTATAAATTTTAATAAAGCACGATGTTCATTTCAAATTTTTGGTTTGTTACAAAATTAGATTGATTACTTAGGTCAATTAAATCAAATGATAAATTCTTTTATCGAAATTCCAAAGAAAAGGAGCTATTGCTTTTGCACTGATAAAATTTTTTTTAAAAATTTCTTCAAATGTTCATCGAGCCTACCAAATACATGTCAAAAATGACCGTCGTTTAGAAAAAATGTATCTAAACGTTTATGTATCTGTACCCTCTCAAGCGATCGCAATTTATGCCCGATTTGAATGTATAAAAATTGATTTGAAAGCGCAAAGTACAACTAGACGCTAAAATTCGTTTTATATATTAGACTATATATGATTTCAATATTGTGCTAAAATATGGTTTCAGAGCTGCCGGTCGTATTTCAACCAACTCATACGTAGGTAGTATATGTAATTTATCCAATAAATGATAATTATTAATTAATGTACGCACCTGTAAATGTACAATTTACAATTGTATTACGAACGTATGAAGCGTTCTATACGTATATATATCACACGTTAAAACTTGTTGTAATAACAATTGTACATATTATACCACAAACTTAGGTAATAGGTATATCTAAAAACCTGGATACCGAAAATAAGACTAATAAATGTTGAGCTGAATTAGAAGGACTTCCTAATTTAGAATTAAGAAAAAAAAAACACTTAAAAAAGTATAATATTTGTTAATATGAATCCTGTTGGATATTAATGTACATTTGTCTTAAAATTTTACTTAAAAAACATTTTTTTCAGCATTTTTAGTTTATTTGGACATTTTCCAGAAAGTAATCAGACAAAAAAAGCTTAACAATTCAAACACGATTTCATTCGTGAAACTCAAATCTAGTCAGTTAACCTTTAAAATAGTGTATTACATATCTAGGGAGCAAAATAAAGAATGTCTCAGATCTCATGTTTATTGTAGCCCGAGGCGAAAATCGGTCACTTCTTTTAGCACAACGGAACGAAAATTTCAATAATTCACCATTTTTTTGGGGTGAATGTGTCCCTATTTAAAACAAGAAGAGGTTAGGTTAGGTTAAGTAAGGATAGAGTGGCCGTCCTGGGGTTGGACACACTTAGACTATAAGGGCCGTTTAGATACCGAAAAAGGGTCAGTCCATCCCCGGCCACTACTCCCCATGAACCATTTGGAGCTGTTCAAGAATAGCAGGAGTGCTTTGACATCAACGGACTTGAGGTCGGAGAGGTCGTCAAAGAGAGGCTGGCTCAAATAATTCCATCTCCTGATGGCAAGAACTGGGCAGTGACAAAGAAAATAAAACATTTACTCCTCCTTCTCACCACTGTGACAGCTCATTCATTAATCGTGATACACTGTCAGGCCCAGGCAACAAGAAGGCTTGGTGTGTTTGGTTTTGTTTGAAAGGTAATTTTTTGTTCTTAGCTATGTTTCAAGTGCGAATTTAGGGTTGTGTACGCGAAAAAAACCTAAAATTGGCGATCTTCCAAATCGGCTCAGTTTTTAAAAGGTCTTAAGGAAAAAGACAATTTAATGGAGAGTGTTGTTAGCCGAAAAATTTGTCGGGGGGTTTTTTAAATTTTGTAAATTTTACTTGTTTTTTATTTTGTAATATTTTACTGGCGTAATATTGGACAGCAGGCATCTGACAAAGGACATAATTATTAAATATGAATATTGATACTAAGTATTGACGCAACATAAACCCTAAGGTGTATATTTACTAAATCAGAGTGTATAATGCTCAGTGGAACATAAGTATATATAATAATAATCTGATCCAATTGAAATTTGATACAAGTAAAATACTACCTAACCTAACCTAAAATACTAAAGGTAATGTAATAAACATAATATATACCTACATATTAGTTCCAAATGTGTATTAAGGGATCCCACACAAAATGACCTACTATGTTAGAAATAATGGTTTAATTTTGGCTCATGTGTGTTGCGGTAAAAATGTGGAGCGGCAAAAAAATATGTCTAATATCCATCGGGAAGAGTCCATACTAACTTATTTACGCAATGGTTTCAACATTTCGTAGAATTTGTAAAACCAACAGTTCATACCAAAAATATAGTAATTTAATAATTAAAAGTGCAAGCAATTATCAAAGAAAAAACACAAATATAATTTGAAGTACTATATTCCAAATTATCTGCACCCTTAATCAGGCCCGTACACAAGAAAGGGGTTTTGGGGGGTCAAAACCCCTCCCATTGAGAATTTGTCTACATAAATTCTGAATTAACAATGTAGTCCTGTAAATTCACCAATATATGAGACGCCTCCTCACTTCCTCTACAAAAGTTTGAATATTATTGATGTTTATATAATTTAGTATAATTTTATGATAATACCAAAAATTTGTTAAACAGAAAACTAGAAAATATTCTAATTAATTCTAGAGAGTTATATTTTATTCATAACTGGAATACTATTTAATAAACAGTAAGTTTCTAAAGTACAGTAGATAAGTACAGTAGGTTTGATTTATAATGACACATTATAAATCATAATCAATTCTGAATAATATATTTAGAATAACGCCCAGGTGTCGTAAGATGATTGATTAACATCATTATGAATCAAATGTTCATAATTTTAATTAGTCATAATATGTTCCACTACTATATAATATTTACTATAGAATATATATATATTATAGTACAGGGCTTAATGGCACTCCCGTTAAACGTACTAGTCGGTTCCTTTATTAAGGTGATTGTTTCCCTACAGTATTGTAAAAAATTTTTGTTTTATTGCACGGTATATACATATAAACCAACTACATGCTTTGTAATCAAATAATGTGTTATTTTTAGCTTTACAATACCACGCAACTACAAAAATATACAATATATTGTGTACAAGTGATGCTTATAAATTTGATAATATAGATATCTCTTCAATCATCAATGCTCTAACTATAGTCGTCTCTGTTCATCAAATGATGGATCGTCAATGAACTCATAATTAAATTAAAATTTTGTTTTTATATCATCGACAACCTTATATTTTTATGGTATTATTATAAACTACAAGATTGTCTAAATATTTAAGATAGTTTTTTATCACACTCTCTAGTTTTTTAATATAGAAATATCCAATTGAAAAGAATAACCTATAGGATTCATAATTTTTTCAGCCAACTTTGAACGATAAAATAATAATAAAAAGCTCGATGTCTAAGGAATTTGTTGTGATTTTTGGAAACTTTGTTAGTCAAAAAGTGTATTTATAAAGTTTTACTGAAATTCCTAGTTTTATTCAATCCTTGCATATCTCCTTATATTCTCCAACAAAATATGCCACGACAAACCTACTCGTCATTATATCAAATTTATTTGATTTTATCGGCTACCATCTTACCCGTAAATAATTCATATGTACGCCATTTTACCCTATACTATTATAAATGTCTGTAGCCTTATATGTAAATAGATTATTTATTTTAATTTGATATACATTTATCTTCATTTTTAAAGCAGAAGCGGTTTTATTTTGATAGTTTTTTTAAGCTGCCTGTCACGTACTTATTTCGCAGTTTTTTTACCTCATTATAAGCTAATGTTCTTTTATTAGCTAATGAATCATCAACCAAAAATATAAATAAAAAAAGATAAAGTTATCCTTCATTTTAAAACGCTTTACCAAAATAAGTCGAATGGTCTTTTGAAAAAGTTAAATTTGAACTGAATTATTGTACCTTTATTGTACCTTGGGTATACCTCGAAGTTGGTCCCGTATAAATTGGAACAAAAATTCCTACCCTAAAGGTGGGAAAATAGGGATGATTTATTGTTCACTCTTAGATTTTAATGCTGAGTTGTGTATTACAAAAAACTCACTAAAAAGTACAAAATAAAAATTTTTGTTTAAAAAATAGAATAATTTTCTTATGAGCAATGTCTTTAGCTAAAAATTGATGTCTGAGGGACTTCTCTAAGCCACGTTTGCCCATGCCTGTATACAGTATACACTATTTATTACCATTATTATCATAATATCTGCTTATTGTTTGCATCTATTTTGTGAAGTGTTTATTTACCTGTAAGATAGCAACAGCAAGCAATATGATACAACATATCATACGTTTATTTACCTCAGTGAAGAGTGAGTAACATGTCTATTGTGAATCAAATGTTTACCAGATATAATCCTCCCAGGTATTGAAATTGAAAGTACATTTCTAGTAAATATATGTATTAAACTATATTTACAATTTAAATTACCAGACAGAAAAATCAAGGCAATGCTTTTGTAAATATACACCATAGTAAAAGTAAAACATTGGACTTTTACTCACTATTACTGCGTAATGACCTAAATGTTATAAACGCAGTATAACTTAATAAAAATAAAAAAAAAGTAAAGTAAAACCTGGTAAAATTTTGTGTCATATTTTATCCTACACGAAACTATGGGTTACGTAGAATGAATTTTCCAATTATCCTTTAGAAGAAGAACTTGTACCATGAAGATGTCGTTGTACACATCCTTTTTAAAAATACAGTCAAAGCTGGTTAAGAGAGAGTTGAAGGGATCGTGAATTTTTTTTCGCTTAAGTATAGAGGTTTTTCACTAAATTGTTTCTTGCTTAAAGAGGTACAGGAGAGGTCTGTCTCACTTGGAGAGGTCTATTAAAAATATTCTAAATATTAAGTTTTAAACATAGTAAAGCATAAAAGTTGATCTTTAGGGGGCGGACTAAACGAAAACAAGCGGTTTAAAGACTAGCGTTTGGGTCTTCAAAGTTGACATTGTTGTGTATATTGCAGTATATAGAGCGGATAAGTGAGGTAAAGGTTGGATCTCTAAATGAATCAATAATTCACTAAATGAATCATTATCACAAATGATTGAGAGAAAAGTATACTGTATCACTTTTTTATTTCATTCTTTAAAGGAGCACAGCGAACTCCATGGACGAATGTCGCGTTTGTTTGTCAAGGGGATGTTAGTAAAGTTGGTTCTCTAAGTCTTTAAAAATGGTTCTCTAAATGAATCAACGAAATGAATCATTTATGGAATACATTGAAATGAATCATTATCACGAGCGAAGCCGTGGGCAAAAGCTAGTTTTGTATATAAGTCAAAGTCTATCATATATCTTTTAGTTACTATAAGGTATTATATTTTAGATTTTGAAGGTGGCAGACATATCTCTTGATTGTATTCGAATTTCAATTGACACAAAGTGTTTTTAATACAGAGAACCAAGGCGACCAAGTTCATTAGTTAAATGATTTCGTTGCCCAAACAAAAGACGATAGATAAGCTTTGTTATCAATTTACACATTTCTGTGGCCTAAATATTACTGAGATTTCGGATTTTCAGTTTGTCGGATGTGTGTGAACATATCCATTGCTCTTAAGTTTTCCGATTTTTTTTCACGGCATTGAACTGAAGTTGCCGCCTAAGTGATTCATTAATTAAAATATGCTATTCTTAACAATAATTATATAAAATTTTCTATATTTTTCGATAAAATCTTCAGGGAAATGCTTGTTGTTATTCTTTTTAATGAGAATCTTTTAATTTTTATTCTTAAAATATATAATTCAATAATAAATTTTATAAACTTATTATTAATTGAAAACTTTCTATACACAAGAAGGAAATGAAAAAAAAATATATATATACAGCATTAAAAAGTAAAAAGTTTAAGACACAGTGACGTTAAAAACATTTTATTTTTACTTTTTCATTGAAATTCTTTTTCTGCTCATACTTTGGAAATTAGTTGTTTGAGAATTAATTATCTCTTGTTTCATTTTAAATTTTACAGAAAGTAGGTATATGTGTATATGTTTAATGAAAAATACTATTAAAGGGAAATACATAAACACAATTTAAAACAGCAAAAAAAAAATTATATTTATTGAAATACAGGATGGTCTGCTCATGAACAAGTAAGTCCAATAGAATATGATCTTTGCACAGTGGTTCTAAATCCAGGTGAATATGACCTTGTAAGATTTCTGTAACTTCAATAAATTATTCTGTTCCAAATTTCAAATATACCTAAATACTAATGTCACCATCTTTTCGTTTTCTAATTTATGCCTAGTTGAGGTGAAAATAATTTTTTAGAAGTATATTTCGATTCATTTATAAAATTATTGAATCTGAAACATTACCTTATTGAGCCAAAATAATAATTTCTCCGTCGAAATCCGTCGAAAAATTAGGAGGTTGTTTTGAATCAAAGAAAGCTGTTAACTTGTTCCAAACATCGAAGTTTTAGATGTACACGAAATCGTGGATTTTGTGTAAAAGTATATTTATCAAATAAATAAAATTACTCAAACTAACTTTTTTACTTTATTTATTTTGGTATATTATCCAAACGGGCTTGGCAATCCAACTGCAATACAAAAAAAAATGCCATTTACAAATTTAGTACAGTAAGTTCTTTTTTTCAACGAAATAAATTTTTGTCTCAAGGAAATAAATGCTTGTTTCAATAAAATAAGTTCTTTCTTCAAGGAAATGAAATTTGAAAACAAATTGTTATACAGTCAAAAATATTTACTTGTTATAAGCACATCAACATTCAAGTACCGAAACGTGTTTATTTCAATCCAGTAATCTAACTGTGAATCGGCTTTCTATATAATAGGTAATATGTACGAAACAAAATTATAATTTTTGCACCAAATAACGAAAACTTTTTTTCTCTAATGCCATCTTGTTTGTAATTACATTAAATAATTCGAAATTATTTAAAAAAAATTAAATTTGTTCAAAACCAATCACATTTAAATTATAATCGAAGACAAATTAATAAATTACTACAAAATTGACAGGAATGGTGAATTTAAAGAATAAATAACTAATTTTTCAGTGTCGCACCTTGTATAAATAATTTCACGAATGACTACACACATTTGAACAAAAGGCAGTAAATTTGGTTTGAAAATGAATTAGAAATCAGAAAGTTAATTTGAACATTTAATCAATGTTCGTATTGTTATTTTATAAGTAAAACAACATACCTACCTACAGATAACACAACAATAAAATATATTATCGTTACCAGAAAACTTATATAAAAACAATAAATAACAGTTGCAAACAATTATAAACAATTTTAAGATTCTTTGGAGTTCATCGCAAATACTTCAAAAACAAATACTCACGTAAAACATATTCTTTTTGTAAAGGATGTTTTTTTTAAGTTAAATTCGAAATTAAACACATAAAAATAACGTCAATTCTCATGACGTTATAGCATATTGAAAGGCTTATTTTTGTGTTTAAGTATAATTATAGATCTTAAGGATGTATGAGCATGACAACAATGTTTGATTTAAAGGCTCAAAATTTGTTTGTAGGTAGTCTTTTACTCAAAGAATATCTGGTTAAAATTTCAGCTTAGGTATCCGTGCAAATTTTTAAGAAAAAAGTCATTAAAAATCGACATAAAATACATTGGCTCTTATGGAGGAATCTCAAAAAACGACATATTTTGGAAGTTTTTGATAATTTTCATTTGGAATGAATGAAAACAAACTTTAAAAAAACTTTTTAATAGAAAGTAAACATATTAGCAATGAATTAGAAAAGAAAAAAACTAAGTGACACCGTCCATATAAGGGATGTAAGAGCAGGGTAGATTAAGGGTTAAAATTATTTTTATCTTATTTTCAACTTTGATGAATTTTGTTATAACTTCATGAATGTAGACGAAAAATAAGAATAAAATTTTTCGATATGTGTCTTGGTTTTCGAAATATCGAAAGCTAAATAATTAAACAAAATTTTCAATTTTCGATATTTTGAAAATTAAGCCAGATATCGAAAAATTTTATTCCTACTTTTCGTCTTATATCGTCAAGTAATTATATAAATTTATCATCAAAATTGAAAATATCTATTTTTAAATTTGTGCCCCCACTACCATGCTCATACATCCTTAAATAACTGTGAAATGAAGCCAAATTTAGAAGTCGTATTTTCAAGTAGTTTGAGACGAAAATCGACTATATCAAGGCAAATGTTGGATTTCAAGTACTCTGATGATTTTCTGATTTCATACAAATTATGCAAATTTTCGCTTTATGGAATCGTTATTCTTGCGTAGGTCTATTTATGGGGAAATAGCAAAACATAGAGTGTAAATCTGTCAGTTGTCAAATTAATTTTCAATAGAAACAGTGTAGGTATTATTGTATCATTTTCTCATCATACCCACTTAATGTTTCATTTTAGTCAGTCTCGATGGGCCTTGGATCAAAATCATATTTAAGGTAGGTGTATCGGGACGATGCCACTGAGAAACACATAGACGCACAGAAAAAACACTTTAAACTTATAACACTCCTTCTTAAAGTAATATCAAAATGATGGTCAAGAACATCAGATGAGATGAAAAGGATACTTAGAGAGCTATCATGTTTTGCGACAAATTTTTGGAAATATTTTAGTTGACTTTGTTCTTTTTAGTTATTGTTTTGAATTAAATAATTATTTTGCCATTTCAGTTTTCGAAATGAATTGAATCTGGTTTATTTGACCATTCATATCCATAGTAATTATTTATGTCATGCCTTTTCCAAACTGAAAAGATTTTGAAGATCATCGTCAATTTTTTAGTGTTTTCGAGTACTTCCGGAAACACAAGCTCGCACTTGAAACTAAGAACACTTTCCGTTAAAATACCTTTCAAATGAAATCAAAAAAATTAAAATCGGTTCATCCGTTCAGGCACTACGATGCCACAGAAAGACACAGACACACAGCAGTCAAACTTATAACACCCCTTTTTTTAGTTCGGGGGTTAAAAATGTATTATCCAGAAAATTTTTTGTTTATAAAGAAACTAATATATGTATAACTATATAGTATCCGCTTTGTACTTATAATTATTAAAGGTTTGCAGTTTTAAATCGGAGGGATTTTAAGTTTATATAGATTTCTCTTATAACATTCAAAGTTCAATTTTAAAAGAACACTCAATAAAAAGAGTACATGGATAAAATAATTTAATTCTTATACACATTATTATTCTTTTTTGCGAATAAAATAAGTATTTAAATGTAAAATTGGATAAAACCAAATGTTTCAATTTATTTTCACAAGCCCCTTTTTATTTTTATTCTTTATGCTTTTTACGATTTACTTACTTACTTGCTTACTCAATGAATGCATAATAATATATATAAGACATATTTATGGTGATTATTTAATGATGTGAATTGATATGTAAAAATTGCATGCGCATATTATATACTAAATCACAATTTTTACATTATTTTTACCACTCACATAAATAAATCACATGGGTACACTTGTATTCAAAAGTTTATTTCGTTAATCACTTCCTTTAAAACGGTTAATTGGTTTCTTATTAATGATTTCCTATTAATTCACTAAAAGTAGTAATCAATATACAACGTGTTGTATTATTGACTGCAGAAAACTAGCTTCCGAAAATAAGCTCATCAAGAGAAACAAAAAAACTATTTTCCATATTTGGATCTGAGGCCTAATTCGAGAGATACGGGTATGGCAAAAATTAATACACTTGTTCCTTCATTGACTATCATTTGATTACCAGTAGCCAATGATAATGAGCAAAGATGTGTAGGTCTATGTATACACATCCGCTTTTTATGTAAGAAGTACTCGGATCAATACCTGGCTTCAAAGAAAATTCAAAATGGTTACCGAAAATTCAATTTTTTACTATAATTCCTCTTTTGCCTACCGATAATATAATACTCGATTAAAACAAGTATATCAAGCAAAGAATTTTATTTTGGAGATTTTTAAAGTGGCTCCGATCCAAATCCGAACTGAAATAGTTTGAAAATCCACAATGTTGACTAGAAAATTCAGTTTTGGAACAAAAAGTCATTTTTTCAATAATACAAAAAAAAATTTACAAAATCAATATATCAGAAAAATAATGCTACCTAGGGGGTTTCCATGGTCACTAAATCCAAATCTATACTTATAAAATGTGAAAATTCAAAATGGTTACCGAAAAAGTCTAAGTACCGAGAGTAGATCGCCTCTTTTTGATATTGTTAAAACTTATTTTCTATTTACCAACGTGTTTCACACTGAAAGTTACATTTATCCCTGTGAATGCGTCTATCACAAAAATTCTGAACATTATTAATTTCTTTATTCATCATAATCTGTATAGAGTAGGAAATCTGCGGTTTAAGTAATCAAAAACAATATTCGAATTTTTAATTTTCTAAACTTTTAGTACAATGGGTATATTTTCTTTATAAATAATGTATACAATATTTAAATTATTAAAATGTATTTGAGAATAAAATATATAATATTTCTTATATAAATCAAGCTTTGGGTTTGTTGTTTGTTTTATATCAAAAAAATGGAATTCAGTATTGTGGAAAATGTATCTCTTATTTTTATCAAAACATTTGAATAAGTTTCTAATATAGAAATTCATATAAAAATCCTACCGATGGGAATATTTCAACCGAAAAAATTTTTAAATTAAAATCATGTTAATTTATTTCTCAATATATTCAAATCCTATAAGTAGTAAGAAAAGTACAATATTTTATAGCTCGCGTGCATTAAACAACACACTTATACGAAAAATAATATCGTTATGGAAAATTAGTTTGGGTCAAACTTCTTCAAACTATTGATTCTAATCGTCCTTGATGAGTAGGTAGATCAAAAAATTTCACAGGAACAAGTCTTAAAAGTTCGGATTTATTAAAACATGGGATTTCAAACATAAGCAAATACCACTTACTTTCGAGGGTATTTATCGGGCATAATATACGTCTGAGGAGAAACTTTTATGATATAAATAAAATTTAAACCTATCGTAAGAAAATAATTTCTTTTTTCGAATGATGAAATCGAAACAAAAATAAAAACATTTATACGGGAAAAAACAATGCAGATGTTTACTTATTGTGGAAAGTAAATTTCTAACTTGCAAGAGCAATTTACCTCATAAACAACTCGACGTAATATGTTTCTAATTTTCGTGCAATTAAAATTGTAACGAACCATAAATTTGTACATTTTAAAACTAGGTAAATTTGCTTTGATTATTAAAAGATGATGAATAAAACAAAAATTTCACATTCGCTACGGTTTTCCTGGAATATATTATCATATTCTAACGGCGCATATAGAATGAAAATATTTTATAGCGACGTATAGTATCGGGTATAATAGCAAATGTCTCTAGTCTTAAATTCTTTCTGAATTGATTTTTACTTTACTTTTTTTATTATACTAACGTCAACTGAAATATTTGCGTGAAATCTCAACTGAATTTTTGGGAAAAGAATGCCTTTTTCTCAAAATATAAAATTATAATAGAAGGAAGATATAGAAAAAGCGTATAATGTTCTTAAATCTGTCTAGCGGTGAATTTAAATTAAACCACTTGCATTCGCTGAATTTTATGTCCATTAAAACAAGAATTTTTATCCTTTATGTGTTACAGGAGTACATCTACTTTGTCGCGCTGATTCATACGTCTTTGCTCGAACATTGTCTCTGCTATGATATTAGAGGCCATTTTATTCCTAACCTATTTCGTTATTTTAATAAATATTTCTGAAATACCATTTGTAGCATCAGTGATATTATAGTATTAAATATCACTATTCGCCAGAAGTATTGTGGATAACCCCAGTCAAAATAGGCCTGACACCCATACTGGCATCGGCTCATTCGCTGTTGATCAGGGATGGATACATTTAATGGTAAAAACATATTTTATAGCAAATTATAATCATCAAAACCGTAAAGTTTTTAATTCACGCTTATACTTACATAGTGATATCCGGGAAAAATTTCTTACCGTGATGATTGTCCAATATTTGCATTAACATTGGTTTGCCAAGCCTTGGTTTCTTAAAAAAAGAAAACCTAGGCTGTCCAAACTAAGCTTTGATTTATTAGCCTTGGTCAAGACTTGGGCCAAGACTTATTATATGTAGTCAATGATTGGGCAAGGACTGACAGATCAAGGTTCGATTTATTGACCTTAGCCAAAGCTAAGATAACGACTGACAAACAAAATCTTGACTTACTAACCTTGATCGTAGCCTTGGTTTATTAACCTTGAGCAAACCAAACATAGGCAAGCCGTAGTAAACCAATGCTGATCCAGGCTCGATTTCAACGGCAGCATTGGCAGATCCTATACAAATTTGTCAATGTCACTATTAATATTTTTCACTATAATACTTTTTGAACTATTACACTAACTAATTTTAATAATAATGTATACCGACAGACGCTTTTGTTGTCTTATCTAAACAATCGTGTGTCAACCTAAATATAAATATATATCTACCTTATACGTATTTTACTTTTATATACCTAACAATTTAAATAAAATACCATAACATCCTGTTACAACATGATAAAAACTTCGTTGTCAGTCAATTAACCTCATAAAGTATAGACCCATGTTGTTGTATATGGTTTACTTTGGAAGAAGGATTTTGTAAAATTTTGCATAATGATGTCTTCTATCAATTCACACGCCCTTATATTATTATTATTATCATTATATTCCCTTCGATGTTATAATAATGTATAAATTTTCCTGTGTCAATTACTTTTTATACAAATACGCAGAAAGGATAAAAGGTAGCAAATATTATAAAAACAGAATCTCAAACGTCTTCGTTAGTCAGTCTCAAAAAATTATACCTATTAATTTAATTTTCTTTTTAGACAGTTCAAAAATATATCTTTATAAATATTAGCTCCAATTTGTAATGTATGACCTATATTATTGTAAAGTTGCGTTAAAATCCATTGTCAGTTTTTGCGTGAAAGCGTAACAAACAAACAATCCTACTTTCACATTTATAAAATATAGAGATAGCCAGCACATAGGCATAGAACGTCTCAGCCTTTGTTAATTTAATTCGCTCGAATCATGAATAAGAACGAACCGACTCCTAGTCTTCGGCCAATCTCATGGATGTTTTTTGAAAAACGGTTAAAAAGATGTTGATCTCTGATAACGATGGACATGTCTGACAAACGGAAGTAGCACCCATTGTTATTATTATTATTATTTATTTTAAAATAAAATTCAGTATATCCAAGAGAACATTAAACCATTCTAGAATTACTGAACAAGAAATAAGGTAGATACATTTATGTTATTCATGGACTCTAATAAAAACCTTCCTCTCTATCATGTCTATCATAATAATAACAATAATAATTATCATTATGATAATAATGATAATATGAGAAGACATTTTGTAACAAACAAGAAATATATAACTTTAATATGCACACATTATAATTAATTAAAATATTACTATCATTATTAAAGTAAATAACAATTATATTTTGACAAACTATATAAATGTATGTAATATTGTATATGTTATGCGCAATGATAGAATTTGCACATTTTCTGCATTATTTGATCAATTGTCTTTAATAAGTATAATCATATATGTAATAGTCATATAGAACAGGTAGAGAGAGAGGTCTTGTCTCAAGTAGAATAATCGAAGTTTCTCCCTCGTACAGTTGAAGACCAGAATAATATTGGTGCTTCGTATTACTTCTTAGAGTGAAATTATATAATTATTATTATTGTCTTTAACTGTACGCTAGAGAAACTTATCAGTTGTCCCATTTTCTTTGAGACTCTCACTTGAAGCGAGAATAGGGAGCTGGTCTTATAAGAGTATTACATATATGGATATAATAAAATATTGTTGTGAGTTTATTGTAATCTAACCTATATTTTCTCCAGCAGTGGCTAAGGTTGCAGCCTAGAAAAGTTCATAAAAGTAGGTGTTAGAATAATAGAAAACATAAAAAACGAGGGATATACAAAATATTACTAGAATCGATATCATTTCAAAGGATTAAAATAATTGCACCTATATTTCTATGAATTTAAACGTTTACATTTACTACAATAAATATTGGAAATTCTTCAAATAACAATTCTAGAAAATAACGATTCCTTTTTTTTCAATCATCCTTAGTATCGATATACAAATGGATACGATCTTGTAGCTTTACATTACTATATCCCATCGGCTTAAAATGATTAAAATTTCTACGTCACTTATCAATTTAATTTTAATTTTTAGTTCTATATTGTTGCTATAAACGGTGATATTTTGTGAATATATAAACATGTTTAAACTTTCTTTGGTGTAAAAATCCCATATAAAGCTGAAATCATCTACTGGATATAATTATAGTGCTTTCTATAAGTTGTTCAATACACTACTGTTAAAAATGTGATTTTGGTTAGCTTATTTTAAATCGAACATGAGATAAGCGGCGTTTTTCAGATTTTTCAAGAAGAGAAACCTCCGATAGTTTCGGAGATACAGCTTTTCAAAAAACAGAAAACAGAAGGCCTAAACAGAAAAACCGATTTTGATTTTTTTGGTTTCGTTTGAAAGGTAATTTAATGGAGAGTGTTCATAGCTAGGTTTCAAATGCGCGTTTAGGGCTACGTACCCGAAAAATCTAAAAAATTGGCGATGCTGTTCAAAATCGGTTCAATTTATAAAAGGTTTTATCGTTTTTTTTAAGAAAAACGATAATTTAATGGAGTGTCTTCATAGATATGTTTCAAGTGCGAGTTTAGGCTTCCGTACCCAAAAAATTTGTCGGGGGTTTTTTAAAATTTATAAAGCACATCGCACAATTTATATGTAATCTGCATTTCGGTCAAACTTTTTCAAATTTTGGGGAATGATAGTTTAAGTCATTCTGAATAAAAGTTCCCATGGTCACAAGTCATGAAAATGACAGGATTTCAAGTTCATCTTTAAATTAAAATTGGAAAATGTTCTCATATATATTAAAAAATTATTGTTATTTAATTGTGAAAAATCATGTACGTATAATATGTAGCTGAAAATATTGATCTTAACAATTCAAATTATTGATCCACTGAACATTTAACACTGCTTCTTCTTTGAATTTCGTAACATATTCTTAAAAAAAAAAAAACAAGAATTAAAAAACAACACCCTTACATTAAAAAAACACACAAATGCATGTAGTTATACATATCTGTATATGTATTTGCCAAAACACACATAGGCATATATTATACAAATAAGTACATTTTCCAACTTTAATTTAGCTATAACATAAAATCCTGTCATTCTCATGACTTGTGACCATGGGAACTTTTCTTTAGAATGACTTAAACTATCATTTGCCAAAATTTGAACGAAATGTAGATTACATCTAATTTGTGCGAGGTCCCACTTGTACACATTTAAAATTTTTGTTATGAGTGTAAATCGTATCCATATTAACACTTTACTCAACATTTATATTATTATCATAATAACACATAATAACAAACAGAAGCAAGTTAGAATACAAATAATATTAAAACATACATACATATGGTTAAAGGCATCAAAAACATCATCAAATCTTCTATTCTATGTACATATGTATACCATACCCTATCCTATCCAATCTAAATATTACTTCGGTATTGTTTTGATTATCATGCTCTTACGTAGGTGTCTAATTACCAACCATTTATTAATGGAATGTTAAGAACTCATCAAGCTAGTCAGTCGTATGAACCCTCTAAAATAAGTTAAGTGACTATATGCAAATTATATTCTTATCAATGTGGTGTTTTTATTCTTTTATCTTAAAGTAGAAAACTTCATGAAAAAGAAACATAAATGGTAGTGTAATTGCATTTTAATGAAACACAAAATAGTATTTTTAAAATGAACACACAAAATAGTATTTTAATGAAATATTTAAACGTATGTATTTAAAAAATAATCTTAATAAGTCTTAAATCTAAATTCATTGCTTT